>NC_081413.1:414619719-415319302 GCF_030272615.1 Cryptomeria japonica | reverse complement strand
GAAACTTTAAACATTGATGGTATGTTGATGGCACTGCCTTCATTTCATGAATCCATAGCCTGCCTAGTAATATATTATATGACAATGGATTATCAAGTACCTGGAAAAGGACATCTCTTTCTATAGGTCCTACTCTAATTGGTAATGACACCAGACCTTTGGAAGTCCTTTCTTCTTCATCATAGGCTTTTATTGTTATTTTATTATCGGGATCAATGATATTTTTAGAGAATCCTAGTTGTGTAAGAAGATTTTAAGTACAAATATTCAACCCCACACCTCCATCTATCAAAACACGTTTGACTCTGTGTTTGTTGATCATGGCTTCAATATGCAATGGCTGGTTATGTGGATGGCTTAGTGAGTTGTCATCTTCTTCAGAGAAGGTCAGATAGTGAGGTGAAGTCAGATGACCCACCATAGACTGAAACCGATCAATGTCTAAATGTTTTGGAACATTGGTAGTGAGAAATGCTCTGTCAAGAATTTCTTTGTGAGAAGATGAGAGTTTTAGCAATTCAAAAATTGATATTTGAGCATTTGTACTTTTTAACTATTCAATGACACTATATCCAGAAGATGATGATGAAGTTAACCTTTTAAATTTGTCCAAGGTTGATTCTTTTTATTTGTTTGGCAATGCTGGTGGGTTTGATGTTGTCTGAGCGGGGTTGGAAGAACTAGCTCCTTGGAGGGTAACTTTCTTTTGAGAATGGGTGAGAGCTCTTGCATATTGTGATTCATTTGTTTATCTTAGACTGTAATCACATTCCAATATTCTAACTAGGAAGGTTCAATCATGTTGATAACGTTGTCTTGACTGGCATAAGTATAATTTACCTTGGCACCTCCTTTGGTCTTTGAAGAATCACCTTTTTCGTAAACAGGCAAAGGGTCTTTAAATGCTTTATGATCAACATTGGTCAGGTGATTCCCAACAACAACTTTACCAGCGTCTATTAGATCTTGAATCTCATGTTTTAGCTTCATGCAATTGTTTATGCTATGACCTTTATTCTGATGGAAGTCATAGTATTCATTTTCTCTCCACCATCTTGGTTTGACATCTGGATCATATGGTCTGGAGTTATCTGGTAGTGTTATCAAGTTTTTTTCCAATAGATTTTTGAAAGCGGATTCATATGATTCTTCGAGAGGAGTAAAATCACGCTTAGGTTTGGAAAGCCAAGGCTTTTCTTTGAACCATTCCTTTGCTTTCTTTGATAGATTTTCTGTTGCAACCTCAACAGCTTTAAGTGCTTGTGTACCACTAGCCAAATTGAATATTGTAGGCTTTGAGTTGGTTTTAACAATGTCTACTACTCCATCATTAACAACATTCTTGTTGTTGTCTTTGCCAAATTTCCAATACTTGTTCTTCTCTTTAGAGATAGATCTTATTTGTGTTTCTTTCCAAGGCGTGATATCCTCCTTCTTTATGAGCACATCTTCCGTTCGAATGGCATTATCTACCATTTTGTTAAATGATGGGTGTACTTGCATTTGTATACTATATTTCAGTTCAGAGACCAAGTTATTGACAAATATATCCATTTTCTTAGAGTCTGGGATAGGTCGTGGATACCTAGAGAACATCTTTCTCCAACATTGGAGGAAAGTAAGGAGAGGTTCCCCTATTTTCTGTTGAGTATTACAAAGATCGATCATAGTCACAGGATGTCTAATGTTGTATGAATATTCTTGTAAGAATAGTTGGATTAGTTCTTCAAACAATTTTATTCCTTTGGGTAGACTTGAGAACCATTCCATTGCTTCACCCCCTAAACTCCTTGGGAAGAGGCGCATGAGTTACGTTTGATCGTGCATGAATTCCATACAGGTAGCACAAAATTCTCTAACATGATCTTGAGGATCTGAGATACCATCATATTTGTCAAACTTTGGGATCTCCACTCATGAAGGAAATGGAGGCATGTATAAATTCTTGTCAAATGGAAAGGGACGTATTGTTTCCAAAGAATATTGTTTTGGGGATTTGTCCTTATTTTTCAATTCTGTTACCTCCATCTGTAAGGCTAGTAATTGTTTGTGTACCATGAGTATAGGTGAGTCTTCCTTTTTAGTGACGAGTGTCTAAACATCATATCCAGTAGGAAGTTGGGCACCTTGTTTTGCTAGTTCTAAGAAATAATCTTCCTTCTCTCAGGTCATGATAGCTTTCATCAATTTTCTAAAGTCTTTGTCCTTTTGACAGTCAAGGATTTCTTTTTCTGGAGGTTCAGTGTCTTCATCAGTCTCACTTGATGATGAGGAATCATTATCATTTCTAGGAATGTTATTATCATCCTTGTTTCCATCATTGTGTTCCGTCTCATGCATAGTGGGAAATTTAGGTTCATCAAAAATTGGTCTGTGTGATGATGACGGTATGTTAGTGAGTGGATCCTTCACGTAGAATGGATTATCTTGATATTTGAAGGGTTGTTCTTTGCCTTTGGCTTCTTTCTTACAAGAACTCTTGGTTTGAATAGGCATTTTTATGAATTAGTGTGACCTAAAGTTGTTTGTGATACAGAGGTTAAGATCAATTTCAGAGCTAGTTGTTTTGTTTGGAGTATTGTTTGGGAGAAACAACTGAGATTCAATCTAGTTTCAGGAATGATCTATCCTGTATAAGACGTTTATCTAAGTTGATTCTAAGAGTAGTGTAAGATTCAGTCTAGTTTCAGGAACAATCTATCCTATATAAGATGTTATATAAGTGACTAAAATTTGATAGGTAGTTGATTGAACTAGCTGAAAGGTGATCGACCAAATCGTGCAATGCAAATGGCAGAGGTACACTGTCTTGATCTGTTTATGCTTAGGAAAATTGATAACCAGAATTATGTTTGTTGTAGACTATTTTTAGGCAAGTTCGACTATTCTATTCTGACAAAACCAGAGACTCATACGATAGGGTTTTGTGAACTGGATGATAATATATTAGTTACAGGATGACAATAGTTTTGTTTCATACGAGTTGTTGCCTCGTACCATACAATAGATGGGTATGTGTAGGATGACTAAATACTTAGAGTAGTTATGTTTCACATGACATAGGATACAGAGTCAGACGATAGATTAAAAAGACTCGTACGACACAGGATCAGGTCTAGGATGACAAATAAGAAGACTCGTATGACACAGGATTAGATGTAGCATGATAAATTATCAGACTTGTGCGACTGTTCATAGGGTAGAGACTTAAAATTCTGAGTTTTTTGGATTGCTGAGTATGATAATTGGGTATGACCAATTCTAAGATGGACTGATTTTTAACTAGGATAAACTAGTTTCTGACACGGACAGAGTTTCAACTTAAGATGGACTAGTTTCTAACATAGACAGAGTTTCGACTTAAGATGGACTAGTTTCTGACATAGACAGAGTTTTGACTTAAGATGGACTAGTTTCTGACATGGACAGAGTTTCGACTTAAGATGGACTAGTTTATGACACAGACATAGTTTCGACTTAAGATGGACTAGTTTCTGACACGGATAGAGTTTCGACTTAAGATGGACTCGTTTCTGACATGGACAGAGTTTCGACTTAAGATGGACTAGATTCTGACACAGACAAAGTTTTGACTTAAGATGGACTAGTTTCTGACATAGATAGAGTTTCAAATCACTGAGTTGTTTCTTGTCTTCAATTTTTTTGGTATTTCAGTTTTTGTCTAAAGGATGAAAACACAAAAAACAAGTAGTATGTATAGTGACTTCAATCACAGCATGCAAACCCTAAAGAATTTGGTGAGGAAAGAAAACCTTTGCTTGTAGACTCAGGTACACACCTAATAGCTAATCAGAATACGACTGCTGAGTCTCATGCAATGGATTCTCAACGCCGTATTATCTGACTTTAAATGCTAATGGGGGCACAAAATGACAAGTATCTTGGGAGAGTTACTATCTCTCTTGCACAAAGATTATCTCCCTTTTGGAGGTGAATCAGGTAGCTTCTAATTTTGAATTAGATTTAGTCAAGGATCCGTTCGGCACATCGAGGTATAAACTCAATTAAGAGGTCTCCCAGCCTTGAAAACCAAGGTTTAATATACCCAAAGGTACCCAGGAGAGCTATTCCTAAGCACTATCATTGACTTGATTTTCATCAAATCACGTTTATTTTATAGTGGGTTGGAGTACTTGGCATCTAGCCATTCCCACTTAGGTTGTTCCCCTCACACCGGCTATAATGACTTTAAGAGTTTTTGAACCCCTCGGGAGGGCAGGTCTACTAGAGATGTACAAATCTCAAACAAAGAAAAACCCTCAAGGGTCTGTATTTTTGATTGTCTATAAAAAGACAAGAGCATACTCTCCTACCTCTCAGAATCTTCTAAAAACACAAATTACAGATTTGTTCTTTAACTAGATAGCAAGTTAGGTTCCTAAAAATGAATTTAAAGAATACACGATGTTTAGTCGATTCTCCTTAGGCAACCTACAAAGACAACAAATCACTAGTCATTTTGTCTTTGTGTGACAAGCATATTCTTTGACAAGCATTCTGCAAACAACTGATTAGGTTGTGAAAAATTCTGAGATAGACAAATAATCAGTCAAGGTCAGTCGTCAGAATAATCAATAAAAATCATGAAATTTTGCCTTTTTAACCAGAAAACACAGATTCATACGACAGTATAAGAAATCGTACGATACAGGATCCCAACTCATATGAGATAGGATTCCTACTCGTACGACACCTACAATTTATTGTTTTAACCTGTGGGAATTGTCGTACGATATGTACGGATGAAAAATAAAAAGATCCGAAATCTAGAAAATAACAAAAAACAAAGCAGTCAGTCTTGGAGGCCAAAAAATGTAGTCTTCTACCCCTACCTAGCGCACTAGATATGTGTGTGTGAAAAAGTGGTCTATAAGCTACAAGAACAACACTTCAATTAAGTCATTATATGCATGGTTAATAATCAATAATCAATAAGTAATAAACCATAACAAAGCAACTAATTGCCTTCTAAAAGGTGTGAGTATAAGATTGCGCTCAGATTGTTATAAGCAATACCAGTGACTAGACTACACTGAGATGAAGGATTTAATCTATATGATATTAACTATATGGATGCAAGATGGATGAATAATTCAAGCAAATAATCAATTCAATCAATAATGGATGCAAATAATCTAAAAAGCACAATAATCTTCAATGACTCTAGAGCGAAATTAGTGTGATAATAATCTCCAAGCGTATTCTCAAAAATCTTTGGGGTAAATTGGAATGAGAGCTAAAGACTGAATTTATAGAGAATCACAAGAGAAAAAGCTCAATTTAGGATTAATTGAAAATAATTGAGAAATCATGTTTAGTTAACCTTGAGATAGATTCCAATTATAGTTTAATTGAAATGCATTCAAATAAGAAGTTCAAGTTGCATTAGAAATAAGGTTTAATTAATTCTATGCATTTGTGATAAAAATAGATAATTCCATGCATATATTTGATTTATTCAAGAAAAAGGTATTTTCAATGGAACTGAACTTCTTTTTCTGAAAAGCTTCGAGTTCCAATTTTAGAGAATAATTCAATAAATTGCTTTTATGATTTCAAGTTCTAAATTTAGAAAAATAAATAATATCTCAAGTTTGATTTATCTCTCTATTCAATTATTTTATTTTATTTCAATTCAACTCTTTGTTTGTAATTAATTCCTCTTTTGTAATAAATTAATTCCTTTCGCATGATTAAATGGCAATTTATTAATTAATTAAATATGCAAGGATATTTAATAAATTAAAATAGGATAATTGATCAAAATGATATTCTTGGAAATGATTCAATGAATTAAATAAATATTTAATTAATATCGAGTAATTGATTTGCCATGTGATATTTAATGATTAAAGAATTAATAATGTGCTCAAGATTGATTTAATTGCCTTTGGTTAGGACCTTGGTGTTGTTGTCGAGATTAGGGGCCCATGGTTTAGATGGCCATTTTTAGGGTATTATATATATATATATATATATATATATATATATATATATATCAAACCTTGCATAGCGTACGATGTAGTACCCCGTTTTGATCGGACTTATTAGACTGATTTTGTGTTTCAGTTTACTATTCAGTTGGCACTTTATTGCTCGTCATTTTGCAGACGTATTTGATATTACTTCATGTTTATCTGGATATTGGATGCATGAGTTATTTTCAGTATTTCAGTATTGGTGATTTCTAGTATTTCATGGATTATTGCTCGTACTGACATCTTACTTTATCTAGGTGATGTGTCATATATATGTTGCGTGTTTGCTATTGTATTGGATGCAAGGGGACGATTTTCCTTCACTCGTTTCGATGAGACAGGGAACGTCGCGATTCTCCTTCATCAGTGTGCGTGCCGTGTATTCTATATTTATATGCATGTATGTGTGCTTCGGTGATGCAGGATATTGCAGGATAAAGTACTGGGTAGGTACGGGGTATCGTGTCCACCTGGCTTCACAGGTCTGAGCGTGCCTTATATGTCCGATGGGAGTGGAGGAGATAGCTTTTGACCCTAGTCCTTACCTCAGTCTTTATTTGTGAGTGCCGTCAGTCGGTCATTCATCCCTTTTGTTCGAATTTTGAGTCTTTTTACTTTTCCTCGATTTGTGTGCCATACTGGTTCGGTTATTTATTTAAAGTATAAGTTGTCATTATTTGTCGGCTTGAGCGATTTATTTCTTATTATGCCTTATGTCTTGAATCAAGCTTAATTGATTAGTTTATTAGATTTTAACTTTTAGTTGCGTATTCTGGAAAAGTAATCGTGTTTAGATCCAACGGAAGACGTAGAATAGATTAGTTAATTGTTTTTAATATATGCAAATAAAGTTAACTCATTGTTTTTCCTATTTAGTAGAAAAGTTGATTTAATTGATATATATGAAAAATGTAATTTTCAAAAAGAGGGAATTTTCATTTATTTGTTTTGAGGAATATGAAAAAAGAGAAAGAAAAGAAAAGAAAGTCAATTGTGGGATTTTAATATTTTTTTTAAATAGAAATTTTGCAACCTAGAAAATTAGGTTAAAAGATTGTCTTACTAAATTATTTTGGAGGAGATTTTGGGGGTTATGCTTATTTTGGAGGAGGAGAAAGAAATTCTGGAAAAATTGCTTGAAGGGTGGATTTGGGTTTGAACTAGCTGGGATTCCTGCTGAAGCATACCATTCCTGCTTGGAAATCATAGAGGTTGGTTGAATCCTTGCTTATTTCAACAAAAAAAATCCTTGCTTTCTTCCCATTTTCTGTTATTTGTTTAAAAGCTTGAATTGTGAACTTTGGGTGTTGGGTGTTTGTTGTCATGGGTTTGTGGAAGAAGGATTCTATCAATTTGTTATCAAAATTCCAAACTTAAGCTTTCTCCATGTAGTTTCTTAACTAAATTTATATTGTTTCATCTTTGCTTGTGCAAGAAATTTCTTAGTTTATTTTGCTGTTTGTAATTGGAAATTTTGTTGGGTTTTAGTAGTGTTATGCTGGCAAAATTTTGCCAAGCATTCATAAAATACCTCCCCCTGGTAATTTCCAGTTTAAAAATGATGGTCATGAGTTAAATTTCCTTGTTCATGCTTGTTGGGAGCAAATAAATTCAATTGGGGTTTGGGGATTAAGTTTATTCCCATTTAATTAAATTTTTAGAGCAAACTGGGCTGATTTGAATGAAATTTTATTGCCCCTGTTTTGTCTCAGAAGATTTTGTTTGTTTGCTGGTAAAATTTGGCATTACCAGTGACTTCTACATTCTTCTTTTTGTTTGTATGTTTGATAAAATGATGGGGCTGGGAAATTAATTTTTAGTTTTGTTTTACCAGAGGTTTTCACCTCTGTCTCTGTTTTTAGTTTTTGTCTTTGTTATGGTCTCTGTCGTTTTTATTTAAAAACGAGTTTTAAATTGTTTTTTTTAAAACAAAAAAATTAACCAAATTATGAAATCAATTCATTGGGGGCGGTGGCAGGGAGCTGGGCTCGACCCAGCCACGCACCCCCCCCTTTTTACCTTGCAGCTCGCTGCATTTCCCCCAGTTTGGGGTTAGCAGCAAGCGCTGCTTTCCCCAGACTGAGGATGCAGCAAGCGCTGCATTCCCCAGTCTGGGAACAGCAGGCTTGCTGCGTGGGAGCTTGGGGGCCCCACGTAGGGGTTTAAATATTGTTTTTTTTTAACATTTTTTTTTAGTTTTAAAAAAAAATGAAAATGATATTATGTTATGTTAGTGGTTTAAATAAAATCTTTAGTGTTATTTTATGTTTAATATTACGTGATAAAATATTGTTATTTTAATAAAAATAATAATATGTTATCATTTAATATTAAATAATAATATTAAGTTAGTTGTTAGTTTATAATGTTATTAGATTAATTAATTATTCCTCGTCTTAGTGATTAGCATTTAATTGCTTTATATTTTGAAAATAAATAGAATAATCTGGAAGTTAGCATTAACGTTGGAAAAAAAAAAGGGAAGTTGGATTAAATTTATTATTAGTGTTTGTTATCCAAGTATTATAAAATAATCGTATGATGATTGTATTCGTCGAATAGATGTTATTTTGGAATTATTTTATATTAGCTTGTATACATTTGTTTAATTTGATTTTAAATGTTGACTGATTAAAGAAAGATTGCTTGTGTAGGATCTTGTGTTTTTAATAATTGCAGTCTAGTTGTTTTAATGTTGTCGCATTATGTTTAAAATGGTCATTATGTTGTCGATGTTTACCCTTGGTCAGGTGTCGATGTCAAACCTTGAGGAAGTGGGCTATTATGTGTTATGTCCTTAATGGTCAACCCTGGGTTTGTGGCTGTGAGTCCTCCACCTGTGTTATGTCTAGATAATTTATGGTTGTCAGTCCACCATAGAGTTCTCATAGATAGTCTTATCCAGTTAGTGACCTAGTAGAGAGAGTGGCTTTCGGGCGGGGGCCACACCCAAAGTGGATGGCAGGATAACCCCTCGAAAGTCAGCTATTAAGTGATAACCTAATAATTTGTTTAGGGGGTGGGTAGTTATTAATTTAATTAAGATAATGCACCCCGTACACGGTTGAGTGCTTGTATAGGCTCAAGGTGTTTGGGAAGGCCTGGAATGGCAAACCTACCACCTTGTCCTCACGAAAGGATGGTAGGGTCCGCATGATGCTTAGATGGAGCCGGGGGTTCGGGAGAGGTTACCAGGATAACCCATGATGGGGGCCGGGACCTATGGAGACCTACCTAGGGTAACCATGTTAAGCCATGTGATGACACTCTCTCTCTAGGGTCGCTAGTGTTTTGTGAGTCGAGTCACTTGTGTACTGCGGAGTCATGTGTACTGTTGTACTTTTCTTGCTTGCTTGAGGGTCGTCTACTATCTCCTAGCACGGTGGGGTGGTTCCATTTTGGGACCACATGGTCGGGTGGTAGTGCCACTTCCCATAGGATATCTTGTTCCTACCTTCACGCGAGGATTGGCTTCGCCGGTGCATCTTGGTTCATGCCTCGTGTCGCACTTATGTTCTTGATTTTGTACCTTGAGGCCCGTGTGGTCATTGTATCAACAACTTGTAACCTTTGTATTTTATTGTTCTATGGAAGCCATGTAATTTATGGAATATTTTAATTTAAGTCATGGGATGTATATTGTTTCAATTATCTTTCCTATTATGTATAAATGAATCTTTGGAAGTATGTATGTTGTAATTCTTTAAGCCTATCTTTTGGAGATCAATTTATGAATATGAATTATTTAATTGTAATTGGCTTTCCTTAATTTAAATGGATGATTGGATTAATATTGTGATGTGGTTTTATTTAGAAGTAATCTTCATTGGTAACCCTTTAGGATGTAATGTTAGTCTTCCGCTTATGTTAATTATTGAGCAAAGTTATGATTATTTCCTTTAATCTTTAAAAAAAAATTATTGCACCTTTTAGTCGCCTTGTTGTGTTGCTATCCTTTAGGGTTCCTGGCGGGGCATTACATACGATATTTTTTTTTTAATGATTATTATAACGAAACCCCAACAGAAAAAAGAAGAAGAATGCAGCAGTCTAGAGTAGCGGGAGGGGGGGACCGGTGGCTCCTTCCTCTCCCTCATGTCGTAGGCCATGACCACAGCTGGGGCTATGACCCATAGTCATGGAAGACCATGACTATGGGTTGAGGCCCATAGTTGTGGGATTCCACAACTAGAGCCACAACCCATAGTTGTGGGAAACCACAACTATGGGCCGACGCCCATAGTCGTGGGCGTCCATGGTAGTGGGCCGCGCCCCTACCACCATGAACCCCCTCTCCTCTCCCCGTCAGTTTCCCCTTACATGTTGTTCGTGTACTAGGGTATCGTCGCCCCCTGCCTCTTTCGCCCTACGTTATATCTTAAGTCTCTGACCTCCTCCATGATCGGCCCCTGCAACATAAGAGAAAAAAATAAAAGAATTCAAAAGAAAGGAAAGTATTAAAAATAAACTACATTTCTCATGGAACCCTAACCCTATTTAGGATTAGGGTTAGATAAAAAGAATATAAGAAAATAAAAGAAAGGAAAGTAGGAGTAGATAGATATGATTTTTAAAATAAAAGAGGAAAACCTAGTTAGGTTTAACCCACTTATATTTTAAAAGAATATAATATTAAAGGGGGGTTTGAATTTTTAAAATTAAATTAATGAGGAAGATTTGCCCCATTTTAGATAAAGTAATTTTATAATGTCTTCATGTGTTCCTTTATTTAAGGGGTTTTTATATAACTCTTAAAGATGTTTTATATTACTGAATGGGGGTAATTTTTTGGTAAATAATTATTTAGGTTCCTAAGGGGATAATTTAATTATATATGATTTTTTTTGTTTTAATCCTTTAAGGGGATTAGTTGTCCATAAGGGAAGATTTGTTTTTCTAGGTAAAATCTTTAATGGATTAGTAAATTTAATGTTGATCCGGAAAACTTCATATTCATTTACTTATTTATATACTTAATATTAATACAATTAATTTATATTAATGTTAATTTAATGAATTTTGGAATTAATCTATTACTTTAAGGGAATAATATTCACTTAATATAATCATATTGGAGAATTTAATTGAGCGAATTAATTAATTATTAAGGTTGTGTTGACATAGTAGGATTAATTTAATCAGCTTTAGTTAATGAGAGTTATTGTAAATGTTGAGAAATTAAAATATAATTTAGTAGGGAATTATATTCAAGATTATTGGATGGCTTTCAAAACTTAAATGAAATCAAGTTTTATTATTAAATCGCTTAGGAGTTTGAGATAAGACCTAAGTCTCTTAGTTAAATTAAATAATTTATCGCTCGCTTTAGAAACCCATTCTCAATGACACTTGAGACATCTTTTAGTGAAACTAATGAAGTTATCACATTCTTTGAAATTAGAACATCAAGTAATTTATTGTTATTAAAAAAAAATTGTTGTTGCATTTCTTCCCATAAATTTTGGGCACTACAGTACGCTAATCAATGCAAAAATGGAAATATGAAGAAATATGCTAGGAAGAATGTGATGGATTATGGTGAATCAAAGAAGAGTGAGAACAAAGGAAGTGAGCCTGATGTATCAAAATTTGGTCCATGTACCCTTTCCTTCAGTAACTAATTATAGAGCTCTGGGTCAAGAGGAGTCTTGTTTTGAAAAAAATCTTCTATCCTCCCCATTTCAGTGGATCATGTCATTAATCTAGAATGAAAATGCTTTGAGTGATATTTGGTAATCAGAGGAATCTTGTTGACATTAGTGATAAGACAGATCTTGGTAGCAAAACCCTAATAAAGTATTTTTTAGTAAGATAAGTATCAGTTTTTTAATCTATTTCTTTCATATTGGTTATTTGTGTTTGAGAATATTGTGAATAGTAGAGTAATGGCAGAGTGAGTAGTGCAAACAATAATGAAAGGCAATTTGATCATCAGAGAACCTATCAACAAAGAATTTTAGACTTTGGACAAAGTGCTCTTGGATGAATTTAACCTAGAGAAAATCAGAGTTGTTGAAGTTGGTCAGAATGATGATGAGTTGCAAAGGGTCAAAGGTTTGGAGGGAAAATATCTGAATGTTTGGATTGAATTCCCTTGGTTTGATAATGAAAAGGTTATCAAAATAATTCTTATTTGTGTGTGGGATAACAAAATTGTATTGGATAAAGCCTATCCAATCATGAAGTTATTTATGTGATCACCGACTTGAGTGACAATGGAGAACTTTTGGAAAAGAAGTCAATCTTGAATAGAGAAGTGGAAGCCCTAATTGGTGTGAAGGGTGATCAATAAGCTTTAATCATTAATACGATCATCAACCTCATAGTGAGGTATGTTGACTATGTAATCTCTTATAAAATCTATTTTGAAAATAGGGAATGTGCCACCTTGGCAATTGGAGTGTATATAATACATATGCTTGTGATGGAGAACAAATAATTTAACTTGTGTGAATTGTTATTAGAAAATATTAAGATGACAAAAGAGAAGAATTATGCTTTTTGGTTTGGTTCATTACTTGTAAGTTTGGTGATGTACTATTTGAGATCTCTTTTGGTACAAGATTATGTTATATGAGTCTAGTGCTCCAATTGTAAGGTAGATATTTAGATATTTGAATAATCTAGGTAACAAAGAGGAAACTTGTAATGATTATTTCAAATCATTTTTGGACATGTGGAGTGTTGACCCAGTTTCTATATCTTTCTTTTCTAGTTCTATAGATTCTTCCTCTAGAAAGAAGAAAAGGAGATGACCTATTCCCATTTGTGTTTCAAATCCAAAAATAAGTAAGGTGGATGATGTTGTGGTGATTGATGATCCAGAATCCCTTGTAGCTAGTGGAGTTTCAAAAGTTCCATATTAGGAAGGTGGAGATTTAGATGATGAGTCTAATTTGCTGAAATTGGTTGACAATGTAGATGGAGTCAAGAAGATTGGTGTGATGTAGATGACTTTACTCGACTCAAATAAAATTGAGAGTATTTTGATGAAGAATTTGATATGAAACAACATGAGCCTTGAAGATATCAATAATATACTTTCATAATATTTGAATGAGGTTCTAAAAGGAAGAATGTCTAAGAAATCAATTAAGCAAAAAGGTCTGAATATGTAGAATTTGTTGAATGAATGTATAGTTGTATGCCTTCATCCGATAACTAAGTATAGAGATCAGGGTCAGGGGGAGTGTTGTTCTGAAAGAAATATTATATCCTTCTTGTATAAGTGGATCATTTCATTAATCCAAAATGATAATACTTTGATCGATATACAATAATCAAAATAATCTTGCTGACATCAATGATAAGACAGATCTTGGTAGAAAAACCCCAAAGAAGTATTTTTAGGAAGATGAGTATCAGTTTTTGAATTCATTTCTTTCATATTGGTTATTTATGTTTAAGAATATTGTGAACAGTAGAGAGGTGGCAAAGTGAGTAGTGCAAGAAATCATGGAAGGAAAATTGATCATCAAAGAACCTATTAGCAAATAATTTCAGACTTTGGACAAAGTGCTCTTGGATGAATTTAACTTGGAGAAAATCAGAGTTGTTGAAGCTGGTCTGAATGATGATGAGTTGCAAAGGGTAAAAGGTTTGGAAGGAAAAGATCTAAATGTTTGGAATTAATTCTTTTGGTTTGATAATGCAAAGGTTATTAGAATAATTATTAGCTATGTGCAAGATAACAACATTGTATTAGATAAACCCTATCCAATCACGAAGGAAGTCATTTCTATGATCACTGAGTTAAGAATCAAGGGATAAGTTTTGGAAAGGACATCAATATTAAATAGAGAAGTGGAAGCCCTAACTGGCATGAAGGGTGATCAATAATAAGCTTTAATCATTAACACAATCATCAACCCCATAGTGAGGTATGTTACTATGCAATCTTTTATAAAAATATATTTCATAAATAGGGAAGGTGACAACTCGACAATTGCAGTGTATATGGAACATATGCTTGTGATGGAGAACAAATCATTCAACTTGTGTGAATTGATAATAGAAAATATTAAGATGACAAAAGAGAACAATTTTGCTTTCCGATTTGGGTCATTACTTGTAAGTTTGGTGATGTACTATTTGAGATCTCTTCTTGTAAAAGATAATGTTATATGGAAGTTTGGTGTTCCAATTGTAAGGTAGATATTTAAATATTTGAACAGTCTAGCTAACAAAGAGGAAAATTATAATGATTATTTCAAATTGTTTCTAGAGATGTGGAGTGTTGACCTAGTTTCTATATCTTTCTTTTTCAGTCATAGAGATTCTTCCTCCGGAAAGAAGAAAAGAGAAAGTAGACTATTGTTGTTAGTGTTTCAAAGCCAAAAACAAGAAAGGTGGAAGATGTTATGGTGATCAATGATTTAAAATCCCTTGTAGCTGGTGGAGTTTTACAAGTTGTAGAGCAAGAAGGTGAAGATTCAAATGATGAGTCTAATTTTCTAAAATTAGTTGACCGTGTAGATAGAGTCAAGAAGATTGGTGTGATGTGGCTGACTTCTGTCAACTCAAATAGAATTGATAGCATTTTGATGAATCATTTGATCTAGAATAACATGATCCCTCAAGATATTAGTAATATGCTTTAAAAATATTTGACTGAGGTTCTACAAGAAAGAATGTCTAAGCAATCAGTGGAGGAAAAAGGTCTAGATATGCAAAATCTATTGAATGAATGTATTGTTGCACAAAAGAACTTATCAACATGTATTTAGAAATTGAGGGACTACATCTGCAATGCTAGCAAAATCTGTAGGTATTGTATCTCTTGGCTGATAGCTACAATAAAACACAAAAGTAAGATTGATGCTATTGAGGATGAGTTGACAAGTCTAGGCAATTCTTTTAACTTCCTAAATGATAAGTATGTTGTGCAAAGGAAAAAAGTTAACACTCTTCAAGCTTATCTCTTATTTTAATAAAGATAAAAAGAAGAATTTGGAGACATATTTTGGAAGGTTAAGGATATTGTTGAAGCTAAGTTAGATTATTTTCAGTATTGCTTGAGAATGGAGTTGAGTATGAGTAGAATCCATATACTCTAGACAATTTTTTCATTTAGTTGATCTACTGGTAGAATATAGAAGTCTTTCAGTTAGTATTAAAATTGCCATACTTTCTTGGAAAGTTCTTCTAGATCTGTAGGAAAAATACAAGTTTATATTTTTCGAAGAAGAGAAATTGAAGGTTCTGGTGTGATATTGTGATTGTATATATTATGTCTTTTCCTTTTCCTTTTCCATCAAAGGTATCCTTTGTCCTTGATGTCAAAAGGGGGAGAAAAGCTAGTAAAAGAATGTGGTTTCTTGGATTTGAGGAAATGCATGAGTAAGGGGGAGTTGTGCGCAATTATTCTTCGGATATGTTTTACCATCAATGACAAAGGGGGAGATTGTTATACTTGTTTGAATATTCTTGTCATTAATATCAAACTAGCTATCCATTTGAATAGGATAGTGTATATGGTCTGATTATTAGTTTGGATGTTGTGGATGTTGTGGATGTTATGGATATTGTGGATGTTGTACATGTTGTATGCAAGGTTGTACATAGTTAGTATATGCAGTTCTCTTATTATGTACATATGTCGCTATTGTGGTCTAATGTTATATATCTCAGTATTAGTTATGTGTCCTATTATTAGCTACTTTAGGCAATATAAGTAGTGTCTCTTTGAGCTTTGTGTTGTGGTCCCCTTGGTGTGTGTGTGAAAAAATGAAATAAGAATTTGTATCTACAAGACACAACACTTCAATTAAGTCATTACATTTATGGTTAGATACATATAAGCATGAATAATAAAACCATAACAAATCGACCAATTGCCTTCTAAAAGATGTGAGTATAAGATTGCTCTAAGATTTTTATAAGCAATACCAATGACTAGACTACACCAAGATGAAGGATTTAATCTATATGAGCATGATATTAAGCTAAAATGGATGCAAGATGGATGAATAATTCAAGCAATGATGGATTCAAGAAATATGGATAAAACTAAATATGGATGCAAATAATCTAAAAAAGAACAATATATTCAATGACTCCAGAGCAAAATCTACATAATAATAATCTCCAAGCGTATTCTCAAAAATCTCTAGGGTAAATTGGATGAGAGGTGAAGGCTGAATTTATAGAGAATTACAAGAGAGATGATGAAAAAGCTCAATTTAGGATTAATTGAAAATAATTGAGAAATCAAGTTCAATTAACCTTGAGATAGATTCCAATTATAGTTTAATTGAAATGCATTCAAATAAGAAGTTCAAGTTGCATTGGAAATAAGATTTAATTAATTCCATGCATTTGTGATAAAAATAGATAATTCTTTGATTTATTCAAGAAAAGAATCTTTTTAATGCAACTGAACTTCTTTTTCTCAAAAGCTTTGAGTTCTAATTTTAGAGAATGATCAATAATTCAATTAATTGATTTTCTAATTTCAAGTTCTAAATTTAGAAAAAGAAATAATATCTAAAGTTTGATTTATCTCTCAATTTAATTCTTTTATTTTATTTTCAATTCAACTCTTGCTTTGTAATTAATTCCTCTTTTGTAATAAATTATTTCCTTTTTTTGCATGATTAAATGGAAAATTTATTAATTAATTAAATATGCTAGGATATTTAATAAATTAAATAGGATAATTGATTAAAAATGATATTCTTGGATTGATTCAATTAATTAAATAAATATTTAATTAATATTGAGTAATTGATTTGCCATGTGATATTTGATGATTAAATAATTAATTAATTATGCTCAAGATTGATTTAATTGCCTTTGGTTAGGACCTTGGTGATGTTGTCCAGATTAGGGGCCCATGGTTTAGATGACCAATTTCAGGGTATTACATTTCCCCTCTTTGAATTAATGTGTGAGTAGCGCATTGGTTCAAAGAATATGTGATGTCTACGAGATGTCAGTTCTGAACTTGATTGATCACGAACTAGATAAAGAGAAAGGTGTTTAGCTTGATTTGAAGCAATGAAGCTGAACATAGTCTGATTAAAGCAAAACCGATCCCGAACTTGATTGAACTAGGAATGATAGAGAGAAAAGATACTGAACTTGAACTTGATTGATCAAGAAGTGGATCTTACTGATTTAGAACTTGATTGAACTAGACATAGAGAGTGAAGATAAAATTGATCTTGAACTTGATGAATCAAGATACGATGAGCAAAGATAAACTATCCAGCTTGATTCAATGCGATGAAACTGAACACCTTCTTAGATTGAGTGCGTGATCGAAGATACTCTATAAATCCTTGATTGAGTTTAAATGAATAATCAGCTTGCTGAAAAGCGATGAAATTGATTAACGTTAAGAGATTGATTCAGATGAAGCCAAATATCATCTTAATTTGAAGCGATGAAATTGATATGCCCCTAGCGATTGATTCGATTCAGATGATCGAGAGATCTCAACTTGATGTGAAGTGATAAAGGTGAGATACCCCTTAGCAATAATATTTTGATTGATTTTCTTTAGTTGAAAAGATTTTTGGCTCGAACTTTGATGAAGATTTGAAAAATTTCTCGACTTTGAAGATGTGAGGTCTTAAGGTCACGAGTATGCCCCGTCGGGAGCGAAATCGAAAGATAGCGAGCGTACATGATTATAGGCAATTTTTTGGCAATGATAAGTTATTTGAGCATAAATTGATTCTGAGGAATTTTTGAAACTTTGGCGTTGATTGATAAGAAATTGAGATTCAACGTTGATTCATGAGAAATTTAGTGCAATTTGAAGAAAGAATGAGATTTTCATGAAAAAGTGCTAATTGGTCCAAATTTTGGAAATTGACTAGGAAAATGATCTCAAATTTTGATTTTGATCCCGAAAATGGAATCAAAACAGGCAAATTAGCTAAGGGTACAATTTTTATGTCCATCAGATGAAGTTGAAAAATTAGGGTTTTGGCTCTATATGGGGTAAAAGTGTCATTTTCAAATCATTTTAACCCTCCAAGTTTGAAAATTCAAAAAGCCTTTTGCGAAGAAAAATGGTGGTTCCCACTCATGAGCATTGATTCAAGTGATAGAGATGACATATTCAAGGACAAAACTATGAGCCAATGGTAAGTGATCGATCTTAAGCCTTTTATTCATTTCAATTTCAAATTTTTTTGTTGATTTTTCAAGTTTTTGGCACATTGAAAGTCGGGTTTTCTTGTTTTGTCGTGTGAGACAGGATCCTATCTTGTACAACAAACTGATAAAGTTTGCTTTTTTATTTAGAGTCATTAATTTTTTCGTGCGAGGCCCACCCTTGTATCATACGACAACCTTCATAAGAGACCATTTTGTCGTCCTAAGTCTATTCCTGTATCGTATCAAAGTCTTTTGTCATACAGGGCCTATTCCTGACTCGTATGAGTTTCTGCCTTTCTGTGTTTTATCATTTGGAAAACAGTGAGCATTTTTGAAGGTTCAAACTTGAAATTTTGATTTGGAAATTGACGTAGTTGAATTTGCCTGATGTTTTACTTCTCATGTAGGATTATTTGGAATGTTTTCTGATGCTTCGTTGTTTGATTTATGTAGGTTTGATTTCCTCATGTTCTTTTCAGATGCATATATCCACCCACTATGACATTAGTTTGGCAGTTGTCAGATGTTGAGTAGGCACATATTAATTTGTGTGGTTTCACCCACCTTCTTGGTTTGCCAAATATCCGTGTGAATCACGGTATGCTCACAGCATTAGTAGAGAGATTTAATTATGAGCATAGCACCTTCTATTTGACAGTTGGGGAGATGACCATCACTCCCGAGGACATTTACAAGATTCTCCATATCCCTTTTGCTGGGGGTATGGTAGATTATGATGCAACACAACTTCCTAGATTACAGGCTATCAGACGTGTATTTAGGGATCCAAATATCTTGACACGTTCTAATAGTTGGGATGTTTTGATGAGCAGGTATAGTGAGGATTTTCCTTTGGCTTGTGTTATAGCAGGGTTTATCAGTTGTTTTCTTATGCCAGATAGAGTACAACATGGATTCCTTTGTGGATGGGGCAGGATGTTGGAGAGGCTTGTTGAGACCCCTTAGAGACTAGGTTGGGGTTCTTGTATATTGGTCCACATGTATCGTGAGATGCATGAGATTGTTTATCAGGAGGGGAAGATCATGGCTACAAGAGTCTTGATTTTATAGGTATGGGCCTTGTAGCACCTCCCAATTTGTAGGCCAATTATAGATGATGACAGGGAGCCTGGTCAGTCGATTGTATATAGATATTCTAGATATGTCACTCAGCCCCATTTGGGCAAGACTGATTTTTGGCGATGACAGTTAGATGACTTGATAGCTGTGGTATGGAGACCTTACAGAGGCCTAGAGCCATAGGATGACTAGAGGATCATACGCAGAGATCTTTTTGTTATGCATGCACTCATTGGCAGATCACTGACTGTGGTGGAGCGATTCATGGTATCTCGAGTGATGAGATAGTATGGTAGGCCTCAGGGGATCTCGCAAGAGTTAATAGCATACACAAGATATGCTGATGAGGAGAGGTAGGGATGGGCACCGAGGTTATCTTATGCCTTAGGTATGCAAGAGTTGACTAGATTATAGCAACTCCAGTGGGACTACATGGGTGATGTTGCAAATGCGAGGGTATTTCCCTAGTATAGGGATTGGTTCTAGTAGCATCCATTCCGTATATTTACTGATCTGATAGAGTAGGCACCTCATATTGAGGAGATTGAGGATGATTCCCCCACATAGGGATAGAGACAGGGATAGAGAGTTGAGGCTCCGAGGCGGGTAGGTGGCGATCCTGGTGCTAGTAGCAGGAGGGTTTCAGCTGGAGTTGGACAGCAAATGAGAGAGGGTGGATCCCTTGGTACAGTGGGTGTGAGACTAAGTGGAGCGAGGGTTCCAAAGGGTGGAGGTGAGGAGGAGAGAGTAGCGCTAAGATAGGTCTGGTAGAGGCGAGAGGAGTAGGGTGGAGTTGGAGGTGGAGATGGGGGTGGAGAGCCTGCGAGGGAGAAGGGGGCCGATGCAACATGGTCGATGAGGGTATGTCTAGTGGATCTATAGTCATAGTTGATAGTGGCACAGACTCAGCTGGCAGAGCAAGACCAACAACTAGTAGATCTTAGGGTGGAGTGATATCGACAACTAGTGGAGTTCAGAGCAGAGCGGGATCATCAGGTCACGACAATGAGAGCAAAGCGAGACACTCTTCAGCAAGAGGTTTTGCACCAGACTAGCTGGGCAGCTTATTATGTTGCAACTTACAATGTAGTTGTACTTGTAGCACAGTAGGTTGTACCCTACTCACAATATATGGTGCAGTCTAAGGGAGCTCGAGCACTTAGGCAGGATAAGGGAGCTCGAGCACTTAGGCAGGATCTAGGTCAGCAGGCTCCTCCTCCTCCATCTGGCGATGAGGGAGAGGCTGAGAGCTAGATATTCTTTTTGTAGCTCTAATATTTTTTTGTAGACACACCCATTTTATTGTAGCCTATATTATTCTTGCTCCGATGGGAGTTTGTATATGTCAGTTGACATCATTTTGTACTCTGAGACTCTATGATATATATATATATATATATATATATGACATTTGATTTGACTTCATTATACTTGTGTTGATTCATTTTTGAGATGCTTTCTATATGCTTTATTTTGTATGTATGCATATATTTTTTCAGTATGGATGTATGTAATGCAAATGATTATGGATGTCTATTTTTGTTTCTTTTCACATGCAAATGAATGAGAAAGAGTAATGAGTAATGCAAATTTTTATTTTTCTACACAATAAGATGAATGTAAATGAGTAATAATGAAATGTATGAATTTATATAAAATGTTTATGTATACAACTAACATCTCAAAACACAAGTACTTGATTGGAGAAATGATGAAAAATAGATCACTTAGCTAAGAAATGATGATGCTTCCAGCTCTCATAAAATAAAAAGATTATTATTATCATACCAAAATCACTCTAAATTCACAAAATACAAAATGAAATGCAAAATGAGATGCAAAATGAGATGCAACCTAAACCTAGTCACTGGATTTAAAATGCTTAAGTTTCATCACCGAGCGTTAGCGAACATAGCAGGCAGATTAGAGTTCCTTTCTTTTTATGTGCAATATTAATTATCTTGTCCACAATGACCCTTTTTTCGTTCATATCCTTGGATAGATTTCGCAAGGACCCAAATTGCATCATAAAGAAATTCCCTCAAAATAGACAAAGAAATGATGTGGACCTCCCTGTAGCATACAAATAAGCAGAGTCGAGGTATGTGTGGTGATTTCACTTTGATGTGAAGGCTCTTATCACAGACACCCAACTGATTAGATGTTTCCAAATCATTGGGATCATTCCTACAAGCAGAAAAAAAAAAGAAAATATTATGCCCCCAATCCTTGCTCCTCTTAGTCAAGAAAGACTTCCTCGAGTTACTCCAAGGGATAATAATCGAAAATAAATATAAAAGATAGCACACAAAGAAAATTTTCATGCATAGCTCAAACTTTTTAGTGATTGTTTTCCATTATTTTGTTTTTCTTGTTTACTCAGTGATGAAACTCTTCAATAGTCAGGAGATAGGTGACTGACTCGGAGTGGATGACCAGGTTTCATTGACGGAAAGATGAGTTGGTTGTCACTTCTTAGGACATGTAATGTGCTTTGTCAATTAACCTAAGACTAGGACATTGATCAGTTTCAAGCCATGAGGGTTCCAATGAACCTGGATGTCACAAAAGTGACTATAAGATATGTACAAGCGAAAGCATAGATGCAACACTTCAGTATAGGAGATAAGACAAACCTGGATAAAATCCACCAACCATACTAATCGATGTCATTATTTTGATTTCAAGATCATTGATAGCAATGTCTGGTTTCAAAGAGTAAGTACCCCGTATAAGACCGATTTGTCTAGTTTCGAGTGTACCCTTCCTTGTATAAGACATGTTGATGTTTGATAGAGTTTGATAGATTGATTAACAAGACATGCAATAAGTTTGATTGCAAAATTTGAGAGTTTGTCTGTGGTTGATTTGGTTTGAAGGATAGTCTATGCTTTCTCGCTTTGAATTTGAGTTTTTCTTTTTGTGAGTTTTTTGTATTTTTAGGATTTTGTTTAGGAGATTTTAGGATTTTTAGGAGTTTGTTCATAACATTTTATGATTTTTAGGATTTTTTCTCAGCTATGCACCCAATATATAGACCTATATGACATGATGACCTACAAAATACATGTGGAGACAATGAATTTTTGATATGACCTATGTTAATGCAATATGCATGATGAAGATGCATTTCCTATTCGAACAAGGATAACTGTATTTGTTTAGCACTTTGTTATACACCAATTGAATTGGAGGTACAAAAAATTTCATAGACAAGTGTCAATCAATCCTTAAGGTCCCTTGGAACATCCAAATTAACACACTTAGTGACTAGGATTTACAAATGGAGACGCAGAAAACTTCCCCATTGGTTCTTGAAACTTTGACCTTCTTTTGCCCATGTGAGTGAAAATGAGTTAATTCCCACTCTTGTGTTCACTAAATATCCTTAGCATCCTATATGACTAGCTACATGGATTATTCTAACTTCAAAAGCATCCCAAATAGAGCCTCACTGCCAGCAAGCCTTGAGAGCTTCGACGAGGTTATAGATTGTAATTTTTCAAATATTGCTCCATTGCTAGTAGGCATCCATAGCCCTAATGGAGTTACTCAAATGTTCCATAGTCAAGATTTTTGTCGCACTTTGTATGCATGATATTTCAGTTATATATCATTTCTCTTTTGCCTTGAGATGAATATTTGGCATAGCACTTTTTCTTTTTCTTTTTTTCTTGCCTTGATGTGTAAGTAATGAAACCTACCTGGGTGTGATAATTATAGTGGCGCTGAAGTAGAATTTTAGATTTTTCACTAGTCATATGATAAAATAGGTGTCTAGAATGAATTATAGATTTTCTTAATGTGTCTGAGATATAGCAATTGATAATTTTGGGTTAACAAGTCTCAAATAGTGAAATCACTACCCACCCATAAGTAAAGCATCGTCATAGGGTAATGTTGAAAATGAATGACCTTAGGATGTCCAAGACTTCATGTATGAATATCTAAGAAAGGAGATGACCCTTGTTTGTCTTGAATGCAAACAAATGATAAACATGGATAGTTGCCTTGTTTTATTAATGGTGCTATATACAAATGCATAAACTTTATGAATGCGGTGCATTTAAAAACTATGTGATGCAGTGCTTCGAATAAAATGATATGCAATGCAAAAGCAAAACCTAAACTAACCTAACCCTTAGATATAGTATCGGTTAAGGTGCATGTTGTTCATAGGGTCAAGGAGTTTTGTGTAAGTAGTTCATTGGTCTAGCATAAAGAGGTCTTTCTAAGAAGGACTCAGCTAAGTGTACATGTCCAACATCTCTAATGTTGATTTTCTTAGTTTTTTTGGATTTTGTGATGAAACTAGGGTAAAGTCTTATGCAAAGGATTGGATAAGGTGTATGGAAGGATGAAAAGGAGGTGATGGATAATGGATCAGATACTGAAAGTTTAGTGCATGAGTGAATGGAAATGTTTGCGGTATCACCATTGGCACACATCTCGAGGGATGGTGGATTGATGGAGGAAAAGTGGATCTCAGATTTTGAGATTTGGATGGAGGAACAATAAGGGAATTTGGACATACAGTTCCAAAATAGATCAAAGAGGTGATGGAGAAATGGATTAGGAAGAATTGAATGGAGGAACAACAATCTTGGCTGTGGATTTGGATTTTTTGTTAGATAGTTGTGCTTCAAGAAGACGCTTAGGGATCCACATGGTTTTTGATTTTTCATGCTTTTGCAGTTTCTTGGAATGCATTTCTTCTACAAGTGCCTTAGGAACCCATATAGCTTTAAATTTTTCTTTCTTTTGGTCAGTGAACCTTTGCGTCTTTCTAGATGGATGGAAGGTACACAAAGATGTACGCCTTTTTTGATCCTACACAAGGGATGGAGGAATATAGGGTCCTAAAATGGATGGAAGAGATGAAGGGGAAGGTGTGTACCTAGATTTTGGTTTAGTAGGGATACCAACATTTTGAGGAATGTCACTGAGACCATGATTCTTAATAGTTTTTTTAACATGGAGAGGTTCCTGCTTGTGAAGGTCTACCCCTTTGCATTTATAAATATTCTGACTTGTAGGATCATGAGAGGACTTTGTAGGCATGATAGATCCTTGAGGTGAACGTGGAGGATTATGACAAGGAGATGAAGAGATACTTTGATCTTGACATGGAAGTGGATCATCTTGGAAGAAATGAGCAGGCATAATGGGATCCTCATGGGATTCTAGAGAGGTAAGATCCTTTTCAACCATTGAATGGGATTGAGGAATTTTGGTGTCTTGATCTTGATTTAAGATAGGAATTGTTTCTTCATTCTTTAAATTATCCTCTTGGCATGGAACGACTTGTAAGGAAGCGATAGGATTTTGCATAGGCATAGGGGATTCTTGGAAGGTCTCCATATTTTGGCATGATGGGGAAGCATTTTGAGTGGGATTCTCCAGAGTGGGAATGTTGGGAATTGGATTGCATGATGGCATAGGATATATGATTTTTAAATCATATGAGGAACTTATATCAAGATTGAGATTAACTTGAATTTCCATAGGAGATAAACCCTGAAGTTCAACATGAAAGGTTTCATCATTAGTTTCATTGTTTGAGGGATATGATATGGACTGTCATTTAGAAGACTTAGGAGATGGTGGCATCATGGAAGAGATGGAGGCCACATATGGAGCCTTTCTAGACACAGGTTCATCATTTTGATCATGCTTGGAGGTAGTTGCTTTTCTTTCATTAGGTGAGTCATTAGGATCTTCAATTTGAATGACACCATTATCAATGAGATCTTGAATCTTATATTTTAATTCCAAGTACATTGAAGTCTTATGTTTGTTATGCCTATTATATGCACAATAATTACGCAAAACTTCACATCCCCATGTGGTCTTTTTAGGCAATATGATAAGATTATGCTCAAGTAGCTCTTCCAAAGCTGACTCAATAGATTGCCCCAAAGGTGTAAACTGTCTATCTAGGGAATAGATATCTTTTGGTCTTGGTGAAGGTGTCTTGTGATCTTGTATGAGATTTGACTTTTGATTTTTAATTACTTTATGTTCCATCTTATGTAATTATTTTAGCATTTCTTGAACTCTAGTGTTCTTAATATCATGAATTTTCATCTCAAGAGGAGTCATTGAATCTTTTAGTTGAGCTTGAATGTCATATATTTCTCTCTTGAGAACTTGAATTTGTTGAGCCAAGGTAGTCATGGGCTTCTTACTTTTGTCAGAATTTTTAGAAGAGCTTCTGGTTTGAATAGGCATTTTTATGGACTGATGTGACCTCGAGTTGTTTGTGATGCAGAAGTCAAGATCAGATTTTGAGCTAGTTGTTCAATTAACATATTGTTTGAGAGAAGCAACTAAGATTTAGTCTGGTTTTAGGAAAGATCTATCATGTATAAGACATTTATCTAAGTTGATTCAAGAGTAGTGACTAAGATTCGGTCTAGTTTCAGGAATGATCTATCCTATATAAGATGTTATCTAAGTGACTTAGGTTTGATAAGTAGTTGATTGAACTAGCTAAAAGATGATCAACCAAATCATGCAATACAAATGGTAGAGGTACACTGTCTTGATCTATTTATGCTTAGGATGATGATAACCAATATTATGTTTGTTATAAACTATTTTAAGCAAGTTAAAAATGCCATATCTCCCATATCTATCGGGAGGCCAACTGTTCTGCTGATTGGGTTGCCAATGTGGCAGTTAAAAATGAGACAATTACCACGTGGATGGGTGAGAACAGACTCCCCAAAGATGTCAGACAAATCATAAGTGATGAGCGATATAGAAGTACCCCAAAGACTCTTGATTGACAGGGGAATAATGAAAAGTACTGATGTGAGCACTTCGAGTTATTTCTATAATGAGAAAATCACTCATTATAACATCAATGCCATCAACTCCCATGCTTGCTGGGTAATTGTTTTAGTTCTGAATAGCTCTTTGTTTAACCAGCTTTGCAAGTTTCAAAATTTGGCTGTGAGAAGCAACATCATGGGCAGAAATAGGAGACGATATAAGCCAAGTAGTTGCAAGGAATGGAAACAGAAGGAAGAGGTGTGGGGTATTTTGCAGAAGGGTAGTCTCTCAAAATTCATAGAGAGACTCCATGGCTGTGATGGAATGGTAACTAGTCTTTTCTATAAAAAACTGGAAGAAGGGCATGTTAAAAATGGGTGACCAAATGGTGGAAATTGATGAAGATTTAATTGTTGGGTCTCAACAGGGAAGGCTGCAACTTCTACAGAGATAGGAAGGTCATCAGGGAAGCCATTGAAAGGTACTAGGTTACTGAGAAAGAGAAAAAATGACTGGTAAAGTTGAGCAAAACCTACTACTCGCCTAGGGCTTTTGCCAAGCCCTGGCGGGAAATTCTCTTTGTTTTAATGCAGTATATTACTCTAGATGGTAGGTTTACGAAAGTCTATGGGTATCATTTTGTTTTGTTAAACCACTTTAGGCATAATGATAAGGTGAATTTTCCTTATTTCTTGCTTTGCTCAATGAATGCTTCCCTTAAAGCTTACAAAGAGAATCCTTTGGGCGATACTGCAATGCACCAAGGCCTAATGGTCCTTATTTATGACCATTTAAAGGCTAGTCAAATTAACCAGATGTAGCCCTCTCTGGACTCTAAGGAAGATATGTTTGATTCTACTTTTTTGGAGGAGGAGGAATCTGAAAATGATTCCTCATCTGATACTGAGGATAGCTCTGATGACTCAGAGTATGAGAGTAGTAAGAAGAGGAAAACAAGACCCTCATCTTCCAAGGGCAAAAAACTTCAAATCAAACCCTTGATCAGCATCTCTTCGGAAGAAGAGGATTCAAATTATTTTGAGGAGAAGAAGAACCCTAAAGGGTTGCTGAAGAAGAAAATTAAAAACTAAGCCCAGACCCAGAAAAAGCATAAGAAAAAAGAGGAGACTGGCAAGGAACCAGAAGCTGACAAGCAAGCTAGGACCCTGGAAGCCGAGCACAACTTGGAAAAGGAGACAATGGAAGAGACTCTCAGGTCTACCGACACTATCTCCGCCCTCCATATCCCTAAAGATGAATAGGTAACCCCTCGAAAAGTGACTCCCCCCTATGGCCCTCCTCCCAACGGCTTGCATGGTTTTATGAAAACTATGGAATGGCTCATTGATGGTTACAAGAAAACTATGGATGAGTTTAAAAAACTATGCAACAGAGTCCTAATTCTGGAGACCATTAATATAGGGGAGGGGAATACAATGGCTGACTATATTGAGGATCTGAAAAACACTATTAATAAAGCGGAAGACATTAGAGATGCTTTCAACCCCAGGTTTGAGAAGAATGAAAAGGAGATGTTGGACAGAAAAAGCCTTGTGGAAACTAGTGAAAAAACACTCTTGGATACTGTCACTAAAGTGGAAAAAATTGAGGAGTGCCTTAAGAATATCATGGAGCAGAGCCTTAGTATTTTGAAAATCTCAGCCAATAACACTCATACCCTCATCAGTAAGCTTGATGATGACAAGGAAATCCAGGAAATTGACCTGGATGCTGAAGGTATAGGGGAAGCTCAAGGTCCCAAAATCTGCACCAGAGGTAAGAGGAAGGAAAAGAAAATGAACAAGGATCTGGAAGAGCTAAAAGTTGTCGGGGCTACCTATGATGAGTTGGTAATAAAGGCAGAGGACCTGCTAAAGAAAATTGTTGTGTAGCATCTCCCTGGTTTCTTTGCTATGTTTTGTTGTTTTGTTGCTTTGTCGTTCTTTCTGTTTGCTGGTCTTCTAGCTAGTCATTATGTATGTGGACTTTTAATCCTTTTGCTGCTCTTTCTCTTTCTATGATGTAAAGGTTTTGGGTCCTTAAAACCTATTTTTTAATCAATCAGAACTATTTTAAGCAAGTTTGATTTCTCTGTACTAACAAAATCAAAGATTTGTATGACAAGTTCTACTGAGTCGGATGACAATTTAATAGCTTCAGGATGGCAACAGTTTTGTTTCATATGAGTTGCTACCTAGTACCATACAAAGATGGGTATGTCTAGGATGACAGAAGATTCAGTGCAATTCTATATCGTACGACACAAGATTTAGCTTTATAGAACAAAGTATTAGGATTCGTATGACAAAGGATTGAGCTCAGACAACAAATAATCAGACTCATATGACACAGGATATGAAGCAGGACAATAAATTATTAGATTCGTACGACTGTTCTCAGGATAGAGAAAAAATTTGAGTTTTTCAATAGCTGAGTATGACAACTGAGTATGACCAATTCTGGGATGGACTGAGTTTTGAATAGGATAGACTAGTTTTGAACATAATTTTGACTTAGGATGGACTAGTTCTAACACAGACAAAGTTTTTGATCATTGAGTTGTTTCTTGTTTTCTCCAATTTTGGTATTCTAGTTTTAGTTTGAGGGATGAAAACATAGAAAACACGTAGTATGAATAGTAACTCCAATGACAACATGCGAGCCCTATGGAATTTGGTGAGAGAAGAAAAACTTTTCTTGTAGACTCAGGTACACACCCAATAGCTAATCAGAATATGGCCGCTGAGTCTTACGCAATGGATTCTCAACGTCGTATTATCTGACTCCAAATGCTAATGGGGGCACGAAATGACAAGTATCTTGGGAGAGTTACTATCTCTCTTGCACAAATATTATCCCCCTTTCAGAGGTGAACTGGGTAGCTTCTAATTTTAATTGGATCTAGTAAGGGGTTCGTTCAACACGTCAAGGTATAAACTCAATTAAGAGGTCTCCCAGCCTTGAAAACCAAGGTTTAATAGACCCAAAGGTACGGAGGAGAGCTATTCCTAAGCATTGTCGTTGACTTGATTTTCATCAAATTTTTGGTATTTTGGTATGGTTTTGTCATTGATGTCAACACCTACTAAAACACTAGCACTTTGGATCCAGCAACATTGACCAGCAAGCAAGTAACTGTTGCACAGTTACTAGTATATGGTTCACTGGCAGGATATAATGATCACCAGCACTTGGAATTATATGGAAGACACTTGGTAATGTTGAAGACATCATTTGGACATCTTGTCCTAGAGTTTTTTTCATTGGTATATTCATATTTGCATATTTGCTTTTACTGGCAAATAGGTCTAGGGTTACCTAGGGTTACACTGGTAGGTTTATCTTTTCTAGATCAGTATGGCACACTATGGAAATGATTAATTATTGTTGTAAATGCATTAAGCTGACATGTTCAATCAGTTATTCCATTGGATATTATATTATTTATAAAATGTTTTTATTGTAATATCTTGTAGAGCCGACCTACTAAAATTGGTCTTAGGTTATGGTATAAATGTAAGATCTTATTTGTAAGATCAAATGTGGAATGCGAAAAAGAATTGTGTGAAGGTATATGCGAGATTAAGAAGAGTTATACATGAAGACATCATTTGAAGGTGAAGCTAGGTTTTTGTGGAAGCATATCAACATTACACCAGTACTGAATCCAGCATATGAAGATGCTATTTTGTGCAGTACATTCTTATTGGATTTAACCATCCAGCTATAGTCAATGTGACTCCCATTTTGTGATTGAGCAGTAAGCTCTAGGTTGTTGGCCTTTCTGCATGTGCAAACCCCATTTATGTACACTTACTATCTACAGTAGTATCATCTGATTGTGGGTAAGGTTTCCCACCGTGGTTTTTCCCCTTACAGGGCTTCCATGTACAAATATTGGTGTTATGTATTGTGGATGAATTTGTGTTTATGTTTCATGCATTAATCTTTACCAGTGTAGAAATTAATTGTTAAAACTATCTACCAACATACTTAACTAGTTTACTAGTATTAAGCGTTAAGTTGGTTAAGTTGTTTTTGGTTTGAATTTAGTTGACAACTGATTCACCCCCCCCCCTCTCAGTTGTCTCTGGGACCTAACACAAATCACATTTATTTTATAGTGGGTTGGAGTACTTGGCATTTAGCCATTCCCAATTAGGTCGTTCCCCTCATAGTGGCCATAATGGCTTTAAGACTTTTTAAGCTCCTCGGGAGGGCAGGCCTGCTAAAGATGTACAAATCTCAAACAAAGAAAATGCCTCAAGGGTCTAGATTTCTGATTGTCTAAAAAAAGACAAGAGCATACTCTCCTACCTCTCAGAATTTATTCAAAATAGGAAATATAGATTTGTTCTTTAACCAAATAGCAATTAAGGTGCCTAAAAATGAATTGAAAGAATACATGATGTTTGGTTGATTCTTGTTAGGTGACCTACAAAGACAACGAATCAGTAGTCAGATTGTCTTTGTGCAACAAGCATATTCTTCGACAAGAATTCTGCAAAAACTAATTAGGCTATGAAAAATTCTAAGATAGACAAATAAACAACCAAGGTCAGTCATCAGTATAATCAATTTGAACAAAAAATCAGAATAATGAAATTTTCTTTTTTTGTCTTTTTAACCAGAAAAATATAGAATCGTACGACATAGTTTACCAAATCGTACGATATAGGATTCTAGTTTGTACGACACCTATCATTTGTCATTTTGGCCTATGAGAAATGTCATACGATATTATGCAGAGACTGTACGGACGAAAATCCAAAAAGTAAAAAATCTAAAAAATAACAAAAATAAAAAAAGTTAGTCTTGGAGGCCGAAAAATGTAGTCCCAAGCCCCACGTTCGGCGCCAAAAATGTGTGTGTGAAAAAGTGAAATAAGAATTTGTATCTGCAAGACACAATACTTCAATTAAGTCATTACATGTATGGTTAGATAGATATAAGCATGAATAATAAAACCATAACAAATCGACCAATTGCCTTCTAAAAGATGCGAGTATAAGATTGCTCTCATATTTTTATAAGCAATACTAGTTACTAGACTACACCAAGATGAAGGATTTAATCTATATAAGCATGATATTAAGATAAAATGGATGCAAGATGGATGAATAATTCAAGCAATGATAGATTCAAGCAATATGGATAAAACTAAATATGGATGCAAATAATCTAAAAAAACACAATATATTCAATGACTCCAGAGCAAAATCAGCATAATAATAATCTCCAAGCGTGTTCTCAAAAATCTTTGGGGTAAATTGGATGAGAGCTGAAGGCTGAATTTATAGAGAATTACAAGAGAGATGATGAAAAAGCTTAATTTAGGATTTATTGAAAATAATTGAGAAATCAAGTTTAGTTAACCTTGAGATAGATTCCAATTATAGTTTAATTGAAATGCATTCAAATAAGAAGTTCAAGTTGCATTGGAAATAAGTTTTAATTAATTCCATGCATTTGTGATAAAAATAGATAATTCTTTGATTTATTCAAGAAAAGAGTCTTTTTAATGCAACTGAACTTCTTTTTCTCAAAAGCTGAGTTCTAATTTTAGAGAATGATCAATAATTCAATTAATTTATTTTTTAATTTCAAGTTCTAAATTTAGAAAAAGGAATAATATCTCAAGTTTGATTTATCTCTCAATTTAATTCTTTTATTTTATTTTCAATTAAACTCTTGCTTTGTAATTAATTCCTCTTTTGGAATAAACGAGTTCCTTTTTTTGCATGATTAAAGGGATAATTGATTAAAAAATGATATTCTTGGAATGATTCAATTAATTAAATAAGTATTTAATTAATATTGAGTAATTGATTTGCCATGTGATATTTGATGATTAAAGAATTAATTAATTGTGCTCAAGATTGATTTAATTGCCTTTGGTTAGGACCTTGGTGATGTTGTCGAGATTAGGGACACATTGTTTAGATGACCAATTTTAGGGTATTACACTTGGTACACGTGGAGTCTACATTTTGGATACATTGAACTCGATCTTGTAATAGTGGGTCAGTATTCTTGGGTCTAGATGACCTTTCCATTCCAGTAATATCAGTATATGCATTGGCAATTGAAGTATGTAAAAGAAGCATGTAGAAGTATTGTAGAGACCGACATGAGCATATTGATAACATATTGGGGATAGATGACACTATTTTGTAATTATGTCCTCTAGTATATATACACGTACATATGTAGTAGCATGATAACAAGAATAAGTGTATGAAGTTGTATGGTGTGCGAAAGTGAGTCAACAGTGAAGATAGTAGTATGTGAAGTGTGAGTTGCAAACAATGTTGTAGTGGTGCAATAGTCCTTTATCAGACTTGTTGTAGGATAGTTATATAGAGATCTCTAACTAGATCTGCTATGGAGTTTGAGATTTTTAATCAGAGATTAACTTTAGAATTGAAACCTTGCATTTGGAGATACAATCCTTTTCAGTTGTAGTGAGCATTTTGGCAATTATTCATTTCCTTGTATATTTGTAGTGAGTTTCTTTTATAATCAGGTAGTGAGCCACCCCTTTTGTAAACACAATAATAACTAGTTATATTCTCCTAAGAGTTAACACTCTCTATGGTTTTTCCCATTTGGGTTTTCCATGTATAAAATCTAGTTTTTATCTTGTAGATGTGTTTATCATGTTTATTTTGCATTAAATGTTTTAGATCAGTCAATTTTTTTTAATATTTTCTTTGGAGGGTTTTAGTTGTGAAGGATTTTTTTAAAAATAAATGGGAATACACGTCTAGCCTCATAAACTGTACCCTTAATTAGGTTTTCCAACTCCACACTTAGGTTAGTACCTATCTTAGTGTGTCCCATTTCATTTTTCATTATAAGACTTATTAAGGTATTTAATTATTAATTTATTCAAACCTAAGTCCTCTCTCATCAATTTACATATCATAATATTGGGCCCTTGATCCTAAGTGCAACCCTTTTTATTTAATCCTAATTTAATCCTAATCTTACCCTAATTTGAATCTTAAAGATACATTTTTCACATCTACACATCTTGGTTTGATCCACCAAGCTAGCTTTAGCATTAGAATCATGCTATCTCACATTCCTAGAAAATCAAAAAATTTTGATCAAACTAGCTTGTATACTACCTAGTCGCAAAAATTTTACCCTAAATTTTGGGAGAATATTAAGGTGGTATTATCCTATTCAAATCCTTCTTGGTGTCAAATTTAATCAATTTTATGTCAACCTTTTATCAAATTTAAATTTAGGGTTTTATATATATTGCAATTCTTTCCCTCATTTGAGGATCCCTAATCTAGCAATTCAAAAGAAGATGTGAAATAATTGCTTTGTGTGAAGTCTAATATCTACAAATTCATCTATTAATCAAGTCTTCATAAAAATATTCATCAATTATGGAATCTTTAGGAGATATTGAAGGATAATAAGGGAATCACTGATTATTGATTGGCTTGTTCCTCTTCTTTAGGATTTGATATGATTTCATGTTGTTTTTGTATCTCTATATTGAGCTTCAAATTTACATTACTTTAGTGTTCATATTTGTATTTGTAATGTGGTAAAAAATTAGGGTTTCCACAATTAGATATATAAAAACTGCTAATTTTTACTTAGGGACTAATTACATTAAAGAGGAGTAAACCCAATGGATCTAGCGTCAAACTAGTAAGTATAGGGGCTGAGAATTCTATTGGATTTAACTAGATTTGATTTGACTACCCTTTTTTAAATTGAATTGTGAAAGTACTAAAATTACTGTAAATGTGTTAGAATTGATGTAAAAATGCATGAACAATGAGCTATAGTTGTCAAATCGATCCAAAAATTTGGATCTGAGGAATGTAAATGTACTCAAATCTATTCCTAGAAGGAGCTCCTTATTTGTCAGGATCGATATAGCACTCACTTTGGTCCTCTGTAATTGTTTCACTCCAATAGAGGATTGATTCATTACTACAAATAAAGCCAATTCTGAATATTGCACCTTTGTACCTATTCTTGCACATAATAGAGAAGAGAAATAGGTTGGTGTAATGGGTGAAAATGTGATGAGAGGAGATTAAATGGAAAAATATTCTCTCCTCAAGAAAAGGAGTGAAAGATTCACAAAAGGATTCCCATCAACTTCTCACACATATTACATTTAAAAGAGGGGGGGGGAGTGGGAATTCACTAGATCTAATCTCAATGGCAAGAGATTGAATGTTAAATGAATTGACAATGGATTTGAACCGCAAAGTAACCCCTCTTTTAGAATGTTGATATGTTGAATTATGCAATTAAGATTAAGTGTAAAAGAGACAAAGAAACGATTATAACTTGAGATATAAATTCGGGATGAAGTTGTACACCTTGAATCAATAGAAAAATGTTGAGATGAAGCTTCCCTAATAATTTGAGCAAAAGTTGTCAGGAGCATGTTGAAAGTGCACACGGTCCTCTGAAAAATCCATGCATCTAAAAGGGTTTTTTTGTCTTTGAAAATGAAGTCCAAATATGCAACTATAGTTGCGCACCTCCAACCTACACACATAAAAGAGAGGAAATGTTCTTGGGATTGGGAACCCTCAGTTTTGTAATTAACCAAATGATAAAAAGTACTTGCAAGTAAATGGAAGCAAAAAACTAAAGTAGAATTCACCTCAAGAGAGGATGCAATTGAAATGTTGACAGAGTTGTTGTTAGGATAACTAGTGAACAACTGAGAAGGGGAGGGGGGGGGTGAACCATTTGTTAATAGATTATAATATTTAATAGACAATACAACCTTTAACTGGAGCACATAAACATTCAAATACGAATGAAGCAAAAACAGATGTCGGCAGACACATATACTGGTAAATAATGCAACTTAACAGTTAAACAAATAATCAATGCAAAGAAACCATACCACATAACACCATGATTTGTACTCGGAAAGGGAAAAAACCACGATGGGAATCCTACCCATAGTTAGATGATACTTCTGCAAAAGGTATGTGATATAATGAGGGGCCTACACATACAGGAAGGCACACTGCCTAGAGCATACTACTCATTAAAAAATAGTCTCACTGACTACAGAGAGGCTACAACCATCTCTAGATAAATGGACAAAAATCCAAAATAATGAACTGCCAGAGATAGTATCTACCATGCCTGATTACAATCCTGATTAAGCTCAATATCATAGACCTTTGACCTCTTCCTTAATCCCAATTCAATCACCTATGATTGACCTAATCCTCTACCTAAATGATATTTCAATATTCGCAGATTTCATTTCCTTTTCTTGTCCACACCATGATCTACAATGAGATCTTACATTAATTTATACAAACCCTAAGGCTTAAACCAATTAGGTTAGCCATCTAAATGATATTACAATAAGATCATTACATAAATCTATATTAGAATGATATGCCATGTGGGCTTAAGACTAAAACAATAATAACCAAGCCATAAATCATCCTGAAACATCCTAGTAACATGTAGAGTACACATTAGCATGATACCGATTCATAACCTAGATAGGCACCAAACCTATTCTCGATCCACCACACCAAAGCAATATCTTCAAGTAGTTGAAGCATGATCAAAGAAAATCTTCAACATCCTGAAATCTATTTAGAAGCCGCACCAACACCACTTATGCATCCTGTCATGATTCCTCCATGAAAGTTGTGCCATTGAAACCTTAAATCAATGTCGGTATGGGTTTACAAGAGTGTATGATAGCATCTAATTGCCAAGTCAATATGAAATGACCAAAACATACTCCAAAAGCATGTATCACATGTAACCAATCAAATTCCATATATCCAAACATACTAGAAGTGTCCAACAGATAGTCTCTTCTGCCAGTAACACTAGATCGTCTACTGGTAACCAAAACCCATCTGTCGGTAACCATCCATAATAGCTAGTGTCGGTAACCAACCATAATAGGTAGTGCTGACATCAATGACAAAACATCAATGCAACACATAATCAATTCATCCATAATGCCAACAATCTCCCCCTTTGGCATTGATGGTAACACTAGATGTAAAAAACATATAAGTACCAAGAAATGCCAAACAAGTTTCCCCCTGTGGAAGACAACCAACAATCTCTTGAATATCAGTAGCTCTCACCCTAATGTATATAACTGCTCTTTATTTTTCACATCAATATCCCTCCTCCTTTGACATCAATGCTAGAAATCTGACAAAAATATCAAAGCAATAATGTATTCCTCTAAATTTCAAAGCTAACTACTCCCCCTCAGTAGTAGCACCATTCATCAATGTCGGAATGAATAATATCTCTGATAATGCATGTTGGGCTGATGACAAACTGCATCAATCAAGTCTTTGTTGGAGGGGCATAAACCCCTAACCTGTCTCTCAAATACTCAAATGATTCCTTAGATAGCGGTTTAGTGAATATATCAACAATCTATTCTTTATTGTTTACATAAACCAATTTGACTTCATTTCCTTCTACCTTGTCCTTCAGAAAGTTATAATTTATTGATATATGCATAGTCTTAGAGTGAAATACTGGATTTTTAGACATGTCAATAGTTGCAAAGTTATCACAATAGATAACTACCAGTTCACTACAATTTACCCTGATATCCTTGAACATTTTCTTCATCCATAGGACTTGAGTGCAATTAGTTGCTACTACAACATACTCAGCTTCTACAGTAGATAAAGAAATGTTTTTTTTCTAATCCATGAAACTAGTTTCTTTCCAAGAAAGATAGCTCCACTAGAAGTGTTCTTCCTATCACCAGTATCTCCTTCCCAATCTAAGTCAGTATATGCACATAAAGTGAAATCATGATTTTTAGAATACCATAAGCCATATTTTGTTGTTCCTTGCAAATACCAGAATATCCTCTTTACTGCACATTCATGATTTTCTTTAGGATTACTTTTATACTTTGAAATAATACTTTCTACATTCATAATATCTAGTCTAGGCTGAGTTAGATATAACAGACCACCAATCATAGATTTATACCTTGTCAGATTTCCTGGTGTAGAAGTATCCTTGATAGATAATTTCTCACTTGTCACCATAGGATTACTTACCGGTTTGGAGTTCTCCATACCAAACTTCTTCAACAATTCCCTCAGATACATAGTTTAACAGATAAAAATGCCTTTGTCAGTTTGAGTAATCTGCAAACCTAATAAAAATTTCATCTCACCAATCATGGACATTTCAAATTCATTCTTCATATTGTTAGCAAATTCCATGCACAATTTATCTTCTCCTCCAAAAATAAGATCATCAACAAATACTTCAATAATAAGAATATCATCATTAGTAATTTTATAATACAAATTACTGTTAGCACTTCCTTTAGTAAAACCAAGCTTCAAAAGATATTTATCCAACCTTGCATACCAAGCTCTAGGAGCTTGTTTCAAACCATATAAAGCCTTCTTCAATCTACAAACCATATCTTTATCATTTGTCAGTGAAAATTCATCAGGCTGCTCAATGCATACTTCTTCCTCAAGTTCACCATTAAAAAATGCACATTCAACATCTATTTGATAAACCTTATAGTTCTTATAAGCTGCATAGGCAAGAAATAGTTTAACAGATTCAATTCTAGCTACAGGTGCAAATGTCTCACCATAATCAATTACTTCCATTTGAGAATATCCTTTACAAACCAATATAGCCTTTTTTATTACAAATTGACCATCCTCATTTAGTTTATTCCTAAAAAGCAATTTAGTTCCAATAACATTCTTATTTTTAGGTTGGGGAACTAAAGTCCAAGTTTCATTCTTCTCTATCTGATCTAATTCATCTTCCATAGCCTTTAACCAATGTTTATCCTTACAAGATTCAATAAAAGTTGTTGGTTCAACTTGAGAAATAAGACATACCTCTTCATTTGCCAGTCTTATTCTAGTCATAACTCCCTTGTTCCTATCTCCAATGATTTGATCTTCAGAATGATTTAACCTTACATACCTTGGTGTCTTTTGAACTTTAGGTTCACTACTTTGATCATCAATCACAGTTGAATTTATTGATTGTGTCGGTGTAACTGTCTCAGCGTGTACCAGTTGAGGCATTGCCTGTTCAGTTATGATCATTTCCACTATCGGTTCCCTATCATATGATATAGAATGATTTATGTATTGCTCATATACTTTTACATTAGCAATCTCCCCAATTTTCTGCAATCTTTTGTTATAACATCAATATGCTTTGCTTTGAATTGAATAACCAAGAAATATCCCTTCATCACATCTAGGATCAAAATTTCCAATTGAATCATCTCTTTTGATATAGCATTTACTTCCAAAAAATCTAAAATACTTAACAATAGGTATGTCCAAACCATAGTTCATAAGGGGTCTTACTGGTTTCACCTTTGATGTGAACTCTGTTGAATGTGTAGACCACTGTACTCATTGCTTCTCTCCAGTAGATATGAGGCAATTTGGCTTCCATTATCATAGATCTTGTTGCATCAAATATGGTTATGTTCTTTCTTTCCACTACTCCATTCTGCTGAGGATTTCTAGGTGCAAATAACTATCTCCTAATTCTATTTATCTCACAATAACAGTTAAATTGATGAGAAGTGAACTCACCTCCTTGATCCAATCTTAGACATTTTATTTTCAATCTAGTTTTAGTTTCAACCTTTTCTTTAAAGATATTGAATTTCTCAAAAGCTTCAGACTTCTCCCTAAGAAAAGTCACCCACATTATTCTAGAATAGTCATCAATAATCAGCATGAAATACCTATCACCTTGAAAGCTTCTAGTCCTTGTTGGACCACATAAGTCAGTGTGAATCAATTCAAGTACATCATTAGATTTATCATGTATGTTGTTAAAAGAAGTTCTAACTTGCTTTCCTAATTGACTTTCCTTACATACCGGATTATGAGGCTTCATAATCTTAGGTATATCTCTAACTTCCTTAGTTAAACTAATCTTAACAAGACTATCAAAATTAACATGACACAACCTCTTATGACATAACCAACTCTCATCAATATGAGCAATCAAACATGTCTTATTACCAGTGTTCAAGTGAAAGATATTACCTCCATTTTGAGTACCGGTTGCAATCTCCAAACTAGTCTTGTTAATTATTTTGTATTTTCTATCTTTAAACTAAAGTTGGAAACCCTTGTACACCAATTCACCAACACTCAAAATATTATTCTTTAAACCTTCTACATAATAGACATTATCAGTTTTATGCTTACCATCCAGAGAAATAATACCTCTACCTTTTATCATGCATGCTTTGTCATCTCCAAATATAACTTGACAGCCATTGCATTCTTGTAGGGATAGAAATTTCCCTTTATCTCCAGGCATATGATGTGAGCATCCACTATCAATTACCCATTCATCCTTATCTTCAACTTTTGCTGCCAGGGCATTTTCTTCATTCTTGATAGCCAGTTCCAGTTCATCTTCTTTTAAAGCATAGAACACCCATTCCTTTCCATTATCAGATCCACTAGTAGAGTCTTCTGTCAATTCATCCCCAGAGTCATCAGTTACTCTTTCCTCATCTACTATGTAGCATTGTTTACTTTTCTTGAATCTATATCTATTTTGGTTATGCTTAAAAGATTTCTTAACTCTTTCCTCAAACCTTGTATTCCTTTCAAGACATCTTGTAATGCCCCGCCAAGAACCCTAAAGGAAATTCCACAACAAGGGTGAAACAATTTTTTTTAAAAGTATAAACATCATAAGTGCATTTACACTATTGGTCAACAAATTTGGTTAACCCAAGTACACCTGCAATCCTTTTATGAAATGGCCAATTTCAGTCTACAAAACACATCAAGGCTTGGACAACATAACATAGGACCCTAATTGATCCTCCTGCACTTCAGGTTCTGCTAGACCTAGGGGGGGACACTCTTTCGATGCATTAAATACAATGATTACAGTCACATAACTGCATCAACAATAAGCAGATAGATCATTCCACAGACACCAAATTTAGAAACACATTACAAATTGGCTAAATCTGTATAAACCACAGATGAAAAAGAGCTTGGAATGAAAGAACACAACCCCTAAACACAAAGGGAAATAGATTTGTCTTTAATTTGAATTAATCTGAAACTATCCCCAAATCTGCAAGACCAGTGCCTTGTTCATTGGGCAACAAAGTCACACACAGAATTACAAATGTAAATCATAGATGCAAGTTTGTTTTCCTTAAGCAAGATATTCATGCATCAATACCTTATACTAATGCGTTATTTGATTCATTCACAAAATTATCAAATTTGGATACATATTTCATCATTTATGACTGACTACAGAATTTAAAACCTTCATTGAAGGATACCTACAAACAGCCACAATAATCTCCTTGAAATTGACAAATTTCATCCTCCTTGAGGATTCAATTCATGACAATGAAGTACATGCCTAGAGACAATACTATGTGGAATTTACTCATGCCTCACACGAGTACAACCTGCAACTAGAAAACATCTCCAAGACTACAATGTTATCTTTGTACCCTGAAACAAACCAAAGAATTTTACACATTTGCGTCAAGAAGTTCAGAACTAGAAGCCATGAAAACTGGAGCCACTCTCCCAGAATTATCGAACCATTATAATGAGAAGAAAATTTGAATAAGAAGACGAGGGAAAAATATCAGAATTCATCAGAATTTTCCAAGTGTCTTTTCTTCTAACTGAATTTCACTTTTCTTTCTCTTTCCCATGGAAACGGCTCTCAAAATATCCCATATTTGTTGAAACTAACTCCAGAAGTGTATTCCTCATCCTGAGAGCTTTTTGGTGATATATAATACTTGCCTATTTGACCAAAAATGGACCTCTGGGCTAATTAAACTTGGATATGTGCACACCATTTAAATTTTTGGATTTTCTATATAGTTCAAATTATATCATTTAATTTTAATTTTTCATCCATTTTTGACCCTGACACCCTACCACATGGCAATCTCTGATTTGCCCATGGATCCACTGGGATGACACCTCACTGATTTGCCACCTGGACTGTCTCATCACCACCACCTCATCGTCACTGGACTGCCCTCTATACGCCACGTCATTGCCACGTCACTACCATGTCAGCGGGTCCCACAAGCTGTCTTTCCACCTGAACCCGCCACCTATCTTTCCCCATTTCGTGATGGCTAATGGTCGTGCACCTTTAGGCTCCAAAATCACGCATGTTGTTGGATCATCTTGAACTTGCAGGGTCTTTAACCTTCATTTTCGACACATGCTTTTCGCTATTTCATGAAGAGTATTCGGCATGCATCCTCCCTTCATGAATCCACACAAGCCGTTGGATCTCCTACAACCTTCTTGCTAGTTAATCTTCTCCTTCTCTGCAAAATTTGCTTGCCTCGGGATCCATGCCTGCGTGGGGTCCACTTGTCGCCACTTTTCGGCCTCCCTGGTTGCCTTTGGCAGCACCCACATGCGTGGGGTCCTCCTTGGGCGCCCATCAGCACCATCCATCAAAAGCCTCTAAGGCTTTGACACTATGAATGAGTGTAGCCTTAGTCTTAAATATCACAAATTTTCATTTCCCAGCGAATGTGGGATAAAGCCTCATGCTTGGAACTACAAGTTTTTGAAGATTTTCATGCCCAAACTGGCAATGCCTTTGCTTTGGATTTTTTTCACTTCAGACATAAATGCCTTCTTCACCATTTTATTATGCAAAATTCCATGGAGCATACTGGCAAGGGAACTCCACCATGCACACAGGGAAACATTTGGGTCTGCAACTGCTAATGTTTTTAGCTTGGAGGCTTCAATAGCCACGTGAGGGAGGAGGGAAGAAGACTCTGTTTCTGTTTGCATTTGTTTGAAAGCTTTAACCCCTCACACTCTACCAACTTCCATTTGCAAATGTCTGAAAACCCCACGCAGGCTGCCAATTTCCATTGCATTGGCTTGGGGTTTCAACCTGCCCTTTACCATGCCATGCCACATTTCACGCAGGAGGATATTTGGCTGCCAGTTTGCATTTGTTAAGAAAGGTTTTCTGCCAATGTATTTTACCAAGAAGTTTTCTACATTTCTCATGCCATGTGAGGGGGCAAAATGACTTCAAAACTGCCACTTTACACCTGCCATATTGCATTTGCTAAGAAATATTTATGCTTAGAGACCCACACAGGGAGGACTCTGGCATTTTAACTTGCCAAATCTGCATTAAAAGTTTCACCATGCCACGTAGGAGAGGGAAGATGCTGGCAAGTTTCATGTGGCCTCCAAACACCCTCTACGCAGGGGATGATATTGTTGTTTGTATTAGCTCTCCAAAACTCCATGCAAAGGGGAAGATAGCAACCTCTTTAACGCCATAGGGAAATGGCATAATATTCAGTCAATCAGTCTTTCACTATAGTTAATACTGCATCTTCTCAATTTCCAATAGTTTTCAACCTCCTCCTTTGTACACCATGGAAGTCTCCCTACAATCAGAGTCCACCTATCACCTAGAAGCTTATGGAGTCTAATAATTAAATACTCCTCATCTGCAGAAATGTGAGAGTAGTTCCACTCCATTCTAAGCAATTTCTCCACTGCCATTGCCTCCAGCTGATCATGCACATCTCTCAAGTCCATGGGCCTTTCATGCTCTTTGACTGGTTCTGCACTGGCTTTAAAGTCTACCCCTCTACTATGTCAATGGCATCAATGGTTATGAGGCTACAAGGACTTAATTCTATGTTTGTGATGCCAAAAATGTTGCTCCTCTCTTGGCTTCTCTTGAAGTATTGACATTTTTTAACCCAATTTTCAAAACCATTAAGTTTCATAAAGGCCTCTTAATTATATGCCCACATAATGAAACAAAATCATCCCCTAATAAAACAATTTGCCAACAAAAAACAATGCACGGGCATGAGCCAGGTCGGGCCCCAAAGTGGGTTCGACTAAAAAAAAATTCGTTTTCATGCAAATGACCTCTGAAAAACCTTAGGAACCTTAAAATTTCCTCTAGAATCAATCGACATCATTTTCAGATCATCAAACTGAGTTTTACAAATTTCAGGCATTTGCGCTACATTTTTGCATTTAATCACGAAGACGTAATTTTCAAACCGGTCAAAACACCTTTCTGGACTTCGCCATCTGACGGGCGTGTACTCTGATATACAAGAATGGACTCTACCAAATGGTTTCTCAAGATGAAGCTCGAGTGAAGAGATATTAATTGTCAAAAATGACCAACTGGCTTTGTCGACACCACGAACCTTATGAAGTCAATGTTTAGGCAACACATGATGCCTTTCTTAAAAATATCAAACGACCTCCGTAGACCCTCAAATCTGAGACATAGATACCTTGAAGTACACATCAAAACTTAGAATACTCAATTTTACTGAGAAGCTAACTGGGTGCAAACGGTGCGCTCATAAAAATGGCTACTTTAACTGATGCGGCAATGAAAGTATGGATCACTGAAAAAGATGGCTCAGGAAACCCTTTTGAAAACCGATCAAACAAATTTACAGGGGCTTGAAATTTGAAACATAGCTTGTCATTTATACTAGTAATAGCCTAGAAAAAACATTCTAACATGACATTCAGTGAGGCAAATTTTACACTTATGCAAAATAGGGCTCCGATTAGGTCCTGAAACAGGGACTTGTCAAAACATACAAACTGCAAACAGTTCAAGCTTGGTAAACTGAGCAAATGGATTCGTGAAGACTTGAAATTTTTCATGTTGACTAACATTTATACATACAATTAAATCCATTTTTAAAGTCTTCATGACGATCAACGGGGCAAAATATATAAGCACTCAAAGTAAGTTACTCAATAAAATCTGCATTTGTGCCTAAAATGCACTTTCAACTCACCCCTTGAAATGGGTACCTGATAAACTGATCCAAACTGAAATCTGAAAATTGTACATCACTACATAGGTCAAATGAAAGGTGTAGGACATGCTTCCCAAGCCTTACCCTTTGAAAATCACCTAGCTCCATTTTACCCTCTCTCTAACTAGGTCATTCAAACTGACTCATTTGGAAATGCAGAGCAAAATTTTGAAATGGGCCTCTAAACTTGACTCAAATTTAATGAGTCCCAATAGTGACTCTGACTGGGGATGGTTAATTGCAAGATCAACACAAGAATCCAGAATCTATGGTTAAGTAGACCACCCAAAAATGGATCACTCACTTCTCTTCTCAAAAATAGGGCATCCTTATTCTACCCAAACAACAGGGCACTTTATTGAAAACCACACAACTGAAGCAAAGCAAGTATACAATATATACAAACATACACACAATTGATCATAAGCTTCTCCAAACATTCTCAACATTTACCTCTGTCAAAAATCTAATTCTCATCACCTGATATCACGATCCAAACAAAGGAACCTTTCAATAACAACTGAGCATAATCCTTATAATCAACCTCTTTTGTCTCATTACTGTAATAGCTAGTGTGCGTACCTTTTTCCTGATTTTGAACTTTGTAATCACACACTATTTCAAAAGTAAAACCATGAGATGAAACACAATAGAGGCCTTCCCACAAGCTACCATACATTTCAGTATCCCAATCAATTATATCCTTTGCAAAGGCATCATCATGTTGAACCTCAAAAATAAAACATTCAATGTCACTACTGTAGTTCTTATCAACACTCACCTTGCTATCATTTTCATTCACAGAATGAGGGACATTAACAACCAATTGATGCAAACAAGGAACATGAATGTTACAATCTGGATGTAATACTTCACTATGTTGATCCCACTCCATACTATCCTTGTTCATCCAACTCAAAACATCTGCATCCTCAATATCCCAATCATGGAAAATAATGCATACCTCTAGCTGAAACAAATCCTCAGCTAAATCTTCTTCATTTAGACTTACATCCATCTGAAAAACTTCCATTTGTGGTCTGAAGTAATCATCACATTACCCATGCCTCTTATCTTCATCATGAAGTAAAATTTTGCAACACATGCTACTGCTGTTCGGAACTTCATTAGCATTACAAACTTGTTTAACACAAGGGGAAACTTCAACATTTTCATCAATGAGATCAAAACTATGAACATTAATATCAAAGGCAAAGAACTCCATATCCGGTTCAAGCATACTATCAACATTCACATTCTCTTCATGGTACTTCAAATTCTGAAAGCATTCAAATATGGGTTCATTTAAATCTGAAAATAAAACATTATCCGAACTTACACACATGTTCTTATCTTCAAAGATACTTTCATTTTTAGATTCATGACTAAGATATACAACTTGGTCTCCTCTTATATCATCTTCATAAGTTGAATAATAAGAATTCTCATCATCAGCTGCATGACTCGCATTCATTTGCTGATCAAAAGAAAGTGAAAAACTTGTGCCAAGATCGATCTCATTCTGAAATTGATCTTCATTGTTCCCCAATATACCTTCAAGGTGCTGAAAATCGAACTCAGTGTCCTCATAATCAGTAGTACCACTCCATTCTGAAACACATTCATCACTGGGTATACTTGCACTGAAAACACTATCAACATCATCCACAATTTCATTTTCAGTTTTATCAGACTTAATCAAAATCTAATTTACATCATATTGCACATTTTCACTTACATAATCAGCAACATTTAGTGATCCTTTAGTATTTGGTATTGCAACATTAAACACATCAGTAGCATGTAAAGACCAATGGTCATCACCATCATTGTTTTCATTTTCATTATCCTTGAGAGATGCATGATTAACTTCAGAGTTTGTAGTCACATAATCAACATAACCAACATACAAATCAAATGGTACATATCCCTTACATATGTCTATCTCTGTATCAGCATTATCACAACAATTCCCACTGATCATTCCATCATTACTGTGAGAGACAATCGGCATTAACAACAGAGATTCTTGACTCTCATTTAAAATTGATTCACATATATCAGCAAAACCATTCGGAACAGCAGGGCTTGACATATTTTGACACAGAATGTTTTGATCAGTATCAAATGGTATTTCACCATTGAAGGCATTTTGGCAAGAAACAACAACAGACACAAATCTCTTGGATATCCCAAATTTCAAATTATTTTCAATGTCCCTAGCTATGTTAAAGGCTTCATACAAAGTTTTGGGTTCTTTGTTTCTCAATAAGAAACCCATCTTCTCGTCAAATGCACTCATATAGATATCCAGACATACTTTATCATCAAACTTATACTTTCTGAAAATTTTAGTCAATGTTTGTAAAAACTTGATATTAAATGTTGGTACCAATTCATCTTCCCTAATTTGTATGTATGTGAACTCTTTCAGTAAATCACAATCACTTACTTTTGCATCAAATTGGTCTATGAAATTTGAAATCAATTCCTCCCATGAGGAAATACAATTTGCCGGCAAAAAGGAAAACCAATCCCTTGCATCTCCTTTTAGTGATTGAACAAACAACTTCATACACACGTCTTCTTGACAAATTTCAAACTCTCCCATTAAATCTGAAAATCTTTTCACATGTTAACATGCTAATTCTGATTTCTTCCCACTGAATATTGGCAAATATTTTCTAATTTTTGTGGGTATGGGATTTGGGTAACCCAGAACATCTTTGAAATTTAGAGCAACATAATACTTCATACTGAAACCTTTCCTATTATACGGTTGTGACACTTCACTAGGCATGGTCATATGTGGAAATACACCTGACTGGAAAACTTCACTACACATTTCTTCTTACTCCCACAAATGATTATACAACCTTGGATAAAAGAATGAAGCACATATCATCATCCAAATCTATCTATAACATTGCTTGACACAAAGCTTTCCAAATTTGCATACTACGGAAGAACATATACACTGGACATTCAACAGAATAGATATGCAAATAAATTTGTGATTCCTCTCTTTCCCTCTTTACTAGTGTTGTTCACTTAATGGGAAAACTACATTAATCATTCAAATTTTTCAGGAACAAACATCTTGCATTGAAACTTCTGAAAATACCTGGGTATTTGCAGCTGTAAGACTTGTAGATCTGAGCCTTTATTTCAACTTTCAGCACTGTCTTTTATCTCAGAGCCGCCGCCTCTTGCATAGAGGACATTTTGAACAACATAATGTCATTCAATACATATTCAAATTCTTTATTGTCTCCTTCAATATCACTGCAATAAACATTCTTCTAGGCCACAAACACATAGATTTGGGAATAATCAACACCACATCTATGTATATCTTTCTACTCCACTTTATACCAAACTTTTATGATGAAGAATTCATGTGTAGATCTGCATTAGTAGTGATAACCCATATCTCTGCACTTATATAAAAAACCATAAAAACCTTGTGCAATACTAATTGCACAAACATTAAACACTGGTATGAACCACAGAGTCGCCACCGAATAAGGAATTGGGGAAAAATTTGCATACAGCTGCAAGGACTTGCTCACAACTCAACAACATGAATTTACTGTTACTCCTTCATAATATATGACATGACCAAATATATCATTTTACAGATCCAGAACACTAAACACTCTCTTCACCATAAAATCAATCTCAAACTCTGTGCATATACAATGGATAGATTGGCTGGATATGAAATTGACAGGATGAGGAGTACATTCAACTTATAACCTTATCAATCAAACATTCAAATCCATTAGATTCCCCAGCAGAGTTGCCATTCTGTTGGTCACCAAATCTGGTTAACCCAAGTACACTTGCAATCCTTCTATGAAATGGCCAATTTCAGTCTACGAAACACATCATGGCTTGGACAACATAACATAGGACCCTAATTGATCCTCCTGCACTTCAGGTTCTGCTAGACCTAAGGGGGGACAACCTTTTGATGCATTAAATACAATGATTACAGACACATAACTACATCAACAATAACCAAATAGATCATTCCATAGACTCACCAAATTTAGAAACACATTACAGATTGGCTAAATCTGTATAAACCACAGATGAAAAAGAGCTTGGAATGAAAGAACACAACCCCTAAACACAAAGGGAAATAGATTAGTCTTTAATTTGAATTAATCTGAAACTATCCCCAAATCTGCAAGACTAGTGCCTTGTTCATTGGGCAACAGAGTCACACACAGAATTGCAGATGTAAATCATAGATGCAAGTTTGTTTTCCTTAAACAAGATATTCATGCATCAATATATTATACTAATGAATTATTTGATTCATTCACAAAATTATCAAATCTGGATACATATTTCATCATCTATGACTAACTACAGAATTTAAAACCTTCATTGAAGGATACCTACAAACAACCACAACAATCTCCTTGAAATTGAAAAATTTCATCCTCCTTGAGGATTCAATTCATGATAATGAAGTACATGCCTAGAGACAATACTGTGTGGAATTTACTCATGCCTGACACAAGTAAGACCTACAACTAGAAAACATCTCCAAGACTGCAATATTCTCTCTGTACCTTGAAACAAACTAAATAATTTTACACAATTGGGTGAAGAAGTTCAGAACTAGAAGCCATGAAAACTGGAGCCACTCTCCCAGAATTCTCAAACCATTACAGTGATAAGAAAATGGGAATAAGAAGAGGAGGGAAAAATATCATAATTCATCAGAATTTTCTAAGTGTCTTTCTTTCTAACTGAATTTCACTTTCCTTTCTCTTTCCCATCAAAATGGCTCTCTAAATATCTCATATTTGTTGAAACTAACTTTAGAACTGTATTCCTCATCCTGAGAGCTTTTCGGCAATATATAATACTTTCCTATTTGACAAAAAATGGACCTCTGGGTGAATTAAACTTGGATATGTGCACATCATTTAAATTTTTGGATTTTCTATATAGTTCAAATTATATCATTTAATTTTAATTTTTCATCCATTTTTTCCCCTAACGCCCTACCATGTGGCAGTCTCTGATTCATCCATGGATCCACTGTGATGAAACCTCACTGATTCGCCACTTGGACTATCTCATCACCACCACCTCATCGCAACTGGACTGCCCTCTGTACGCCATGTCATTGCCACATCACTACCATGTCAACAAGACCCATGAGCTATCTTTCCACCTAGAGCCGCCACCTATCTTTCGCCATTTCTCAATGGCTAATGGTCATGCACCTTCAGGCTCTGAAATCACATGCATTGTTGGATCATCTTGAACCTGCAGAGTCTTTAACCTTCATTTTCAGCACGTGCTTTTTGCTATTTCATGAAGGGTATTTGGCATGCATCTTCCCTTCATGAATCTAGGTGAGCCGTTGGATCTCTTGCAACCTGCTTGCTGGTTAATTTGTTTCTTCTCTGTAAAATTTGCCTGCCTTGGGATTCGTGCCTATGTGGGGTCCACTTGTCGCCACTTGTCGCCCTCATTGTTTGCCTCAGGAAGCACGCCCACGTGCGTGGGGTCCTCCTTGGGTGCCCATCAACACCATCTGTCAAAATACTCTAAGGCTTTGACACTATGAATGAGTGTGGCCTTAGTCTTAAATATCACAAATGTTCATTTCCCAGCGAATGTGGGATAAAGCCTCATGCCTAGAATTGCAATTTTTTGGAGATTTTCATGCCCAAACTGGCAATGCCTTTGCTTTGGATTTTTTTCACTTCAGACACAAACACCTTCTTCACCATTTTATTATGCAACGTGCCATGGAGGATAGTGGCAAGGGAGCTCCACCATGCACATAGGGAAACATTTGGGTCTACAGCTGCTAATGTTTTTAGCTTGGAGGATTCAACAACCACGTGAGGGAGGAGGGAAGAAGACTTTGTTTTTGTTTGCATTCGTTTGAAAGATTTAACTCCTCACACTCTGCCAGCTTCCATTTGCAAATGTCTGAAAACCCCACATAGGCTACCAATTTCCATTGCATTGGCTTGGGGTTTCAATGTGCCCTTTACCATGCCATGCCACATTTCACGCAGGAGTATATTTGGCTGCCAATTTGCATTTGTTAAGAAAGGTTTTCTGCCAATGTATTTTACTAAGATGTTTTTTGCATTTCTCATGCCACATGAGGGGAGAAAATGACTTCAAAACTGCCACTTTACACCTTCCATATTGCATTTGCTAAGAAATGTTTATGCTCAGAGACCCACGCAGGGAGGACTTTGTCATTTTAACTTGTCAAATCTGCATTAAAAGTTTCACCATGCCACGTAGGAGAGGGAAGATGCTGGCAAGTTTCATGTGGGCTCCAAAAAACCTCTATGCAAGGGATGATACTGTTGTTTGCATTAGCTCTCGAAAACTCCATGCAAAGGGGAAGATAGCAACCTCTTCAATGCCACAGGGAAATGGCATAATATTCAGTCAATCAGTCTTTCACTGGAGTTAATACTACAGCTTCTCAATTTCTAATACTTTTCAATCTCCTCCTTTTTACACCATGGAAGTCTCCCTACAATTAGAGTTCACCTATCACCCAGAAGCTTATGGAGTCTAATAATTAAATCCTCCTCATCTGTAGAAATGTGAGAGTACTTCCACTCCATTCTAAGCAATTTCTCAACCGCCATTGCCTCTAGCCAATCTTGCACATCTCTCAGGTCCATGGGCATTTCATGCTCTTTGACTGGGTCTACATTGGCTTTAAAGTCTACCCCTCTACTCTGTCAATGGCATCAATGGTTATGAGGCTACAAGGACTTCATTCCATGTTTGTGATGCTAAAAATGTTGCTCCTCTCTTTGCTGTTTTGGAAGTATTGACATCTTTTAACCCAATTTTCAAAACCATAAAGTTTCATAAAGGCCTCTTAATTATATGCCCACATAATGAAACAAAATCATCCCCTAATAAAACAATTTGCCAACAAAAAACAATGCACGGACATGAGCCAAGTCGGGCCCCAAAGTGGGTCCAACTAAATTTTTTTTCATTTTCATGCAACTGACCTCTGAAAAACCTTAGGAACCTTAAACTTACCTCTGGAATCGATCGACACCATTTTCGGATCATCAAACTGAGTTGTATAACTTTCAGGCATTTGTGCTACATTTTCACATTTAATCGCGAAGACGTAATTTTCAAACGGGTCAAAACACCTTTCTGCACTTCACCATCTAATAGGCGTGTACTCTGATATACAAGCACGAACTCTACCAAATGGTTTCTCAAGACAAATCTCGAGCGAAGAGATATTAATTGTCGAAAATGACCAACTAGCTTTGTCGACACCGTGGACCTAATGAAGTCAATGTTCAGGCAACACATGATGCCTTTCTTAAAAATATCAAACGACCTCCGTAGACCCTCAAATCTGAGACATAGGTACCTTGAAGTACATATCAAAACTTAGAATACTCAGTTTGATTGAGAAGCTAACTGGGTGCAAACGGTGCACTCATAAAAATGGCTACTTTAATTGATACGGCAATGAAAGTACGGATCATTGAAAAAGATGGCTCAAGAAACTCTTTTGAAAACCGATCAAATGGATTGACAGGGGCTTGAAATTTGAAAAATAGCTTGTCATTTATACCACTAATAGCCTAAAAAAAACATTCTGACATCAAATTCACTAAGGCAACTTTTAAACTTATGCAAAATGGGGCTCCGACCAAGTCCTGAAATAGGGACTTGTCAAAACATACAAACTGCAAATAGTTCGAGCTTGGTAAACTGAGCAAATGATTCGTGAAGACTTGAAATTTTGTATGTTGACTCACATTTATACATAAAATTCAGTCCATTTTTAAATTATTCATGATGATCAACAGGGAAAAAGATATAAGCACCCAAAGTAAGCTACTCGATAAAATCTTCATTTGTGCCAAAAATGCACTTTCAGCTCACCTCTTGAAATGGGTACCTGATAAACCGATCCAAACTTAAATCTGAAAATTGCACATCACTGCATAGTTCAAATTAAATGTGTAGGACACGCTTCCCAAACCTTACCCTTTGAAAATCACCTAGCTCCATTTTACCCTCTCTCTAACTAGGCCATTCAAACTGACTCATTTGGAAATGCAGATTTTTTTTTTGAAATGGGCCTCTAAACTTGACTCAAATTTAATGAGTCCCAGCATACACAACATGCATGATAACACAAGCGGAAGACTTACACCATAATTCCTTAAGGGTTACCAACGAAGAATTAACTTCAAGAATAATTTCCACAAAATCATAAATCCACATATGCATCATTAACTCAATGATCACAAGAAGCCATAAGAAAATAAAGATTCATCATAGAAAGATTTAAAGGATACAACATAACTTCCACTTCAATAAGAATTTATTAACATCATCAAGGAAACTGATAAAAACATCCAAACATAGGATTACATTGCTCCTCCAATACATAGCTTCTTAATAAACATAAGGGATAGATCTCATCCAATTACAAGGTTACATAAGATCAATATTACAATGATACAATGACCACATAGGTCTACAAATACCAATAATCTTCAAAGCATGAGAGGAAGAATGAGCCACGAACCACGGGAACACTTGCGAACCCAATCCTTGCATGAAGGTACAAATCGAACATCCGATTGGAAGTGGCACTACCTACCGATCATGTAATTCCCAAATGGAATCACCCCATCGTGCTAGGAGATAGCTAAGGACCCTCAAACAAGCATAAGCATGACATGGTCAACAAAACAATACTAATCCATGACAGCACAAAAGACTCCAAAAGAATCCAGGTGACTCAACTTCACAAACCCAAGTGATATGACATCACAAAGCACAAGTGAACTAAATGAGAGAGTGTCATCGCATAGCTTAAGATGGATACCATGGTACAACCTCCATAGGTCCCGACTCATTGCCTTGGTAACCTTTCCTGACCTCTGGCTCTAACTAAGTCTTATGCAGACCCTACCAGCCTTTTGTGAAGACAAGGTGGTTGGTTTTCCATTCCAAGCCTTCTCGCCACATTATGAGCCCTATACTAGCACTCACCTATGCACGAGGTACAATTATCTTTATTAATGTTATGATACTACCCACCTAATCAATTCATTAGATTACCAGTTATTATCTGACTTTCATTGGGTCATAATACCTACCACTTTGGGGGTAACCCCCAAGGAAAAGCCACTCTCTCAAAGGACACTACACAAGCATGGTCACTCCCCGAGGACCCAATGGCGAAGCAAACAACCATAACACCACTATCAGAAACAAGTGGTCAAACAAGGACATACTGACTCTTGACTAACCATAAGGCAAAGACACTACATGGTTAAGACAATAGAGCCAACATATAACTCTTGGTGAAAGGTACCAATTACACCACCATAGGATGACTGAACCACAAACCAAAATATCACAATAAACACTTGCAAGGATAGCTAAATACATCAAATAGCATCATAAGCACTTGCAACATCATTGATTAAAAAAAAATGAAATAAAACACTCTTGCAGTAGTCACATTATTCAATTCCCAAATCAATGTTCCATCTGAAATGAAATCCACATTATACATTCAACCGGTTATAACATGAATTCCAACAGGCATTTAAATCATTTTTAGAATATATCCAAAACTACCAATTTGAATCTCTAATTCATGCGTTAATTTTCATTGATAAATTTATAAACCACATAATAAAAATCACATGAAAATCACATTACATCATGCAATACCACTTTAAACATTCCATTTATAAAATTTAAGTTCTTAGCACTAGCCGGTTTGGAAACCGGTGAGGGATGAAAGATCATCGGGGGTCAAACCAACCCGCGATTGTGCTACTGCCAGGGAAAATAGACACTACCTACCGGTAGTGCTGCTGCACTGGTAACAGCCCTACCGACCAGTGGTTGCCACTACCAACCAGTAGCTGTTGCTACCAACAGGTAGCACTACCGCTACCAACCAGTAGCGGTACTGCCGACTGGTAGTGCCCACTACCAACCGGTAGTGGTACTGCCGACTGATAGTTCTGCTACATGCAGGTAGAAGACACTACTGACCCACATGATGAGGCACACCCATCATGGGAGCAGTAAAGTCCACAAGAGAGACACAAGAAACATGCCTCCAAGCATTCTAAAACCAAAAAGACACAAAATCAATAACCACAAGGTTCCATTTCTAGAATTATTTCATGGGCACACACATACAGTGCCAATTTCCAAAATTTCAAGGAGGAGTTTACCAGCAAGGTAGATGGTGAAATAAACACATTGGAAAGAATAGCTAGCTAGTTCTTGACAGCATAGAAACAAGGATGCACCCAGCAAACCCAAACTAAAATTCTTTCTTTCAAAAGAAGAGGTAAATCAAGAAGTTGTTTGCTATGAACAAATAACAAATAACACACAACAACAAGAAATGAACAATTCCTTTCCTAAATGCAACCATATGCTAATAGCATCACAAAATAAACTATATGAGGCAATATTTCTCCCATTTCAACATTCCAAGAAGAATCTACAGGCAGATTGCATAAATTTCCACACACATGAAGCAAACTGAAAATTTCAAAAACAAATTCTAAACAAGAAGGAAACCTCCAACCTTGAAGCAATTAGCAAGCAAAGAGATGAAGCAAATCCTATCTTGCAACCAGGTCGAATCTCCAGCTCCTCCAAAAAATTTTCCATAATTTTCTCTCCAAAATCTTCTTCTTCTCCTACCGTCAATGCCCAGAATGGATGCCCAAAACTATATTTTAACCTATGCTTCTAGGTTAAAGTTATTTCATCCAATCAGATTTAAATTTTTTTAAACTAAAAAGCCAAGCAGAATTATTTCTTTCCCAAAAATAATAATTCTTTCAAATGATTAAATTAAAAGGCCAAATTGAAAGATACAAAGGAAAGATTTTATTTATTTCTTTTTCCATAAATACTTTCTTCAACATAAGCATTTAACCTTTTTAAATGGCTAGGCAATTTATTTATTTCACAAAATATCAATGCCACATTACACAATATATTAAGCCATTTAACCATTTAATCTAGAAATCATTAAGTTAAATAAATCAATAATCGTAGAGCATAATAATCAACTAATTATGCCAACACAAGATAGCATCATCCATTTAAACTAAATAACCATTTAAATAAATAGAAACACGCAAAACCAAGAAAGATCAAATGATGACTCCCAAATGACCAAACCAAGGCACCATGACTTGCATAATAGCTAGACAGGAAAGATAACCGACTGACAACACTCACATGAGTGTAACTATAGTCAAGCTAGGGTACAACAACTATCTCCTCCACTCCCATCGAATATATAAGGCATGCTCAGACCTGCGAAACTAGGTGGAGTCAATACCCTATACCTACCCGGTATTAGTACCTACAATGTCCTGCACCAAAGAACCACATGTGCATATAGACCAATATCTATGTAAACATGACATGCACATCGATGAAGGAGAATCATGGCGTTCCCTATCTGACTGGAGTGAGTGAACGAAAATCATCCCCTCGCATCCCAATACACTTGAAAACACCCAACATATAAATAACGCATCACAATATAAGGGAAGAGTGTCAGCCCATGGTAAAGATCAATAAAATAACATTATTCATAAGCACTGAGATACTGCATAAAATCATACACCATAAATCCAGATAAAGCATGTAATAACATCACATAATATCTGAATCAAAATACAATAATGTTCCACAGAACAGTCACTAAAGTAACTCAAAACATACAAAAGAGGTTGATTGAGGAGGGGTACTACATCCTCCCCCCCAAGCCTAGGCTTACTCCTGAAAGCCTAAAATAGATAAGAATAAAGCTCTCATCTTTGTTGTATCTTTCCAAGTCATAGAGGACTCATCACTAGGGTCCCATAGGACCCTTACCTATTCGATGGTATGATCCCTAAGGGTCAAATCCCGATGCTGAAGGATGCACATGGGCTCCATGGAAAGCTGCCCATCTGTGACATGCAAAGCGTTCCAATCAAGAACATGGGTCACATCACAATGATAAGGACAAAGAATAGAAACATGAAAGACATCATGGATGCAGGATAGACTTGGCGGCAAGGAAAGACGGTAGGCAATAGGTCTTATCCTCTCAAGGATCTCAAAAGGGCCTACAAAATGAGGCGCCAACTTAGAGCCCTTTCCATAAGCGATCAGACTCTTCCACGGATGCACTCTTAAGAACACATGGTTGCCAACAGAAAACTAGCGATCGACTCTATGAGCATCGACATACTTCTTCTACCTATCTTGGGAAGCAACCAAATGCCCACGATTCTGCTCAACCTACTGCTCCATCTCACGAAGCAATTCCAGGCCAAAACACACCCTATCCTCCAACCGATCCCAACTTAAAGGAGTACAGAAAGGATGCCCATACAATGCCTAGAAGGGCGACATGCCTATAGAGCTATGATATCCATTATTATAAGAAAACTCCACAAGGCAAATATATTCCTCCCAATGCGACTGCTGATCCATAACATACATGTGAAGAATGTCCTCCAAGACTCGATTCACACGCTCAGTCTGACTATTGATCTCTAGGTGATAAGCTAAACTCAATTTCAACTGGGTCCCCAAAGCATGCTGAAGTGAGGTCCACAAGGCCGATGTAAAGAGAGGGTCTCTATCAAAAATGATCCACCTTGGGATCCCATGCAACCTCACCACATCTTCCAAGAAGACTCATGCCACAACTACTGCAGTGTAAGAAGATCGAATAGGAACAAAATGAGAAACTTTGGTCAATCTATTAAAAATGACCATGATGGCATCATGAAGTCGCAAAGAAACAAGCAACCCTACTATTAAATCCATGGAAATGATATCCCATTTCCAATCCGGTATCAAATTCAGTTGTAAAAGCCATGTAGGGTGTTGATGCTCCACCTTCACCCGTTGACATTCCAAGCACTTGGACAAAAAATCAGCAATGTCATGTTTCATACCAGCCCAATGATAAATCTGTCTAAGATTTGCGTGCATCTTCTTGACACCAGGGTGTGCTGAATAAGGTGCACGATGGGCCTCAGTCATGATCAAAATGTGAAGACCCTCCAAAGGAGGTACATAGATCTGTCCAAGATGTCTAAGAAGACCATCTAACTCAAGAGTTTATCTAGAATATCTACCCTCCAATGGTCTTGCAGACTCCACCACGGCTCTAACATCTTAATACCAGGTGTCCTGAGGAAGAACTCCAAGAATTATCTCACTCAATTCCACACCATGGGAGAATGTTGTAACCTCATGCCGCCTACAGCTCAAAGCATCTGCCACTACATTCTCTTTCCCCTAAATATAACAAACCTCAAAATCATACTCGAAGAGGAATTCCATCCATCTTCACTGTCGAGCATTCAAGTTTAGCTGCATGAAAATATACTACAAACTGCGGTGATCACTATGCAACTCAAACCGACACCCCAACAGGAAATGTCTCCAATGAACCAACACATGCACTACAACTGCAAACTCCAAGTCATGAACTGGATAGTTCAACTCATGATCCTTGAGTTTGTGAGACTCATAGGCAACCACACATCCATCCTATTGGTATTTTGGTATGGTTTTTTCATTGATGTCAACACCTACTAAAACACTAGCACTATTGGAGATCCAGCAGCATTCACCGGCAAGCAACTATTGCATAGTTACTGGTATATAGTTCACCGACAGGATATAATGATCACCGGCACTTGGACTGATATGGAAGACACCTGGTAATGTTGAAGACATCATGTGGAAACTTTGTTTTGAATAATTATTCACTAGTATAATCATATTTGCATATTTGCTTTTATCAGCAAATAGGTCTAGGGTTACCTAGGGTTGCATCGACAAGTTTATCTTTTCCAGATCAGCATGGCATGCTATGAAGATGATTTATTATTGTTGTAAATGCATTAAGCCGACATGTTTAATCAGTTATTGCATTGGATACTATATTGATTGTAAAATGTTTTTATTGTAATATCTTGTAGAGCCGACCTACTAAAATTGGTCTTAGGTTATGGTATAAATGTAAGATCTTATTTGTAAGATCAAATGTGGAATGCGAAAAAGAATTGTGTGAAGGTATATGTAAGATTAAGCAGAGGTATACATGAAGACATCATTTGAAAGTGAAGCTAGGTTTTTGTAAGAGCATATCAGCAGTACACCGGTATTGAATCTAGCATATGAAGATGCTATTTTGTGTAGTACATTCTTATTGGATTTAACCATCCAACTATAGTCAGTGTGACTACCATTTTTGTGATTGAGCAGTGAGCTCTAGGTTGTTGGCCTTTCTACATGTGCAGACCCCATTTATGTACACTTACTATCTGCAGTAGTATCATCTAATTGTGGGTAAGGTTTCCCACCATGGTTTTTCCCCTTACAGGGTTTCCACATACAAATATTGGTGTTATGTGTTGTGGATGACTTTGTATTTATGTTTCATGCATTAATCTTTACCGGTATAGCAATTTACTGTTAACACTGTCTACCTGCATACTTACCTGATTTACCAATATTAAGCATTAAGCTGGTTAAGTGGTTTTTGGTTTGAATTTATTAGACAACTGATTCACCCCCCCTCTTAGTTGTCTTTGGGACCTAACAATTGGTATCAGAGCCTAGTCCTCTTTTTGCAGAAGTTTAACAACTTGAGGAGATCCAATGTCTACTAATTATTTCAGGAAGGACAATCCTAAAGTTGATGGAACCAACTATGGGATATGGAAGATTGAGATGGAGACACATCTGAATTGCATTGGTAAAGACATCTGGGAAGTTACAAAGAATGGTTATACTGTTGCTGTAGCTGGTCAGACTGCTCCAACTACCTTAGCTAAAGATGAGGAGAATGATTGCAAAGCAAGAGAAGGACTTTTGAGCGCATTATCAGATCAACAAATCATGGGATTATTAGATAGGTCTACCGCTAAATCTATTTGGGATCATTTGGAAACACTAAATGAAGGAGATTCCACAGTCAAGATTACAAAACTTGAAAGCTTCCGAGTCAGGTATGAACATCTGAAAATGGAAGAAGATGAAAGGATTTCTGCCTTTATGGAAAGAGTAAATGAAATTGTTTTTGGTATTAAATGTTGTGGAGGAACCTTGAGTGAGGATGAAATTGTTTCAAAAATCTTAAGAGGATTTCCAACGGCATATAAAATGAAGGTTACCGCTATAAATGAGTTGAGAACAATGCTTAATACATTAGTAACTAGCGATACATTGATTGGAAAACTTTTAGCTTTTGAAATTGAGGAATTTGGTCCTGTTGCTACTATAAAGACAGATTTGGCCTTTAAAGCATCAACATCATTTGCTCCATCATTTGACAAATCAGATTGGAAAGCCTTTTATGCAAGAGAACTTGAAGAAACTAGGAAGGAGAATGAAGAGCTTGAAGAACTTGAAGCACTATTTGCAAGGAAAATGCCAAAAGGTCCAGTTGGAAGTAAGTATGAAGGTAAAGCACCCTTTAAATGTTTTAACTACAATAAGATTGGTCATATGGCTTCAAGATGCCCTGATAGACATGCTAGACTAAGAGAAGAAGCTAGAAGAACATACAAGCCTAATCCTAAATATTAGAGATACAGATTTAAGAAGAACAAAGACAAATCTTGTTACGTTGTTGATGAAGGTGTGACTGATGATTCTGATGAGGATCCAGCAGACAATGGATGGGTTTTTGTTGCTATAATAGAAGATCAACCGGCACCTACTACTCAACCAGTAGAACAAGCCCTAGCAGCTAAAGTTGAAGTAAAGGATGAATGGATCATTGACGCAGGATGCTCACATCATATGACATGAGACAAAGGTAAATTCTTGAACTTTCAAGAATACAATGGAGGTTTAGTAAGATTTGGAGATGACAAAGCCTATTCAATCAAAGGTAAGGGTACAATATCTCTTGATGGTAAGCATAACACTGACAATGTCTACTATGTTGAAGGATTAAAGCATAATCTTTTAAGTGTTGGTCAATTAGTTGAGAAAGGATTTTAGTTACAATTTAAGAATGGAAAATGCAAAATCATGAATAGAATTGGTTTGGAAATTGCAACCAGTAATCAGACTAGAGGTAATATATTTCATTTGAATAACAGTGAAAATGCATGCTTGATTGCACATATAGATGAAAGTTGGTTATGGCATAAGAGACTCTGTCATGTAAACTTTGATTGCATTGTGAAGATCAGTACTTCTAAAGCAGTTAGAGATCTACCTAAAATTGTGAAACCTCAGAATACAATTTGTAAGGAATGTCAATTTGGAAAACAAGTTAGAGCTAGTTTCAAAAGTATTCCAAAAAAATCCAATAATGCTCTTGATTTGATTCACATTGATTTATGTGGTCCAGCTAGAACTAAAAGCTTACAAGGTGATAGATATTTCATGCTAATTATTGATGATTATTCTAGAATGTGTTGGGTTACTTTTCTCAGAGAAAAATTAGAAGCACTTGGAAAGTTCAAACAGTTCAAAGCAATGGTTGAAAATGAAACTGGTAAGAAAATCAAATGTTTAAGATCAGATCAAGGAGGAGAATTCACATCTAAGGACTTTAATACATTATGTGAAGTGAATGGAATCAGAAGACAGTTATCAGCACCTCGGACAACACAATAGAATGGAGTTGTTGAAAGGAAAAATAGAACTATCTTGGATGCAGCAAGGAGCATGTTATCTAAAGCAAATTTACCACATGTGTATTGGAGAGAAGCAGTCAGCGCAACCATCTATACATTCAACAAAGTTCACATCAAAGGTGAAACCAGTAAGACCCCTCATGAACTATGGTTTGGTAACACTCCTACTCTTAAGTATTTTAGAATTTTTGGAAGTAAATGTTATATTAGAAGAGATGAGTATATTGGAAAATTTGATCCTAGAAGTGATGAAGGAATATTTCTTGGTTATTCATCTAAGAGCAAGGCATATAGATGTTTTAACAAGAGATTGCAAAAAATTGTTGAGAGTACAAATGTAAAGATTGATGAACAATTCAAAGGAACTTCAAGGTATATAGACTCTGAACCGGCAATAGAAATTGTGACAAATGAACCTACACTAAATCCACCGGTATAGAATGAAGATCTAGTTACCCCGGTAACATCAGAGGATTCCACAGTAATTGAAGAACAACAACAAACTAAGACACCCCAGTATGTAAGATTGAATCATTCTGAAGATCAGATAATTGGAAACAAATTTAAAGGAGTTATGACAAGAGGAAGATTGGCAAATGAAGAGGTATGTCTTATTTCTCAAATTGAACCATCATCTGTTAATGAGGCATGTGAAGATAAATTTTGGATTAAAGCTATGGAAGAAGAATTAGGACAAATTGAGAAAAATAATACTTGGACATTAGGTACCTGGCCTAAAGATAAAAATGTAATTGAAACTAAATGGGTATTTAGAAACAAAATTAATGAATATGGTAAGGTTGTCAGAAATTAAGCAAGACTAGTGTGCAAGGGATATTCTCAGAAAGAAGGAGTTTATTACAATGAAACCTTTGCACTGGTAGCTAGAATTGAGGTAGTCGGATTATTCTTGGCTTTTGTAGCTCACAAGAACTACAAATTTTATCAAATGGATATTAAATGTGCATTCTTGAATGGAGATCTTGAAGAGGAAGTCTATATTGTGTTAGGGTTCCCACAGATACTGAGAGGGGGGGGTGAATCAGTATCTGACTAGTAATGAAATTTTTTAAAAACTGAATATGCAGAAATAAAGTAACAGTATACCGGTATGCAAGAATTAATGCAAATAACAGAATCAAAAGCATCCACATGAAAAGAACACCATAACACAAGACGTTTAACGAGGAAACCTGGTGTGGGAAAAACCTCGGTGGGATTTCTGACCCACAATATTCACTTATTGGCCAATAAGAGAATATTACTTACAATAGGGGCCTACACATGCAGGAAGGCCAACTGCCTAGAGCTCACTGCTCAATAAGAAGTCGCACTGACTTACAATGAGGATTTACATAAATCCAATATCTTGTACTGCTTTACAATAGCATCTTCAATGCCAGATTCAATACCGGTTCTTGCTCTATTCTTTACATATACCCTTGACCTACAATTCGCATATTAGGTCTACCTTATAATTTATTTATTGCTTTTTACATTGATCTCTTTTATATACAAGAGTCATTTTACAATTTGCCAAGTCGGCTTACAATGATTGTAGACACCTAAAAATGGTCAACGCTTGCTGAGTCATACTTTAACATTTGCGCATTGCCTTATTTTAGGGTTTTTTTGCGTCGCATTAACATTTCTTCTATGTTGCGTACTTGGTCTTTATCATTTTCGAGCATCGAGTCCTTCTACATTCTTCATTTATCTTGCTTTCAAAATTGGTCTTGTCGACAACAATCTTCAGTCATGATTTTGGTCAATCTTATCCTGTTGCATCTATATGCGTATTCATTTGTCATCATTTTGGACATTGTCAATCCTAATTAGGGTTTTGTCCTCTTATCAATCTTGTCATCATGTAATCAATTTGTCATCGATTCTTGTCTTTTGATCAATTTGTCATCAATCTTGTCGTCTTGTGATCTATTTTGTCATCGATTCTTGTCCTCTTGTCAATCTTGTCATTTTGAGATCGATTTGTCATCGATCGTCGTCTTTCTCAATCACGTCAATTTGGATCAATTAGTCATTGTTTCTCATCAATTGGTGCATTTATCAATCAAATCATTCGTCAACATTGGTCTTTTATCAAGTCAAAATCATGATCAAATCGATTCTTCAATCAGGACCTAATTGTCATCTTTGCATTTCTAATTCATCTTTTAGGGCTTTCATGATTTTATTCATTTAACCCTGTTTGTCATTTCTCCCTCTAGGTTAAATAATTTATTTATTTATCCTAGGTCTTCGTGTCACAATTAAATGTTTAATTTAATTAGCTAACTAATTATTCCTCTTTTTGTGAATTAATTAATAAATGACAAATTATTAATTGATTTACCTAATTTCTCCTAATTCACTAACTTTCTAATTTTTCATCAATTTCTAAATTCCCTCTTTGTGAATTAATTAATAAATGAAAAATTATTAATTAATTCACTAAATTCCTAATTTCCTCATTTTCTAATTTCCTCATTTTCTAATTTCCTAATTCCTATTTTCCAATTTTCTAATTTTCCTAATTTCTAATTCAATTTCCTCTTTTTTTTCTCCTAATTTCATGGGAATGACATTTCAATTTGTCATAATTTGTCATAATTGACAATCAATCAATTTTGACATTGAAATTTGTCATAATCTTGTCATGAATTATCAATCAATCAATTTTGCATAGAAAGTGCAAATTTGTCATAATTTGTCATAATTGACATTCGTGATTTGCAATTTCCATTTGAATCTTTTCATGCTAATTTGATCTTTTCTCCAATTTGTCTATAAATTGGATGATTTTCTTCAATCCCAACTAATCACATTATCAAACTAATCATTTTCCTGAATCAATCACGCTTCGAGTATTCTTGAGAAATCATCTTGTCTACTTGCTTTCATATCATGATCATGCACTAGTAGGTGAGATCCACAACAAAGTTATTTAAGGGAGAAAGAAGGACAATGGAGCCGCATGAAGGAGACATTCAAATCTTCACTTGGTTTGCTTAATTTTCAAATATTGAATGTTTTGTTTTCGTGTCTTTATTGAGTGTAATTAGGATTGATCATTGCATTTGAGCTTTTTTGATTGAGCTATGACTAATATTGATATTTGCTTTGATGATTTCCACATTTCCTAGCTACATTAATTGGTGAACCTGATGTGAACTAACCCCCTAACCATGCTTTTGAGTGCTTTTGAGATGATTTGCAGGTCAAAAACCCAAGAAATAGGGTAATGCAGGGTTTTCTGGGAACTTCTGCGCCTGTGTGAGCAATCCTGCGCCTATGTAATGCATTTTGTGCTTGTGTAATGCATCATGCGCCTGTGTGAGTACTTCTGCGCCTATGTAGGCAATCCTGCGCCTGTGTAATGCATCCTGCACCTGTGTAGGCAATCCTGCGCCTGTGTAATGCATTCTGCGCTTGTGTAATGCATTCTGCACCTGTGTAAGGCCAGAAACAGAGGTAAAAAAAGGAGTGTTTTTACTTGCAAATTGATTTGTTTTGCATTCTGTTTCTGCTTTTTGGTTTTATGGTACTAATTCTTTGTGCAGCATCTTGGCATTACACATGACAAAGACAACAAATGAAACTACTAACACATTGTATGTAGGTTCGCTAGTCAAAGACTAAACATATCAAACTTCTGACTTGGGTTTTTGCAGGTTGCCTTGGACTACAACTAAACTTTGTGTTTGTAATTAATATTTAGGCACCTAGTATGATTTCTAAATAGGATGGAATGAATGTATGTTTGCTTTGATTATTGAGTTTGACATTGGAGTAGGAGAGTATGCTCTCATCCTTCTTAGGGTGATCAAAAATCCAGATCTTCGATACCATGCTCATGTTTTTGATTGTGTGTCACCTTTAGAGGGCCTGCCTTCCCGACCATTTGCTTTTGCAAGCAAGTGACAATCGTGAGAAGGGAATGACCCAAAGTGAGTACGGCTAGAATACCTTGGCATTCTAACTCACTATAAACAAATACCTGATGGGCGAAAGCTTTGAAGGAAGGGTTACATGGGAATTGCAGTTACTTGGGAAGTGATGACCCTTGAACTCTTTCTCATATCAACATCTAAGTAGGACCTTAAGGTCTAAATCATGCTTGCGCGACTACATTTGTTTGGTATCTTGGTGGGCTTAATGTCTCAATCACGCTTGCATGACATCAAGGAGTAATGCTTAACAGAAATCCTTACTAAACACCTTGTATTTAGAGGCCAAAAATCCTTCTAGTTGCTTGAGAAAGACAAGTTCGGATACTTGGAAGAGATACTAAGTTCGCCATGGGGAGATTTCCATGGGGATTGATGCTTGGCTACCCTGAGAAGTGAGTGTCGTGGAGGGGAGCCCGTGGGGTCAAGCATCTATGTATTCTCCTTGAATCTCATAACGAGTCTACCTCTCAAGTACCTAATGTCCTTGCCTACCATAAGAAATGTGTGAATGAGCATGATTGTATTGACTCTAAGTTGAAATATCTTGTTTTCTTTGCTTGTCAAAAGTTGAATTGCATCTCATTTCAAAAGCAAGACAAATTGATTCAAAAACAAGGTTAAACACAAGAGTACATTCATTCAACAAAGTTCAAAACACCTTCAAACATGGTTGTCAAACATTTTTCAAAATCTTGTCTCAACATTCATGACACTTAGATTTAGGTTCATCCTAGGTTTGCATTTTGCAAATTCATTGTCAACTACCAAGGTTAGGTTTCACCTAGGTCATACTCCTTTGCATATCAATAAGGGTCATCCATTTTGCATGTGTCCTCTTGCATTAGAGTAATACCATTTCATAATTCAAACTTAGGTTGACATTGTCATACATTTGCATTTGCATACCCTAGGTTTCTTCATCAAGCTTAGGTCATTATCATATCATATTAAGGTCATTTGCATAGTAATTGTCCCTTTGCATATAATGTCAAAAACTAGGTTTTGTCATACTTGAGTAATCCAAATCTTTGAATAAACCCTAAGTCATTGTTAAGAGTTCTAGACCTTATCAAACCTTTTCTCTTTTTGTCATCAATGTCATTTGGTCAAACCTAGCTTAGTATCCAAGCATATAGGGGAGACATTGTCATTTTGTCCTTTTGTCACTTGGTCCTTTTGTCCTTTGAAGTCTAGACATCATTTCAATTTCCTAAGGGTCTCATTTTTAGAATTGCATTCATGAGTTTGTCAAAATCTTGAAAAACAACAAAAACATTAAGTTGCATTGTCATCCTTTAGGTTGCATTTGTCAATCCCATTAGTTGCATTGCATAGTGACATGCTTGTTGAAATGAGATCTCAACTTTCTTATGAAGCCATGTCATCACAATTGAGCAATCAATCATGTCAATCCAATCTCTACATGTCTCAGAACTTGGATCAAACTTATTATGATGATGTAAATGTCCAAATACAAAAACTAGAGGAGAAACTAGCTCAAGAAGAGGAGATATTGGAACAAAGAGTGAAAAAAATTCAGAAGAATAGATCACAAATGTCCAAAATGTTTCAAAAATTTCTAGGTCAAAATCCAAAGATTGAGCTAATTGATGTAAGATCTCTTCTTGAATGATCAGACATACTAGCTCTCCTCTCCCAAATAGAGATGATGAAACAATTTCAAGAAAGGAGACAACATCAATTTCAACATTATGTGCCTCCACAACAAGAACAAGAAGGTGTTTGCTATCAATCAAATTTTCAACCAATACAACCAATTGTTCAACCAATTGTTCAGCATATACAACCAATACAACCAATGGTCCAATTTCAACAATATGTCCCACCAACTATACAATGTCCACAAATGGTTCAACCAATGGTGGAATATCAACAAGTTCAACCAACATACCAATGTCAACAACCACAACCAAACATTCAAAAACAAAGATTGCAACACACACCAACCCAAGTTTCAAACATGTCAGAACAATATAGCCAAGTCCAATATCAAAACATGACATCAGATCAGAACCAACTCCTTGCCAAACAAGTTCAAATTCTAGATACAACTATGTCAAAACCTCGAAAGAAAGGTGGCTTTATTGCAATGCTCTTAAGGAAACTACCAAGTGAGTACTTTGAGGAAGATCAAGATAATACAATTATGTCTAGCAATGCCTCATCTCCTCGCAAACAAATTGACTCCCTAGTGGCATCTATCCCTACACCTTTAGAAGTTTCACAAGAACCTTCCATATTGTCCTCATCAAACAATACACCCAAGGATGAAATTACTCGAGGGCTATCCATAATTGATTGCCATGATAATCCAATTCATGATGCACATCCTTGTCATGTTTCAGAAATACAAGACCCAATGCCACCATGCACTTTATTGCCATTACCTGTTTTAGAGGACCCCATTCGAAGTCCTTCTTCCTCATGTTCAAGCATTGATTCCTTGCCAGAATCCATCACAAATGTTCAAAGTGCATCTCCTTCATGCCAAAACATTGATTCCTTGTTAGAATCCCCCATGCATATCCAAAGTCCAACCTCATATCAAGAGGATAATTTAGAGCACGAAGAAATGAGTCCTAAAGAAAATCAAGATCAAGATCCTAAAACCTTATCATCCCATCCAATTGTTGACCAAGATCTCATTTCCCCAGACACTCATGATGATTCCCCTATTCTTGTCCATCCTATCCAAAGTCCTATTGACACTCCATTCCCTGAGCAAGATCAAGATATCCCAGTCCATCCAATCCCAAACGATCCCCTTCCATTTCATGAAAAAAATGTCCTTTCAAATCCCATTGACATTCCACTTCCTAAGAAAGATCAAGATATCCCTTCCATCCTTTTCAATGATCCCATTAAAATTCAAGAGAAAAGCACCTTTAAAGAGGATTCCAATGATCTTCCTCCTTGACAAGATCAAATTATTCCTTTAAATCCTCCACAAGATCCTTTTGTTCCTCCATCTCCTTGTCTTAATGCTCCATATACACTCCAAGATCGTATTTCTTTTGATGATCCCATTATTTTTCCCATTCCATCTCTTGAAGAGCCTGTCATTGAACCATGTCCACAACACAATCCTAGTCCCCCTCATGATCCCAATCCCACTCACGATCCTAACGTGTTAGTGCAAGATGTTCATGAACCATCGACATGCATAATGGGTTCTTCCACTTTGGTGCAATCTGATCCACTTCAAGATCTCATTATTTCTCTCATATCATATCCACCTCATAATGGACTTGCATCTTCTTCTCAAAGAAAAGAGTATCCTACAAGTCAAAATATTCATAAAGTTAAAGGAGTAGGTCTCCATAAGAAAGAATCTCTTCATGTTAAAGAAGATCTTAAGGGTAATGTCTACACAACTCACTCTCAAGATGTTGGTATCCCTCCATCAAAATCCAAACATATCCCTTCCCCATCATCCCTTCCATCCATCTTAGGTCCTTATATCCCTTCGTCCTCTATGCAAGGTCAGAAAAGGCATACATCCTTGAGTAAATTTCATCCATCCGAAATAACTCCATTTCATTCCTATCCATCCATGCATTCCTTTCCCCCTCCAAGCAATTTGGATGCCAAGTATAAAAGTCATAAGTCTAGCAATCCACATGTATTCAAGGATCAACATGTCCAATATAATCGACATGTCAAAACAAAGAACAAATTGATCTATAAAGAAAAAGAAATATCCAAAAGGCCACAAAGGCCCACTGAGCAAAATAAAGCAAAGTCAAAATATATATGGGTTCCTAAATCCCTTGTGCAAGAAATGCACTCCAAGGAACCACAAAAGCATGAAAAATCAAAAACCATGTGGATCCATAAGAAGCTCCTTGAAGCACAAAAAGAAACATCCAACTTGGCATCCAAAATTGCTATTCCTCCATCCAAACCTTCCAAGTTTGTTCCTCCATCACCTCCTTCTTCCATTTTGGGCCCTTATGTCCCAAAATCCCAAGCTATTCCTCCATCCAAATCTCACAATCTGAAATCCATTTTTCCTGCATCAGTCCATCACCTCTCGAGGTGTGTGCCAATGTCAATCTTGCCAACATTTCTATCCACTGAAGCCCAATTCTTCCAATACCCTACCTATTATCCAATGCATATTTTCCATCCTTCCATCCCTTTGATCCAATCCTTTGCATAAATCCTCACCTTAGTTTCATTTTATTTTCCATGTCCTTATCCTACCAACGTCTTTGAGCATGCTTTTAAAGGTCATGGTCCATTTTTTTCATGGCTACTATCCAAACAAAAAGATGTTTGAGTCCTTCTTCTATCCCCTATCATGTGTCCATCTTCTATTGAAAAGGTCAAAATCCAAAAAAAGAGTAAAAAAAAAGTGAAAAAAAAAAAAGACAAAAAAAGAAAAAAGTAAAGCAAAAATAATTCGTCCACTGGTGAAAACCTGGCAAACAGGCACCTGGGGCAAGTACCGTGATGAAAACCTGGAAAACAAGCGTCATGCGTAATCTATGAACTTCTTGCACACCACACTTGGGGGCAGGTTTCCTCCTTCATATCCTATTGCCCTCCATTATCCTATCATACCATGTCATACTCCTCCATTATCCTATTGTCCCTCATGTCCATTTTCCCTTTCCACCTTTGATCTTGACAAGGTTGAGGATCATCATGAGCATCATGCATCTTGTTTGCAGCTTTTAGTCTATCATAGCTTTTGGTCTTTATCCATTTGCTTATTATAACCTTTCATCCATATTCCCTAGCTTATTGCAACTTTCTGCCACTATCCCTTAGCCAATCTCGACTTTCAGTCCATGTCCCTTATCCATTCTTGGTCTTGCTTATCCTATCCATATCTTATCACTATCCATACACTGTTTTTCATTCCTTGATCTTGATCTGACATAAGGACGCACAATTTAAACATGGATTCAAAAATCTCTTGACATGTCCCTCATGCCACCTTCCTGCTTTACATTGCCATATCCAATCTCTTGTCCCATTGTCTCCATAATAAAAGGCCTTTGTCTTCCCTCTATCCACCAACATTTTAGAAAGCCTATTTATTCACCTGTCATATTCCTTGCCTTGCTAGACATTGGGGGCAAAATCTCTAAAAAATTGAAAAATGTCTTGAAATAATCCAAAAAAAATTGAAAAATGTCCTGAATAATCCAAAAAAAATTGAAAAATGTCCTGAAATAATCCAAAAAAAAATCAAATAATGTCCTGAAATAATCCAAAAAAACTGAAAAATGTCTTGAAATAATCCAAAAAAATTGAAAAATGTCCTGAAAAAAATCTCTAAAAAATTGAAAAATGTCTTGAAAAAATCCCTAAACATCAAATAATGTCCTGAAAAAATCTCTAAAAAATTGAAAAATGTCCTAAGAAAATCCCTAAAAAAGTCAAATAAAGTCCTGAAAAAAATGAACACAAAAAATTGTAAAATCTCAAAACGCAAAACAAAAAAAATATATCCTCTTGGTGCATAAGACAGATCACTGAGTATACCTCCAATGACACGCAATCCAACATTGTGCTTTAATGAAATCATGCATTAACAGATAAACTCTTTCAATCAAGCCAGACATTCAAACTGATCAAAATTGTCATATCAATCAACCTCAAAATCATTTGTCCTTGTCTCTACTATCATGGGTCTTATACAGGGTGTGGTATACTCGAAACCAGACTGTGTCCTATCTTAGACGGGGTATCACATATCCTGAAACCAGACAGCATGATCATCCTATTAGCACTTTCAACTTTTGACAATGAAGATCAAGATGTTTGTTTGACTTATTGGAATTTGTGCATCTTATCTTTTTGCTAATTTATTTTTGGCTTCGATCATGTTCCTATGTTGCTCGATGATGTCATTGAGTGATTTAGAGTGACCGGGATGGTTCATGGTCCTTTTCTTTTTGGTTGTGATTGTTGTTTGTCTGCGATGTGTCTGTCTTTTGCAAAAAGGGTTGCATTTCAGCTCTGGCCTTCAATGCCATGATGCTACGCATCCATTTTGCTATATTAAAATAAAGGTTCTCACCTACAAAGTGCATTACTGAAAGCAAGTTTTTCTTCGTCTCTAACTGTCCTCTGTTTCAGTTCTTCTTACTAACATTTCTTTCATCAGTTCGGATAGTCAGTTCAGTCTAGTGCTCTGATTTCTCCAAAAACATATGTTGCATCCTGCATCCATTTGGTTAGTACATTTGCATTATATCAAGCATCGTATCAAGCATTTTATCCATTTCATATTATCAATGCATTAAAAACACATAAAAAATACATCCATACATAAATAGTGCATAAGTCATCCATACATGGAAAATAACATCAGCCATAACATATTGTATCCCATCATATCGATGCATATCATATCATATATCACCATAATATCGGAGTACAAAATTGGACTGTCTGTCCTCAGTATGGCCCGCAGGCTGACTACATAATGTCAAACTACATCTGTCTCTATCCTAAGGAGCATGTGCCTCTGTCACTGGGTGCTCCCTTTGTCCTCCTCATCCCTACCATGTCTCAAGGATGATGTCCCTCCTGGTCCTGGCTGTGGTGGTCTCATAGGTCCACTCACCCCCATGCTGCTCAATGACCTCCGAGAGCATGCCCTGCTCTCTGTCCTCGATCGTGCCCGATATGAAGCTGCTCTCTGCTCTAGTGGAACTTCTATCTCATATAGTGTCCTCCAATGGTGTATCTCCTCTCCGGTCTCTACCAACATCTATGCCATCTCCCATGCACTGGCGTCCCTAATCGACCCAATATACTCAGTGACTCTCTGTTCCTCTCGCTGTGCCTAAGCTATTGCTGCATCTCAAGCTATTGTGAGTCTGGTTATCTCCATTCTGAACTAATCCTGCTCTATCCTCAAGATGGCATTCTATCTCTCTAATGTCACAATATAATCATGCTGACTTACTATGGTAGCCCTACACATCTCCATCTCCTCTATCCTAGCTATCTTCGGCTCTATGGGTATATCCTGCGATGCCTCCTGCTCGCCTGAATCTGGCTCATCCTCATCATCCCCATCCTCATCTCCATCCTCATCATCCCCCTCATCCTCATCCCCACCCTCATCCTCCTTGTCCTCATCATCTCTTTCCTCCTCTCCTGTGAGTGGGAGGTCCTCCTGTCTCCTCGATACTGGAATGTCAGGATCTGTCAATGGCACTGGCCGTCGTCGTGCAAACCATCTCTCATACTCCTCTGTTGTCTCAGCATCCACTACATCTGATCTCCAATCCCACTGTCTCTGTTGTAGCTATGTGAAGTTAGCATATGCTATGCATGGCTGAATCATACTCCCCCACTGACTCGTCTCTCTGTGAGATCGGGCAAAGTGTGCAGTCCTCCTAGGTACATCCTGCCTCTCTCTGGAAGGTACATCTCAATCACTCTCTGGTGATTCACTGGTCACCCGATCAGTTACCTCTCCTATCTACAATATGGTAGCTCATCACTATCATCTGACCACCTAGGGCAATCACGATATGGCCTCCATATGAACTCTCTCAATCTGTCTAGCTCATGTCGCCAATACAATATGTATCCAAACGGACCCTATCTCAGTGCTCCCCCATAACAGTACACATATGGTCGATGTGGTAATACTTGTCTCTCTACAATCAGTCGACATATGGCTATGTGCTCGAATGCCCATACCTGTAATAGTGTGACTCCACAGCTCAAGGTCTGCACTCCCTGATATGCTATTTGATGCAACTGAAAATATAGCATAGCCAGTACACATGGTCCCCATGTGTACACCATCCACTCTATCACCATCCACTCTAGCACTCTTCCCCATCCAATAGGGAATCCATGTCCTCATCTGTCTCCTGCTAGTAGACATGCTATCACCACTGCTATCACCACATATCGTCGATCATACTCTGATGCCATGGTCTCCCAGCCAATCTCCCTCTCCATGATATCCAGATCATCTGTGTCGCACTCAAATAATCTGCACAACACATCTCTCCCTGTCACTGGGTCATACTCTACCATCTCTCCATGAATCAGAATGCAGAGGATACGCCATACATCCTCTAGTGTCACAGTTGCCTCTCCAGTCGCCAGATGGAATGAGGAAGTCTCCGAATGCCATCGCTCTGCCAATGCAGTGAGCAGTCTTGTGTTTGCCCTAATCTTGGGCATGAATGTGATATAGTATATCCCAAGTCCTACTAATGTATCTCTGTCCGTGCTCCTGAGTCTATGTCATAACATGAAGCAGTTTGGTCAGTTCTCTCGCGTGATCAATGGATACTATCGACTCTGCATCACAATTGGGGCATATTTTGTCAGTTTTAGGGTTTTCTCCTACTGGTTGCATTTCCTCAGTTCATGTCTAAATTAGGGTGTTTTTCATCTATTCTGACCTATCCTACCCTTATTCCCCCTTTCCGGATCATTTGCATGTTGTTTTTGACCTAAATTGAGTTCCCAGGGCACAACTACACCTGTGTTGTGTATCTTGTGCCTGTGTCACATATCATGTGCCTGTGTCCCCCTACACAAGTGCATAAGACATTACACAAGCACAAGATTCGCCCTACACAAGCGCAAAAGTCAATTTCTGCATCCCCTGTGGGCCCCGCAATGTCTTGCAAGCCAGTCAAATTCATAAAATTGAAAACATGGGTTTTTGAGATACATACCACTGCTCCTACATCATCCAGTTGTCTGTATGTGCATACACGTTCTCCGAGGTGATCTGCCCTTGGAATGTTCGCCATCTCTCTACACATGTCCTTTTCTAGAGCAACAAATCCTCCTCTTTGGCTAGTGTAAATGAGCAATTTTCACTCTCTTTGTCTCATTTATAGATCTTTGTCAATGCATAGATGGATGTGCACCCTCTCCATCTTATGTTGGTCACAATCTTTTGCATCTTTAATTGCTTGTCCTTCATGCATCCGATCTCCAATTGTCCATCCGTTAGCCCCTATCATTTTTATCGATCAATTGGCCTCTTTTCTAGATGTTTCCGGCCAATTCCTCGAGGGGACATGCATATGTCATTGTCAGTGTCTGGGGCATTTTCATTATAGTTCTTTGAAACAACACTTAAAATCGCATTGTCTCAAAGAGGGGCAAAATGTAGACACCTAAAAATGGTCAACGCTTGCGGAGTCATACTTTAACATTTGTGCATTGCCTTATTTTAGGGTTTTTTTGCGTTGCATTAACATTTCTTCTAGGTTGCGTACTTGGTCTTTATCATTTGCGAGCATCAAGTCCTTCTTCTACATTCTTCATTTATCTCGCTTTCGAAATTGGTCTTGTCGACAACAATCTTCAGTCATGATTTTGGTCAATCTTATCCTGTCGCATCTATATGCGTATTCATTTGTCATCATTTTGGACATTGTCAATCCTAATTAGGGTTTTGTCCTCTTATCAATCTTGTCATCATGCGATCGATTTTTCATCGATTCTTGTCTTTTGATCAATTTTTCATCAATCTTGTCATCTTGTGATCTATTTTGTCATCGATTCTTGTCCTCTTGTCAATCTTGTCATTTTGCGATCGATTTGTCATCGATCATTGTCTTTCTCAATCATGTCAATTTGGATCAATTAGTCATTGTTTCTCATCAATTCGTGCATTTATCAATCAAATCATTCATCAACATTGGTCTTTTATCAAGTCAAAATCATGATCAAATCGATTCTTCAATCAGGACCTAATTGTCATCTTTGCATTTCTAATTCATCTTTTAGGGTTTTCATGATTTTATTCATTTAACCCTATTTGTCATTTCTCCCTCTAGGTTAAATAATTTATTTATTTATCCTAGGTCTTCGTGTCACAAATAAATGTTTAATTTAATTGGCTAACTAATTATTCCTCTTTTTGTGAATTAATTAATAAATGACAAATTATTAATTGATTTACCTAATTTCTCCTAATTCACTAACTTCCTAATTTTTCATCAATTGCTAAATTCCCTCTTTGTGAATTAGTTAATAAATGGAAAATTATTAATTAATTCACTAAATTCCTAATTTCCTCATTTTCTAATTTCCTAATTCCTATTTTCCAATTTTCTAATTTTCCTAATTTCTAATTCAATTTCCTCCTTTTTTTCTCCTAATTTCATGGGAATGACATTTCAATTTGTCATAATTTGTCATAATTGACAATCAATCAATTTTGACATAGAAATTTGTCATAATCTTGTCATGAATTATCAATCAATCAATTTTGCATAGAAAGTGCAAATTTGTCATAATTTGTCATAATTGACATTCTTGATTTGCAATTTCCATTTGAATCTTTTCATGCTAATTTGATCTTTTCTCCAATTTGTCTATAAATTGGATGATTTTATTCAATCCCAACTAATCACATTATCAAACTAATCATTTTCCTGAATCAATCACGCTTCGAGTATTCTTGAGCAATCATCTTGTCTACTTGCTTTCATATCATGATCATGCACTAGTAGGTGAGATCCACAACAAAGCTATTTGAAGGAGAAAGAAGGACAATGGAGCCGCATGAAGGAGACATTCAAATCTGCACTTGGTTTGCTTAATTTTCAAATATTGAATGTTTTGTTTTCGTGTCTTTATTGAGTGTAATTAGGATTTATCATTGCATTTGAGCTTTTGTGATTTAGCTATGACTAATATTGATATTTGCTTTGATGATTTCCACATTTCCTAGCTACAATGATAAACAAAATATTACATATCAAAATCCTGTCGGCCTCTGTGCCGGTATACATATTTCCTTCTGTGCCAGTGTACATCTTCTATGCTGGTGTAGATTGATTTGTTGATGCCAGAGCACTATTTTATTTGAGTAATGCTTTGCCGGTGCCATAGGATTGCAAGGTTGCCTGAGTAATGCTTTGTCGGTGCCATAGGATTGCAAGGTTGCCTGAGTAATGCTTTGTCGGTGCCATAGGATTGCAAGGTTGCCTGAGTAATGATTTGCCGGTGCCATAGGATTGCAAGGTTGCCATCAATGACAAAACCTTCAATCACACACAATGTCTCATTAGAGTGTCCATATGCCAACAATCTCCCCCTTTGGCATTGATGGCAACACTCATGAGAAATTTCAAAAAGATATCCGAAAATGTGAGAGCTCCCCCTGAGCATTTGATCCCTGTGTTTTGAATTTTCTCATCTGCTACTCCCCTTTTGGCATCAATGACAAAGGTTAGTAGATTTTGTAGTTGTACCAATTCATAACCTCAACCTTGTAGTTGGGTAGTTATTATCTGAAGAATATCTCCCAAAATTAAGTTTATGCCATCCATAAACTTCTTGCTCTCCTTTATTGCTATCTCAGTTCTGTATACTATACCGGTGAGATGCTGCAAGTGCTCTGCCAGTGTTTTGCTACCCTGTGTTAGTGCCTCTGAGATTTCCTTACGCAGAGATGCTAAATAGTCCAATCTTGGACTTAGTTTAGATCTCAAAAAAATTTCCTTGTTTATTATTTTCTCTTTTTCTCTTTCTAATTTGAGCAATTCTTCCTCAAAATTTGTTATCTTTTCCTCAAAAACTAATAATGTATCAGGTGAGTTAACAAAATTATCAGCTAGTTTATTGATCTCTTCCTGTACCTTGCTCATCTTTTTGTCTACATCTGTGGTCAAAAAGTTTATCTTACAGGTATCTTTGTACAGAGTTTTGTACTCTTTCAATAAATTGCACAGTTCCGGTAGAAGTGTGTCAAATTCCCTGTTACACTTCTTTATTCCTTCCTCAAAGAATTTTTGTTTCTCTTTTTCTACACTTGCCTTTACAGTTTCTACCTTTGTTTGCTCAAAATTTTCAGAAATATATTTAGAAAGTGTATCCAACTGGCCTAAAGAATCTTTGTTGGCTATATTACAATTGGGAGCTATTGATTTCAAAACTAGAATTGAATCATCTATCACTTTATAGTCTTGTGAGCTATAATCAGTTATTTTCTTGATAGATTCGAGCAATACCTCTATTACATTTGATGGTGACCCAATAAACTGAGTGCCGGTGGAGGTGACCATGCTGGTATTGACCTCTGGTAGGTCTGTTTGTGTCTCCATCTCTTTAAGCACAATTTTTCCTGCATCATTTCTTACCAGTGGCATCTATTCAGGAGCCTTTAGCTCTGTTGGTTGCTCTGTTTGTGTTCTAGATTCCACCTTTTTCTCTGAATCTGCTGCCGGTTGCTCTTTGTTTTCTGTTGCCAGTTGCTCTTTGTTATCAGATTTATCTGTGGTATCCTTATCTACCACTATGTTGATTTTTTGAGTATCAACATTCACAGTATATAGGACTTCAGGATTAGGATCATTATCCTCTGTGTCCATGCTCTCAGCTGTCGGTTGATCTTCTGCAGTTGTTGTTTTTACCGATGGAGTATTTAAAGGAGGTGGGGGTAAGTTGTCTCTAATCTTGATACTTGGTGGTTCACCAACTTTACCTTTCCCTTTGTCCTTTTGATATACCAGAATGGGCTTGGGATTCCTATATTCTTCTTGTTTTTCTTTTTCAACCAAGAATATATCCCAACCATTTTCTGTTTCCTCTGAAACTTCAGTAACTCTACCTGCCATTAGTGATATTTACTGGTGTGCAATGGAAAAAACTATCCGGTTGGCCTGAGCTATCAAATCATCAATTTCCTTAGGTGAGTTGACCAGGTATACTGCAAGTAACTTTTCTATTTTAATTTTCTTATCCAACTCAACTACTCCTTGCCTTCTGGCCTCAAGTCTTTTATATAATTCATCAGGAATTTCATTTAGGACTTGCATCAAAAACTTTTTATACATGTCCATGTGTAATATAACACTTTCCTCGACTTGTCCTTTCTCATCACCTGATAGGGTGTCATAGATTTTCCTTATGTTTTTTAATTTACCTTCCTCTGTAATCTCATTCAGTAATATGTCAAAAGGGGCCAAGTCAGTGTTTGTCTTCTTCTTCTTTTTGGGGGTCAACTTTTTCTTAGGTGTGGCTTTCTTGACTGGAGACCTTACAGCTTGTTGCTTCTGTCTTGTCCTTCTAGGTGAAGGAGTGGATACTGGTGAGGGGTCTCTTTTTCTAACAACTCTTTTGAAAGTTGCTGGCATATCTCCTTCTGAGGAGGTATCTACCGGTGATAGATGAGTTTCAGGTAGTTTGGCTGCCAACTCTTCTTCTGTTATGCCAGTTTTCTTTAATATATCATCTTTTATGGCTTTTTCTTGCCTGGTTCCTTTCCTCACAACTGCCTCAACTTTCTTTACTCTCTTTTTAGATTGAATTTTACTTTCAATGGTCTCAGCACTACCAAATACTTCTTCCTTTGGTTCATTGGGGGATTCCAAAAGTGCTTTGGCATAAGTTTCCACTATGTGGTCATCTATTTCATACCCCATCTCTGTAACCCAGATTGTTCTTGGGATGACTGCTTCCATCCAGATCTCATCCTTTTTTATTACAAAGCATATATCATCCTTGTATGTGTTGACAATTTCCTGTGATAGTCTGATCCTCTTATTCATTTTGACCTTTAGTGCTTGAAAATACTCACTGATATTCTTTTCTCTGTTTTCACCCATGTTGTTGAATAAGTCAGACAATTGTTTTCCTACTGGTATGTCGAATCCAAAATCCTTATAGCCTATACTGGGAGCCTGTTTGGTTATATGTAACATTAAGCATACAAGCAAATTTCCAAATCTAAAGGTTCCTTTCTTATCCTTCTTGATTTTTGCCAAATTGTCAATTAACTCATCTTTTAACCATTCACAGATATCAATTTTTGCATTATCCTTAACCATGTCATAAGCACTTTTTATGCATAAACTGGAAATAGAGTTAAGCCTATTTGCATGAGTTGCTTTGTAACCTAGAATCATGCTAATGAATCTCACATTTTTATCGGTCACATCATTAACCCTCAATGATCTTTTGTCAGATGTTGCACCATTTAATTTTATTACTAGGTCATTGGAGACCTTCTTGGTTTTGTCGGGTCTGGTACCGGTTGAAGGTAACCCTATTACTACTTTCACAGCTACCTTTGTAATTTTATGCACTGAGTCAAGCCAAAAGAAAGAGCCATGTACCCTGTTAAGATCTATCCTGACCACTTGGGAAATTCAGGAATGCAGAGGATTTCAGTGAATCCTAGGGTTTCAACAATTTTATGTTCAGGTTTCACATTTTCGGCATTGTCACATATAATAGATTTATACATGTGTTTGATTTCTTCATCACCTAATTCCTCTATGTTGCAATGAATATACATTCTAGGGTCTTCCACATAAACAACACCCTTTGGAATTTGGGAAAAAGCACCTGTGTTGTCATCTTTCTTAGCTATCTCGAGAACTAGCTCAAACATGAGCCTAGGTCATTTTATAACCTCGACTATTGTAGGGTTTTCTATGAATTCAGGTGCAGAGGAGGATGCCATGATGATAAATACCTTTTTCTACCTTTGGATGGATTGATTGTTGAAGTGATTTCCCTCTTTGCTCGGAATGCCTTAGCTCGGAAATCTTCACGCTCTCTGAAAGTTTGAATTCATGGTGAAATGAAATGGAGCCAAAAACCTTATTTTATAAAGTCTTTTCTGCTACCTACCACATTAATTGTTTGCCGGTAATGTATTAACTCAACTTTATTTGCTGGTAATGAAGGATTTTCAACTTCTTTTCTCTAACTGAGGGAATAATAGCACATGTGTCATTAAATTGCCAAACCCTCAAGATAATTTTCTTCAATTTGATGAAGAACATCCTGCCGGTGGAGCATTGCTCTGTTCTGCCAGTGGAGCATCATATTGTTCTACCGGTGAAGCATTTGTTGGTTCTACCAGTGGAGGAGTAACCCCAATATTTAGATCACCTTTTCTAGTCCATTGCTTTGAAAATTCTTGCTTAACCTCTTCAACCTTTTCTTTACCTTTCAAGCTAGTACTTTTTTTATCTACCGGTGTACCTTTACTTCTACAAAATTTAGCAATATGACCAATCTTGTTACATGCATAACAAGTTACATTATTTTTCTGAATAGCTTTCCCATAGCCTATGTCGGTTTGTGTTCTGCATTTATTTGATAAATGACCAAATCTTCCACAAACATAACATCTTACATTCATTCTACAATTTTCAGAGTTATGACCAATTTTGTTGCATTTGGTGCATTGACTGGTGGGAGGATTGATGTTCTGATAATTCCTAGATCTACATTCATTTGCCCTATGACCATATTTATTACAGTTAAAGCATTTTCCATTGAATTTGTAAGTATTAGAGGGTCTTACCGGTTTGCTTTGATCCTGGATATTTGCAGTACCAGGGCTTTCTCCAACTTCAAATCCAACTCCAGAAGTGTCACCTTTGGGTTTTTGATTCTTCAATAAGGTACCAAGTTCTTCTGAGCTTTTCTTGAATTTTTCTTTGTATTGATTTGCAGTTTCCAATTTCCTTTCCAAGATCTCTTTTTGTCTCATTAGTTCATTCGAGTCATTTTGAGTATGCATCAAATTTGTCTTCAACATGTCATTTTCATAGCTAAGCCTTGTGTTCTCATTTGCTACATCACTTATTCTTTTGGTCAATTCTTCTTCATTCTTCTTTCTGTCCTCAATCTCTTTGCAGAATCTCATAGTCATATCCTGCATTTCATTTTTTGTTGTCATGATCTCTTGTTTCAATTTGCTTATCATATCATTTAGTGATTCCTTTTCATCATTTTCATTTTGCAATTTTTTCACAAAGTTCTCTTCTCTTTTTTCTTGTAACAGTAATATTTTCTTGAAGTGCCTGAATAATGTCCTGAGCTACTTTTAAATCATCTTCTAATTTGATATTTTTCAACTTCTCTGCATCATAGTCAGTAAGAGCTCCTTCAAGTTGCTTCATCAGATTTTCCATCTTTACTGGTGTCAAGATCTTCCTCAAGCTGTTAGGCTTATGAAAATAGAGGACCAAGCTCTGATACCAATTGTTAGGGTTCCCACAGATATTGAGAGGGGGGGTGTTTCAGTATCTGACCGGTACTGAAATTTTCTTAAAACTGAATATGCAGAATATAAAGTAACAGTATACCGGTATGCAAGAATTAATGCAAATAATAGAATCAAAAGCATCCACATGAAAAGAACACCATAACACAAGATGTTTAATGAGGAAACCTGGTGTGGGAAAAACCTCGGTGGGATTTGTGACCCACAATATTCACTTACTGGCCAATAAGAGAATATTACTTACAATAGGGGCTTGCACATGCAGGAAGGCCAACTGCCTAGAGCTCACTGCTCAATAAGAAGTCACACTGACTTACAATGAGGATTTACATAAATCCAATATCTTGTACTACTTTACAATAGCATCTTCAATGCCAGATTCAGTACCGGTTCTTGCTCTGTTCTTTACATATACCCTTGACCTACAATTCGCATATTAGGTCTACCTTATCATTTATTTATTGCTTTTTATCCATATATTACAAATGCCTACAATGATCTCTTTTATATACAAGAGTCATTTTACAATTTGCCAAGTCGACTTACAATGATAAACAAAATATTACATATCAAAAATCCTGTCGGCCTCTGTGCCGATATACATATTTTCTTCGGTGCTGGTGTACATATTCTGTGCCGGTGCCGGTGTACATCTTCTGTGCCAGTGTAGATTGATTTGTTGATGCCGGAGCACTGTTTTGTTTGAGTAATGCTTTGCCGGTGCCATAGGATTGCAAGGTTTCCTGAGTAATGCTTTGCCGGTGCCATAGGATTGCAAGGTTGCCTGAGTAATGCTTTGCCAGTGCCATAGGATTGCAAGGTTGCCATCAATGACAAAACCTTCAATCACACACAATGTCTCATTGGAGTGTCCATATGCCAACATATTGAACAACCTAATGGATTTTCTTTGACAGATGACAATGATATGGTTTGTAGGTTAAGAAAAGCTCTATATGGATTGAAACAAGCCCCAAGAGCTTGGTATGCAAGGTTGGATAAGTATCTTTTAAAGATTGGTTTTACTAAAGGAAATGCAGACAACAATTTATATTACAAAATAACTAATGATGACATCTTGATTATAGAAGTATTCGTTGATGATATAATCTCTGGAGGAGAAGATGGCTTATGTAAATAATTTTCTATTAAAATGCAGCAAGAATTTGAAATGTCTATGATTGGTGAAATAAAATTCTTTTTAGGATTGTAGATTTCACAGACTAATAAAGGTATATTTTTGAGTCAATCCAAGTACTTGAAAGAGTTACTAAAGAAATTTGGAATGGAGAACTCTAAACTGGTAAGCACACCTATGACTATAAATGACAAATTATCTCAAAGGGATGAATCTACACCTGTTAATCCAACTAGATATAAATCTATGATAGGAGGTTTACTGTATTTGACACAAACTAGACCTGATATTATGAATGCAGTATGTATTGTTTCAAGATTTCAAAGTAATCCTAAGGAAAATCATGAATCAATAGTAAAAAGGATTTTCCGCTACTTACAAGGCACTGCAAATCTTGGGTTATGGTATCCTAGAGATGAAAATTTTGATCTATGTGCATACACAAATGCAAATTGGGCAGGAGATGTGGATGATAGAAAAAGCACCACCGGCGGAGCATTCTTTCTTGGAAAGAGATTAGTTTCTTGGTTGAGTAAGAAACAGAATTGTACATCTTTATCAATAGTAGAATCAGAATATGTTGCAGCAGCAACTAACTATACACAGGTACTATAGCTTAAACAAATGTTGAAAGAAATAAAGGTAAAATGCAAGGAACCTATCACTATGTATTGTGATAACACTGCAACAATTGATATATCTAAGAATCCGGTATTACATTCTAAACCAAAACATGTTTCTATTAAATTGAATTTTCTAAGCAAAAAAGTTGAAGAAAAAGAGATAAAACTGGTTTATGTGAATACTAAAGAATAGCTTGCAGATATTTTCACAAAACCTTTGCCTAAGGAGACTTTTGAATATCTCAGAGATTAGCTTGGAGTCATACCACCACTGGTAGAAACTTAGACAGTTGATGATTGTCATCAACCGACAAAATTGAAAGACAAATCTTTTACTCTGGTCTTTGATGAGGAAGCTACTTCTTAGGGGGAGTAGTTGGTATATTGAATTGATTGGTATTTTGTATACAAACTTGGTTTTATTATAACTTTGAAATTTGATGTCAAAGGGGGAGAGATATCTATGGAAAAACACATTATCTTTTAAGGAGATATTGGTATTGAAAAACTTTGGATAACACATGTTGCTCCCAGGGGGAGAGATTGTTGTTTAGAGAGATTGTTGGTTTTTGGTATTTGGCACTTTTGTTTAGGCACTTTGATGGTTTTTCCATCTTGTGTTGCCATCAATGCCAAAGGGGGAGATTGTTGGTATTTTGGTATGGTTTTGTCGTTGATGTCAACACCTGCTAAAACACCAGCACTATTGGAGATCTAGCAGCATTCACCAGCAAGCAAGTAACTATTGCATGGTTACTGGTATATAGTTCACCGACAGGATATAATGATCACCAGCATTTAGAATGATATGGAAGACACTTGGTAATTTCAAAGACATCATGTGGACACTTTGTTTTGAAGAATTATTCATTGGTATAATCATATTTGCATATTTACTTTTACCGGCAAATAGGTCTAGGGTTACCTAGGCTTACACCGACAGGTTTATCTTTTCCAGATCAGCATGGCACACTATGAAGATGATTTATTATTGTTGTAAATGCATTAAGCTGACATGTTTAATCGGTTATTGCATCAGATACTATATTGATTGTAAAATATTTTTATTGTAATATCTTGTAGAGCCGACCTACTAAAATTGGTCTTAGGTTATGGTATAAATGTAAGATCTTATTTGTAAGATCAAATGTGGAATGTGAAAAAGAATTGTGTGAAGGTATATGCGAGATTAAGTAGAGGTATACACGAAGACATCATTTGAAGGTGAAGCTAGGTTTTTGTAAGAGCATATCAGGATTACACTGGTACTGAATCCAGCATATGAAGATGCTACTTTGTGTAGTACATTCTTATTGGATTTAACCATCTAACTGTAGTCAGTGTGACTCCCATTTTGTGATTGAGCAGTGAGCTCTAGGCTATTGGCCTTTCTGCATGTGCAGACCCCATTTATGTACACTTACTATTTGCAGTAGTATCATCTGATTGTGGGTAAGGTTTCCCACCGTGGTTTTTCCCCTTACAGGGTTTCCACATACAAATATTGGTGTTATGTGTTGTGGATGACTTTGTATTTATGTTTCATGCATTAATCTTTACTGGTATAGAAATTTATTATTAACGCTATCTATCGGCATACTTAACTGGTTTACCGGTATTAAGCATTAATTTGGTTAAGTGGTTTTTGGTTTGAATTTATTAGACAACTGATTCACCCCCCCCTCTCAGTTGTCTCCACGACCTAACACATCCTGCATAAGCACCACACTTATACCTTCCAAATAGGCATATGTGTATACCATGAAATCTTTGGATGGGTCAAGAACTGCCAAAATTGGAGCACTAACAAGGAGTTCCTTCAAGGTATGAAAATACAATTTGCACTTCTCTGACCAAACAAACTTCTTCCCTTTCCTCTAAAGAGAAGTAATCAGATGGCCTATCCAAGAAAAGCTCTGAACAAAGCGACGGTAATATCTGGCCAAACCCATAAAACTTCAAACTTCCAAAACATTGGTCAGTGCTGGCCAATCAACAATGGCTTGGATCTTAGAAGGATCCATAGATACACCTTCTCCCGAAACTATATGACCAAGATATCTCACCTCTCACTAGAAGAAATCACATTTCGCTAAATTCATAAAAAGTTGATTCTCCCTCAAGCACTACAGTACTCGATGCAAGTGCCCCTCATGCTCTTCCATGGATCTATAATAAATCAATATGTCATCCAAGAACACAAGAACAAAGTGGTCAAGGTAGGTGCAAAAAAACCCATTCATAAGACTCATGAACACTGAAGGCACATTCATCAAACCAAATGGCACCACTATGAACTCATAGTGACCATAACGAGTACGAAACATCATCTAATGAATGTCTGCATCATGAATGAACAATTGATGATACCCAGACTTCAAGTCTATCTTAGAGAACACCTTGGCTCCCTTCACCTGATCAAAGAGGTCATCAATCCTAGGCAATGGATATCAGTTCTGGATGGTTACCTTATTCAACTGTCAATAATAAAAGCATAATCGAAGAGAACCATCCTTCTTCTTGACGAAGATAACCAATGCACCCCAAGGAGAAACACTAGGATGAATGAATACCTTGGCCAACAACTCCTCAACTTGCAACTTCAACTCACTCAACTCCTCAATAGTCATCCGATATGGTGCTCTCGAAATAGGTTTCGCGCCAGGAACCAAGTCAATGTGAAAATCTATGTCTCATTTTGGAGACATACCGGGAATATCCAAAGGAAACATATCCGCATACTCTCAAAGAATAGGGTGACCATCAAGAGATATTTCTCAACTCTCTCCCTCATCCACATCCTCAAGAGAAACTGCAAAAACTTGACACCCTTGATGAATGCACCGCCTAAGTTGCATAGCAGAAATTATATGCAAGGATATCAATCTCTTGACTCCAACGATCCCCACTCTCCTGCCATGGTCATCTACACACTCTACTATCTTCTGACAACAGTCTACATGAGCGTTGTGAGATGATAACCAAACCATCCCTAATAAAACTCCATAGGACCTCAAAGGAATGAGTCAAAGGTCAACTAAAGTGACAAAGGGTCCTAGGCCCAACTCACAACTAGGAACGAAGGCATCGATAAACACTCGCACACTGGTAGCCAACTCTACTTGCGACCTATCTACCCACTTAGCAAACATGAGCCGGCACCACTCCACAATGGATGAAGAAATAAAAGAATCTGAAGCACCAGAATAAAAAAGTACAGAGATAGGGGTACCACACAACACACCTGTGGTCTCAATCACAGTACTCTTATGCTCACCCTGGTGGTCATCCACCACTACAAATACTCTATGGGATCTACCTGCATCCCCCACTGTCGGCTCTGATGCAGCTGGCCTCTGACTAACCAATTAAGGTGAACGTCAAGGACATAGAGTAACCTTATGGCCAAACTGACCACAAGTGAAACAAGCTCCACTACTAGGTCCTCTACTTCCATACGGCCCACTAGACTACTGAAACCTCTCCCCACTAGGAGCCTGAGATTCTCCTTGAGAAAACTGCCTTGGAAAGGTCTTCCTACCCCTCGACCATCTCCTACTCTTCCGGGACTAAGAGATGCCACCCTGCTGGCCCTAAGACTACTTTGGTCTTGGTAGCTATTGTCCACCCTTGGTGGGTGCCTGAGGACCCCTAAAAGGTGCAACACTCTGGGATTGATTCCCTCTACCTCTAGACCCACTGAAAGGATCACTCCCAATCTAAACTCTAGACTGGCCACCATGAGCACGGCTAAGGTTCTGCTCTACCAACCTAGCTTTTGCCACAGCTACCTCTACTGAAGTAGGCTAAAAAGCTCTCACTCCTCCACTGATGTGTAGACACCTCAAGAAGTGTTGCACAAGCATATCCTTGTCATTGCTAATCCTGACATACTATTTGAGCTCATATAACTTGTGCTCAAACTGATCCACAGACAACCCAAACTGGCACAGAGCATAGAACTCATCTACTCATGACTACCTCCACTGGGGTGAGAGGAATCATGCCCTGAACCTCTCCAAAAAGATCTCCCAAGATGTAGTGTTAATGCTTACACCATTCCTCTCCTCCTCTAATATCCACCAGATAGATGTGAAGCTCTCGAGATGCATGATCACGCACCTTGCCTTGGTGTTTCTATTGTTAGGATACATAGCAAAACACCGGTCTAAACTAATAAGATAGGTCTCTGGCTCGAGACCGGTACCTTTTCCATCAAAGAAAGGAGGATTGGACCTCATCAAGTCTCTCATGTGCCCTAAGATAGCTGGATCCAAGTCCACTGGGACCTCTCTCCTTCTAGGAGATCTCTCTCTCTCTCTAGAATCCGCTGAAGTGACTCCTCTACCTGGCCATGGATAGGCTGATCCACACCAGGTCTAGGGCCTAGTCTAGCTAGCACCTCCTGAAACATCTGACATAGCTCCTCCCTTTCGGGAACCTACTCTACTGAATGCAGTTCCTCCTAATGAACTAACTAATCTCTATCCACAGTCGCATGAGTGGGTGGTGGTGAAGGACTATGGTGATCGGAACCTTGACCCCTTCCTCCTCCTCTGCCTCTAGTGCGGCCACCAACACGGCCACCTCCCTTGGCTTTCCTAGCCATCACCTAACACTGCACAAGAGAAAAAAATTCAGATCAAAGGCAAAGAAAGACACAAGGAAGTCACACCACAAGACCTACACAAAAGGTCAAGGCAAATGGGCTCACTACAAACCTAAAGTACCTAGTGTTGAAACATGGGCTCTGATACCAAATGTAATGCCCCGCTAGGAACCCTGAAGGAAAACCCACAACAATGGTGAAACAATTTTTTTTTAAAGTATAAACATCATAAGTGCATTTACACAACATGCACGATAACATAAGTGGAAGACTTACACCAGAATTCCTTAAGGGTTACCAACGAAGAATTAACTTCAAGAATAAATTCCACATATGCATCATTAACTCAATGATCACAAGAAGCCATAAGAAAATAAATATTCATCATAGAAATATTGAAAGGATACAACATAATTTCCACTTCAATAAGCATTTACTAACATCATCAAGGAAACTGATAAAAACGTCCAAACATAGGATTACATTACTCTTCCAATACATAGCTTCTCAATAAACATAAGGGATAGATCTCATCCAATTACAAGGTTACATAAGATCAATATTACAATGATACAATGACCACATAGGTCTACAAATACCAATAATCTTCGAAACATGAGAGGAAGCATGAGCCACGAACCACGGGAACACCTGCGAAGCCAATCCTCACATGAAGGTACAAATTGAACATCTAATTGGAAGTTGCACTACCACCCGACCATGTAATTCCCAAATTGAATCACTCCATCATGCTAGGAGATAGCTGAGGACGCTCAAACAAGCATAAGCATGACATGGTGAACAAAACAATATGACTCCATGACAACACAAAAGACTCCACAAGAATCTAGGTGACTCAACTTCACAAACCCAAGTGATCTGACATCACAAAGCACAAGTCAACCAAATGAGAGAGTGTCATCACATAGCTTAAGATGGATACCATGGTACAGCCTCCATAGGTCCTGACTCACTATCTTGGTAACCTTTCCCAACCTCCAGCTCCAACTAAGTCTTATGTGGACCCTACCAACCTTTTGTGAAGACAAGGTGGTTGGTTTGCCATTCCAGGCCTTCTCACCACATTATGACCCCTGTACTAGCACTCACCTATGCACGAGGTACAATTATCTCTATTAATGTTATGATACTACCCATCTAATAAATTCATTAGATTACTAGTTATTATCTGACTTTCATTGGGTCATAATACCTACCACTTTGGGGGCAACCCTCAAGTGAAAGCCACTCTCTCATAGGACACTATACAAGCATGGTCACTCCCTGAGGACCATATGGTGAAGCAGACATCCATAACAACACTATCAGAAACAAGTGGTCAAACAAGGACATACTGACTCTTCACTAACCATAAGGCAAAGACACTACATGGTTAAGACAACGAAGCCAACATATATCTCTTGGTCAAAGGTACCAATTACACCACCACAGGATGACTCAACCATAGACCAAAATATCATAATAAACACTTGCAAGGATAGCTAAATACACCAAATAGCATCATAAGCACTTGAAACATCATTGATTAAAAAAAAATGAAATAAAACACTCTTGCTTCCATAAAAGATGGATACCATGGTACAACCTCCATAGATCCCGACTCACTGTTCTGGTGACCTTTCCCAACCTCCGGCTCCAACTAAGTCTCATGTGGACCCTACCAGCCTTTTTTGAAGACAAGGTGGTTGGTTTATCATTCTAGGCCTTCTCACCATATTATGAGCCCTGTACTAGCACTCACCTATGTACGAGGTACAATTATCTTTATTAATGTTATGATACTACCCACCTAATCAATTCATTAGATTACCAGTTATTATCTGACTTTTGCTAGGTCATAATACCTACCACCTTGGGGGCAACCCCCAAGTGAAAGCCACTCTCTCAAAGGACACTACACAAGCATGGTCACTTCCCAAGGACCCTATGGCGAAGCACACAACCATTACACCACTATCAAAAAGAAGTGGTGAAACAAGGACATACTAACTCTTGACTAACCATAAGGCAAAGACACTACATGGTTAAGACAACGGAGCCAACATATAACTCTTGGTCAAAGGTACCAATTACATGACCACAGAGCAAAATATCACAATAAACACTTGCAAGGATAGCTAAATACATCAAGTCCACACTAAGACAATATTTTAGAATATCAGCATCATAAGCACTTGCAACATCATTGATTAAAAAAAAATGAAATAAAACACTCTTGCAACAGTCACATTATTCAATTCCCAAATCAATGTTCCATGAGAAATTAAATCCACATTATACATTCAACCGGTTATAACATGAATTCCAACAGGCATTTAAATCATTTTCAGAATATATCAAAACTACCAATTTGAATCTCTAATTCATGCCTTAATTTTCACTGATAAATTTATTAACCACATAATAAAAATAACATGAAAATCACATTACATCATGCAATACCACTTTAAACATTCCATTTATAAAATTGAAGTTCTTAGCACTAACCGGTTTGCAGACCAATGAGGGCTCAAAGCTAAGCGGGGATCAAACCAACCCACGGTTGTGCTACTGTCAGGGGCAATAGACACTACCTACTGGTAGTGCTGCTACGACAGGTAACAACCCTACCAATCGGTGGCTGCCGCTACCAACTAGTAGCACTGCCGCTACCAACCAATAGCACTACTACCAACCAATAGTGATACTATCAACCGGTAGTGCCCACTACCAACCGGTAGCAGTACTGTCGATCGATAGTGCCCACTACCAACATGTAGCGATATTTCCGATTGGTAGTGCCCACTACCAACTAACAGCGGTACTGTCGACTGGTAGTTTTGCTACCTGTAGGTAGCAGACAGTACCGACCCACGTGATGAGGCAAGCCCATTACAGGAGCGGTAAAGTCCATAAGAGAGGCATAAGAAACATGTCTCCAAGCATTCTAAAACCAAAAAGACACAAAATCAATAACCACAAGGGAAATTCCATTTCCAAAATTATTTCACGGGCACACACATACAGTGCCAATTTCCAAAATTTCAAGGAGGAGTTTACTAGCAAGGTAGATGGTGAATTAAATACACTAGAAAGAATAGCTAGCCAATTCTTGACATCATAGAAACAAGGATGCACCCAACAAACCCAAACTAAAATTCTTTCTTTCAAAAGAAGAGGTAAATCAAGAAGTCTGCTATGAACAAATAACAACTAACACACAACAAGAAGAAATGAATAATTCCTTTCCTAAATGCAACCATATGCTAATAGCATCACAAAATCAACTATATTAGGCAATATTTCTCCCATTTCAACATTCCAAGAAGAATCTATAGGCAGATTGCATAAATTTCCACACACAGGAAGCAAACTGAAAATTTCAAAAAAAAAATTCAAAACAAGAAGGAAACCTCCAACCTTGAAGAAATTAGCAAGAAAAGAGATGAAGCAAATCCAAGCTTGCAACCAGGTTGAATCTCAAGCTCCTCCAGAAAGTTTTCCATAATTTTCTCTCCAAAATCTTCTTCTTCTCCTGCCGTCAATGCCTAGAATGGATGCCCAAAATTATATTTTAACCTATGCTTCTAGGTTAAAGTTATTTCATCCAATCAGATTTAAATATTTTAAAACTTAAAAGGCAATCAGAATTATTTCTTTCTCAAAAATAATAATTCTTTCAAATGATTAAAAATAAAAGGCCAAATGGAAAGATACAAAGGAAAGCTTTAATGTATTTGTTTTTCCATAAATACTTTCTTCAACATAACCATTTAACCTTTTTAAATGGCTAGGCAATTTATTTATTTCACAAAATATCAATGCCACATTACACAATATATTAAGCCATTTAACCATTTAATCTAGCAATCATTAATTTAAATAAATCAATAATCGTAGAGCATAATAATCAACTAATTACGCCAATAGAAGATGGCATCATCCATTTAAATTAAATAACCATTTAAATAAATAGAAACACGTAAAACCAAGAAAGATCAAATGACGACTCCTAAATGACTAAACCAAGGCACCATGACTCGCATAACAATCAGACAGGAAAGACAACTGACTGACAACACTCACATGAGTGTAATTGCGGTCAAGCTAGGGTACAACAACTATCTCCTCCACTCCCATTGGATATATAAGGCATGCTCAGACCTGCAAAACTAGGTGGAGTCAATACCCCGTACCTACCCGGTACTAGTACCTAAAATGTCCTACACCAAAGAACCACACGTGCATATAGACCAATATATATACATATACAGACATGACACGCACACCGATGAATGAGAATTATGGTGTTCCCTACCTCATCGGAGTGAGTGAAGGAAAATCATCCCCTCACATCCCAATACACTTGCAAACATGCAACATATAAATAACACATCACAATTTAAAGGAAGAGTGTCAGTCCATGATAAAGATCCATAAAATAACATTGCATAATATCCAAATCAAAATACAATAATGTTCCACAGGAACAATCACTAAAGTAACTCAAAACATACAAAAGAGGCTGATCAAGGAGGGGTACTGCACATCTAGATGCAAAATAACCAATTTTATTACATGCAAAACATTTGAAAGGTGATTTTTCTTAATACTTACTTCCTGTAGGTCCTTTAGGTACTCTTTTAGCAAATAAGGCTTCAAGTTTCTCAAGTTATTCATCTTCCTTCCTCATGTCTTCCAATTCTTTTTCATATAAGACTTTCCAATCACTTTTGTCAATAGATGATGATGATGATGATGATGATGATGCATGAAAAGCAGGTTCAGACTTTATAGCTCCAGAAGATCCAAATTCTTCAAGCTCAAAATTAGATAATTTCCCAATCAGAATGTCTTTGTTAACTGAAGTATTTGTCATTGTTCTCAACTCATTAATTGTCATTGCCTTCATCTTGTAAGCCGGTGGAAGGGCTCTCAAGACTTTGGAAACTATTTCATCTTCACTCAGAAAACCGCCACAACATTGAATTCCTATAAAAATCTCATTTACTATTTCCATAAACACAACAATTCTTTTATTATCTTCCATTTTCAAGTTTTCATATCTTACCCAGTAACCATCAAGTTTAGCAATTTTGACAATAGGATCACCTTCATTTAGATTTTGAAATTTTTCCCACATGACCTTTGTCGATGATTTATCAGTCAATCTGATGATCTATTGATTAGTAAGTGCAAACAAGAGAGCTTCTCTAGCTCTGCAATCATTATCAATATTCTTATCCATGTTAGCAGGAGCAGGATTGCCAGATGCTGAATCATAAGGTGTGTATCCTTTCTCAATGATCTCCCAAACATCCTTTCCAAGACATCTAAGATTAGTCTCCATCTGAATCTTCCATATCCCATAATTTGTTCCATCAATACTAGGGATTTCTCTTCTGAAAATAGGTGTTGGTGGATTAAAAGTGTTAGTTTCCATAGGATCTACCTCAAGCAGTTAAGCTTCTACAAAAGAGGACAAAATCTCTTATACCAATTGTTAGGATAACCGGTGAACAACTAAGAGAGGGGGGTGAATCAGTTGTTAACAGATTATAACATTTAATCCACAATACAACCTTAAATTGGAGCACATAAACATTCAAATATCGGTGAAGCAGAAATAGATGTCAGTAGACATAGATACCAATAAACAATGCAACTTAATAGTTAAATAGATAATCAATGCAAAGAAACCATAGGACATAAGACCATGATTTGTACATGGAAAAATTAGAAATGAAGGAAGCCTATCCACAATCACATGATACTTCTGAAGAAAACATGTGATACAATGAGGGGCTTGCACATGTAGGAGGCACACTACCTAGAGCATACTCATTATTATAAAAGAGTCTTTCTAACTATAGAGAGGATCAAACAATCTCAAGATAAATGGACAACAATCTAGAATAATGAACTGCCAGAGATAGCATCTACCATGCTTGATTATAGTACCAGTTAAACTCAATATTGGAGGCCTTTGACCTCTTCCTTAATCCCAATTTGATCACCTATGATCGACCTAATCCTCTGCCTGAATGATATTTCAATATTCACACATTACATTTCCTTTTCTTGTCCACACCATGATCTACAATGAGATCTTATATTCATTTATACAAACCCTAAGGCCTAAACCAATTAGGTCAGCCAGCTAAAAGATATTACAATAAGATCATTACATAAATCCATATTAAAATGATATGCCATGTCGGCTTAAGACCAAAACAACAATAACCAATCCATAAATCATTCCGAAACATCCTAGTAATGAGTAGAGTACATGTTAGCATGATACCGGTCCATAACCTAGATAGGCACCTAACCTAGTCTGGGCCCACCACACCAAAGGAATGTCTTCAAGCAGTTGAAGCATGATCAAAGAACATCTTCAGCATCCTAAAATCCTTTGAGAAACTACACCAACACCACTTATGCATCTTGTCATGATTCCTCAATGAAAGCTCTATCGGTAAAACCTTAAACCAATGCTGGTAAGGGTTTACAAGAATGTATGATAGAATCCGATTACCAAGTCAATACCAACTAACCAAAACATGCTCCAAAAGCATGTATCACATGTAACCAATCACATTTCATAAATCCAAACATATCGGAAGTTTCCAACAGATAGTCTCTTCTACCGGTAACACTAGATCTTCTATTGGTAACCAAAACCTGTCTTCCCGTAACCATCCATAACAGCTAGTGTTGATAACCAACCATAATAGCTAGTGATGACATCAATGACAAAACATCAATGCAACACATAATCAATTCATCCATAATTCCAATATTTGTTTGAAAGGATATGTAGAATAAGAATGTCAAAAGAGATCTCCAATTCAATGGTTGAATCCTTGACTTGAATGCAACACCTAGCCTTGAAAGGAGTCTTGAGATGCTCAATGGATTCTTGAATGAAAACTTGAATTCTTAAATGCTTGAATGCAATCTCTTAGGATCACAATTTCCTCTTATTGAACTTATTGACCTTATCCTTATGCAAATAGGAGAGAAGAATGCATCTTATATATTCGTCAATTAGGGTTAATTGACAGATTTTGCATTATAGGCCAACATAGGGAAACTTTTCTCACTTCAAAGTTGCAAAGCTCAATGCAAGATTTAGGTGGAGGGGGCCCCAAATAGGGCAAGGATAGGGGCACCACACCCCTGTCCTACCCTAATTTAGGACAGGAAGGAGCCACAAGGAGTGTAGGGTGTGAGGAAATGTAGGTTTTGAGAGGTGTGAGCATATCTCCAATCAGGCTTAGGGATTTGTTCACCAATGTGAAGACCCAAATGCGGTTGAAAATTGCAAGGTCACAATTTTATGATGCTACATTTATCCCCCACTTTAGTGGGAGTATAAGCATACGCCAATACTAGCAGTAAAGTACAAGGAAACAAGATTGAAATACTTTCACCACGTCAAGGAGGAAAGATACACCAAGACTCCATTGGACTAAGGATCTTACAACTTCAATTGACAAAGTAAAAGGAAGATGAAGAGGGAAGAACCATGACTATGAGTAGAAAACTTCCCCTCACTATGAGTCATAAAAAAGAAAGTATACCAAAAATTACAAAGTAAAGCCAAATTCACTAAGTAAATTCAAGTATCAAGCAGGAAAATATGAGCAGAGTGTATGCCCCCAAGTTAAAGCGATCACACATGCCTTATAGGGGGAAAATTCTTTAAGGCAGGATACACCCAAGAGATAAAGAGAGAGGGCACATTATCGCAAGGATTTATTCCCCAATCGAGAAATAAACCCAAGGATAATGAACACACAATCACAAAGCACGAGGTAATTTCACTTTCCTTGAGGTCAATATATTGTATGATAACTCATGTATATCATATATATGTGTGTGTGTGTGTGTGTGCATATAATAGTTGTCATTCCCCAAAGAAAGGAAATTATCTTGGAAGAAAGGGAACATAGGTGTCTTTTGAGTCAACATGAAAGAGATCTCATTTCTTTGCATCATCCTCAAGTAGACATTGCTAGGGAAAATAGAAGAACAGGGATACACATAGAAGATGTTGGAATTTTAGAGGAATTGATTATGCATTGCATTTACATTTTTCATTGATGTCAACACTAGTTGTTTTGTTTCTCTATCACATTCTGGTAGAGTGGTTGGTTTATGATATTGATCTGGAGATCATCTCTAGTATTCTCCAGTTTGTGGAATTGGTTTGGATTGGTTATTCATGTGTTCCTGATGCATATCCTATTCAGTTGGTTCAAGACTTGATGATCTGGAAGTTATCTTTTGTTCTAGTAAGCCTTTTGGTTACCAATAAGGGTTTTACTGGTAGAGCTTTATGAAGATCTTTTGATGGATCCAATAAGTGGTGTTGGTACAACTTCTAGAAGGTTATCAAGATATTCATGGTTATCATGTTCGTGTTCTAGTTGAATGGTGGTGTTGCATTTGGCTTATGGTAACCTATTTTAGGTCTGGTCCTATTCTTCTAGGTTATGGACCAGTTTATATAAAGTATTGGTGGATGATCCCAATGTATTATCGTTTGGATTTATTGATTGGTTTATGTTGTTTTGGTCTTAGGCTGAATTTTTTTATTATTGTTTTGTGGGATTATGTAATGAATTTATTGTATTATCTTTTAGGTGGCCAACCTTATTGTTTAGGTCTTGGGTTGGTATATATATGATGTAAGATCCCATTGTATATTAAGAGATTGTGGTTATGGGATTACCTGCCTGTGAATAAAGTTATAATCATAAGTAGAGGTTTTGGTCAATCATAGGTGATCGAATTTGGTTTGTGTAAGAGGATTTAGGCCTCCGTTATTGAGCTTAACTATAACTATACTCAGGCATAGCATATTTTATTCTTGCAGTTCATTCATCTTTTCAAACTGTAGTCTGGATTTATTTTGTAGTCAGTGAGGCTCCTTTGTGATGAGTAGTGTGCTCTAGGAAGTGTCCCTTCCTATATGTGTAGGCCCATCTTATTGTAATCACATACTTAGTACAGAAGTATTATCTGGCTGTGGGTAGGCTTCTCACCATGCTTTTTCCCTTTACCGGGTCTTCCACTTACAAATCCTAGTGTTATGTGTTGTGAATGGATGGTAATTATCCTATGATTTATGTTTGCACTTAATATTGGGACAACTTTATCATGATATGCATCAATGCCTATACCAGGATCATCAGAAACTAGGAGTGACAATACTGCACATATGGGCATGGGAGCATATTGTGGTGACCCGACCCATTGGAATATAAGATTGAAATTCCAATTCCCCTATGTGGACTGATATAGGGGGCTTCTGCACTACACTAGGGTAGGGGATATGTGGTTCTGGTGACACATCATGGATGATCTCATGCTCTTTACTTGGTTACCATTCCTAGACAGTGAGTGATAGTGAGGAGATCGATAGTTGGGATGGTCACAGTTGAAGATGTGGTTATTTGGGAGAACTGTCATATCATTGAGCACTATGTACCACACAGGATGGCTAGGTAGTTTGGGGATATATAGAATGTTTTCAATTATGAGTACATCTATCCAAGGATCACACAGGAGGTAGGTGTGTGGGTTTAGGCCATCAATCCATTAGAGGTTTGGTTCAGTTGGGAGGGGTTAGCTATGAGGTTTTGGGATGAGCATCATGGAGAAGGAGAGGATCCAAGGACCTTCATGATCTATTCTCCTCTCTTCTTCTTGTAGTTCTTCTCTACATAGGTCTGTGTTGCTTCCTAAAGGGACTTAATTTGGTCAGAGGCATCAACAACCAACTAGCCAAGCTTGCCAATGGGAGTTGACAAGTTCCCTGTAGCATTTTTTGGTAGAAGGCTTGACAAAATATCTATAGCATTTTGAATGGTTTTAGCTTCCATTGTCTATTCCTTAAGCCTCTTCTTTTGAGCTCTAGATTGCATGACCGTTGCAATCTCCATTAACTCTGATGCACTCATGTTATCAACATTAATAGGCCCTTTGATTCCTAATGAGTCATCATCATCATTATTTTGTTATTTGACTAATGCCTTTTCAACTTCAGCAGATTTTTTCTTTTCATTTTTCTCTTCCTCTTTCTTATCCTCTTCAGAGGACTTATCAACAATTTTCTCAATGATTTTCTCATGTGTAATCCAAGAAACTGGTGGAAGTTGAGTTGCCTTTTGCTAATGTTTAATCGGTGGGGGTGTAATATAAACACTCGGTTGTGTAGATGGTATTTCCACTTCTTTCACCAATGATATAGCCGATGGCTACTTATTTGGTTCAATTATGCTTCCAGATAAATCAATGGTATCCTATATACTATCAATAAAAATTACTGGATGGGTAGAAGTTGCATCCTTCTTGGTAGGATAGACACTATCAGGTTGCACTATTACTTCCTCATCCATCTCTAGTCTCTCCATAGTATATTTCTCATTGGCCCATTGGGACTACACATACATTGTCTGAATATTCCTTGCTATTTGATGAGTTTCCACTTCATCGGATTGCATCTTTCCACTTATTATTATCAATCTTCTTGACTTAAAAGGAAATTGACTTTTATAAAAATCAAGTAAAGTATTTATCTCATCTTTGGATAAATCTAGAAAGTATTGAGTACAAACATCATCAATAATTTCTTTTTCTTTCTTTACCACTTCTTCCCACTTATTTAAAAGAATAGAATATAAAGAATCAGAAAGTTCATTCTCAAGATCATGTGGTAATAAATTGTAATGACACAAATGGTTGATTACCTGTTGAACAATGTGTTCCTTCCAATCTTCATCAAATAAATCAAAATATTCTTTAACATTATCAAATCTTTTCCTTCCTAATGTCTTCACCATTCTCTCAAAATTAGACATAGGTTTGTAAGATAAAGCTTTAATAGGAATAGTCTCAGAAGTAGCTTGAACTAGTCTAGCCTTCTTACTAGTTGCCTTCACTTTCCTTGATTCTTCCTCAGATTCAATATCATCAGATTCAACTAAGAGGATCAGTTGCCGCCCTCTTTTCCTTGTTGTAGGCTACTTCTTAATATAAACTTTGGGTGTCGGTTCCTTTTTCACTTGGACACTTTGTGTCACTCTTGTTCTAGCTGACACCATAGGTGTTGGCTCAACCTTTTTCTTCTTCCCTTTTCCACTACTGGTTTGAGCACTAATGGTTTCATCTTTTGTAGTTTTCTCCTCTACACTATCCAGTCATTTCTTGTTCTTGTCTATAGGAGATGCCAATAGGTTATTGACATAACCAATCAGTAAGTTATAATTCACTTCATAGCTCATGTCCTCCATTTCTTCCTTTGGGGGTTCAATAGCCTCCATTAGATAGAAATCAGTGGTGACTATGAAGATGATGTCTTTAGCAAAGTTCCTCACCACATCTTCAGGTAGCCTTACCCTCATACTCATTTTCTTCTAAAATTCATTGAAGTACCCATTCATTGCTACAGAAAAGGTGTTCTTAACAACTTTAATGCTATTATTTATCTGAGTTGTTACTAGTAGATCTTTAGACCATTAAATGTCACCAATTCTCGATAGGAAATTCTGAAAGTAAAAGAATAGACCAATCAATAAATGACCAAATTTGAATTTCTGACTGTTGTCCTTCTTAATTGACTACAAATTCAACATCAATTTACTCCTTATGGCCTCACACAGATCATAATCTACATTCTCAACAATTATTTTATAGGTTGTATGAACTATTATAGATGGCACACTATTCATCCTACGAGAATAAAATATTTGGTAGCCTATAACCATAGTAGCTAGTTTAACCACTAGGTCTTGATACATAAAATGCATGCCCATTAGAGGTAGATGAGCTTAAAGTGGTTATTGTTTCTTTATAAATTTGCCTCAACTTGGGAACTTCACCGATTGACCAAAAACTAGTTACCGCATGTATAGCTTCTTTGGTTATAGTGTGTGTCCTTTCCAAATACATATTTTCACCATGAACACGACTAAGAATGATCCTAATGTGTTCTTTAAAATTCTTGAGAAGATAAGTTGCATTATGAAAACCCTTCTCGTAAACCCTAATAAATTCAAATTTGATCTGACCGCTCTTATCAGATAGGGATTTCAATTGAGAATAGATAGACAAAGATCCTAAATTTTCAATTTTACAATCAATATAACCAGACAAATATCCTTTTATAATGACACCTTCATGAACTTAGGATAATTCATTATAAAACACAATTTGTTCTAATTCTACAACCTTCATAGGTTCAGATGTGATCATTAACCTTTCTACTTGCTTTGATGACGAAGCCATTCTAATAAACTTGTTTCGAAAATTGATTTACTGAGAAATACCTTAATTCTCATGCATCACCTTGATTACTAGTTGGTTAATCAAATTCACACCATTTCAACCTTCAATGATCTTTGAATCAGCTCCAATAACATATTTCTCAGCACAAATTCATCTAGGACAAGCTAGCAATTTTCTCTATGCTCTGCAAGTGCTCAAGTATTCTCTTCGAATGCATTTAGGGAAAAATAACATTGTAAAATTTTATTTTATCCTTTTTACCTAATACATTAAATGCTCAACTACTAGGGTTACAAACCCTAATACATATCCTAACGATGCATATAATTTTAACAAGTGTAAAACTGGTTGATAAACTTTCAAAAAACTGATTGACAAAAGATATCAACATTTCACACATACTAACTCAAAATGCAATTTATCTTACCATTCATCTTACAAGGGGTCTGGAAGTAGATTTATTGCTATGCTCCCCTTAGCCCTTTTGAAAGGATCAATTCATCGATGCAGGATTCTCCACACTGGGTGAAGGATTGGGTTCCTCTGCAGAAACATCATCACTCTTCTTTTTCCAGATTTAGTTTATTTCTTCTCTAGTTTCCTCAACACTTACCTTCTGGTTTCCTTTCTGATCTACATAATGATTGACCGGTTTGTTCTTTCTGGTTCTACAGAACTTCACCATGTGTCTCAGTTTATGAAAAATGATAGAAGGCCATTCCTGATGATCTCCAAGGTCTTGTATTACCTCTTCCAGTTCTCCTTCTACAATCCATAGCTACATGACCATAATTGTTACAAATGGTGCAAATGACATCGGTTACCTTTTCCATCTGAAATGGACTAAATTCATTGACATGGGGTATGTGTCAGTTCCTTTTTACTCTATTGTCATATATTCTCATTCTATTTCCATTTGGTCTTGGACTCATATGAGGTACAAGATTGTTTTCTCTATATCTACATTCAACTTATCTATGTCCATACATGTTGCATGTAAATCAATGACCTTGAAATCTTTTAGATACATACCTAGTATTTTCATTATGGCATGTATTTTCATTTGGTATGTTTCTACACACATTTGCTTTATGTCTACCTTTGATACAAATAAAGAAAACATGTTTAAAAAATTTCTTACTAGTACGCTTGTTAGCTTTAGGAACATTTTTATCCTTGTGAATGTTGCTCTTTGTTCTAGAAGACTCTCCTTTCTCAGATGTGTTAAAGCCTAGTCCAGAAGTATCTCCTTTCATCCTTTGAGATTATATCTATTCATCCAACATAGAGGTATTTTATTAAACTTCTCTAGCTTTCCATTAGTCTCAGTGAGTTCTCTGGTAAGATCTTCATTGTGTTTTGTAAGAGTTTCTCTTAGAGATGATGCCAATTCAAGATATAGTTGCAAAGCTTTTTCTTCTTCTTTTTCAGCATTCCAATGCTCATGCAAGGTTGCATTCTCTTGTTCGATCTTAGCAATCTCATGATCTCTTTCTTTGATAAGGTCTTCAGCTACCCTCCTAGCTTCCAACTCTTGACTCATGAAGATAGTTAAGCTTTCTAACTCTCTTCTCAGATTTAGATTTTCATTGTTCAGTTTTTCAACTTCTTCAACCAAAGCATCAATATTATCTTCATCTGAAGAACTGTTGTCAGATATCTCCAACAACTATTTAGTCCATTCTCTCCTTTTGAATTAAGAAGCCTTAAATCTGACCCTTAGGGTTTCAATCTCATCCTTAGTAGCCTCAAGCACTCTTGTCATTTCAAAGTAGCTCATATCTCCCTTGGTAGCTTTAGGGTTTCCTTCCAATAAATTAAGCCTTAAGAAAGTTAGGCTCTAATACCAATTGATAGAATTATAAAGAACTAAGAGGCGGGGGTGAATTAGTGACAACAAAAATAACACTACTTTAAATAGTGACCGATTGAGATACTTAATAAGTTTGTCAAACACTATGCATGAAATCCAAAATGATATTAAAGCATCCACAATAAGTAAAACATATACCATTACACAAATTTTTATATGTGGAAAACCCAAATGGGAAAAACCACAGCAAGATGAGAATCACAAGTTAACTATCTGCAATAATAGATAACTGATTGGTTAAGGTCTACAAAAGTTTACTCTGCTAGGAGTGAATCCTGTTAAAGATCCCACAACTTTGTAAGGAGCTATACCCTGTTAAAGTTAGTACCCTATTAGGAGTAACCTCAGTAGAGGATTTTTGAATCCAAACTAATGGACCACCTAGTTATAGGAATTGTATAATGAAGCTTGTTAGAGCTTACCCGGTTAGGGGATTTGACTATTGTAGTGATTAGAAAAAAATAGGTGTGTGATCTAATAGTAGCACAAATTGCTTGAATAGACCCTCTTCTTCTTGTTCACAACTACATCACCAACATATTCAACAATACCTTCAACATCTACTTTGCATCATATTTCTCTCTTCACATATATCTGTTCTTGAATCATAATGTCATTATATAGACACTAGATTTCATGCTGGCTTATAAATTGTATCATAATCTCCTAGGTGCAGTGTATCTGGACAATCAAAACATGACTCATCATAATTTACCATCAAAAAGTTGGTTAAGGGTAACTCATCATACAATCAATGAATAATACTGGTTGAAGCATTGATACCGGTTAGAGTTAACCAATTCAATATGTAAACCAATTGTCCTCCATCACCTCTTTGGTGATCTTCATTGTATCCTTTGAGTTGGTGTCAATTTATTCCTTTCTATACTGGTTGACAACATATACCAGTTTGATACTCTTTATACCATCAAAAACTAAACTTCTAATATAGATTGTGATATAATACAAGTAAATTTTAAGTAATATCGTTAGACAATGTGAACATATGTATGTGTATACATGTTCCATCAATGAAAACACATGAAGTCATCTATTACAATCATCATCAAGCCAACATGTCATTAATTGGATTCTCAATGCATCTACTAGATCATAATCAACATTCTCTTTCACCATCTGGTAGGTAGTATGAATAGCTACTACCAGTATATTGTTCATTCTTCTTGAATAGTATATCTTATACCCAATCACCATAGATGCATATTTTACAAATGGATCATTGATGTTGTTTACTGTCATAGCTCTACCATCCCATTTTGATTTGGTCAAATTCTCCACATCATTGTTTGGTACCGATCTGAGTAAGGGTACTTCACTAATTGAGAAAAATCTAGTTACTACATGGATGACTTCCTGGGTTATTTTCTGAAATCGATCCAACCACATAAATTGATCATGAATCCAACTCAAAACAAATTTGACTAACTCATTATCAAAATGATTAATGAAGTTGATTGCATGATGGAACCCTTTCTCAGCAACACTCTTAAATTGTTCTTTCAGTATGCCCTGGTCATCACACAATGATCTATACTGGTCATTAATAACTAATACACCCATGTCCTCCAGTTTGTAGTGATAAAATGATCTGACATCTTCAACGTGTAAAACTCCATATGGTACACTAGATAGGGCACTAACAGGGTCCGTTTCTTCTGATTTGAAAGAAAGATGTTTAAACTTTGATCATGGCCTCATGGTCACATCAACAATATGTGGAGTATCCATATCAAAATATGCAAAATCTATTGAAATACAATAACACTGAGAGGGAGGGTTGAATCAATGTTATACCAGAAAGAACAATTTTAGCCTTATTAAAACATTCATAGACCAACTAGTATACTGGTACATACAGAATTGAAAGAAGTAGAGCAACCAATAAGCCAATCACAAAAATAAGAACCATAACACACTAAATTATACATGGAAAACCTCAAAGAGGAAAAACTATGGTGGGATTTGTTACCCACAATATCAATTCACTGGCCATATGAAGAGATATTACAAAATATGAGGGGCCTGCACTTGCAGGATGGCTTATAGCCTAGAGAACACTACTCAAACACAAAAGGAGCCTCACTGACTACATATAAATCCCGACTACAATTTGCAAAAGTGTTGAACTGCAAAAGATAGCATCTTCTATGCTAGAATATAGTTTTGGTTAAGCTCTATCTATTCTAGTTTGAAACCCTAAGCCCTTTACCGGAATAACCCTTACAAAAATATCCTCACATATATAGTCTCTCTGATATATTTCACATCATATCACATCCACATCTCCATTACATTTTCATTAACATGATGATATCAAAATTATCTAATCCAACTGACCTATATACCCTATACAATTTATCATGCCTTATGTCGGCTTACAAAGATTATTACAATATCAAATTACATGTCAACTAGATAACATGAATACATGAATAAAAAACAATTATCGATGTTGGATCCAAGAGATGTTAGCCTCCAATACCAATAAACATATTCTAAACCATGTTGGCCTGCATTATTGGTAACCAAATAAATCCATCTATCATGTTAGTGTCGGTGTTAGTGTACTGTATGTGAAATTCCTATCGGTACACAACTATACCAAAACATAGTGAAACCAACCAATTCAGTGTCAGTTGCCAACAATCTCCCCCTTTGGCATTGATGACAACACTCATGTGAAAAATGGTCACGATTTCATCTGTCGGTTTCATCCTACCTGCTCCCCTTGAGTTGAATATACATCAATACAAAATACTCCATATTCAATGTCTCCCCCTAATGTATATAACTCCTAATCTTTTTCACATCTATATCACTCCCCCTTTGACATCAAAGCCATCAAAAATTCAAAAAAAAATGTCAAAGATCCAAAACTAGACAATGAATATCCCAAAAATATCTTATCGGAGCTTAACAAATTTTTAAATTTCTGGATAAGCCTTCTCCAGTAGCTCAAGATAAGTATCCCAACCAGATTTGAAAGTGTTGGAAATAGATACAAGTCCATTTAGTATATGAGTAAATGATTTTTTATCACTTATCTCTGTCAGTGTGGGATTTCCAACCATATCCACACATTACTTCTTATGTACATTGAGTGAATCCAACCGAGGACTCACCAAGCCTCTAAGACTTCTGGCTCTTCTTATGATTTTATCTTTTTCTTTCTCAAGAACTGAAATTTGGGCTTCCAAAATAAAATTTGATCATCAATGGATGTAGTCAATGAAGTTAATCCATCAAAAAAATTAGCTATATTTACAATTTTCTTCTTATCCATACTAACTATAAGTATATATGTGTTACAACATACCATGTATATATTTGTACATTGCTTTAAAGAATTATTTATTAGTTTCAACTTTTCATTAATCTTCTTCTTTTTAGATTCAATCACCTGAACAAATGCAACTCTTTTAGCCTATGTGAACCTCTCCAGTGCTTGCCTATTTAAAATCTGCACCAAGGATTGAAAATCCTTTGAAATGTGCTCAGTAATTGTTTTAAGCTTGCTGGATGAGCTTGCTTCCCTGTCAATCTTATAATTTGGGACTAGTCTGTGTAAAACAGTGATAGACTGATCAATAATCCCTTTATTTGTAGATCCCTCCTTCATTAATTTTTGTGTAGCCATCATTATGAGTTCAGTCAGACTCATCTCGGTTATGTTTTTCCTTACAACCTGCAAGGTGTCAATTGAAAACAATGATGGACCTGCTACTAGTTCCCTACTGGATTTCCCTTTCTTCTCCTCTAATGATTTTTCCTTTATAGCTTCCTCACTTGCACCGATGGCTTCACCACTTGGTGCAGTCTATGTAACTGTCAGTTCCCTTGTAGGAACTGTGACCTCAACCTATACATTTGTATCTGAATGAATGTTATCCTCAACAGTATTATCATGTACATCATCAACCTTTTCACTCTCGGTATTAGCTAGTATCTCAACATTTGTTTATACACTTGTATCTATCGGGGGCTTAATTTCCACTATCTTAATGCTTTTCAAAATTGAGGGTGAAGTATGTTGGCATTCTACACTCACATGACAATGGTTGATGTTTTCATTGATGGCAACCAACCGGTAACAGATTGTACAGGTTCACCGGCAAAATAGACATCATGTACCAGCACTAGCAAGAACAACAAAGGGACATTCATCAGCATCCAGATTACACTGACAAGCTCATGTGGTCTCCCCTTTCCTAAGGGAAGGGCTATGGGGACCATGACATGGTCTCCCCATAGCCATGACTATGTGGAGACCATGCTATGGCCTCCACGCCATAGCTCTCCCCATGGCTTGGGGAAGCCACGATTCTCCTCAGCCATGAGTCAAGGTCATGGTACCCTCCCCCAAAGCCCAAAACAATAAAATTAAAACACTGCTATAATATATATATATATATATATGTTTATTTATTTCTTTATTAAAACTAATAAATTCAGAACCCCGGTCTCTGGGCATTCTCAGACCCAGAATTTTATATTTATTTATTTATTTTTTAAAAAAACTAAAGAAAACAATACCCAATCTCTGGGTATTCACATATCCAGACACAAAAACAAAATATAATCATTTTAAACATTGTGAGGCCTCACCTCGACTCAGTTTTCCATTTCAGTGGTTTTTATATTGAGACTATTACGGATACTTTATTTTGATGCATTTTGGAATTTAGAACTTATATGATTTCAGGATTCGGATAACATTGCTATATATTGATGATTTATTTATATGCTTTATGAGATAGAACACTACATGATTTTTGTATAAGATGAAATTGTGGTGATAAATGTCGTTAATGAATTTGTAGGACTTTACTATGATAATAGAATTATGATGTATGTTGAAGTATATGTGAATTAGGATGAATTGCTTATGTGAAATTGCTCGGATAAAGGATGTATTTAATTTGTTCAGATGTAAATTATATGCAAGTGATGATGTGTATTATTATTCCTTTGAATTATATTATATGTGGATATTTGAAAATACTAATGTGTAAATTGAGATGTGCAGGAAGTTATCCATGTGACCATGGAAATATTACGGAGAACCAAACCTAGACCCATGTATGTTTGTAAGCCAGGGTTTGTCTATTTGGAGAGACAACACCCCATTTGTGTTGTATTTTATTCATAATAGAATATGATGCATGTGTGTTACATGTTATTTAATTGATTTGTGTAAAATCCACAAGAGATGATTTCATGTATTAAATTGTAAAAGTGTTTTCTTTGTGTCACTTGACACATGTGTGGATTTAAGTTTGAATTTTTATTTTTGTCTCTTGGTGGGAAAGTGTTCAACTATAGCTTTTTCAATTAATGTAACGTGATGTCATAAATACCTTGGGTAAAGAATCTTTGGGGTGGTCAACATAGATTTGACCCGAAAATAAGCTTCAGAGGGGTTTAAAATGGGTTAAATGAACACCTAGGGGTAGTTTAATAGGGTTTCCTAAAGCCCATAAGGTATACCTAAGGGTTAGGGGTAAATTAAGGCAAGTTTCTACTCCTAAGTGACCTTTTAGACACCCTAAAAATTGACTTTTCTGAGTTGTGCGAAAATTGAAATTAGAAGATTGAACCTAGTTGTAAACTTTCCTTTTGGAATGAGAGTTCCATTTCCCATTCTATCTTACCTTCCCCTTTGGTTTTTAGAAACTTGGGAGAACTCTCACAATGGGCTTCTTAAGCAAGAATTAGAAAATTTGTGGGTAATCACCCACTCTCCAGTTTTGGAGACAAGAGAAATTTTGAAAAGAATAGAATAGATTTTGAATAGAGAATTTTGGCTAAGGGTAGAAGGAGAAGAACCGTGGAATTGGGTAGCTCATCCTCAACAAAACTAACCTACCTTTGGGTAGATTAAGGTTGGTTGTATTTTTCTTAAAATGGCTTCTTTTTGCATGTGTTTGAAAGTATGTTGGTGTAAGAAATTTTCTTCCTTGTATGTCCTTTTTGGGGATTTCATTTGGTATTTTGTATTATGTTTTGTATGTGTTTTTGGGAGTCTTCAAGACCTCTTACTCTTAGGAGAGAGGAGGATCTTGTGGGTGGTAACAGTGACAACCCTCGAGTGAGAGACTCTCGTTATGAGAGAGATCACAAGGGATTTTTGTGTGACCCTTGCTGCATGGCCTGTTTGTGCAATGAGGGTCATAAGGAGGGAAGTAAGGCTAGAATGCCTTGGGGGGCATAAGGAATAAGGGGTTGCAATTCTTGATGTATTTGTTGTGCCATGAGGTGGCTACATGTTTTCCATACTTGCAGTTCTCCTCAGGGTATTGGTCCACTACCACCCTTAAAAAGGTCATCACCAAAGTGTGGTGTAGTGTAGCTGGGATGGGAATGTGTTTGAATTTGTGTGCATTCTATCTTCTTTGTGTTTGCATGTTTGTTTCCCGTCTAGGGCTTGGTTCTCCAAGCTCGGGGGTGGCTACCAGTTAGCCTAGGCTGGGAGGTGAGCACTCCATGGTCATAGATTTGATTTTCATTGCAGGATTGTTGGAAGAAAAGAGTAGGTCAAGTGGAAGGTTGCAGGAGTTATTGGTTGCAGAAAATTTATTTGTAAATGTAATTTTTTTATTTGAAAGAAACAAAAAGGGGTCCTCTTTTGTTGGTAATGAGAGACCAATTGTATAGTGATAAAAGTGCTATCTTGGAATACGTTTACTTTTAAAAAAAAAAAAATTGTAATATTTTAGTATGCTATTTATTGTAGAAAAGAATTTGTGCATTTATAAATTTAGAATTTTTCCAAAGCTCAAAATGTTATATCTGATGTGTTTTTTTTGTATTAAATTGCAAAGCAAGAAAGTTACTTAATTCGTATGCATTCGAAAAAAAATAGAAAAAAAATAAAAAAATAATGAGATTAGTGTTGCATGCATATTAAAGGCTGCATATAAATCATTTAAATTCTGTTTTCTGTAAATACACTTTAGAACAAAATATTTTCTGGAAAATTACTCTTTCATTTATTTTAGAAATTAGTATCTAGATAGATAGTTTATCTAGTAGATGTAAAATTTTATCTTGTTAAATTTGCTGTGTGAAATTAACTATGATCAGTCTGTTACTTTATGCCTAGGATAAAACAAATCTGTCTTTTATTAATTGTTGTAGGTTTTCTTTTTTGCAAAGTCTGTAAAATTTATTTATTTCAAAAATGATAATTCGCCATTCTAATATAGTCTTAATTAGATAAAATCTAGATTATTTAGTTGCTGGTAGAACTAATAAATCTAGTCATGTATATAGCAGAAGGAAAAATTAAAATACTTGTATAGTTATTGCTTAGAAAAAAAAAAATATACCCTTGCTATAAATGAATTAGGAAAGTATTAATCCATTTATTTTGTTTACATATCTAAAATCAGAATAATGATCACCAAAATAAAAATAATGTATTTATGCTTGCATGTATATAAAAATGCTATGAATATATATATATATATATATATATATATATATATATATATATATATATATATATATATATATATATATAATTACATATATATATATATACATAAATATATCAATATATAACGAAATATATATATGTATATATATATATAAATATATATATATATAACTATATATATATTTATATATATATATAAATATATATCATTATATTTTAAAAAAATAAAAAAAATATAACAAATTAAATTTTGTTTTAAATAAAACAAAATTTTTTTTAAAAAAAATAAAAACCTTTTGGGGCTCGGCCCTCGCGGATTACCCTGTAGGGCCGCCCACAGTGGAGGCCTTTGGGGCTCGGCCCTCACGGATTACCCTGCAGGGCAGCCCTCAGTGGAAGGCCTCGGCCTCCACTGTGGGCGGCAACCCATAGTGACAACGTCGTCGTCTCTATGGGGAGCCAACCCCCCCTTCGGCCGCCACTTCCACTTCAACCCCCTCTGCTAAACCCATTGTCGCCTCCCTATTACAACTCGGAAGAATTCACCATGGCCATCGCCCAACCTCCCCTGCAACCCAAGAAAATAAGATGGAACCCTAGCCCAGTTAGGGCTAGGGTAAATAAGTAAAGAGTAAATATATATATATATATATATATATATATATATATATAATTATAAGAATGGTGTTGATATAAATTAAATATCAATGTAAAAAAAAAAAAAAAAAGGAAAACCCTAGCCTGGTTAGGGCTAGGGTAAAACATGATTAATAATAAAAAAAATAAAAATAAGGGGCTTATTTTATAGATTAGATAAGGGTTAGGGTTTGCATGGGTAAACCCTTTTAGGTTTCATATACATTATTATTATTATTATATAATATCATATATATATATATATATATATATATATATATATATATATATATATATATATATATATATATGGGTGAATTATTTAATTTTAAATTTCAAAGATTGAGATGTTATGAATCAAATAATAATGAAGTAATATTTGATTTTAAATTTTTATAAGTTGAGTTGTTTAAATATTAATGAAGTTAATATTTATTTTAAATTTAAATAGATTGAGGTGTTCATGAAATAAACATTAATGAAGTTAATATTTATTTTAATTTTTAATAGATTGAGATGTTTTTGAACTAAATATTAATGAAGTTGATATTTAATTTTAAATTAAATAGATTGAGCGACGATAAAGCTAGTCCACTTTAATCCGTATTTAATCTTAAATTATTTTTGTTATTTAAGTTAGTAAATTAAGTTCATTCTAAACATAGCTAAGACCAAAACTTGTTAGTGCGTTTCGTGTTAGCGAACTTATTGTTATTTAGTTGTTATTTAAAAAAAAAATTATCCCGTTCTTACCCTAAATTTTGGGCATGACAAACATGAAGCCAACAATAAAAAAAAACTTCCGAGAACAATCACTGGGGATTTTTTTTTCAGAATTAAAAAGGAGATTTACACATACATATGCATTTCTTTTTTTCTATTTTTTATAAACTCAAACAAAACCTCCAAATAGAATAGACTCAGAATTTTTCTGAGACAAAATAGAGAATGGATTTAGCCAATTTTAAAAACATCATTTCTTTCCAAAATGAAGAAATGGATTTGCATTCATGAACAAAGGGTTCAAAGCTTAATTAATTTCTCACTTCATAACCAAAATGAAAGAGTTTTCTGAAAGAAAAAGGGTAGCCACACATACAAAGGAAGCTCTTTAAATTCAAACAAATTTTAACAAAAACAAAGGGTTAACCAAAATGCCAACCATGAATGCTATCTTGGAGGTGTTGAAGATGAGCTCCACCTGCAAAATACCCCGAACTCCTTCCACCAAAATGCCCCAAATTCTTCCATAAAAAAAATAACTCTTCCAAAAATAATCCTCCCCAAAATATTTTCAAACCTAGTAATGGGAAAAGTTTTGACCAAAAATCCCATTTTTGCATTTAAAATATTTTCATTTAAAATACAATCCCAAAATTCTTATTTTTTGAATTTAATATACTTTCTTTTAAATAAAATTCAAAAATCATTCTTTTCAACAAATCAATATATTAAACTTGCTTTTTTCTAATTAAAATTGGTTTTTCCAAATAATTAAAATTAACCTTTCTATTCCAAAATGCAAAAGAGATTAAATTAATTCTATTTCAAATAAATTTAATCTTTCCTTTCAAAAATCATAACTGAAAATATTTATCATTTAAAATTAACCATTTAATTGAACTTGCTACCAAATTGCATTGAGCAATTCTAATTAATGATTAATCGCATAAAAGAAACCTTATTTAATTTAGTTCCTCAATTACAATGCGTAAACACACATTAAACCAAATTAATTGCTTAGGATTAAATACTCAATTTTACAACATGCAAATTACGCAACCCAAGAAAGACAACCAGATACATGACCCACAAGCCCAAACTAAAAGGGAAACCAACAGATGAATGATGACACTCACTTGAGCACGACTAGGGTAAAATGAGGGTTTTCTGACCACCTAATCCAAACTCTAAAGACCAAAGAGGTACACTCAAACCTACGAATCCAGGTAAAGATTGTGAGGCCCGACCTTGACTCAGTCTGACATTTCAGTGGTTTTTATATTGAGACTATTACAGATACTTTATTTTGATGCATTTTGGATTTAGAACTTATATGAATTCATGATTTGGATAACATTGCTATATATTGATGATTTATCTATATGCTTTATGAGATAGAACACTACATGATTTTTGAATAAGATGAATTTGTGGTGATAAATGTCATTATTGAATTTGCAGGACTTTACTATGATAATAGAATTATGATGTATGTTTAAGTGTGGATCAACATTATGAGAATTAGGATGAATTGCATATGTTAAATTGCTTGCATAAAAGATATATTTAAATTGTTCAGATGTAAATTGTATGCAAGTGATGATGTGTATTATTATTCTTGTGAATTATATTATATGTGGATATTTGAAAAGTTACTAATGTGTAAATTGAGATGCGCAGGAAGTTATCCATGTGACCATGAAAATATTACGGAGAACCAAACCTAGACCTATGTATGTTCGTAAGCCAGGGTTTGTCTATTTGGAGAGACAACACCTCATTTGTGTTGTATTTTATTTGTAACAGTAAATGATGCATGTGTGTTAAGGGTTATCTAATTGATTTATGTAAAATCCACAAGAGACAATTTCATGTATTAATTTGTAAAAGTGTTTTCTTGTGTCACTTGACACGTGTGGATTTAAGTTTGAAATTTTATTTTTGTCTCTTGGTGGGAAAGTGTTTAACTATAGCTTTTAGAATTAATGTAACATGATGTCATAAATGCCTTGGGTAAAGAATCTTTGGGATGGTCAACATAGGTTTGACCCGAAAATAAACTTCAGAGGGGTTTAAAAAGGGTTAAATGGACACCTAGGGGTAGTTTAATAGGGTTTCCTAAAGCCCATAAGGTATACCTAAGGGTTAGGGGTAATTTAAGGCAAGTTTCTACTCCCATGTGACCTTTTAGACACCCTAAAAAATGACTTTTCTAAGTTGTGCGAAAATTGAAATTAGAAGATTTGAACCTAGTTGTAAACCTTCCTTTTCGAATGAGAGTTCCCTTTCCCATTCTATCTTACCTTCCTCTTTATTTTTTGAAACTTGTGAGAACTCTCACAATGGGATTCTTAGGCAATAATTAGAAAATTTGTGGGTAATCACCCACTCTCCATTTTTGGAGACAAGAGAAATTTTGAAAAGAATAGACTAGATTTTGAATAGAGAATTTTGGCTAAGGGTAGAAGGAGAAGAACCGTGGAATTGGGCTATTCATCCTCAACAAAACTAACCTACCTTTGGGCATATTAAGGTTGGTTGCATTCTTCTTAAAATGGCTTTCCTTTTGCATGTGTTTGAAAGTAATGTTGGTGTAAAAGATTTGCTTCCTTGCATGTTCTTTTGGGAATTTCATTTGGTATTTTGTGTTATGTATTGTATGTGTTTTTGGGAGTTATCAAGACCTCTTACTCTTGGGAGAGAGGAGGATCTTGTGGGTGGTAGCAATGACAGCCCTCGAGTGAGAGACTCTCATAATGAGAGCGATCACAAGGGATTTTGTGTGACCCTTGCTGCATGGCTTGTTTGTGCAATGGGGGTCATAAGAAGGGAAATAAGGCATGAATGCCTTGGGGGGCATAAGGATTTAAGGGGTTGCTGTAATTGATGTATTTGGTTTGCCATGAGGTGGCTACATGTTGTTTTTCATACTTGCAGTTCTCCTCAAGGTAACTGGTCCACTACCACCCTTAAAAAGGTCATCACCAACGTGTGGTGCAGTGTACCCGGGATGGGAGTGTGTTTGTATTTGTGTGTATTCTGTCCTTCATGTTTGCATGTTTGTTTCTCATCTAGGGCTTGGTTCTCCAAGCTCGGGGGTGGCTACCAGTTAGCCTAGGCTGGGAGGTGAGCACTCCATGGTCATATCCTTGATCTTATTTGCAGGTTGTGGAAAAGAAGGAATTAGGACAAGTGGAAAAATTTGATGGAGATAATTGTTGCAGAATCCATTTGGAAAATATGTTATTATTCTATTTTAAAATATCCTCATTATAAAAGTTGAGTGACCTATTTGTAAAATGACTATAGTGTCTTTTAAAGTAATTCCTAGAAATGTAATAGTTATTTGTTATATTGCAAAAGATGAAATGAATAATTCTAGAACAGTTTTCTAAAGTCTGGTTTTCTGAATTTAATTTTTGTTGTGTATATTAATAGTGTGGGAAGCAACTAAATTTATTTTACCCCTTTATGCATGTGAATTAAAACCCAGGAAATAAAGAAAGAAATTAATGGTTGTATGCATGTTGTTTTTGAATAAAAATATTGCAGTTTAAATTCCTATTTTCATGATTTAAGTTTAAGGATTTTAAATAAATATAGTAGTAGAAAATAAAATCACATATTTAATTGCAGAGATTTAAATTTAGAAACTAGATGGTCTATCTAATTAAAATAATCACATTTGTATATAGTCGTTGTTAAAACTATTAAACTCTGTTATTTACTTATTGCAGAATATAAAATCTATAGATAAGCAGATTTATTGAAAACAAATAGTTTCTAGGGTTACTATTTTAAGTATATTAAATTTTGTTCTATACTTTATTTTTACAGTAAGTAAATAAAAAAATATATATATATATATTTATACTTGCTGAAAATCAGATTATTATTAAATCAACTGTGTAAAAGCTTCAAAAGTAAATTTATAACCTCTATATACTTTGTACAAAAGAGATTACTGAGTTCAAATGCATATATATATATATATATATATTATATTACAGGCACAGCATTCTTTTATTTTACATAAACATATATATTCTTTTAAATATATATATAGATAAAAACACTACATTTATGTTAAAAAAAAGAATGTTGTGCCTGTAATATATATATATATATATATATATATAAAGTTTTTAAAAAAAATAAAATAAAATTTTTTTTTATTAAAACTTGGTTTAAAAAACAATTTAATTGCCATGGATTTTAGGGTCGAACCCCACTGCGTGAGCACACAGTGGGCGGGCCCGTGGGCCCCCACTGTGTGAACACACATTGGGCGACGCCGAAACGCCACCACTGTGTGATCACATAGTGGGCGGCACGGAAGCGCCACCACTGTGTGGCCACACAGTGGGTGGCGCCCGCGCCCCACTGTGTAACCGCACAGTGGGCGATGCCTAGACCCCCCACTGCCTTTGCACGGGGAAACAAGAAAAATGCCGCCTCTCTCTTCCCCCTTCGCCATGGCTGCCACTCGATGGACTTCGGTCTTGCACAGCTCGAACCAAAATAAAAAGAACAAAAAAAAATATAATAGGAAGCCCTAACCCAAAACTTGGGGTTAGGGCAAGCAAAATATGATAAGGGTAAATAATAAAATATCATAAGGGAAGCCTTATTTTATATTAAAAAAAAGGGGTTTTATGAAATGGGTATATTATTAGATAGGGTTTGCATGGGTAAAACCCTAGGAAGTTTTTTATATATATATATATATAGATATATATACATATATATATAAATAAGGTTGTATTTATGTAATTATGTTTTATATAAATATAAATAGGTAGAAATGGTTTAAGTTAAATTGTTATGAAATTAATATTTGATTTAAATAGGTTGAAATGATTTAAATTAAATATTTATGAAGTTAATATTTATTTTAATTTTAATAGCTTTGGAAGTTTTAAATTAAATTAAATATTTCTAGATTAACTATTTATGAGGACTTGAATTTAAAAGTTAGGAAATTTAACTCGGTTGTAACTTAGGTTGTCTATGGGGACATATTTAATCTTATCGGCAAATGTTCTTGTGAAATTAAATTTCCTTAGGTCGGATTAATGTAAGCACTTTTTAGTTGTGGAAATAAGGCATTTGGGTATTATAAGTAGAATGATAGGTCTAATTTAAGTCGCTCCTTCCAAATATTTTAGAGAATTCTCCTTAAGTTAATTTAGTGACTAAAATTGATGAGACAATAATAATTTCCTTAGAGAATTAATATTTCACATTTAATCTTATTTAATTTCTGAATCTTTGAGCTAGTAGATAAAGCTAATCCAAACATAGTTAAGACAAAACTTGTTGTAGCATTTTATATTTGTCGATTTAATGCTCTTAATAGTTATGTTTTTTTATAAAAAAATTATCCCGTTCTTGCCCTAATTTTTGGGCATGACATTTTGGTATCAGAGCAAGGTTTCCACACTAAGAACCTTACTCCACTTACGTTCCGCTTTAGATTAATTAAATTATTTTTGTTAAATTGATTTTATAAGACATTTAAATTTAATTCAATTAATATTATTCTAAAAGAAATTTGTTATTTATTTTACTTTATTTTCCTCTTAGGATGCCTCCGACGACATGACAAGCTCGCAAGCGCAGAAGGGGTCCTAGGTGTGTGCGCATAGCACGCGAGGAGGTAGCGAGGGAGGAATCGGTTCCAGAAGAGAACCCAGGAACACCTCCCGAACAACCAAATGAACCTAACTGAAACCTCTTAGAAGCAATACAGAATCTAATTGGCATAGTTCAGGAAAGGATTCCAACAGAGAACCCTCAGGTTAGAAATCAGGACTCTGGGAGTCATAGATCGGTTGATAGAGAATGAAGCAGGAGCCCAGCTCCTATTCCTGTAGAGAGTCAGGCTAGAAATGAGCCAGAGTCTGTGCACATACCAGGACCACCTCCAGTGGTGGAACCAGTTTATTTTGAGAGAACTTGTCGGGATCCAGGGGATCTTATCAGGGAGGTCATGCACCTCCTACCACCATCGTTTGGAGGTTCTACTGACGGGGTAGAGGTTGAGGCATGGCTTTTGAGTCTTGAGAGGTGCTTTGCATTGCGTTCTTATGAGAGCAACCTAAAAGCACATGTCGCAGTCCATCTGTTGAGAGGGTCAGCCTCCACTTGGTGGAGACAGGAAGAGTACAAATGCAGATTAGTTCCTGATACTCTCACTTGGGAGATATTCACAGAGAGGTTCCGGGAGAGGTACCTATCAGAACATTTTAGACAATGTCGTATAGACGAATTTCATGACCTCCAACAAAAGGGGTTATCAGTAACCCAATATGAGAGCAAATTCTTTGAGCTATTGCCTTATGTAGATTATCTAAAGGATGAGAAACTTCTTGTAAACCGCTTCATCAGAGGGTTAAATGCTAGTATAGCTGGGCCAGTTAGGATGCCCGCTCCAGAGAGCCTTCAGGTTGCCATGGAGAAGGCACTGATAGCCGAGGAAATTTAGGTTAGACCACAGGATAATAGGGATCAGTTTCAGAACCAAAATCCCACACCTCAGACTTATGGATTTCAGAAACCACATTGGAAGGAAAACAACCGAAACTCACAGGGATTCTCCAAACCTCCTCCTCCGTAACAGACACCACAAAACCAAAGGCAGAAGCCACCACAGTATTATCAGGGCACCAAGCCCAAGCAATGGCAGACCTAGGGACAGAGATGTGATCAGAGAGCGCAGGTGCCGTACACACCTCCGGTGAGGACTCAGCAGTCCTCTAGGGGTGGGTACAGCGGATCCAGTAGGACAGGAGGTCAGGCTTTCTCTAGGCCTCAGGGCACCTAGTTTCAGGCATGGGGTGCTTGCTTTACATGTGGAGCCATGGGGCATATGGCGAGGGATTGCCCTCAGGGTCAGATGGCAGGGAATTAGTAGATGGCCACTTCAGAGCCGATAGTTGGTGATATGGGCAGGTCCCATAGAGTATTCGCAGTGGTTGACAACCACCAGGCTGAGCATTAGGCCATGGTCATCAAGTCTGCAGGTATGATCAAAGGTAACAATGTATCTATTTTGTTTGATTCAGGAGCTACTGACTCCTTTATATCTCCATTAGTTGTGGAGCATTGCGGGCTAGTGGCAACTAGATAGGCTGTCAGTTGGGAAGTGGAATTAGCTTAAGGGGCTAGAATGTTAGTGGAATCAGAGGTTAGGGCATGTCAGCTGCAGATTGGAAAGACCACCACTTTAGTAGACCTTAGAGTGACACCACTTGGATCTTACGGTATCGTACTTGACATGGATTGGCTTTATGCCCATAGAGCCAAGATGGATTGCCGCCTGAAAAAGATCGAGTGTGAGGATGATCATGGTTCACCCATAGTTATCACTGGGATTCAGAGACTCATGTCTCTTTGTATGATCTCCACTATGCAGCTTAAGTGGAGCATGTGAAAGGGATGTCAGCTTTTTGCTATCACTATCAGTGACAGAGGAGAAGAGGAAGAAAATGAAACATCACTTGACGACCATCCTATCCTTAAGGGATATTCAGGTGTATTTCCCTCAAAGCTACCTAGAATGCCGTCCCATAGAGAGATTGACTTTCATATAGACCTGGTACCAAGAGCCGAGCCAATTTCCAGAGCACCTTATAGGATGACCACAAACGAGCTTAATGAACTCAAAATATAGCTTGAGGAACTCCTTGAGAAGGGTCATATTCATCCTAATGTATCCCCTTGGGGTGCACCAGTCATCTTCGTTAAGAAGAAGGACAGATCTCTCTGATTATGTATGGATTATCGGCAGTTAAATAAAGTAACCATCAAGAACCGATATCCTTTGCCCAGAATTGATGATTTATTCGACCAACTTCAGGGTGCCAAAGTCTTTTCCAAAATTGATCTAAAGTCAGGATACCATCAGTTGAGAATAGTGGAGAGTGATATCCACAAGACTGTATTTTGCACTAGATATGGTCACTATGAGTTCACCGTAGTTCCATTCGGTCTTACGAATGCCCCAGCTATTTTTATGAGCCTCATGAATGGGGTATTCTGTACATTTCTAGACCGTTTTGTAATTGTGTTCCTCAATGATATACTAATATATTCTTGGAATGAGAAGGAGCATGAGGAGCACCTGAAACAAGTATTGCAGTGTTTACATGATAACCAGTTGTTTGGCAGTTTGTCAAAATGTGCTTTCTTTCAATCAGAGGTCAAGTACCTTGGGCACATTATTTCTGGTGATGGGATCTCTATGGGCCCATCAAAGATTAGGGCTATTATGGATTGGCTAGTGCCAACTAGTGTGACAAAGGTCAGGAGTTTCATGGGCTTAGTAGGATATTACCGACGTTTTGTCAAGGGATTCTCCAGAGTCACACATTCTATTACTTCTCTTCAGCATAAAGGGAAGAAATTTGAGTGGACAGAGAAGTGCGAGAAGGCCTTTCAGGAACTCAAGAAGGCACTTACTAGCACTCCTATCCTTGTTGTACTAGATCCCACAGCTGACTTCATGGTTTGTACAGATGCTTCACTAGAGGGTTTAGGAGCAGTTCTTATGCAAGATGGTAGGACTATAGCTTTCGAGTCTAGAAAACTTAAGACTCATGAACTTAATTATCCTACTCATGACCTTGAGCTTGTAGCAGTAGTGCATGCACTTGTGAGGTGGAGACACTTCCTTTTAGATCATCACTTCGAGCTGCATTCAGATCATCAGAGTCTTCAGTACATTTTCACTCAGGCGAACCTTAATGCACGTTAGAGGAGATGGATGGAGTTCTTGTGCGAATATGATTTTGATGTTCACTACATCAAAGGAAAAGAAAACATAGTTGCAAATGCTTTGAGTAGGAGACGTCATGAGGTTTACACCATATCTATGGGCATGAACTTGAGAGATCGTATACTACAGTACTTGCCAGAGGATGGATGGTATGCAGAGGTTACTAGGGACATCATTTGTTTTCTTAGCACCTTATGTTAGCTCCTTGTATTTTCACCTTTAACATTCACTTGCCTTCATTAGGCAGGAGCTTTTGCCAAAGTACTAACACTTAAGGTTAAGAGCCATTTGGGGTGGAATTATTGTCATGTAAGGTCGATAACGATTGACAACAATTTCTACCCACATATTTCAACAACTGGGAGAGTGGACTTATTCTCTCCTACTTCACTTATGCAAAAAAAATTCAAGGGGGTGTGCACTCGAAAAGTGGCCAACACCCATCCTTTTAATTAAAATTTAGTAAGAGGGAAGTTATCTCATTCCTTATTACTTATTTATATTTACTTACTAGCCCGTTTCCGGCATATCACATCCTTTGATCTCTTTGATCTAAATAAACCATCTTATCGTCCCAATATCTAGTTCCCCTATTATGGTATAACATAAGGATGTCCAACAATTACTAATGTCTTAAGACTCCCATAATTTCCAAGTTCTTAGCTAACCACATAATTGGGCTCCTTATCAATGTTTTCATAAATCATTTTATACTGCCAACTAATTCTCATTAAAACTTTAGTATTATATTATTGTTATACAATCCTTCCTTAAGCCATTTCTGTCTGCATGATGCTTCATCCATATTTAATGTTTTCGCATACTTTCACACTTGAGTGTCGTAATTTGCAAAGCTTCTTTGATTGTTCTTAGTAGTTAAATTGTGATACATTCTATCTTGTACCTCGCGGCTAACCATGATTGGGTTGCACTTTTCTTCTTAGTTTTCTGAACGAATATTAGTTACTTATTCCTAGATTATAAGATCTTAATTCTTTTACACCCCTTGTACTTCAATGGGGAGTTTTGTATGATTCCTAAATCAACTCTACTCTCTCTTCCATTGTTTATTTATTTATTTTTATTTTTTTTCAAGATTATCTTCCCATAAAGGAACTAGTTGAGGTTTTACTTGCTTGTTTTCCCAATTATATAACCATGGATGTGGGGTTTATTGTAAATACATGTTCTTTACCCAACAGTTCATGCCTCCTTTTTCCTTATTTAACTTACCTATAGTATTACTAGGGTTTTCTGATCAAGGGAATTTCCATTCATCATTTTAGTTCTTATCTTAAGGGTTATCCAACTCTAGCTCCGCTATATTGCTACAAACATTGTCCAACAAATGCTCTTAATAAGAACTCTAGCATGACCACAATCTTAAGGTACCTAGTCATTAGGATAGGTTAATGCTTCTATCTGAGATTCGCAAGAGTTCTTTTTAATTCTTCCTCATTTATGTCTCCAATTTCGGCCTTGATCTTTTTAACCATCATAATTTCACATAGCTTAAAACTTAACTTGAACTGTCTCAGTTTTATTTATCTTGTTTATGGTGCCTTCATCTAAGGTCTAATTTATCTCACTTGATTTGCCATGTCAAGAACATATCTCGATGGATGGCATTCCTTTAGTTACCATCAGAGGTATTTTATTGAAAGATTAACTCCTCATACTTAATTTGATTAGGGCAGTTATTGTGTTTTAGGTTCCAATTGAATGGTAACCTCGTAGGTACAAAAGGTCTAATTTTCATTAATAAACACCAAAATTACTTCATATGAATAAATAGTTGAATATTTCATAGCCTTTGGGGTTTTATTTAAGCCATAAATATTATGACTAATAATTTCAAATTTCAGGGCTTTTAGTGACCCTTGGAACCCCTTGAATTGATATTTGTTGATTTGTTGATCTATTTATGTTTCACTTTGTTATATCACAAGTTTCCACCTAGGTGTTATACTTTAAGCCATAGTTCGATTTCAACTAAGTTATGAATGTAGCCCATGTTCACCAATGTATGAACCTAGGGCTCTGATACCAAAATGTCATGCCCAAAATTTAGGGCAAGAACGGGAAAGTAAGGTAAGATAGGAAAGGGAACTACCATTCGAAAGGGAAGGTTTACAACTCAGTTCAAGTCTTCTAATTTCCATTTTCGCAGTAGAAACTTGCCTAAAATTACCCCTAACCCTTAGGTATACCTTATGGGCTTTAGGAAACCCCATTAAACTACCCCTAGGTGTCCATTTAACCCTTTTTAAACCCCTCTGAAGTTTATTTTCGGGTCAAACCTATGTTGACCATCCCAAAGAATCTTTACCCAAGGCATTTATGGAATCACATTACATTAATTGAAAAAGCTATAGTTAAACAATTCCCACCAAGAGACTAATTTAAAAATTCAAACATAAATCCACACATCTGTCAAGTGACACAAAGAAAATACTTTCACAAAATTATACATGAAATCGTGTCTCTTGTGGGATTTACATAAATCAATTAAATAACACTTAATACACATGCATCATCTACTATTACGAATAAAATATGACACAACGGGGTGTTGTCTTTCCAAATAGACAAACCCTGGTTTTACGAACATACATAGGTCTAGGTTTGGTTCTCCGTAATATTTCCATGGTCACATGGCTCTCTTTTCCCGCGCCACTCAAATACACATTAGTAATTTCCAATAACCTTGTATAATATTAAACACATGAATTAGAATACACATCAACCACTTCGCATACAATTTATCCAATTAAAACCACATAAGCATTTATCATAATTCTCATAATTTTGGTCCACACATAAAACATATATCTTAATTCTATTATCATAATAAAGTCCTGCAAATCCAATAATGACATACCTCATCTCCAATTTATCCTATTCTAGAATCATATAGAGTTCTTTATCATAAAGCATATAAATGAAGCATCAACATTCATCAATGTTATCCAATCACAGAATCAAATAAGTTCTACATCCAGACATAGCTGACATACGTTAAATCAAGATTATCAAATCAATGGATCTTTTAGGATTTCAAATTCATAACACATCAAAATGTACACCACAAGGTGCAATAACTCTATAACTTGGTCCAATTACCTTTCTCACCAATCTATCTGTCTAACATAGTTCATTCTATTGAATTATAAAGAATTTATTAATAGGGTCAAACATGGTCAACTAGGTTAATCAAAGCTGGGTTTGGGGAAGGCCTTACATCAAATAAATACAATAATATATATATATATATATATATATATATATATATATATATATATATATATATATATATATATATATATATATATATATATATATATATATATATATATATATATATATATATATATATATATATATATATATATTAGTAAATAAGCAAGACACAGTATGAGATATATAAGCTTGCAGACAATTTTGTCCACTCAGTAGATTCATTATCAGTTTTTGAAGAGAAGTTAGCAAATTTTGAGGAAGAATTGCTCAAAATGGAAAGAGAGAAAGAACGAATAATAAACAAGGCAAAACACTTGAGATCTAAACTAAGTCCAAGATTGGACTATTTAGCATCTCTACAGAAGGAAATCTCAGAGGCATTAGTACAGGGAAGCAAAACATCGGCAGAGCATTTGCAGCATCTCATCGGTACTGTAAAAAGGACTGAAACAACAATAAAAGATAGTAAAAGGTTTATGGATAGTATAAACTTAATTTTGGGCAATCTTTTTTAGATAATAACTACTCAACTATAGGGTTGAGGATATGGATAGATGTAACTACAAACTCTACTAACATCTTGACAACCTTTGTCATTGATGCCAAAGGGGGAGTAGTAGGATGAGAAAGTTCAAAGACAAGAATCATATGCTCAGGGGGAGCCCTCATATTTTTGGTAAATTTTTGGACTACACATTTTTGGACACTTTTTGAAATTTCTCATGAGTGTTGCCATCAATGCCAAAGGGGGAGATTTTTGGCATATGGACACTCCAATGAGAGATTGTATGTGATTGAAGGTTTTGTCATTGATGGAAACGTTGCAATCTTATGGCACCAGCAAGACATCATACCAGCAAAGCATTACGCTAGCAAGACAGTGCACTGGCATCAACAGATCACTCTACACCGGCACCAACACCAGCACAGAAGAAAAGATGTATACTAGCATAGAGGCCGACTGGATTTTTGTTATGTAATAATTTGTTTATTATTGTAAGCCGATTTGGCAAATTGTAAAATGACTCTTGTATATAAAGGAGATCATTGTAAACATTTAGTGAGGTAATGTAGAGAGCATAAAGAAAATTATTAGGCAGACCTAATATGTGAATTATAGGTCAAGGGTATATGTAAAGAACAGAGCAAGAACCGGTACTGAATCTGGCATTGGAGATGGTATTGTAAAGAAGTACAAGTCATTGGATTAGTATAATCCTTATTGTAAGTCAGTGTGACTTCTCATTGAGTAGTGAGCTCTAGGCAGTTGGCCTTCCTGCATGTGTAGGCCCCTATTGTAAGTAATATTCTCTTATTGGCCAGTGAGTGAATATTGTGGGTCAAAAATCCCACCAAGGTTTTTCCCACACTGGGTTTCCTCATCAAACATCTTGTGTTATGGTGTTCTTTTCATGTGGATGTTTCTGATTCTATTTATTGCATTAATTCTTGCATACCGGTATACTGTTATTTTATGTTCTACATGTTTTAACTTAAGAAATTCTTATCACTGGTTAGATACTGATTCACCCCCCCTCTCAGTATCTGTGGGAATCCTAACACATATATCCTCAAAAAGATCTTAATGTCTCCTATCCATTTCTCAAGTCTATTTTTCTATATTTCTCTTTAGGTATATTTTATTGAATTTTCTATTTTCTTACTATCTGCTAAGTTACTTGGATTTTTTGGCACTTGGAATGGATTTGTTTGTTGGAGAGGGTTCTAGTTGATTTTCTTTAATGTGATGATATTTTTAGGGTTTGATAATTTCATTTAAGTATCATGGATTTTTTTATTCACCCTTCTATTATCAACCTAACAAAGGGAAACTATGAGTCTTCAAGAAAGGTTATCTTGACACATCTTACGTGGCTTGAATTTTTTACCTATCTCCATGGATTTATCCCTCAAATAGATTTAGAGGGGGTCAGTATGATTGGAGGATCATTAATGACCATGTTGTTGTTGGCAATTGATCACGTGATCTAAACCAGTAATGATTGTTTGCTTGATGCAACCGGTACATGTCTGATTTATAAAGAGGTTAGATTTTGGAGTGATGACTATGTTTTATGTTATAATTGATGCCAACTATGTTTCTATAGTCATTTGAGTCTTATAGTTAAATTGATAAGGCATAACCAGTAAGCAGAGAGTTTATATCAAAACCGTTAATTAAGAATTAACCTGTAAAAGGCAAACAAAGTAATATTTTGACAATCAATATTGGAAATTCACAAAGAATGGGATGATGCAGTTTTGCAACAACAATGAAGACTAGTAGATGAAGTTATGTTCATGATTGTGCGTGCAAATTCAATTAGGTGAATGAGATTTGTTTTATAGAGTAGATTAGTTGATGAAGACTTAACCGATAGTGATGAGAATCACTTAGATCAGTAAACTGGCACATAATTTGATGTGTTAAGTTGGTGGATGACTTATGCAAGGTGTGCAATGAAAGTTTGACTAGATTCATTGAACCTAGGAAATTTTTCCAAGGTTGTAGCTGACTAAATGTTATTTATAAGATGTGTGATGAGGTATGAAGTTGGTTATGAGTATGAGCCTGAATGTGTGAGAAATCATTAGCGAATGTTGTATTACTAATAGTGTGGTAATCAGAGGAGTACTGAGATAAAGTATATGTGATGTTGTAATGTTTTGAAGTGGATCTTATCAGGAACTGATGGTGTTATACTGAGATTATTTGAACTTGTTGTCTCCCTAACAATCATAGAAAGAAATTCCTCTCACAAGGTAACTCCTAACAGGGTGCAGTCAGATCCTAACAGGTCTGATCATTAAATCCTCTAACCAGGTGACACATTAACGTGTTTGAAAATCCTAGTAACATGGGTAGCTCCTAATAGGGCTAGTCGTCACAGGCCTTATTGTATAGCTCTTAACCAAGCTTAGACACTCCTAATAGGGTGTGCCCCTAATTGGGTAGTGTAGAGCTTAACCAGTTAGATCTCTATACTATAGATAGTGGATCTTTGTGGGTACTAACTCCCACCATGGCTTTCCCATTTGGGTTTTCCACTTATAACCTCTTTTATTATATGGTTTATACTTTATGTGGTGATTTCTTACTTGGTCTTATTTATTATATGCCTATTGAGTTTTAAGTTAGTGAAATTGATAACCAATTTTGTATTGTTTTTACTTGCACTAATTCACCCTCCCTCTCAGTGCCTTTTAAGTTTATCAATTGGTATCAAAGCCCCTCTCAGTTCCTTTTAAGTTCATCAATTGGTATGACAACCTAACTTCATTAAGGCTTTACCACTTGTTATTGATCTCTAAGGTAGACATGGAGGAAGGAATGAGCTATAGAGAGATGGCTAGGGAACTTTCTGAAACCAAGGAAGATCTTGAAACCCTAAGAGGCAAGTACAAGGCATCATTAGATAAAAGGAAATAATAGACTGAACAATTGTTGGTGATCTCTGAAAGAAGTTTTTTAGATGAGGGTAACATAGATGCACTTGTTGAAGAGGTGGATAAAATGAACAGTGAGAAGGTTGACTTAAGATGGGAACTTGAAGCATTAACAATCTGGATGAGTTAGGAACTTGAAGCTAGAAGGAAGGTTGAAGACCAGATCAGAGATAAAGAGCATGAAATATTCAAGATCAAAAAAGAGAATATAACTTTGTATGAACATTGGCATGAGGAGAAAGAAGAAAAAGAATGTATACAAGCAAATATAGATATGGAGATGTCTCTTAGAGTGACCCTCACGAAAAGAAATGAATATATCACAAAGGAACTTGTTGAGGCTAATGAGAAGCTTGCTAAATTAAACAAGAGTTCCTTTATGCTTGATGAATAGATCCAATCTCAAAGAATGCAAGATAATACAACTGGACTAGGATACTCTACATTTGAGAAAGATGAACCTTCTGGTACAAAGAGCAACATGGATGAAGGTAAAACTACTCTTAAGATTCAGAAACCTACCAGTAAGAAATCTCACAAACCCGTTTGTTTCAATTTCCCTAAACAAGGACATACTGCACATGTGTGTAGAAGTTGATCTGATGTTAATATTGGTTATAGACCTAATCCTAGATATGTGCTTAGAAAATTTGAAGGTTATTGTTATACATGCAACGTGTATGGGCATAGGTCTTTTGAATGCAGGTTTGGAGCTAATAATCCAACACCTCATATGAATCAAATATTTGTTGGTGATTGGAGAAGGAATTTCAATGACCGAAGGAGCATGAATTGGCAAAGACCTTATGTTAACTGGTCTAGTCTCTATGAAATGGAGAGAAGAGTTAATGTGATGTGTTCAATCTACAATAATTTTGGACATGTGGAAATGAACTATAGAAGAAGGATCAGTAGAGGCAATGCAGGACCATGGAGATCATTTGGAATGGCGTGTTATCATTGTAATCAATTGGGACACATTGCCAAGTTTTGCAAAATATAGAGGTATCAACCAGTAAATCATTCTGTAGACCAAAAAGAGAAAAAAATAGTGGATGTTGAGGAAACCAGAGCTGAGATGAATAAGATTTGGAAGAAGAAGAGTGATGAAAAATTATCTGATGAGTCAAATTCTTCACCTAGTGTGGAGAATTCTTTACCGATAAACTAAGTTGTTTTTACAACATGGGGAGTACATATTGTCAAATCTTAATAAAAAACTCTAAATGAAGTACTATAAGTTAAATCTGCATATTCTGATGCATTTTGATATTTTGATGTGTTTTTGAATCTTAACCAATAAATGTCATACAATTTTAGCAACCGGTAATATGATTTAGTATGGTATAAGGAGTTATAGGATTTTTTCGATTAAAGCATTTAATGTGGTAGATAAGGTGCAAATAAAAGGAACATTTTGAATTTCATTTCTCACATTGTGATCTTGAGAGCACCTGATGAGAAAATAGAGTAGAGAAAAGATTGTATTAGCAACATTCAACCTATTTGGCAGAGATTTGAGGTAATCGAAAGTGCATTGTGAATCGATGATCATGTTGAAGACCTTGTCGGTATGTGAAAACCCCTAAGCAGTAGCAAGAAATTATATTTATCAGTAAATCTTACTCTTTGCTTCAAGATTTAATTGGAAATTAACACTCAATTGGTTGGTTTCACTATGTTGTCATTGATGGTAACATGATATCTTGTTCCAGCTTCATGTTTTGGTTTAGTTGTGTACCAATAGGCACTTCTCAAACACTACATGGACACTGGCACTGACACCGACACTAGCAGAATAGAAGGATTTCTTTAGTTATCGGCGATGCAGGATGACATGGTTTATAAGATTGTTATTGATATTGGAGGTCAACTTCTCTTGGATTCAGAATCAACAATTATTTTTGTTATTCATGTATATATGTTATCTAGCAGACATATAATTTGATATTGAAATAATCTTTGTAAGCCAACATAAGGCATAATAAGTTGTATAGGGTATATAGGTCAATTGGATTAGATCATTTTGATATCATCATGGTAATAAAAATGTAATGGAGATGTGGATGTGATATGATGCAAAATATATCAAAGAGACTATGTATGTGAGGATTATTTTGTAAGGGTTATTCTAGTAAAGGGTTTAGGGTTTCAGATCGGAACAAACAAAGCTTAACCAGAACTGTATACTGGCATATAAAATGTTATCTTTTACAGTTCAACACTTCTCCGAACTATAGTCTGGATTTATAGGTAGTCAGTGAGGATAATTTTGTGTTTGAGCAGTGTGCTCTAGGCTGTAAGCCTTCCTGCAAGTGCAGTTCCCTTATATTTTGTAATATCTCTTCATATGCCCAGTGGATTGATATTGTGGGTTACAAATCCCATTGTGGTTTTTCCTCTTTGAGGTTTTCCATGTATAATTGTGTGTGCTATGACTCTCATTTTTGTGATTGTCTTATTGGTTACTTTACTTCTTTCAATTTTGTATGTATCAGTATACTGATTGGTGTATGCATATTTTAATAAGGCTAAAATTGTTCTTTCCGGTATAACATTGATTCACCTCCCCTCTCAGTGTTATTGGATTCCAACAATTGGTATCAGAGTTTTGTACCTTGGAGGAAATTTAATATCTTGAGGAGGATCCTGAATCCGGAATCCATGGACATGGGTTTGTAAAAGTAACTTGAGATGGAACTTGAATATTATGATGCTGAAAGGTTGAAAAACTTAAAGCTACAAGATGAATTGAATTCTGCTAAGGAACTCATTCTTGTCCTACAGGAGAGGCTATCATCTGTTCAAGCTAGGAGGAAGGAACTTTTGCAAAATCAAGATGATGAAGAGAAAGATGCACTTAAGGAACAATGTCACCTAAGGAAATTTAATTTCACAAGAACATTTGTCGATAAGATTAAATATGTCCCCATAGACAACCTAAGTTACAACCGAGTTAAATTTCCTAACTTTTAAATTCAAGTCCTCATAAATAGTTAATCTAGAAATATTTAATTTAATTTAAAACTTCTCAAGCTATTAAAATTAAAATAAATATTAACTTTGTAAATATTTAATTTAAATCATTTCAACCTATTTAAATCAAATATTAATTTCATAACAATTTAACTTAAACCATTTCTACCTATTTATATTTATATAAAACATAATTACATAAATACAACCTTATATATATATATATATATATATATATATATATATATATATATATATATATATATTTATGTATGTATATATATATCAATATATTATATATATATGTATATATATATCAATATATTAAATATATATATATATAATTTATATAAAACTTCCTAGGGTTTTACCCATGCAAACCCTATCTAATAATATACCCATTTCATAAAACCCCTTTTTTTTAATACAAAATAAGGCTTCCCTTTTGATATTTTATTATTTACCCTTATCATATTTTGCTTGCCATAACCCCAAGTTTTGGGTTAGGGCTACCTATTATATTTTTTTTTGTTCTTTTTATTTTGGCTTGGACCGTGCAGGACCGAAGTCCATTGAGCGGTGGCCATGGCGAAGGGGGAAGAGAGAGGCGGCAATTTTTTTGTTTCCCCATGTAAAGGCAGTGGGGGGTCCGGGCCCCGCCCACTGTGCGGTTACACAGTGGGGCGCAGGCGCCGCCCACTATGTGCCCACACAATGGTGGCACTGGGTGCCACCCACTTTGTGGCCACACAGTGGTAGCGCTTCGGTGCCGCCCACTATGTGATAACACAGTGGTGGCATTTCGGCGCCGTCCACTGTGTGTTCACATAGTGGGGGCCCACGGGCCCACCCACTGTGTGCTCACACAGTGGGGTTCGGCCTCGAAATCCATGGCAATTACATTTTTTTTTTAAACCAAGTTTTAATAAGTTTTTTTTTTTGAAAACTTAGTTAATATATATATATATATATATATATATATATATATATATATATATATATATATATATATATATATATATATATATATATATATATATATATATATATATATATATATATATATATATATATATATATATATATATATATATATATATATTATAGGCACATCATTCTCTTTTTTTTACATAAATGTTGTGTTTTTATCTATATATATATGCATCTGAACTTAGTAATCTCTTCTGTACAAAGTATATAGAGGTTATAAATTTACTTTTGAAGCTTTTACACAGTTGATTTAATAATAATCTGATTTTCAGCAAGTATATATATATATATATATTATTTACTTACTGTAAAAATAAAGTATAGAACAGAATTTAATATACTTAAAACAGTAACACTAAAAACTATTTGTTTTCAATAAATCTGGTTATCTATAGATTTTATATTCCGCAATAAGTAAATAATAGAGTTTAATAGTTTTAATAGCGACTATATACAAATGCGATTATTTTAATTAGATAGACCATCTAGTTTCTAAATTTAAATCTCTGCAATTAAATATGTGATTTTATTTTCTACCACTGTATTTATTTAGAATCCTTAAACTTAAATCATGAAAATAGGAATTTAAAGTGCAATATTTTTATTCAAAAACAACATGCATACAACCATTAATTTCTTTCTTTATTTCCTGGGTTTATTTCACACGCATAAAGGGGTAAAATAAATTTAGTTGCTTCCCACACTATTAATATACACAACAAAAATTAAATTTAGAAAACCAGACTTTAGAAAACTGTTCCAAAATTATTCATTTCATCTTTTGCAATATAACAAATAACTATTACATTTCTAGGAATTACTTTAAAAGACACTATAGTCATTTTACAAATAGGTCACTCAAGTTCTATAATGAGGACATTTTAAAACAGAATAATAACATATTTTCCAAATGGATTCTGCAACAATTATCTCCATCGAATTTTTCCACTTGTCCTAATTCCTTTCATTCCACAACCTGCAAATAAGATCAAGGATATGACCATGGAGTGCTCACCTCCCAGCCTAGGCTAACTGGTATCCACCCCCGAGCATAGAGAACCAAGCCCTAGATGGGAAACAAACATGCAAACACGAAGGATAGAATACACACAAATACAAACACACTCCCATGCCGGCTACACTGCACCACACCTTGGTGATGACCTTTTTAAGGGTGGTAGTGGACCAGTTACCCTGAGGAGAACTGCAAGTATGAAAAAGAACATGTAGCCACCTCATGGAAAACCAAATACATCAAATATAGCAACCCCTTAAATCCTTATGCCCCCCAAGGCATTCATGCCTTATTTCCCTCCTTATGACCCCCATTGTACAAACAAGCCATGCAGCAAGGGTCATAGAAAATCCCTTGTGATTGCTCTCATTATGAGAGTCTCTCACTCGAGGGCTGTCAATGCTACCACCCATAAGTCTCTCCCAAGAGTAAGAGGTCTTGATAACTCCCAAAAACACATACAATACATAACACAAAATACCAAATGAAATTCCCAAAAGAACATGCAAGGAAGCAAATCTTTTACACCAACATTACTTTCAAACACATGCAAAAAGAAAGCCATTTTAAGAAGAATGCAACCAACCTTAATCTGCCCAAAGGTAGGTTAGTTCTGTTGAGGATGAGTAGCCCAATTCCATGGTTCTTCTCCTTCTACCCTTAGCCAAAATTCTCAATTCTAAATCTAGTCTATTCTTTTCAAAATTTCTCGTCTCCAAAAATGGAGAGTGGGTGATTACCCACAAATTTTCTAATTCTTTCTTAAGAAGCCCATTGTGAGAGTTTTCACAAGTTTCCAAAAACTAAAGAGGAAGGTAAGATAGAATGGGAAAGGGAACTCTCATTCGAAAAGGAAGGTTTACAACTAGGTTCAAATCTTCTAATTTCAATTTTCGCACAACTTAGAAAAGTCAATTTTTAGGGTGTCTAAAATGTCACATGGGAGTAGAAACTTGCCTTAAATTACCCCTAACCCGTAGGTATACCTTATGGGCTTTAGGAAACCCTATTAAACTACCCCTAGGTATCCATTTAACCCTTTCTAAACCCCTCTGAAGTTTATTTTCGGGTCAAACCTATGTTGACCATCCCAAAGATTCTTTACCCAAGGCATTTATGACATCACGTTACATTAATTGAAAAAGCTATAGTTAAACACTTTCCCACCAAGAGACAAAAATAAAATTTCAAACTTAAATCCACACGTGTCAAGTGACACAAGAAAACACTTTTACAAATTAATACATGAAATTGTCTCGTGTGGATTTTACATAAATCAATTAAATAACCCTTAACACACATGGATCATTTACTGTTATGAATAAAATACAACACAAATGGGGTGTTGTCTCTCCAAATAGACAAACCCTGGCTTACGAACATACATAGGTCTAGGTTTGGTTCTCCGTAATATTTCCATGGTCACATGGATAACTTCCTGCACATCTCAATTTACACATTAGTAACTTTTTGAATATCCACATATAATATAATTCACAGGAATAATAATACACATCATCACTTGCATACAATTTACATCTGAACAATTTAAATACATCTTTTATCCAAGCAATTTCACAGAAGCAATTCATCCTAATTCTCATAATGTTGATCCACACTAAAACATACATCATAATTCTATTATCATAATAAAGTCCTACAAATTCAATAACGACATTTATCACCGCAAATTCATCTTATTCAAAAATCATGTAGTGTTCTATCTCATAAAGCATATAAATAAATCATCAATATATAACAATGTTATCCAAATCATGAAATCATATAAGTTCTAAATCCAAAATGAATCAAAATAAAGTATCCATAATAGTCTCAATATAAAAACCACTGAAATGTCACACTAAGTCAAGGTGGGGCCTCACACCCTCCTCCTCTAGGTATGAACTTCCTCCTAGAGTTCATCAAAGAGGTCAGGGTACTCTGATCTCATATGTGCTGCGTCCTCCCATGAAGCTGTAACCTCATCATAACAATCCCACTGGACCCTAACCTGGTCCAGCTCTCAACCTCGAAGGGCTAGCGTCCGGCATGCCAAAATGCGAATGGGCTCCAAAGCTAGCTGCCCATCCAACTCCACCTGCAAGGCATCTCAATCTAAAATATGAGACTCATCATAGATATATTTCCTCAAAACTGACACATGAAACACATCGTGGATGCGTGGCAGGCTAGGTGGCAATGCTAAATGGTAGGCAACTGGGCCTATCCTCTAAAGAATCTCAAAAGGTCCTACAAAGTGAGGTGCGAACTTAGAAGCCTTTCCATAACAAATTGGACTCTTATGCGGTCGCACTCTCAAGAAGACTCTATCTCCAACCAAGTAGCTATGATCTATCCTCTTTGCATCAACATATTTCTTCTATCTATCCTGAGCCTCTCTAAGACACTGCCTAGTCAAATCCACCTGTTGTTCCATATCCCAAACTATCTCAGGACCAATAGCAACTCTGTCCTCTATGCGATCCCAACTCAAAGGTGTCCTGTAAGGCCTGCCATATAATGCCTGATAAGGTGGCATCCCCAGAGTAGTGTGATGCCCATTGTTATAGGAAAACTCCACTAAGGGAAGGTACTCTTCCCACCTGGTCTGATGATCCATGGTGTACATGCGAAGCATATCCTCTAACACCTGATTAACCCTCTCTGTCTGACCATCTATTTCCGAGTGATAGGCTATACTGAAATTGAGCTTAGTTCCCATAGCTGCCTGTAATGACTTCCAAAAGGAAGAAGTGAAAAGGGAGTCCTTGTCAAAAATAATCTTGTGGGGCAGGCCATGAAGCCTAACAATGTCTCGCAAGAACACCTGTGCTACTGCTGGTGTTGTGAATGTAGTCCAAACTGGTGAAAAGTGGGCCACTTTGGTCAACTTGTCAACTGTCACCAAGATAGCATCATGGCAACGAGAAGACATAGGAAGACCAATGATGAAATCCATGGATATACTATCCCACTTCCACTCTGGTATAGCATGAGATTGGAGTAGTCCACCTGGATGGCAGTGCTCTACCTTTACTCTCTAACACTCGAGGCAGCGAGCTGCTATCTCAGCAATGAGCTACCACATTCTTGGCCAATGATATAACTGCCTCAAGTCAGCATGCAACTTTTTAACTCTGGGATGTGCTGCATAAGGAGCTCTATGAGCCTCTATGACAATGAACTCTCACAATCCCCCAAAGGAAGGTACATAAATGCACCCTCTGTGGCATAATAGTCCATCGGACTCCAAAGAATAATCCACATGTTCCCCCTCTAGAGTAACCTGAGATCGTATTACCTGAAAACTATATGATACAAATCCTAAGTGGCTCTAAGAAAACAAGTATCAAATTTTGTATTAAGGATGTTAATAACCTTGAATAGATAGTGGATTATATCGGAAAGTGTTGCTTGAAATAGTAAGCATGTGAAGGTTAAAATGGAACATGATTTATAAAAAAAAAGAAAACAAAAAAAAAAATGATTGCGATCTCTTGTGTATAATAATTTATTTCATAAATCAATAAAGGATTATAAAGAATCTAAGAACCTTAAGAGTCTAATAATCACTTCCTAACACTCTCAGGACGCGTGATCTTGAGTGAGGTGTTGCGGTTACTCCCTATAGCATGGCTAGAATTGTCATCTTATCTCGAGTTTGATTCGACATTATTTTTTATTTTCCTTTGAATAGCATTTCGTGACCTAGGGGCTAGTACTTTCTGTCTATTTTTTTTATTATGATGAAAGGACCACTAAACTTATGTTTCTTTTTCTTTGAGCTATGGCACTTGCCATGTTTCTAGTTTTAATATTTTGCAATTGTCGACATTTTTTTTTTTCTTCTTTTATTGGACTTGGCAGAAGTAACTTGTATTTTGATCTTGTAAAGTGTCAAAGTGGTCATTTTGATGGTTGATATAACTAGCCCTAGTGATGTGATTTGTGTAAAGGTCTATCATGTTCGTTGAACCACTGATAGTGTGTCAAGGGAGAATACTGCAAGGAGTGAAATTAGGCGCAAGAATTAACAAAGAATGTGTTTTAGCAAATCAAGATAAAGGAAGGAAGATCCTCCTAAATAAAAAGAAAAATTAATTGAGAGTAACCTGAAAGAGGAAAAATTTATAACAATAGTGTGATCTAGACCTAATGTACTGCGAAAGTAATGGTTGTCAAATGGTAAATTTAGTAGAGGTATGGAGATGATTGCATGGATGATATCTAAAATAAGTGTTAATAATATCCATCACTCCCTTAGAATGGGGTTGTTATGTACCTTAATGTTTGGAAAATTGCAAATAATGTACCCTATGAAACTTAAACCTTGGAGCCTATAAATATAAAAACATGTTAATCCCTAGTGGTAGAAAACTACCCTACATAAGGACAGATTTGAAGAACCCAAATTTGATTTTGCCTTGTCACCTAAGAAAGTTGGATGAAATTATGCACCTAGGACGGTTTAGCAAATAGTGTATTAACACCCTAATGAGGTGCCTTGATGTAAAATAAGTAGATTGGTTAAGTGTGATGTCAATTTTCTTAAGTAACATGCCTGGACGAGAATACAGTAGGATAAACATGCTTAAAAAATAAAAATTCCTAAACAAAGTAGGACTCCTAGAAAATTCAATATGTGTAACTTTGATTGAGGGAGTTGATGTGTGTTATTGATACGATTTGGATGGCGCATTAATATAAATTGATGAAAGATAGAACATTGTAAAAAACCTACCTAAGAATCGAAGGGAAATGTAATAAAAATACTAAGAATTTAACCTTGCGAAGACAATAAGTTAATTACAATAATAAGATTGATTTTGGTATTTCATCCTTCGAGTAGGCAAGATAAGATTTTAAGTAACTTATTGAAAATGATGGGAAATGTTATGTCCCCACTTAGTAAATTATACTCATGCGACTTCCAGGAGTAAGTCAAACTCTAGGGGAGGAGGATGTAAGGCCTTCCCCAAACCCAGCTTTGATTAACCTAGTTGACCATGTTTGACCCTATTAATAAATGCTTTATAATTCAATAGAATGAACTATGTTAGACAGATAGATTGGTGAGAAAGGTAATTGGACCAAGTTATAGAGTTATTGCACCTTGTGGTGTACATTTTGATGTGTTATGAATTTGAAATCCTAAAAGATCCATTGATTTGATAATCTTGATTTAATGTATGTCAGCTATGTTTGGATGTAGAACTTATTTGATTTCGTGATTGGATAACATTGATGAATGTTGATGCTTCATTTATATGCTTTATGATAAAGAACTCTATATGATTCTAGAATAGGATAAATTGGAGATGAGGTATGTCATTATTGGATTTGTAGGAATTTATTATGATAATAGAATTAAGATGTATGTTTTATGTGTGGACCAAAATTATGAGAATTATAATAAATGCTTATGTGAATTTAATTGGATATGAGATATATTGAATTGTTCAAATGAAAATTGTATGCGAAGTGGTTGATGTGTATTCTAATTCATGTGTTTAATATTATACGAGGTTATTGGAAATTACTAATGTGTATTTGAGTGGCGCAGGAAAAGAGAGCCATGTGACCATGGAAATATTACGGAGAACCAAACCTAGACCTATGTATGTTCGTAAAACTAGGGTTTGTCTATTTGGAGAGACAACACCCCGTTGTGTCATATTTTATTCGTAATAGTAGATGATGCATGTGTGTTAAGTGTTATTTAATTGATTTATGTAAATCCCACAAGAGACACGATTTCATGTATAATTTTGTGAAAGTATTTTCTTTGTGTCACTTGACATGTGTGGATTTATGTTTGAATTTTTAAATTAGTCTCTTGGTGGGAATTGTTTAACTATAGCTTTTTCAATTAATGTAATGTGATTCCATAAATGCCTTGGGTAAAGAATCTTTGGGATGGTCAACATAGGTTTGACCCGAAAATAAACTTTAGAGGGGTTAAAAAAGGGTTAAATGGACACCTAGGGGTAGTTTAATGGGGTTTCCTAAAGCCCATAAGGTATACCTAAGGGTTAGGGGTAATTTTAGGCAAGTTTCTACTCCCATGTGACCTTTTAGACACCCAAAAAAGTGACTTTTCTAAGTTGTGCGAAAATGGAAATTAGAAGACTTGAACTGAGTTGTAAACCTTCCCTTTTGAATGGGAGTTCCCTTTCCCATCTTACCTTACTTTCCCGTTCTTGCCCTAAATTTTGGGCATGAAACCATATGCCAACAATCTCCCCCTTTGGCATTGATGGCAACACTCATGAGAAATTTCAAAAAGTGTCCAAAAATGTGTAGTCCAAAAATTTACCAAAAATATGAGGGCTCCCCCTGAGCATATGATTCCTATCTTTGAACTTTCTCATCCTACTACTCCCCCTTTGGCATCAATGACAAAGGTTGTCAAGATGTTAGTAGAGTTTGTAGTTACATCTATCCATATCCTCAACCCTGTAGTTGAGTAGTTATTATTAGAAAAAGATTGCCCAAAATTAAGTTTATACTATCCATAAACTTTTTACTATCTTTTATTGTTGTTTCAGTCCTTTTTACAGTACCGGTGAGATGCTGCAAATGCTCTACTGGTGTTTTGCTTCCCTGTACTAATGCCTCTAAGATTTCCTTCCACAGAGATGCTAAATAGTCCAATCTTGGACTTAGTTTAGATCTCAAGTGTTTTGCCTTGTTTATTATTCGTTCTTTCTCTCTTTCCAGTTTGAGCAATTCTTCCTCAAAATTTGCTAACTTCTCTTCAAAAATTGATAATGAATTCGGTGAGTTGACAAAATTGTCTGCAAGCTTATTTATCTCATCCTATGTCTTGCTTATTTTCTTGTCAATATCTATAGTCAAAAAGTTTGTTTTACATGTATCTTTATACAGATTTTTATACTCTTTCAACAAACTACATAGTTCCGGTAGAAGTGTGTCAAAGTCCCTGTTACACTTCTTTATTTCTTCATCAAAGAATTTTTGTTTCTCTTTTTCTACCATTTCCTTTACTGATTCTTCCTTTATTTTCTCAATATTTCCAGAAATATATTTACATAATGTGTCCAATTGTCCTAAAGAATCTTTATTATCTATATTACATTTAGGAGCAATTAACTTCAAAAATGGTATTGAATCATCTATTGTTTTATAAGCCTGTGAACTATAGTAAGTTATATTCTTTATAGAATCTAATAATACCTCAATCACATTAGTTGACTTGAATGTTGATGATGATCCAAGAGTCTCAGTGCTGCTGGAAATAACCATGCTTGTATTGACCTCTGGCAAGTCAATTTGTGTTTGCATTTCTTTTAGCACTAGTTTCCCTGCTTCACTGCTTACCGGTGTCACTGTTTCCTTGTGAACCTATTCTGGATCCTTTAGCTCTGTTGATTTCTCTATATGTGCCTCAGATTGTATCTTTTTCCCTATATCCTCTGCCGGTTTCTCTGTATCTCCGGTTACCGGAGGCTCATTAGACATATCTGACTTGTCAGTTGTATCTTTATCAACTATTATGTTGATCTTTTGGGTATCAACATTTACAGTGTATAGGATTTCAGGATTAGGATTGCTATCCTCTACATCCATACTTTCTGCTGCTGGTTGGTCTTCAGTGGTTGTAATTTTCATAGGTGGGGGTAGGTTGTCTTTAACCTTTATGCTTGGAGGTCCACCAACTTTGCCTTTCCCTTTGTCCCTATCCTTCTGATATACTTTAATAGGCTTAGGGTTCCTGTATTCTTCTTGTTTTTCCTTTTCAACCAGGAATATATCCCAACAATCTTCTATTTCCTCTGTTACTTCAGTAACTCTTCCTACCATCAGTGAAATATGCCGGTGTGCAGTAGAGAATACCGCATGGTTTGCCTAAGTAATCAAATTATCAATTTCTTTGGGAGAGTTTACTGGATACACAACAAGTAGTTTTTCTATTTTTATTTTCTTATCTAATTCAATCACTGCTTGCTTTCTGGCCTCAAGTCTTTTGTACAAATCATTAGGAATTTTATTGACTACTTCCATCAAAAACTTTTTGTACATGTCCATATGTATTATTACACTTTCCTCAACTTGCCCTTTCTCATCAGTAGATAGAGTGTCATAAATTTTCTCTATGTTTTTCAATTTTCCTTCCTCTATGATTTCATTTAACAATATGTCTAGAGGTGCCAAGTCAGTTTTTGTCTTTTTCTTTTTCTTAGGGGTTAGCTTCTTCTTAGGTGTGACCTTTCTAACCAGAGATCTCACTGCTTATTGCTTCTGCCTTGTCCTTCTAGGTGAAGGAGTGGTTTCCAGTGAGGGATCTCTTTTCCTAACAACTCTTATAAAAGTTGCTAGCATGTCACCTTCCGAAGAAGTACCTATCAGTGATAGATGAGCTTCAGGTTATGGAGCTACCAACTCATCTTCTGTTATGCTGGTTTTCTTTAATACATCTTCCTTAATGGCCTTTGCTTGTCTGGATCCTTTCCTCACAAATGCCTCTACCTTCTTCACTCTTTTCTTAGACTATATTTGGCTTTCTATAGTCTCAACACTACCAAATACTTCTTCCTTAGGTTCTTTGGGGGCTTCTAGAAGTGCTTTAGCATAAGTTTCAACTATGTGATCATTTGTCTCATAACCCATCTTAGTTACCCAAATTGTCCTTGGGATGACTGCTTCCATCCATATTTCATCTTTCTTAATAACAAATCATATATCATCTTTGTATTTGTCTAATATTTTCTGAGATAACCTTATTCTTTTCTTCATTTTTGTCTTCAATGCTTGGAAAAAGTCATGAATGTTGTTTTCCTTGTTCTCACCCATAGTATTAAACAGTTCTGTCAATTGTTTTCCTACCAGTATGTCATAGCCTAGTTCTTTATATCCTATACTGGGAACCTGTTTTGTTATGTGAAGCATTAGGCATACTAACAGATTTCCAAATTTGAAAGTTCCTTTCTTATCCTTCTTTATCTTTCCAAGGTTGTCTATCAATTCATCTTTTAACCATTCAAAGATGTCAATTTTTGCATTGTTTGTCACCATATCATAAGCACTCTTAATGCATAAACTTGAAACTGAGTTAAGTCTATTAGCATGAGTGGCTTTGTAACCTAATATCATACTTATGAATCTCACATTGATATCTTTTACATCATTAACCCTTAGAGATCTCTTATCGAATGTTACACCTGTTAGGTCTATTACTAGGTCATTGGAAACCTTCTTGTTTTTGTCTGGTCTTTTACCGGTGGTCGGTAACCCTGTGATAGCTTTCACAACTTCGTTGGTGATCTTATGGATTGCATCTATCCAGAAAAATTCTCCATGAACTCTGCTTAACACTATCCTAATCACATCCTTAGGAAATTCAGGAATGCTAAGGATTTCTGTGAATCCTAGGGTTTCAATAACCTTGTGTTCAGCTTTAACATTGTCGGTATCATCACATATCTCAATTTTATACATGGTTTTGATTTCCTCATATCCTAACTCTTCAATGTTGCAGTGGATGTACATTCTAGGGTCTTCAGCATATACAACACTTTTAGGGATTTGAGAAAATGCACCTAAGGTATCATCCTTCTTTGCTATCTCGAGGACTAACTGAAATATAGGCCTAGGTCTTTTAATTACTGCCACAATAGTAGGGTTTGATATGTATTCAATTGCAGAGGTGGATACCATGATTAAATATATTTTTCTATCTTGGATGGATGAATGCTTGGAGTGTGCTTGCTTCTTGCTCGAAATGCCTTAGCTCTGAACCTTCGTGCTCTCTAAAAGTTTGAAATCACGATGAAATGAAATGGAGCCAAAACCTTATTTTTATAATGTCTTTTTGCCATCTACCACATTAATTGCATGTCGGTTAAGTATTCACTTAACATTGTCTGTCAGTAATAAGTAATTTTCAACTTCTTATCTCTAACCAAGGGAATAATAGCACATGTGTCATTAGATTGCCAAACCCTCAAGGAAATTTTCTTCAATTGGATGAAGAACTTCCTGCCGGTGGAGCACTACTTTGTCCTATCAGTGAAGCATCACTCTGTCCTGCCAGTGAAGCATTTGTTGGTTCTACCAGTGGAAGAGTATTCCCAATATTTAGATCAACTTTTCTAATCCATTGCTTTGAGAATTCTTGCTTAACTTCTTCAACCTTTTCTTTACCTTTCAAACTAGCACTTTTGTTGTCTACCGATGTACCTTTACTTATACAAAATTTAGCAATATGCCAAATCTTGTTACATGCATAACAAGTTACATTATTTTTCTGAATAGCTTTCCCATAACCTATGTTGGTTTGTGTTCTGCATTGATTTGATAAATGTCCAAATCTTCCACAAACATAACATCTCACATTCATTCTGCAGTTTTCAGAGTTATGACCAATTTTGTTGCATTTTGAACATTGACCGGTGGGTGTATTGTGTAGTACCCCTACCCTAGCCTATTTCTAACCTGGGTTTAATCTTGATTAGTTTATCGGATTTTAATTTTATAGTCAGATGTTGGATTTAACGCATAGCTATTGATGTGGTTTCACACTAGTTTTATGCTAGTTGTTTAGTGTTCTTATTTCATGGTATTCATCGAGCTAACGCATTCATTAAGTTATTATATATGTATACATGTATGATCGTTGGTTGTAGGAGATTTCAGGTACGAAGTCGCATGAGTGCGAGGTTCGTCGTCACCTAGAAGTTCAGGTTTGAGTGTACCTTTTTAATCCTTAGAGTTGGATTAGGTGGTCGTAAGACCCTAGTCGACCTTAGTCGTGCTCAAGTGAGCATCGTCAGTCGTCGTCGGTTACCCCTTTTGTTTGGGTTTGCGAGTCGTCTGTTTGGTTGAGTTTCTCGATTTGCATGCTTGGTGTGTTTGGTTAATTTGATTAATTAGTCCTTAGTAAATTCTTGATTAAATATGCATTTGTGCATTGATGATTAATGGATTAGATTAATCTAGTTTCCGTTATGTGATTTTCGTTGATATTGGGTTGCTCGTTTTAAATTGGGAGTGAATTCAATTAAATGACTGTTTTCGAATATTTAATGCATTTTATATATGCTGATGAAATGAAGTTTTATATTTTATCGCAACAGATTAATTGTATTCTGTTGGATTATTAATCGAAAGGATAAATTTGATTAGATGAGAAATCGAATTTTGAATTGAAAAGGCAAGTTAATTTGTTGCTAGCTAGTAAAGGATTAATTTTATGAATTATTTGTAAATAAAAGTTTTAATTCCAAAAATGGAATTTTTGGGTCAACTCTTAGATATAACCCAAATTTGGGGAAATTTTGAAAGGATGGACAAATTTGGAAAATTTTTGGTTGGAGAGAATTTTTGGACAAAAATTGGGGGTTTTGGGAGAGGATGATTGTTAGTCTGGATCTGGCAGGATTGGGCTCTCCCTCAGCCATACTAGGATTGCGAAGGAAGGTAGAAATTCTGAATTGTCTTCTTGTTGCCAAAAGAATTTATTGTTTTGATTGTAAGAAATGAATTTGTGATTGAAAATCAATTTGTTTGGCTGGAGATTTTAAATGGAAATGTGTATTTTTCTTCATGGCTGTTTGGGTGTTTGAAACCCTTTGTTATTGGAAAGGATGGGAAATCCATCAAGAAAATTTGATATCCAACCCAGTTCGTTTAAACCGAACTCATAGTGTATTTGAAATTTATATTCGTGATGAAATTTGGGGATGGCGTTTTAGCCAAGTTCGAACTGTGTTTTTAAAGGGGAAAATAAAACATTTAATTGCATGCTGGGCGTTGTGTTGTTACCGCACTGTGTGTTCAATTAAATTTAAAACGTAATTGTTTATACCCCTGTGCGTATCGTGCTTTTCGGATCTGGGCGTTGTTTTTATTAATTTTGGACTGTTTTTTGGGGTTGGAGGCGGGGAGCAGAGCTCCCCCGCTCCTCCTCCCCTCTCCCCCGCTCGCCCTTGCTTCCCTTCCTCCCTGCGACACCTGGTTCTCCGTTGGTGTGTGCGGCCGTGGCGGTTGCGGCTCACGGCGGTGGCCGCAGGGCGCCGCGGCACCTGCGGGCACCACCGTGGTGCCGCCCACGAAGCCCCCCCCAATGTCTGCGGCTAGGGTTAGGGTTAGGGCAGGGCCCGCCCTACCCTTTTTGCCCAATGCGTTTTTCTTTAAACATGGATTTAAAATGTTTTTTTTTTTTTTTTATGCTTTTTTTTATTATTCAAAAAAAATGGCATATTATATTGTAAATATATCATTTTAATGAGAGTATTTTTAATGTTAAGTTTAATTCGTTTTTTAATCTGGATTAAGGTGGCATATAGTGGTAAATGCTAATTAGATATGGATTAATCTTATAATGGGTTTATAAGTGAATTAATTATTCAATCCCATTTCTCGACCTATGCTCCTTTCCTGATTAAGTTCTAAAACTGTTGATTTTCGCAATTGAATATTGTTACTTATATTCTGACTGATCTTGGATTAATAAATCTAGATCCCACATTCTAGCTGATTAGAGGATTTGGCTAATTAAGGTAGTTTTGTTTAAAAATAATAGAGAATAATATGTTATTGGAAATCGTTGGAATACGATGTAAATTCTACTTAATGATGTTTTGTTGGAGATTAAATATCTTATTTATTTGATTCATGGTGGTCTGAATTTTATTAATATAAATTGGTTTAAAAACTCTTTATGGCTTAATATGTCTGTTCGACGCTTTGAACCTTCAAGAGTTAGAAAACCAAGAATAACTTAACCCTAGTTGAGGTAGATAACTGTAAGCTGATTTAGATCTTGTGGAAAACTTGATCGATTTTAATGTTTAAATCAATTTGAGGAAATATTGTCTTTTCTGATTACTGCCTTGCGAGTTTAATTTCTGTATTCGCCTTTAGTTATGAAATGGCATGTTTTGCTTTGTTGATAGGTCCCTGTCGTATGAAATGATTTGGTGTACCTGTTCCAATCCTCTGTTTCTGAGTTGGCTGTTGTATTGTGGTAGTGTCGTTTTGATCATATCCTCCTTGTGTGTGTGAGTCGAATAATGATTCGTGGTTAACCTTAGTTGTCAGGTCTCTAGTTAGAGTACCGTCAGTAAGTGTTCATCCTTGAGTCCTATTTGACCAGATGATTGTTTCTCCTTCTTGAACTCCGTTCGTCTGACCATGTGTATTCCTTGGTTTTGAGTTCGTCTGAGTTTGGTCTAGTGTCGTATGGGAAAGTGGCTTTCGATTGGGGGCCGCGCCCAAAGTGGCTGCTGGGTAACCCGTCGAAAGTGAGTCTAATAAGCGATAACCTAAGTAGATTAGAATGTAATTTATAATTAAGATAATGTGCCTCACACATGGGACGAATGCTATCATAGATTCGGCATGCTGTGAGAAGGCCTGAAATGGCAAACCATCTTCCTTGTCTTCACGAGAGGATGTGTGGGTCCACACGAGACTTGGATGGGCCAGAAGCTCGGATTAGGTTGCCAGGGTGACCCAGTGTATGGGGCCGGGACCTATGAAGACTTGCCATGGTATCCATACCAGGTTGTGTGATGACACTTGTCCCTACGTTCGCTAGTGTGTTGTCGTTTTGTCCTGTTCGGAGTACCTTTGTGAGTCGTCCTTTTGTCTCTGCCCTTGTGAGTGTCGGTTTCATGTTAGACCTTGGGTGGTGATGGCTCAGTTTTATGGATGCTCTTCTGGACCTCTTGTTTTAGCTTTGATTATGTTCAGCTGGATCCTGTTCTTTTCAAGGATCGTTTATGTATTAATGGACCGATGTGGTCGTTTGTATATTGTTTATATTTTGCCTTGATGGCTGGATTGTATGGTGTAACCTCTTGTACTCTTAACTTTATTATTTATCAGAGGGGTCTTGCAGTTGCGCAGACCCGGAGATGTAGCCCTTTAGGGGTGAACTCCGAGATCATTATGGTGTCATGTGATGTATTCTCTTATGTTTCCTTTATTCAGCTTTATCATGTATGATTAACTCATGTTAGTATGGTTAAGTGGATAATTGGAATTAACTATAAATGCTTATATTCAGTTCTTCCTTGAATGCCATGTTGATCGAATGCGTAAGTGGTTTAGATGAGAATCATCGTAGATGCTTTTATGTAATCATCTTTTGAAATGCAATAAGTTGGAATATGAGAATGTAACTTAGAGTAATGTATTATACTCAGTTGTTGTTAAGGAATTTAATATGCTTGGAAAGATCTCTTATGTTATGATGAAATCCTAGTGTATTAGAATGTTAGATGTATGGTTTGTAATTTTAAATGAAAAGCTTGAATGAAGATTATGAATATATCTTAATGGGTGAATCTTTGTTGTGATTTATATTTCCATCTTTTGAAAGAAATTGTCCTGATTATGAATTATCTCGTTGTTAAGATAATTAGATTATTGGATTAATTGTGCGAGTTAGTGAATTGTGATATTTAAGTAATCTCGTTGGGAAACTCTTTAGGAGATTGTTGTTGATGTCTTCCGCTATGTAATCTGAATCTTTGATATCTTGTTGCATCTTATGTGTTGTAACTTTAAAAAAAAAATTATTGCACTCTATTCTTGTGTTATGGCTTAATCCCTTCGGGGTTTCCTGGCAGGGCATTACATTTGGTATCAGAGCCCATGTTGCAAACATTGGGATCTCTGGTGTCGCGTGTGCCCTCTATTGGTGTGAGGTGTATCGACCTTATGTGTATGCTTGTCCTCCTTTTGTATGTGAGTGATTGAGCAGACCTTGTTTGGTGTGTAACGTATGTGTTCACATCATGTTTTCGCCTTCTTGATGTTGGTGTTTGAGTGTTGTACTCTTTAGACTAACCCATTTGGGTTGGTCCGTGCTTGTCTTGAGTCTGAAAGTGCGAATTGCGTTTGTTTAAGATTAAGATATAGCTTAATGTTGTCCACTTGAAGGACTAGTATGGCGATTATTGAATGCTTATTTTGTAGAAAATTAAATGATTATCACCATTCCTCTCTTCTTTCTGGAAATTAAAACGTTTAGGATATGTGTAACTATCTTTGATTCGAGTTTTCTTGTTTGCGAGAGAGAAAGGTTGTGACTTCTTGAACCCTTGTGCGAGCCTTATGTCGCTCATGTTTTTAGATTATTAAAAGGGCTATGGGTTTAAAAAAAAAAAAAATTATTTCGGTTATTGGGAGAAAACTGTACGTGTATGTTAAAGAATTCTCCATGTGTATCTTGTAGGAGTAGCATGATTAAATTCTACCTTAGTAAGGTGCATTGCTATGCGAATAGTGGAATTATGTGAAACTGCTTGGTTTGTAGAAGTGTTAAAAAGAGCATGTTATTGTAGCTTCGAGAGAGTATTAATGTGTTCCCTGAAAGATTGTTTTATGTGTTTTCCGAAAGATTGTCTTATGTGTTTCATTAAACCAGTTTGATTGAAGATTTATTTTAGCAAATGCCCCATTGAACTCGCTTTTGGGTATGTGGAATTACCTTGATGTGTTTAGAAAGAGCGAATGGAAAAGCTTGTTTGATGTGTGTGCATTAATATGTGTTATTGGGTAATAGTTCTTGCTTATCTTTGATCGTAATGTAATCTTCTCTAATAGGTTGCAAATTATGACATGTGTCTATATTGTATTATTATAAGTGAGTGTTCTTAAGAGGTCTTGCATTATTGAAAAGATTGCCTCTCTTGATCTCTGTTTTGTTTAAGAAATCTAGAACCTCCTGTTGCAACCATAAATATTGGAAATGTTATGTGAGACTGATTGTCATCCTTCTAAATGGAAGCGAAATAGAAATCGTGTAATTTAAATGATAGGCTTATAGTGAGAAAATATATTATGTAGCGTGATCTTGTTTGATCTTGCGTTTCTTTGTAGGAAATAGTTTGGTTATCAAACTCTCTTTCCCTTCTCTTTGCCTAATCATGAGATTTTTAGAAATGATAATAAAGAGTGCATTGATTTAAATAGAATGTTTATAAAACAGGTGAAATTGTATGTTGCTTTTGGCTTCATAGTGATAGATGAAAGTCTTAAGCTTTAGAAATGAATTTGCTTAGCTAGTAATTTAGTTACGGATGCTTGGTGAAATATGATAAAGATATAGGAATGATGTTATTTCCTTATAAAATTGTGAATTGTTAATAATTTCAGTACTTGAATCTAGAGTAAACTTGATTCAGTTAATTATATAGAAAGCATAATTGCAATCTTCCTTGTTTAGATGTAGCGTACTGAAAAGTACTCCCCGTAAATGTGACTAACCAGTGCTGGTGTATTTGTGTGTATTGTAAGAAACCAGTGCTTATTATATGTGCCCATGGATTGGTGAAGTAATCAACCATGGAGGATATGTTTCTTATGAGTATGGGAAACCATACTGTTTATGTGATGTTGCTTATTTGTTTCCCTGCTGAGTACCAAACCTCGGGTTGTGGGTAACTCAGTATGTTAAGGGGTAGTATTCGAAGCGACCGTTTCTTGAATAGTATGGATTGGCGTACGAGTAATGTCGGCGTGAAGCGACTTTAGCTTCTTTACTTCGAGGAATGATATAGTTGTACTTGTAAACTGTATCAAGGTGTACTCAATACTTTCCCTTTGATGAACCTATTTATAGGTTTATGTGTGTCAGCCTATTCCTCCTCCTTAATTGAGCAGTTTGGATGGTGATTCTTGTGTTTAGTGATGGTATGATTTGGAGGATCCTTTGCCTTGTCTTCATGAAAGGTAGGTTTATTCACATGTGCTGCCAGTTAGTATGTGTTGGTGGGCATGTGGGTGGACCATAGTCATGTATACCTCTAACTTACGGCGAGTATCCTTCTAGATACGTCGCTATGCGGGATGTGGCTTGCGCGTGTTTTTTTCCGCGAGGTGCACTACCATGCGGGATACGTCCATTGTGTGTTTTCTCCACTTGGGGTATTGCCATGCCACGTGACGACGTGATGCGGGGTGATGTCGAGGTCCACACTGCCATGCCATGTGGATGTGTGACTTGGCCACACCACATGATGGGCTACTAGGATAGCTAGACGATTGTTCCTTCCTTCCTCGTTGGTGGCTAGCTATTAGTCACGTAGTGATGTAATGTGCACTTATGATTTTCTTTTGATTATTTCTTTATTTCTTTGTGGCTAGCAATTTATTCTACTTTGACTGTGAAGGTTTAGCCACGATCTTGTGATCTTTTGCACTTTTGATTTGGTGTTGAGATTCCGGATTATTTTCTTACCTTACTGTTGGAATTGAGGATTTATTATCTTTATTCTTCTGTACTTTGGTGGCTAAACCGGTTTATCCTTGTTGTTTTCGTATGCTGGTCTTGTGTTGCAATGTGAATTCCTCTCCAAGAACGTAGGAGACGGGCTTGGACGAGTGTATACGAGGAAGTAGACGCAAGGAACCTTGAGGATGGGGGTATGTGAGGCTGTGATGTAGCTAGTATCCACTACCTACCTATGTGTGGTGACTATCTCTTGGAGGCTAACCACCTTGCACAACAAGGGATATTCACAGAGGTCTTGTATGGAAGGTAGCACCGCTATGGTGTGCCTAGCACCATCGAGCCTTTGAGTGAGATATTGGATTCTTATGATCATATTGTTGTTCTGAGATCAGGCATAGAGATGCTGATCGTGCATGTTATCTGTGACCGAGCATTAGACATGCTCACATGTGGCCTTTTCTGTTATGCATTCCAGTTATGTGGATGGTTATTGTTTGTATCATGGAGTAAATTGTGTTAACTTGTCACTATGTTATGGGACATAGTCTTTGGAAAGGTTTTCTTATGCCTGGCAAGTGTAAACAATTGAGTTATTTTGTTGCTCTTATTTCATGAAAGTTAATTTGGTGGTAGAAATTGATGTTTTGAGCTAGTTCTATGTTATTAAATATTATGATAAAGATGGATTGGTAAAGGAAATTGAGCTTGATGGCATGTCTTCTGGTCATGTTTGATAGATGATTATGGTAAGTGTTGTTTACCTCCTTGTAATGTTTTAATTTGGTGCAATGAAAGGAAGAAAATTCTTGTTTCTTTGCTATGAATGTGGATAATTCCTCGAATATTTTAAGGAATGTATGGTTTTAGATGTATCTTGCCAATGGATAATGGCGTTTATAAAGGATTTTGCAATAATATTTCATTTGATTATGGAAAGATTTCTATGTGCAATTTGATCTTTGTTGAATGAGTTTCAGGGCTGATGCGTGCGACATGTTCTCCATCTAGCCTTACGACTTCCAGGAGTAAGTCGGAACCTAGGGGGGGAGAATGTAGTACCCCTACCCTAGCCTATTTCTAACCTGGGTTTAATCTTGATTAGTTTATCGTAATTTAATTTTATAGTCAGATGTTGGATTTAACGCATAGCTATTGATGTGGTTTCACACTAGTTTTATGCTAGTTGTTTAGTGTTCTTATTTCATGGTATTCATCGAGCTAACGCATTCATTAAGTTATTATATATGTATGCATGTATGATCATTGGTTGCAGGAGATTTCAGGTACGAAGTCGCATGAGTGCGAGGTTCGTTGTCACCTGGAAGTTCAGCTTTGAGTGTACCTTTTTAATCCTTAGAGTTGGATTAGGTGGTCGTAAGACCCTAGTCGACCTTAGTCGTGCTCAAGTGAGCATCGTCAGTCGTCGTCGGTTACCCCTTTTGTTTGGGTTTGCGAGTCGTCTGTTTGGTTGACTTTCTCGATTTGCGTGCTTGGTGTGTTTGGTTAATTTGATTAATTAGTCCTTAGTAAATTCTTGATTAAATATGCATTTGTGCATTGATGATTAATGGATTAGATTAATCTGGTTTCCGTTATGTGATTTTCGTTGATATTGGGTTGCTCGTTTTAAATTGGGAGTGAATTCGATTAAATGACTGTTTTCGAATATTTAATGCATTTTATATATGCTGATGAAATGAAGTTTTATATTTTATCGCAACAGATTAATTGTATTCTGTTGGATTATTAATCGAAAGGATAAATTTGATTAGATGAGAAATCGAATTTTGAATTGAAAAGGCAAGTTAATTTGTTGCTAGCTAGTAAAGGATTAATTTTATGAATTATTTGTAAATAAAAGTTTTAATTCCAAAAATGGAATTTTTGGGTCAACTCTTAGATATAACCCAAATTTGGGGAAATTTTGAAAGGATGGACAAATTTGGAAAATTTTTGGTTGGAGAGAATTTTTGGACAAAAATTGGGGGTTTTGGGAGAGGATGATTGTTAGTATGGATCTGGCAGGATTGGGCTCTCCCTCAGCCATACCAGGATTGCGAAGGAAGGTAGGAATTCTGAATTGTCTTCTTGTTGCCAAAAGAATTTATTGTTTTGATTGTAAGAAATGAATTTGTGATTGAAAATCAATTTGTTTGGCTGGAGATTTTAAATGGAAATGTGTATTTTTCTTCATGGCTGTTTGGGTGTTTGAAACCCTTTGTTATTGGAAAGGATGGGAAATCCATCAAGAAAATTTGATATCCAACCCAGTTTGTTTAAACCGAACTCATAGTGTATTTGAAATTTATATTCGTGATGAAATTTGGGGATGGCGTTTTAGCCAAGTTCGAACTGTGTTTTTAAAGGGGAAAAGAAAACATTTAATTGCATGCTGGGCATTGTGTTGTTACCGCACTGTGTGTTCAATTAAATTTAAAACGTAATTGTTTATACCCCTGTGCGTATCGTGCTTTTCGGATCTGGGCGTTGTTTTTATTAATTTTGGACTGTGTTTTGGGGTTGGAGGCGGGGAGCAGAGCTCCCCCGCTCCTCCTCCCCTCTCCCCCGCTCGCCCTTACTTCCCTTCCTCCCCGCGACGCCTGGTTCTCCGTTGGTGTGTGCGGCCGTGGCGGTTGCGGCTCACGGCGGTGGCCGCAGGGTGCCGCGGCACCTGCGGGCACCACCGTGGCGCCGCCCACGAAGCCCCCCCCAATGTCTGCGGCTAGGGTTAGGGTTAGGGCACGGCCCGCCCTACCCTTTTTGCCCAATGCGTTTTTCTTTAAACATGGATTTAAAATGTTTTTTTTTTTTTTTTATGCTTTTTTTTATTATTCAAAAAAAATGGCATATTATATTGTAAATATATCATTTTAATGAGAGTATTTTTAATGTTAAGTTTAATTAGTTTTTTAATCTGGATTAAGGTGGCATATAGTGGTAAATGCTAATTAGATATGGATTAATCTTATAATGGGTTTATAAGTGAATTAATTATTCAATCCCATTTCTCGACCTATGCTCCTTTCCTGATTAAGTTCTAAAACTGTTGATTTTCGCAATTGAATATTGTTACTTATATTCTGACTGATCTTGGATTAATAAATCTAGATCCCACATTCTAGCTGATTAGAGCATTTGGCTAATTAAGGTAGTTTTGTTTAAAAATAATAGAGAATAATATGTTATTGGAAATCGTTGGAATACGATGTAAATTCTACTTAATGATGTTTTGTTGGAGATTAAATATCTTATTTATTTGATTCATGGTGGTCTGAATTTTATTAATATAAATTGGTTTAAAAACTCTTTATGGCTTAATATGTCTGTTCGACGCTTTGAACCTTCAAGAGTTAGAAAACCAAGAATAACTTAACCCTAGTTGAGGTAGATAACTGTAAGCTGATTTAGATCTTGTGGAAAACTTGATCGATTTTAATGTTTAAATCAATTTGAGGAAATATTGTCTTTTCTGATTACTGCCTTGCGAGTTTAATTTCTGTATTCGCCTTTAGTTATGAAATGGCATGTTTTGCTTTGTTGATAGGTCCCTGTCGTATGAAATGATTTGGTGTACCTGTTCCAGTCCTCTGTTTCTGAGTTGGCTGTTGTATTGTGGTAGTGTCGTTTTGATCATATCCTCCTTGTGTGTGTGAGTCGAATAATGATTCGTGGTTAACCTTAGTTGTCAGGTCTCTAGTTAGAGTACCGTCAGTAAGTGTTCATCCTTGAGTCCTATTTGACCAGATGATTGTTTCTCCTTCTTGAACTCCGTTCATCTGACCATGTGTATTCCTTGGTTTTGAGTTCGTCTGAGTTTGGTCTAGTGTCGTATGGGAAAGTGGCTTTCGATTGGGGGCCGCGCCCAAAGTGGCTGCTGGGTAACCCGTCGAAAGTGAGTCTAATAAGCGATAACCTAAGTAGATTAGAATGTAATTTATAATTAAGATAATGTGCCTCACACATGGGACGAATGCTATCATAGATTCGGCATGCTGTGAGAAGGCCTGAAATGGCAAACCATCTTCCTTGTCTTCACGAGAGGATGTGTGGGTCCACACGAGACTTGGATGGGCCAGAAGCTCGGATTAGGTTGCCAGGGTGACCTAGTGTATGGGGCCGGGACCTATGAAGACTTGCCATGGTATCCATACCAGGTTGTGTGATGACACTTGTCCCTACGTTCGCTAGTGTGTTGTCATTTTGTCCTGTTCGGAGTACCTTTGTGAGTCGTCCTTTTGTCTCTGCCCTTGTGAGTGTCGGTTTCATGTTAGACCTTGGGTGGTGATGGCTCAGTTTTATGGATGCTCTTCTGGACCTCTTGTTTTAGCTTTGATTATGTTCAGCTGGATCCTGTTCTTTTCAAGGATCGTTTATGTATTAATGGACCGATGTGGTCGTTTGTATATTGTTTATATTTCACCTTGATGGCTGGATTGTATGGTGTAACCTCTTGTACTCTTAACTTTATTATTTATCAGAGGGGTCTTGCAGTTGCGCAGACCCGGAGATGTAGCCCTTTAGGGGTGAACTCCGAGATCATTATGGTGTCATGTGATGTATTCTCTTATGTTTCCTTTATTCAGCTTTATCATGTATGATTAACTCATGTTAGTATGGTTAAGTGGATAATTGGAATTAACTATAAATGCTTATATTCAGTTCTTCCTTGAATGCCATGTTGATCGAATGCGTAAGTGGTTTAGATGAGAATCATCGTAGATTCTTTTATGTAATCGTCTTTTGAAATGCAATAAGTTGGAATATGAGAATGTAACTTAGAGTAATGTATTATACTCAGTTGTTGTTAAGGAATTTAATATGCTTGGAAAGATCTCTTATGTTATGATGAAATCCTAGTGTATTAGAATGTTAGATGTATGGTTTGTAATTTTAAATGAAAAGCTTGAATGAAGATTATGAATATATCTTAATGGGTGAATCTTTGTTGTGATTTATATTTCCATCTTTTGAAAGAAATTGTCCTGATTATGAATTATCTCATTGTTAAGATAATTAGCTTATTGGATTAATTGTGCGAGTTAGTGAATTGTGATATTTAAGTAATCTCGTTGGGAAACTCTTTAGGAGATTGTTGTTGATGTCTTCCGCTATGTAATCTGAATCTTTGATATCTTGTTGCATCTTATGTGTTGTAACTTTAAAAAAAAAATTATTGCACTCTATTCTTGTGTTATGGCTTAATCCCTTCGGGGTTTCCTGGCGGGGCATTACATATTGATACTCTGATAATTCCTAGATCTACATTCATTTTCTCTATGACCATACTTATTACAGTTAAAGAATTTTCCATTGAATTTATAAGTATTAGGTTATCTTACTGGTTTGTTGTGATCCTGAGTATTTGTAGTACCGGAGCTTTCACCAACTTCAAAGCCAAATCCAGAAGTGTCACCTTTAGGTTTTTGATTCTTCAGTAAGGTACCAAGTTCCTCTGAGCTTTTCTTGAATTTTTCTTTATGTTGATTTGCAATTTCCAATTCTCTTTCCAAGATTTCTTTTTGTCTCATCAGTTCATTTGAGTCATTCTGAGTTTGCATCAGATCTATCTTCAACATGTCATTTTCATAGCTAAGTCTTGTGTTCTCATTTGCTGCATCACTTAGTCTTCTGGTCAATTCTTCTTCATTCTTCTTCCTATCCTCAATCTCTTTGCAAAATCTCATAGTTATATCCCGCATTTCATTTTTTGTTGTCATGATCTCTTGTTTCATCTTGCTTATCATATCATTAAGTGATTCCTTTTCATCATTCTCATTTTGCAATTTTTCACAAAGTTCTCTTCTCTTATTTCTTGCAATAGTAAGATTTTCTTGAAGTGCCTGAATGATATCCTGAGCTGCTCTTAAATCATCTTCTAATTTGATGTTTTTCAACTTCTCTGCATCATAGTTAGTAAGAGCTCCTTCAAGTTGCTTCATTAGATTTTCCATCTTTACCGGTGTCAAGATCTTCCTCAAGTTGTTAGGCTTCTAAAAATAGAGGACCAGGCTCTGATACCAATTGTTAGGATTCCCACAGTTACTGAGAGGGGGGGTGAATCAGTATCTAACCAGTGATAAGAATTTCTTAAGTTAAAACATGCAGAACATAAAATAACAGTATACTAGTATGCAAGAATTAATGCAATAAATAGAATCAGAAACATCCACATGAAAAGAACACCATAACACAAGATGTCTAACGAGGAAAACCGGTGTGGGAAAAACCTCAGTGGGATTTGTGACCCACAATATTCACTCACTGGCCAATAAGAGAATATTACTTACAATAGGGGCCTGCACATGTAGGAAGGCCAACTGCCTAGAGCTCACTCCTCAATGAGAAGTCACACTGGCTTACAATAAGGATTATACTAATCCAATGACTTGTACTACATTACAATAGCATCTCCAATGCTAGATTCAGTAACAGTTCTTGCTATGTTCTTTACATATACCCTTGACCTATAATTCACATATTAGGTCTGCCTAATAATTTTCTTTATGCTCGCTACATTACCTCACTAAATGTCTACAATGATCTCCTTTATATACAAGAGTCATTTTTCAATTTGCCAAGTCAGTTTACAATAATAAACAAATTATTACATAACAAAAATCCTATCGGCCTCTATGCTGGTATACATCTTTTCTTCTGTGCCGGTGCCGGTGCTAGTGTAGAGTGATCTGTTAATGTCAGTGCACTATCTTGCCCGTGTAATGCTTTGCCGGTATGATGTCTTGCGAGTGCCATAGGATTGCAAGGTTGCCATCAATGACAAAACCTTCAATCACATACAATGTCTCATTGGAGTGTCCATATGCCAACAATATGGAAGTAAAAAAATGGAGTTTCTATGTGTAAGATATGGCCCTAAAAGTACAAAACTAAAGTCTAACTTCAAAAACCTATAATAGACACTAGGAATATAATCTAACAAAACCACCATGTGAGAAAATTAGAACCAAAATTAACTTTTTGACTATATGTGGAAGTAAAAAAATTGGACATTGTATGAGAAAGCTATGGCTAAAACATTGAAGGTAGGTCAAAATGTAGACTAGAAGAAAAATTAGATTAAACCACCTATAGATTCAAATAGCCCTCTAAACAAGCTTTGAGGATTTTCTCTTCTTAGAAGCATTGGAAGATTATAGATTTAAATTTTTGTGGATATGTTTATGGGAAACGTTTCTATCAATTATAGAGAAAAAAAAGCACTACCATTGTGTTTGTGACATCGAAAATCCCTAAGATCAACTATCATTTTGTCAAAATCTTAATAGTTGAAATTTGGAGTCAAATTAGCTGAGGGTACATTTTTTGAGGTGTGTTTTGGGAGTAACTAAAAATTCTATTCAAGTTGAGGTGAAAGAGATAATAACATTGCGCTCAAAAGGACCAAAAGCCTATAAATCACTTATAAAATCGTCATCTAATAGCAACAAAAATGAAGTCAATTTTTTTAAAGTGCACAAATCCTTGTGTCATACTACATGGATATGTATAGACATACAAGTCCATACCCCATTATCTAGGCATTAAAATTGTTGAATATTTGAGCAACTGAGAGGATGGGTTTGAATCAGTTGATAATTAAAATATTCCTTAAACTTTATTCACAAATCCAGAACAACTAGAAGAATTAATCAAGACAGATAAACCATAAAAGTATATGCATAGAGTAAATCAGACACAAGGAACACCAAAATATACATGGAAAACCCAAGAAGGGAAAAAACCATAGAGAATGATAATTCTCAATATAGAAACACCAGTTAAGTTGATTTTTACAAAGGATGGTTCAAGGCCAAAAATTCTCACTGCAAGAGGGATCACTTCCCAAAAAGTGTCACATCCAAAGAAAGAAAGATAGAATAGATAATCCACCATTGAAACACAGTCTGCACTATTGAAACTTCTTTTGGTAACTGATGCTCTGTGAAATGGGAGATTGTTAGACAAAACATGTGGTTGTATAACACATAAGAAGCACAAGAAACAAAGAGAAATGTTAGTGTTAATCAACCAAAGACTAATCTAAGCAGGCATACCAAGAGAGACAATAGAAAACATAATGAAGCATTTAACTACGAAAATAAATGCAAGAAGATATCTCCAAATGCCTTCCACCATGCTTGTAGCTCCTCCTCCCTTGTTCCTCTCCTCTCCAAGTTCCAAATTAGTGTAGCTCTCAATAGCTTTTTTCACTATGGATGCCTTATGGAGGTTCAAGATTGAAATGCTTTAACTATGCTATGCAAGTGTAAAACAAACTAGTTATCATATGCTATGAAATGAACTAAGATTTATTTTAATCTAAAATGACCATATATTAGTGATTTATGCTAAATGCTCTTCTCTAAAATTGGCTATAATTTAAATGCATACAAGTTTTCAGGATGTGGATTATGAAGAAATGAGCTCTATTTATAGGAAAAATGAAGCAATGGATGGCTGAGATTAAGTAATCTCAACAAGGGTCAGGATTGAATGGTTTATGATCTATGTGAGGACTTTCAATCCAATCCTAGGATGACAAATATCAAAATGATATGGGTTGAGAAGAGAGGGAACAAGCATTAAATGCTTGACATGACCTAAGGGTTAACTTGAGAGGTAAGGTTAATGTTGGGTTGAATGGATAAATTCATTATTCAAAGAATAATGCTTTTATCCAATGGATAAACTCTTGTGCAAGAGTTAGTGAGGATAACCATGGTCAAAGCAATAAATGCTTGAGAAGACACATGGGTCACATGAAGGTTAAGGTAGGGGTCAAATTCCCTAACTATGTGTGTGAGTTGAGTTAACCATTAATGGTCATGTGAGAGCCATAAGTGGTTTGGAATACTTTAGAGGTTAGCTTGTTGAACACATAAAGCATTAAATGATTTTCAAAGACTTTGGAGTCTTTTAGAAGTGACTCCAAGTTGCTTAGGAATGTGACAATAATTAGGGGATGGATTAGGCTAATTAGGAAGGCATTAGAACAATCTAGAAGGGGATTAGGATTGCAAGTGGGTTTGGTGGGTGAGGGAAAATAGGATTTTTATTAAAATTAATTTCATTTATTTCAACAAATAGGTGCAAGTTGCATTTTTAGAAGAATGCAAGTGGGGGGGGGGGATTTAATTATTTAAATAAATGTTTTATTTAATTTATTTAAAAGAAGAAAGGGGATTAAATTGAATAAATACGATTTATTCATTTAATTGATTGTGAATTTGGTTTAATGAATTAACTAAAATAAATTAAATAATTTATTAAATTAATAGGAGAATGTTTGAAGATGAATTAATTAAATGTTAATTTAATTAACTGGTGGCTAGTGGGGTTTTAATCAAATAAATAGCAAATATTCATTTAATTAAACTGGACATATTTATGTGACTATAGTAACTATATGCAACACAACTTCACACACCAACTATATTCTTTCAATCTTGCATATCTTTTGCACAATTAGCCATTCATAAAAATACCACACTAATTCATCTAGGTCATACACATACATATACTGTCTCCAAAAAAACATAATCTTCCAAGTCATCCAAGAAAAAACATCTAAAATAGGTCACCACTAAACATTCTAGTGGTGGGAAGGAATGAGAAGTAGACCACATCATGACAATATTCATAGAACACATCAACATGTTACATACATTACCAATGGTAGACCCAAAATATTATCTACACAATATTCAAATGTCGTTACACATCCTCGACTTCTGAATCAACACCTCTAGTTTTGGACCCAAAAATAGCACTAAGTAACATCAGGAACAAATCTTCCAAAGAACCAAGACTTCTTGGAAAACTCCAAATGCCCAACAACATCACATACATACCTATCTTCCATTGCTTCTCAATATACCACATCCAGAACTAACCAGTCCACAAGATTTGATGTCAATGACAACATACAACATAATACTAACAATCTCTCCCTTTATCATTAATGGCAACATCCATCAAGATGGTAAACATATCAACACACATCATACTCTCTCTCCCCCTTCACAACAATGAAAAAAGTGGGAAAAAATCCCACTAAGCAACTCACTCCTGCTCCCCATAAGAGGAAGCACTCGAGCATCGGTCCACAAAAAGAATATACAAGCCACTCACTAGACCAATTGTACATCCAAATGCACATTAGTTCAAACTAGAAAGGGGTAATACCCCTAACTTTATCAGAGATACTCAAAAGTATTGTTGCACAATTCCTTAGTGAAGTATCTGCAATCTGCTCCTTTGTAGGTATATATTCAAGTCTGACTTCAATGTCTAACACTTTTTCCCTTTAGAAGTGGTACCAAATAGATATATGCTTTTTTTGTGGAATGTTGTACTAGATTCTTTGAAATATTTATTGCATTGGTATTTTCACACATGATTGAGATAGGGTCATCACACTTTACACCAATATCCTTAAGAGTGTGCTTTATCCATTAAATCTATGTGCAACATGAAGATGCTGCAATATATTATGCTTCAGTTGCAGATAGAGACATAGAGTCCAGCTTCTTACTTGGCCAAGAAACCAACTGGGTGACAAGAAAGAATTATCCTCCACTTGTACTTTTCCTATCATCAACACTTCTAGCCCAGTCTGCATCTATATAAGTTGTTAGGGTAAAATTTGAGTTCTTGGGATACCATAACCAAACTCTTATATGCCTTTCAGATATCTAAATATCCTTTTTGCTACCACAACATGTGAGTCTTTCAGATCTTACTAAAATTTGGCTTCCAAACACATTGCATACATGATATCTTGTCTAGTGGTGGTTAGATATAATATTCATCCAATCATTGACCTATATTGACTTGCATCTATTAGGAGATTCATTATATTTAGTTAACTTTCATCTAATGGTCATAGGTGTACACACCGCTTTAGAATTTTCCAACTCAAACTTCTTTAACAACTATTTGATGTACTTAGACTAAGAAATGAAAATTCATTTATCATTCTAATTAACTTGAAAACCAACAAAGAAATTTATCTCACCAATCATGGACATCTCAAATTCCTTCTACATCTCATTAGAAAAAATTATACACAAGCCTTCATTTTCTCCAAAGATTATATCATAAACATATACTACAACAATTAGGATTTTACCTGAATCAATCTTGGAATATAAATTGTTGTCAATTGAACCTTTCTAAAATCCTTGATCAATCAAGTATACTTGTATATCCTTCTAGACCAATCTCTAGGGGCTTGTTTCAGTCCATACAAGGGCTTCTTCAATCTTCAAACAATGTTCAGATCATCTTTCAACCTAAAACCTTTTGATTGTTCAATTTAAACTTCATCTTTTAAATCTTCATTCAAGAATGTTGATTTCACATCCATCTGATAAACCTTGAAATCATTAAATGTTGCAAATGCTAAGAATATCTTGATTACCTCCATTTGAGAAACTGAGCATAAGTCTCATCAAATCCAATGCCTTCAATCTAAGTATAACCCTTGCAAACCAACTTTTCTTTGTTTCTTACAACCTTTCCATATTTATCTAGCTTATTCCAGAATACCCACTTAGTTCCAATTATGTTCTTGTCTTTCAGTCTATTGACTAATTCTCATGATTGATTTTTCTCAATTTGATCTAGCTCTTCTTTCATTTTCTTCATCCAATTTTGATCATTAAAATCTTCTTCTACTATGATTGGCTTGATTTTTTATAGTAAAAATAAAAACCTTGCTCTTGAGCTACTTTGCTTCTTGTGATGATACCTTTACTCTTATCTCCAATAATTTCATATTTTGAATGATTCTTCCAAACATATCTTGGGGTTTTTGATTTAGATATTGGATCATCTTGATTATTCTTTTCTTCACTTTTGATTTCATCTTCCTTTTTTGTTTCATCAGACTTGTCAGTTTCATATCCTACCACTATCTCTAAGTATTTTGAAGTACTTTCATCAACTTTCACATTTTCACTTTCAATAATCTTATTCAGCTTCTTGTTGTAACATAAGTATGCCTCACTCTTTATTGAATAACCTAATAATATGTCTTCATCTGCTCTGCTGTTGAATTTTATAAGATTATCCTCATCTCTCTAGGTATAGCACCTGCTTCCAAATACTTTGAAATGTTTCACTATCAGAGTCCTACCGCACCAAAGTTCAGAGGATGTCTTCCCATATTTCTTGCAGTATAGAATTCTTTTAAGAGTGTACGACATTTCTATGTGAACTGCTTCTCTCTAGTATACTTCCATTAATCCTGCTCCTTTCATCATAGTTCTAGATACCTCTTGTATAGTTCAGTTCATTCTTTCTACTACACCATTTTGTTGTGGTGTCTTCTAATCCCATGTTTCTCATAGAAATCATTAAACTCATAAGAATTCTCCTCCTCTATCAGACCTTAAACACTTGATTTTTTATCAACCTCATTCTCAACTTTTTCCTTGAATATCTTGAATTTCTCTATTGCCTCAAACTTCTCTCTTAAAAATGCAACCCAATTCAATCTAGAACAATCATCATTCAATAATATTAAATACCTCTCACCTTGTAAGCTCCTTATTCTGGTTATACCACATAGATCTATGTGTACCAAATCCAATAATTCGATGGATGAATACTTTTTCCTCTAAATGTGCTCTTTACCTGCTTTCCTACTTGATATTCTTGCAGATGTTATTATCTAGTTTGGTCAATCTAAGTAAATCTCTTAATGCACTCCTCAAACTGATCTATACTAGATTATCAAAGTTTATGTGACACATCCTCCAGTGTTATAGCTATATGTCATCAAGTTGAGATAATAATCAATGTCTAGTAGCTCCTTCTAGCTCATACACATCTCTATTTTTCCTTCTTCTAGTCACAATAATTGTTCAGACTCCTACTAGATCTCACATCCATTATCCTAAAAAAGAACATTATATCCATTTTCACACATCTATCCAACACTCAAGAGATTATGATGCAAACCCTTCACATGGTAAACATTTGTCAATGTTATGCTTTCCATCAAAAGTAATTGAACGAATCCCAACAATTTGTGTTGTTTGATCATCTCGGAACCTAACAGAACCTCCATCATATTTTTCAAGCTTTATGAACTTACTCTTATCATTAGTAAAATGATTTAAGAATCCAATATCAATCAACCATTCATTCTTATCTCTTATTTCATGAAATGTAGTAGCAATAGTCTTAGAAATACCAAACCTAGGTGCATCCTTTTCTCCCAGAAATAATCACCTTCTTCATAATCTGATTCATCATCTGAAGTGCCATCATCATGCTTAACATAATAGGCTTTCTTATTGAAATTTCCTTTATTTTCTCTATACTTTTGTCTTGTTCCTTTTTTCAAACATCTAGTAGCCATGTGACCAATCTTTCCACATCTTAAGCATTTAAAGGGTATCATACCTTTGTACTTGTCGGTTCTTTTCTTCAATTTACTCACAAAGTTTGCTTCCATATCATCTGAGCTATCATCATCATACGAACCATCTTCAAGTACTTTAAATGTTGTCTTTCTCCTTTTCAAAGTTTCTCACTTCATATTCAGTCAGGGTACCAAATAACTACTCTCTAGTGAACTTCTTTGAATCATAGGTTTCTTCAATAGTTGAGATCTTGTCATTGTAACTCATCGGTAGAGTCATCAAGATTTTGTCACTTACATCTTCATCATTCAAGGTTCCTTCGAGTTCTTTGATCTCATTCACTGTACTGTCAACCTTCTCAAAATAGTTTACTATATCTTCTCCTTCTTCCATCTTCAATTGTTCATACCTTCGCTTAGCTATCAGCATCTTTGTCAACTTAACTTTCTCATTTCCTTCATAGATTTCTTTTACATTCTGCAAAACCTCATAAGCAGTATTTTTGATAATGCACTAAACATAGTGTACCTTGCCTTTTCATTTTCTTCATAGGCTTGAATATCATCTAGAGTAGTAAGACCATTTGTCGGTTATACATATTTAGTCTCCATTGTCTTCCAAGTGTTGTACCCCAGAGAAACCAAATAACCTCTCATATTTCCTTTCCAGAAACTATAGCCACATCCTTCAAACATTGGAATAGATAATTTGTGTGTCATCAAATCAAGATCTACCTTAAGAGGTTAATCTCTATGGAAAGGAACCAAAGCTCTGATACCAATTGTTAAATATCTAGGAAATTGAGAGGGGGGGATGAATCAGTTGAAAATTAAAATCTTCTTTAAACTTTATTTACAGATCCAAAACAACTAATAGAATTAATCAAGACATATTAAATATCAAAGCATATGCACAAAGTAAATCAAACACAAGGAACATCAAAATATATGTGAAAAACCCAAGAAGGGAAAGACCACGAAGAATGCTAATTATCAATATAGAAACATCAGCTAAGGTGACACCGGTTAAAGTGATTTTTACAAAGGATGGCTCACTACCAAAAAATGCTCACTACAGGAAGGCTCACTACTGAAACATAGTACTGATCCTTCCTACTATGTTTCAGAGGGCTCACTGTCAAAGAAAGAAAGATATAAAAGATAATCCACTACTGAAACACGGTCTGCAGTGTTGGAATTGCTTCTGGTAACTATCTACAACACAAATTCACACATCAACTAGATTATTTCAATCTCTCATATCCTCTACACAATTAGCCATTCACAAAAAATTTGCACTAACTAATCTAGATCATACACCTACATATAATAGCTTCGAAAAAAACATAATCTTCAAAATTGTCCAAGATAAAGATCTAAAATAAGTCACCACTAAATATTTTGGTGGTGGGAAGGAATGAGAACTAGATTGCATCACAACATTCTTCATCACACATCAACATGTTACATACATTACCAATGTCAGAACCAATACATTATCCACATGATATATAAATGGCATTACACATCCTCAACTTCCGAATCAACACCTCAATTTATGGACCCAAAAATAGCACTTAGTAACATCAGAAACACATATTCCAAAGAACCAAAACTTCTGAGAAAACTCCAAATGCCCAACAACATTACATACATACCTATCTTCCACTGTTGCTAAATATACAACATATGGACCTAACCGGTCCACAAGATTTGACATCAATGACAACATACATCATAATGCTAATAAAAATATCTCTTACAAAAATTTGATCATTTTTTTATTAAAACCTTTTAAAAGGTCAAAAAGATTTTTTTTAAAAAGTCAAGAGGGGATTCAAAATCTTTTGGTGGGAAAATCTTATTTTCAGCACCATTGTACTCTTTTTCAAGAACATTATAACTTGTATGTACGATGCTTGAACCATCCTTTGACCTTTTTTGGTGACTTTACTATATTTAGCAGCTAAGGCTAAATTTGAAACACTTCTATGTTTAGCACAAAATTAGAGAAATTTTTATATTTAGTGGATCACCTCTATTTTTGGCCAAGAGACTAGAATAATATTCAGTGAAGATTCTATCCACATTAGCTTTGATACCATGTTGAATTTTGAAATACAAGAACTTGCTAGATCAAACAACAAACAAAACGCCTTCCTCAAATGAGAGTTGCAAAAATGAATGTCATATTACTCGAAAGAAAAGAATATAATATTAATTAAAATTGTACAATGAGTTTCTTACAAAGAAAGTACAAAGATGCCTAGCCTAAATTTAGGAGAATAAAAGTGAAAGCATGAGGAGCTAAATAAAGCTCACCTCTTGCTAAACTAGATGCACAAATTCTAAATTAGAAGAAAGAACTCCTAATTAGTTTTAAAAAATAAACTAAGAGTTAAATATGCTCTAACATCATTAAAGAGAGAAAGAGAGAGAGGGGTGGGGAAAGAAAATCGTCAAAAAAGAGGGAGAAAGGGGGGTAATCAGGGGGAGTAAGAGAGGGAGGACATGGATGTATCAATAAAGGGAGAGGGTGAGAGAGGTTAAAAAGCGAAGGTAATTAGGGGGAAGGCATAATGAGAAAAAGTTGTTGGTAATTAGGGGGTAGGAGGAGAGGAGAAAGGGGCAAGTATCAGTAAAGGGGGAGAGGGAGAGATGGGGAGGGATGTGAAGAGATAGATAGAGAGGGGGTTGTTAGGAGAGGGGGAGAGGGGGAAGATAGAAGTATCATTAAATGAAGAGAGAGAGAGAGAGAGAGAGAGAGAGAGAGAGAGAGAGAGAGAGAGAGAGAGAGGCAAGGGGAGATAAAGATCTAAAAATAGAGGGAAAGCGAGAGAGGAAAGTGTCCAAAAAGAAAAGTATAAGAGGGATAGAGGGAAACATGTTTTATTAAACATAAAATGTTATATCAAGCATATATATAATATTTTTAATATATTATATATTAATATCATTAATTATATCATATTATATGTATTAGCAAGATATATATGTATTAAATAAAATAAATATAATGTATATCAATATTAAATATTATAAATAATTATATAAGAGGTTTAATATATTATACATCATAGACTAACAAATTATTTATCAAAATATATAGTTGAACGAAAAAAATTATTTATAATAAATAAACTAACAAAGTATTAAAACACACACAATGGTAATGGATATAAATTATCATTACATATCCAATGCTAAGTGATGCCTATTACTAAGTGATATCTATTTTTGATGGATGTCCAATAGCAATTGATATTCATTTTCTCTACTACCAAAAACTTGTAGCCTTGGGATTTGCCTTCAGATTTATTTGGGATTTGACTTGGATGTGCCAAAACTAGAAAGTCAACACAATAAATGTGTTTAGAAGTTTTTCTTGCTTTTCCAGACTTGACCCATGTGGATGATAACTTTTTAACATAAAATTGTTAGGATGATTGAAAAACATCTATAACTTTCAAATGGTTTCACTTTTTTTGAATCTGAAAATGCACCACATTCTATGATTCACATACTATAGGAATATAAAAAAATTAATTACATAAAGTCTTGGAAAAGTACTATTGCATTGAAATTTTAATTTTTTATCAAATACATTATTTTTCTAGAAAATAAATAGTAGCTTAGAAACTACATTCAATTTACTACAAGTTCTACTCTTACATATTTTTGAAATTATGTTGATAACCTATTCAAATTTCATGTCAAATTTTCTAACTTTGTTTGTTTTAATTTTTATCACTATTTAAGGATCTAGTTTGGTCCCTCATGATCCTAAACATACCCTATTATACTTAAAAAAAATTACTATTTTATGCTTGATTGTGCTATGAATACCCCTCTGTTACATGTGTTATTTCCAACCATGTTTCCTAATAGACGTCTTCGGTATATCTAATCTCCTATCACAACATTAATGAAAAATGGTTTTTCTTTTGTAGGTATAAAAGGCCTACTACCCTTAGTTTAAAAGAGGTTTTTATTTAGTTTCTCTTCATAGACTTACTGTTGGAATCAAGGAATACTAAGAGGGGGGGTGAATAAGTGTTCTACAATCTTTTACTTTATTAAACTATTCTTTCAACCACTTAATGCATATGAACAAAAGAAAGAAGCAATAACATAAAGCAAATAACCGCAACACCATAACACCAAGATTTTTATACGTGGAAACTTGGTTAAGGGAAAAAAACATGATGGGGATGAACACACAATATAGGTATACTTTGCAAAAGTATAGAAATATTACAATGGAGAATGCACATGCATTCAAACACATTGCCTAGAGCTCACTACTCAAAAGAGAGAGTCTCACTACCTACAACTCAAATACAAAGATTACAGATCATTTGAACTGATGAACAACATCTACTAATGCCAAAGTATAGTTCTGATTAAGCTCACTATATAGATTTCATACTCTAATCATACTTCATCTTATACTGCTATGTTTCTCTACACTGTCATTGATCTAGAGTACTAAACACCAACTTGTGCATGTGGAATTGTGCACACTTGATTACATCCAACCTTCACAACATCAAAATGACCAAAAACATCACTCTTATATATCCAGAACAAGAAATCAGATCCATCATGTTGGGACTCATTAAATTTGAGTAATTTGAGAGGCCCATTTCAAAATTTTGTTATTTTATTTTCAGAAAGGCACCTAATTTCATTCAGGTGGCCTAGTTAGAGAGAGGGTAAAATGGAGCTAGTTGATTTTCAAAGGGTAAGGCTTGGGAAATGTGTCCTACACCTTTCATTTGGCCTATGAAGTGTTCTGCAACTTTTAGTTTTCGATTTGGATTAGTTTATCAAGTACCCATTTCAAGGGGTGAGCTGAAAATGCATCATAAGTGCAAATGCAGATTTTATTAAGTAGCCTACTATGAGTGCCTATAACTTTTGACTGGTTGATTGTCATGGTGAAATTCAATGTCTATTGAATTTTATGCATAAATTTGAGTCAAAATGCAAAATTTCAAGTCCCTGTGGATCCATTTTCTCAGTTTGGTAAGCTCAATCCGTTTGTAGTTTATGGTTTGCACAAGTCCCTATTTCGATAGCTAGTTAGAGCCTCGCTTTGCATGTGTAAAAGTTGCCCCGGTGAGTTTCATATAAGAATGTTTATTCTGGGCTATTTTGATATAAAAAAAAAAGCTATGTTTCAAATTTGAAGCTCCTACCAATCCGTTTGATCAGTTTTCAAAAGGATTTCTTGAGCCGCCTTATTCAATTTTTTGCACTTTCATTGTTGCACTTGTTAAAGTGGCTATTTTCATGAGCTCACTATTCACACCCAGATAAATTCCCAATCAAACTGAGTATTCCAAGGTCTTCTTTGTACTTCAAGTTAATTATGCCCCAGATTTGGGGGTCTATGAAGATCGTTTGATATTTTTAAGAAAGGCATTTTGAGGTCCCTGCGCATTGACTTTATCAAGTTCGCAGTGTTGACAAAGCTAGTTGGTCATCTTTGACCATTAATATTTATTCACTCGGGATTCGTCTTGAGAAATGGCTTGGCAAAGTTAATTTTTGTATATCAAAGTACACACCTGTTAGTTTGCGAAGTCCAAAAAGGTGTTTTGACCAGTTTGAAAAATATGTCTTTGGGATTAAATGCAAAAAATATGGCGCAGGTGCCTGAAAGTCGTGAAGCTCATTTTAATGGTTAGAAAACTACGTCGATCAATTCTAGAGGTATGTTTAAGGTTTGTGAGGTATTTTGAAGGTCAGTTACATGAAAATGATTTTTTTTTAGTCAGACCCACTTTGGGGCCCGACTTGGCTCATGCCCATGCATTAATTTTATGGTGAAATGTTCTTATTTCATGGCAATGCATATCAGTGAATGACACATCATTAGTAGGCTCAAGAACACTTCACACTTTATTCAAACATGTATGAACAATTGGCTAAATTCAAGCTTTAATGCTAATTTGGACCAAAAATTATTGTTCATAGGTTACTACACATGTCAACTAAAAATCCTTGATCCAAAAACTAATAACCAAAACCACTCCATCAAATCCACACAAAGGTTAACTACACAAGTCGACTTCTTCTTAACTAGCAAAGTGAGACCTGGTACTCAAAGTCTTGAATCTTGCACATGAAACATCACCGGAGACCAAAACTCTAGAATAAGGTATTATAGACATCCATCTACCTTCCCTTATCTCTAAAGCACAAAACGTTAACCTAAAAATAAATCCAAACCAAAATACTGAACATTGTTAGATGCTCTATTCTAAGCCTACCAGACTTAAACCAATCTTCAATCTATTTTCTGGTATGAGAAAATCATTCACTGTCGATGGTTATACTAACTTGTTTTGCCATCAATGACAACACTTGATAAACTGTATAGTGTCTCTTGCCAACACTCTCCCCCTTTGGCATTGATGGCAATATTTGTTGAAAAATGATTGTGTCGGAATCAGTACCAACAAATGTATACACTGCAAAACTCCCCTTGAGATGAATATTACATTTTTCACTACCATACACTACCCCTTTGACATCAATGGCAAAGGTAGGGATTTTCATGCCAAAATTCATTAAAAAATTCTATATACAATAACATATATACATACAAACATTCCTATCTTACATAAACTTAAATATATCTATAAAAATATTCTTCAATAAGTTCAAATGATTGTCCCAACCTTTCTTGAGACACTCCAAAATTGAGATGAGACAACTAAAGAGAAATTCTTGCATCTCTACCAACTGAAGATATTAGGGATCATTTGTAGTCGAGACATCTTGGGATTCCTTTAAACCACTGAGCATTGTGTCTAACTTAGGAGTGATTAGACTCCAAAGTTCACCAACTCTATCAAAAATTTTCTCCTTATCATGTCTCAAACTCTTAATCTTGTCAAGTAGAGATACAACTTCACTTTCTTTTCTAGCTACAGAAGTAGTCAAAGGATCAAAGGAGCTGAGATACATACCAATTGCTTCTCATTCTCCTTTATCTACTTCTCAATTTCTTCAAAAAATTAGAAAATGATAGACAATATTTGTAGACACTGTCTCCTTCAGATAAGGCATTTTGAATACTTTTGACACAGGTGTCTAGAAAACTTCTATCACGAACAATCATCTCCTTTAGTTCACTAAACCTCTTGTTATTAAACTCATTCTGGATCCTAACTTCAACTAATTTTTCTAAGGACTCAAATTGGGTACTTACAGAATTGATTGAGATCTTCAGCTAACCGGAGGGATAATTAAATGTGTCTTTATATATGAGGAAATTATCTTCTCTAGGATACCAGATGCAAGACTCAACAACTCACTGTCCTCCATGTGATATTTTGGGATCTCCTCTCTTGCCTTATCTCATCAAAATGATGCTAACTTTAACTTTTGAATGGGAGAAAGAGTGGCCTAATTTATAGGCCCTTGAAACAATGTCGGATCATCAAAAACTAGTTTATTCTTCTCAAGGAAGTCCTACATATCTTTTGAAATGTCTCTTGCTTCAGAGACAACACCAATTACCTCAACCTTTCTTCACTTTTGTGTCAATTTCATCTTTGACTCTAGAATAAGATGTTCCAAGAATCCACCTACCCTCTTTCAGATCTGCAACATAAAATGGTAACCTGAAAAGAAATCCGGACCAAAATACTAAACACTGTCAGATGATATATGTTTTAAGATTGTTGGACTTAAGAAAATCACCAATATAAATTTCTATATGATGAAATGAATTAATGTGGATGGGATCACTAACTTGGGTTGCCATTAATGACAACACGTGGTAACCTATGCAGTGTCTCTTGCCACCAATTTCCCCCTTTGGCATTGATGGCAACACTTAGTAAAAAATGACTGTGTCGAAATTAGTACCAACATATGTATACACTTCCAAACTCAAAAGCTCAAAATTTAAAACACCCCCTGAGATGAATATTACATTTTTCACTGCCCTACACTCCCCCTTTGACATCAATGACAAAGGCAAGGACTTGCATGCCAAAATTCATATAGAAACTCTATATACAATAACATATGTAGACATAGACATTCCTATCTTACATTAACTTAAATATATCTACAAAAATATTCTTCAATGAGTTCAAATGACTATCCCAACCTTTCTTGAAGCAATCCAAAACTGAGATGAGACCACTGAAGAGAAATGATTGCATCTCTGCCATCTAAACATCTGAGGGATCATTTGTAGTCAAGGCATCTTGGGCTTCCTTTAAAGCATTGAGCATTGTGTCCAGCTTAGGAGTGATTAGACTTCAAAGTTCACCAACACTACCAACAATCTTCTCCTTATCACTGTTCAAACTCTTAATCTTGTCAAGTAGAGATATAACTTGACTTTCTTTACTAGCTACAAAAGTAGTCAAAGAATCAAAGGACTAAGAGATATCTACCAATTTCTTCTCATTCTCCTTTATCTACTTCTCAATATCTTCAATAAATTTAGAAAATGATAGATAGGATTTATAGACACTACCTTCTTCAGATAAGGCATTTTGATTAATTTTCACACAAGTTCCTAGCCAACTTCTATCATTATAAATCAACTCCTTTAGTTCATTGAACCTCTTGTCATTAAACTCATTTTCAACCCTAACTTCAACTGATTTTTCTAAGGACTTAAAGTAGGTACTTATAGAATTGATTGATCTCTTTAGTTAACCAGATGGAGAATCATATGTGTTTTTAATATATGAGGGTATTATCTTCTCTAGTATACTAGATACAAGACTCAGTAGCTCATTGTCCTCCATGTGAGATTTTAGGATCTCTTCTCTTTCCTTAGCCTAAGAAAATGATGCTAACTTTAACTTTTGAATGGGAGAAAGAGTGGCCAAATTTATAGGTCCTTGAGACAATGCTAGATCATCAAATACTAGTTTATCCTTCTTAAGGAAGTCCTTGACATCTTCTGTAGTGTCTGTTTCTTTAGAGACAACACCAATTACCTCTACCTTTTTGACTTTTCTATCAATTTTAACTTTGACCTCTTTTGGACCTTTATTAATCAAAGCTTGAGTCTCCACAGATGGCGCTGTGTCCATTTGATTTAATTGATCTGGAGGATTCTAAGTATCCTCAACCTTATCTCCTTTTCATGTATCCTCTCCACCTTAATCCATCACATCTTCTTTCTCTTTATCCACACCTTCCTATTTTGAAAAAGATGAAACATTCACCTCAACCTGTTCAACTTTTGAATGCACTTTTTGTACTTCTAGAATAGATGAACCATCACTATCATGGTCTTCTTTTGAGACAACATCAAATTTGTTCTTTTCTAGAATTGTCTTCAAGATCTTCTCTGTCTCTTTGATTTCTTCATCAATTTTCCCAATCATAAGCTTATTTATTCTTATTTTGCTTCTAAACTCCTTTCTAGCTTCTTTGAGTATTCTATTTATTTCCTTTACATCTATCATAGGACATAGATTTACCAACACATGTTCTTTTAATCTTTCATCCTCAACCTTAGAACTACATCTTCTAATTTATAAAAGTTTATACAAACTCTTAGGAATCTTAGATACAATTTCAAAAATAGCCCTATTGAAAATATTCAAATACTTAATTGTGGCTTCTTCAAGAATTCTCTTACCGAAGTCATCAAAATTGTCATAATATTGAGAGTTGCTTCAGATTACCTTGCACTGTTATGGCTTCTTCAACATCATTGACTAACATTCCAAGCTTATCTGAATCTAGCTTCATTTTCTTACTTACTTTCTATTCACCAAAGGGCTTAACCTTAGAGAATTTTAATGCTTTTGTGCTTTTGGTCTTGATTTCCTTCACAACTTCATCAAACTCTATCTCTTAGTCATACTCAACAATGAAATATTCCCTTGAGCTCTTACCTTTATTTTTCTGTTCACCTTTTCTAAATTATTTGACTTGTGATTTCTTAGTGTTGACTAGCTTAGAAAAACTAGAGGAGGGTACAAAGTTTTTGGTTTTCTTTGTCTTGCTAGGAGAGGCCCCTAGAATAGTAGATTTTTCTTTGTTGGATTTATCCTCTTAAGCTTGTTGTGATCCCTTTTTGGCCTCCCTCATAACTTCTTTGGTAGCTACAATACTCTCCACATACTCCTCGACTTCTTTCATGACCTTCTAGACTATCTTATGTCCCTTAAATTGGCTATGCAACCACAAGTATTTCTCAACAAATGTGACAAATCTCTCTTCAGAGGTATCAATTGTCTTGCTCATTAGATTTTGAGCATACATATCCAGTATTTGAACATCAACTTAATACCCCATAGGCATGATCTAAACTATCATAGGTTGTACTTCTTCCATCAATCATTGATCTGTATCAACCATAAAGCATATTATGTCTTGGTACTTTTCAAGAATTGACTTAGGGATCCTTTCCCTATCATGTATAACACTTTGGAAATTCTTGAAAACACCACAAAGAGAAGTTATCTAGGCCTTACTATATAAAATCTTTGATTTGAACAACTACTAGTATGTCCCTTTCCCACTAAACATTTCTAATTCCTAGAACCTCATTCATGAAATAGAAGAAAATGTATAAGATCAAAGCTCCATACTTGAAGGTATTCTTCTTGTCCTTCTTTGTCTTGGTTAGATTCTTTATTATCTCACTCCACAACAACTCACATAGGTCAAATTATTTATTTTCCTTGATGCCTATGATTAAACCACTGGATATAGAGTTCTGTCAACTGGAGTGATAGAGCTTATAGCCAATCACCATTGAAGAAAAATTCACATCATTCTCAAGTATGACATTGATGATCATAGCCCTTTTGTCAAATCTTAATCTGGTTGTATCAGTGACAAGTTGATTCTTCATGGATTTCAATGTAGGCAAATCACTGGTTGGTCATAGACCAGTTACAACCTTGATTGTATCCATTGTAATTATAAATGACTTTCTCAACCACATAAATTCATCATGTTCTCTACTCAATACATACCAGACCCATTCAATTTCTTTGAACATCGAAAACTTGATAATCTAAATAAAGTTCTCCTCCAATAGCTTAAATTCTGGTTTGACCTTGAAATCATCTCCTAATAACTACTTGGAGTATAAATTTAACAAATGTGAGCTCCCTAGCTCACCAAGATTTACATGAATGTAAACCCTAATGTCTTCGACATGAAGAACTCCATATGAAACCAAGTAAAATGCACCTAGAAGATCTACCTCAACAGAACTAAATGGATGTTTCTTGAACTTTCGGCAAGATCTCTTAGTGATATCAACAACCAATGGAGTAGCCATCTTCATAAATTTCAATTTGAAAAGTTTCATAGATAAATACCTTCTCCATTAGATTAGGGTTTTGCATAAAAAATCTTCTCCACACTTTGATCTCATAGAAATATGCTTGCAAACCACTCTCCTTCTCTTCTCTTCGAACCCAAGTGACAAATCAGAGAGTTAAGTTCTCGTTTATCATTTTCACATATAACTTTTTTAGTGCAATAAATGTGCTTGCCCTAAATCTTCTGGATACCCTATTTTCTCATACTGGTTCAAAAAAGGAAATTCCACAACGGATCTTCAAAATTCCTCAATTTCTTCCAAAAATCCTTCCAAATCATTTGCAATATCCCAATACAACTTTTGTCAACCTATTAGATTCAAGCACCAACTGCTAGCAGGGGAAATAGGATTTTCTTGGAAACTCCCCCTAGGCCAGAGGCCATAAATCAATTCCTAAAAGAATTTCCAGCACCAAATTTAGGTGCAGACCCATTCCCTACATTACTCTCACTCTTCTTTACCCATGTCTTCATTTTATTCTCTATCTTATCGACTTTCCCTTTTCCTTTATCATATGTCTCTACATTTTTGCTCTTATCTTCCAGACCCTTCCTATTCACATTCTTGCTTCTGCAGAATCTTGCAATATATCCAAATTTCTTGCAATTGTAGAAAACAACATTTTCTTGTCCAAACTTGTGAATCACTCAATTTCCTCTTGATATGCACTAATTAGCAATGTGACCAAACTTGTTGCATGCAAAACACCTAACATTCCTTCTATTGAAAGAGTTATCATCATACTTTTGCATTCACTTGATTTATTTGCATACTTATTACAATTGAAACACTGACCAAGGAAAGATGGACCAATTTGATTTATTATACTTTTACACTGAATAGATTTATGATCAAATTTATTGTAAATAAATAAATCACCATTAAAATATTGATACCTTTGAGGTTGTCTTACTAGAGACCTTCTAGGTTTTCTCTTCTGATTTTCTGACTTAGGATTGCTTTGACCAGGTCCAGAGCTTTCTCCTTTCTCAAATCCAAGACCTTGCCTATCATATGCCTTCTTTTGGCTTTCAAGTAGCATATCAAGTTTAGCTGAGCTAATATTTAACTTCTCCTTGTACTCATTTTTAGTCACAAGTTTATTCCAAAGAGTAACAATCTTCCTTTCAATGTCTTCCTCATTATGTTTGGATTCTTGCAATTCAAGATTTAATTGGCCAATATAACAATCAAGTATACTGCATTCATCAGTTCTTTCTTTCAAGGATTGAATAAGATTCTCTTCATTCTTCTTTCTTCCTTCAATTTCTTTGGTCAATCCCATCACCATAGATTATATTTCATGTTTCAAGATTGCATTATCTTTTGCAAGCTTCTCACATTCTTTTGTCTTCTCCTTCATGGCTTGACTCAAGTGACCATCATCCATGCTTTTTCTTTCTTTTTGCTTTAGCTGATCATAGAGCTCCTTTCCTTTTTCCCTCCACTCTTTTAGTTTTTCTTTCAATGACTAAATGAAACTTCCATCATCTTTAAGGTTCACCTGCAACTCCTGTACTTCTACTTTGGACTGATCAAGATCATCTAGTTCAACTAGGAGTTGTGATGCAAACCGCCAGAATCTATTGAATCACCTTCCTAGATCTTCCTCAAATTGTTAAACATCCTCTGATAAACCAAGCTCTAAGACCAATTGTTGGAATAATGGAACACTAAGGGGGGGTTAATTAGTGTTCTGTAATCTTTTACTTTATTAAATTTCTCTTTCAACCACTTAATGGACATGAACAAAAGAAAGAAGCAAGAACATAAAGAAAAAAACCACAACACCATAGCACCAATATTCTTTATACGTTGAAACCCAGTCAAGAGAAAAACCATGGTAGGGATAAACCCACAATATAGGTATACTCTACAGAAGTATAGAAATATTACAATGGAGAATGCACATGCATTCAGGCACACTGCCTAAAGCTCATTGTTCAAAAGAGAGAGAGGCTCACTACCTACAAATAAAATACAAAGATTACAGATCATTTGAACTGATGAATAACATCTACAAATTTCAAAGTATAGTTTTAGTTAAGCTCATTATATAGATTTTATACTCTGCTCATACTTCATCTTATACTGCTCTGTTTTGATGCACTATCACTAATCTAGAGCACTAAACTCCAACTTGCACACATGGAACTATGCACAATTGATTACATCCAACCTTTGCAACATCAAAATGACCAAAACTATCACTCTTAAATATCTACAACAAGAAATTAGATCTATCACTAGTCAGCTCAAGAAAACTTAACACTTTATTCAAATGTGTGTTAACAATTGGTGGAATTCAAGCTTCAATGATAATGCGGACCAAAAATTATTGTTCATACATTACCAAATGTTGGCTAAACATTCTGGATCACAAAACTAATCACCAAAACCACTCCATCAAATCCACACAAAGATCAACTACACAGGTCAGCTTGTTCTTAACTAGAAAACCAGAACCCGGTACTCAGAGGCTTGAATCTTGCACGTGAATCATCACCAGAGACCAAAACTCTAGAATAAGGTCTTCTAGACATCCATCTACCTTTCCTTAGCTCCAAAACATAAAATATTAATGTAAAAATAAATCCAGACCAAAATACTAAACATTGTCAGATGCTCTACTCTAAGTTTACAAGACTTAACAATCTTCAATCTATCTTCCAGTATGAGAAAATCATTCACTATATATGGATATACTAACTTGGGTTTCCATTAATCACAACACCTAATAATTTGTGCAGTGTCTCTTGCCAACACTTGCACCCTTTACAATTATTTGTGACTATAAGTAGGTTCATTGCCTCTAAATAAATAAATTTATATTTTTTTCACCTCCTCTCGATTTTAATTTATGTTGTCTAATTTCTTGTTACCTTTATACATTAATGAATTTAATACTTTTCTAGATGTGTCTATATTGTAATCAATATTTTCAAGAACTATTTGTGTCCATACCATCTTATCTTGTAGTGATTATTGAAGCCCTTACCTCCATATTTGTCTATGAGGGCTACTAAATGGGATCTATGTGATTTTAGGAAGCTTTGTTGGTTCTTTGTGTTATTGTGAGTGGGGAGGAAACTCATTTAAGTCTTATTGCATCACCCCTTTTTTCTTTTTGCATTATTTTATCTCCTTTTCCTTGGTAAATGATGCAGCCATAACCGGTAAAAACCCTTAGAAGAGTCAACCAACTTATGCAGCGAGAGAGACACAATGCAAACAACAAGAAAACATAACAAATTAATATAAATATATCATATTCAAGCCATAGAAATTTTGGAAATCATTTATAAATCTTCACATTATCATCAAAGAACATCCAATAGTTAACTGATTACATGCAGGCTTTAAGCCAGAAATAACCCAATCGGGACTCTAAAGATCAACTAGATCACCACATGTGAATCTCAATCCTTATTCTAAGTTCTACTTCCTCTGCCCCTATAAATGATTACATAACATCACATTTATACCCACTGGAACATATCTAGTTCAGCCTAAAAAGATTATATTCACCAATGCAGGAAAATGAAATGTGTAATTAGGTCGGCGGGCTAAGATTTAAGAAATCTTTCCAAAAAATAACAGCCAAGTAATGCAGATAAGAAGGAAGGTTGGCCACATGCCAAGGAACATTGTACAAGACCCAAGATGGATCCACATGCCAAGAATCATGCCGGTAATGAAGGAAAACCAATCGGTAAGTACAAGAATTGTCCTGGGAACCCTGAATTAGCCAACCGGAAGTGATAACTGATTGGAGAAGAACCCAAAGAAACTAGAAATCTAGAATCAACCATATGAAACTGCCAAGAAACTACAAACAAGATCTACCATGAAGAATAAGCAACTACTGGTACATACCAGTAAGAATACTAAAACTACACAAAGAACTAAACAAGAACAAGACTAAAAGGAAATGTTTTTAGTTGATGCAAGATTGCTCATCGACTGGGGATGCTCTTGCATTAGATAGCCTAGGTAGAAAAATATGTTCCATGGGAGGCAACTCATGAACATCTAAAATGATTCGTGATGAAGATCCCATGCTCATTTCTGATCCAAACATCTTCTTTATCTGCCAATCTCTTCTCTATCTCTCCCAATGCTTCAACCGACTTCTCTAACCTATGACTCTCTTTGTTTCTCTTTGTTTGCTTTAGATCTTCACATTGCCTTCATTTCTACAATTCTGATTTGGTTCTACCACAAGACCTTATATGATTTGTTACCATCATCTCTTTGTCATCCGGTTCCATCTGTCCGTGAGACTCATCTGTCAGATCCTTCTACCAAATCATGTCACCCTCTGGTATAATATTTGCAACTGGTTCTATCAGATCTTTCTTCAAAACCTCCAGTATAACCTTTGCAACCAGTTCTTTCAAACCTTTTGGTATAACCTCTACCACTAGTTCCTTCAAACCTTCTAGTATAACCTCTCCCACCAGTTTCCTGCAACTTTTCTCAGGACTCAGATTCTTCACCTCCTTCTCTTTCTCCTTCATAGAAATAAATGTGAACTTCTTCCCATCCTTTTTAATAGTAACTAGGTTTCTTCTATAGTCATAAATAACTCCTTTATCATAGTGTCAAGGTTTTCCCAATAAGACATGGAAAACATTCATGGACACAATATCACATAAAATTCATCTCTAAAAGGCCTAATATTGAAACTCACCCAATACTGCTCCTTTATCTCTATCTTCTGATCATCTTGTAACCAACTTACCTCATAAGGAAAAGGATGCTCAAGCCTCTTCAACCCAAGCTTCTCAGCCATCTCCTTGAATACTAAATTATTAGTACTTCCAATATCTATAATGACCTTGCAACACTTACCACCTGATTTGCATACAGTCTAGAAAAGGCTCTTCCTCTGAGTAGATTCGGTATCCATTCTTCTAAACATAAGGGATTCTCCTTTCTCTAGTGCATAGTCAGATTTGGTACCATTCAGTTCTTCACTTTCCACCCAACTTCTTGTCATTCCTTGCTTAAATTCATAGGATCTATGTCCAGTTTCTCCACACTTGAAACATTTACCAAGAAATTCTCTACCGGTATAACTTCTACCCTTGGTGTCTTCTCTTTTGGTTCATTACTCCACTTAGGTTTTGACTCCTCTTCTTCAACTAGTTTCTTCATACTATCATTCATCTTTAATTTCTCCTTTCCCTTATTTGGTTTTCTTCTTCTCACATTCTTCTTAGCCTTCAAAGCATACTAGTAAGCTTCTTCAACTATTGAAACCTTCAACATACTCATCTCATCTTGAATGTCAAAATCAAGCCCATTGATGTATCTCATCACCTTCTCTTTGTCCATCTCTCTATGTCCAGATCTGATTACCACCTTGTAGAATTCCTCAGTATATTCCTTCATAGTCATTTTTCTTTGTTTCAGGTTCTACAACTACTTGAACAACTCTAGTTCATAGTATCTTGGTATGAACTTGGCCTTCAACCTTGCAAGAATATATCTCCATTGGGTGATCTTCAATTAACCATTCTCCACTCTATCTTTCTACAATTCCTTTCACCACAAGGAAACATGCCCTCTCAACTTGGTTTGTGCCAACTAGACTCTCTGCGGGTCCTTGACATCCTCGAACTCAAAGTAGTCTTCCAACTCTCTAATCCAATCAATCAGATCCTTTGGGTTTAGCATTTCAAAAAAAGTTAGCAACCTCAATTTTATGCATTTTACTTGTTTGCGCCACCGCTCTTAGGAATATTTCCTCTCTTTCATCTTTTGGTCCTTTAGCTTCCTCAATCTCTTCACCGGCCTCCTCATACTCATCCTCAGAGTTAGGGTTTCTTCGCAAACCAGCCAAAGCATTCTAGATTTCATTCATCACTTCATTCTTGAAGTCTTCCATCATCTACTCTACCCTCCAGTGGTTTGTCCTCCTTGGTGGCATCTCTTCTTTCACTCTAGTGAACTACCTCAACTCGATGATTTGAATATCGGTTTCAATTGCCTCCCCTCAGTGATCTATTGAACACACACATAGTTTGCCTCCAATTGGAGATCTATCCACCTCAAGGAATGCCTCAATGTTTGAAAATGTTTCTTTCACTAGCTGGTCCATAATCATCTCTGATACCAACTGATGTAACCATAACTAGTAAAAACCCTTAGAAGAGTCAACCATCTTATGCAGTGAGAGAGACATTATGCAAATAGCAAGGAAAAATAATAAATTCATAAAAATAGATCATATTAAATCCATAGAATGTTGGCATTCTACACTCATATGAAAATGGTTGATGTTTTCATTGATGGCAACTAACCAGTATTAGGTCTCTACACATACATTGGCAACAAGGTCCACACCAATACCATCTACAGACACCGGTAGGCATATTCACTATCATCTAGATTACACCGACAATAAACTATACCAGCACTCAGGATGACATGAGACAAGTTTTGTTTATGTGAATTGTTTTGTAAATGTAATTAATTATTTGTAAGCCGACTTGGTATATTGTAAAGACTCATATATGTATGAGATCTTATAGATCATTTTTTCAAAATAATGGATAGGTGCTTATTATTGGTATATGTAAAGACAACGAAAGGTTTTGATTGAAATTAATTGACAACTAATTCACCCTCCCCCTTCTCGGTTGCCTCCGGGTCCTAAAAATTGGTATCAGAGCTAAGTTCTCTTTTTTTAGAAGTTTAATAGCTTGAGGAGATTCTATTGGAACCAGGCATTTGAGATGCTATTTTGAGCAGTACATTGTATTGGATTTAATTATCTATTTTGTAGCCAGTGAGACTCTTTTGAGCAGTGTACTCAAGGCAGATGGCCTTCCTGCATATGTAGGCCCCTATTGTAAGTAGTATTTATTTATATTGGATAGTGAGTAAATATTATGGGTCACAAATCCCACCAAGGTTTTTCCCACATCGGGTTTCCTCATTAAACTATTTTGTGTTATGGTGTGCATTTATGTTGTCTCTATTATTTCACTTTTCTGCACCATTTCTTGTTTATCGGTACATTGTTTTGGGTTGCAAAGATATAAATAAGTTTAAAGATTCCCCAAACTGGTTAGACACTAATTCACCCCTTCCCCCTCTCAGTGTCTTTAGAACTATCATTGAATCTAACATATAACTTCTGGCAATCATCCGACAATATTCACAGTATCATCAAAGAACATTTGGTAGTTAACCAGTTACATGTAGGCTTCAAGCCTGAAACAACCCAACCAAGACCCTAAAGATCAACCAGATCACCACATGTGAATCTCAATCCTTATTCTAAGTTCTACTTCTTCTGCCCCTACAAATGATTACATAACATCATATCTATACTCACCAGAACATATCTGAGTCAGCCTCAAAATATTACATTCACCAATGCAAGAAAATGAAAAATGTAATTAGGTTGGCCCTAAGGTTTCAGAAATATTTCTGGAAAATAACAACCAAGTGATATGGATTAGTAGGAAGGTCAGCCACACACAAAGGAACATTGGACAAGACCCAAGATGGATCCACATGATAATTCTGATACTTAATGTAAAGTACAGATGCCAATAGCTAACAAGATGAGAGGAGGGGTTGAATCATACAAACTTAATCTTCCATAAAAACAACAGATTCAACCTCGGTAACTTATACTTTAGCAATATAACCAAAACTACTAAACATGCAAACTCATAAACACATAATCATCATCACACTCATAACACCAAATTTAACATGGAAACCCAAATAGGGAAAAACCATTATGGGATTTCAGACCCACTAAGAAATATACTCTTCTAGAGTATGCTCGGTTAAAAGAAAATCCTGTTAAAGATTACCAACACATTGTTAGATGTGACCCGGTTAAGGGATTTCCCTCAGATCTATTAGGATCTTCACTTTTTTAGAAGTGACCTTGTTAAAGGATTTCAAACACTCAACTAGAATGTTACCTTGCTAGAGGGTTTACAAATAAGACTGTTAAGTCCACTTGGTTAAGAGATTTTCTGTCACTTACAAAATAACAGTAATAAAAATCTATCTCCAACTTCACATCTAAAATGCTAAAGTAGATTCTTATTTACTCAAAACAATCTAGTCATAGGACTTATCTTGTCCCTCTGCTGGGCTCCTTACTCTGTTATTCAAACAGGTCTTCAAGATTCTGTGCTTGGTAATCACTATGTAGCATCCCCTGTGCATACACTTGCCCGCATGCATTGTTTATCAACAATTCCTTATTTATAAACAATTTTTAACTGCTTAATCTCCTTGATCACATTTCCCATGATCAATCTTAGCCATCAAATCATCAAACTTGACTAGGTTCAATGTATCCTTGTGATATTTTGCCAAGATCAAGGGCACAATGAAAAGTAAAAAAATAGAGACAAAAGAATGACAAGAACAAACTGTATTCTCATCAATATGAAAATGATCAACTGGATTCACAAATACAATGAATATAGGCCTTCTTATATAGGCAAGGCCATAAGGATGTATGAGCACACAATCATGACATGTGGCTCAATGAGAAACAAGGGTAGGTAAGACATACTAGGGGTAGGTAGGAGAAATAATATAATATTCCACAAGAGGTGGATGACCCACCGAATGTGGAGTGTAATAGGAAAATAAGACCACAAAAGGTGGAATTTCTCCTACAAGCTCTATCCCTATGTGCACACTTCCCTAAGTGTCTCAAATCTAAACTACGAAGAGATGCATTATCCTAAGTTAACTTAAGTAAAGTGTAATAATATCCATAATGAATATTTATTTACACCAACACCCCCCCTTAAGTGCAACTTAGGGGAATGAAGACTTAAGTCAACAATGCAAGATGGGTCCTGGATACTAGGCCATGATAGGTACCCATGTACAATATGCGAATGCAAGCAAAACCATGCAATGCAATCTCTCACAAATGGAGAAAAGGAGAAAACCTAGTGGGAAAAAACTCCCCCCCAAAAGAGAGATGAAAGTACAAAAGACTCTCAAAGAAGAAGGACAAAACCTCAAAGAGGAAAAAGTCCCCCCCATAAGAGAGGAAGGAGAAGTCACCTGACCCCCCCTAATGACACATCCTGCACCCCCAAGAGAGCTCACAACTATTGGAACTTACTCTTAGTGAAAGGTTTGGTGAATATGTCTACAACTTGCTCCACTGTAGGACAATACTGCAAATCAATGACCTGCTCCTGAATGAGCTCTTGGATATAGTGCATATGAATCTCGATGTGTTTGGTCCACTGGTGCTGGACCGGGTTCTTCAAGATTGCAATAGCACTTTGATTGTCGCAATGTAGAACTGTCGGTCATGGAGTGGTGAACCCAAACTCTGTGAGAATCTGCTGGAGACAAATGGTCTTAGTCGCTACGTTAATAGCACCTCGATACTTAGCCTCAGTCAAAGAAAGAGCAATAGCATGCTGCTTCTTGCTCTGCCAACAAATGGGGCCTGAACTAAGGTGAAAATTGTAACTGGAAGTAGACTTATGATCATCAAGATCACCAGCCCAATCAGAGTCTGTGTAACCAACCAAGCGAAGTCCTGTGCCTGTTGTATAGTGAATCCCATAGTGATGTGTACCTTGGATGTAATGAAGGATGTGTTTGGCAGCTTTCCAATGAAGCTCATGTGGTTCCTGCATGAAGCGGGAAACCATGCCAACTGCAAATGAAATATCAGGGCATGTATGGGTTAAGTAGATGAGACTACCCACAAGTTGACGATATAAAGTGGCATCAACTAGTGGAGAAGAACACTGAGCCTCAAGCTTGACTCCTGAAAGAAAGGGAGTCGGTGCAGGCTTACAATCAGCCATATGAAAGCGTGCAAGTAGATCAAGAGCATACTTGGGCTATGATAGTGTAATCCTGGAAGGTGACTGTGAAATATCTATCCCAAGAAAGTAGTGAAAATGACCCAATTCAGTCATAGCAAATCTGTCATGCAAAGCAGATTTGACCCTGCTAATGATGGATGCGGTACTCCTTGTAATGATCAAGTCATCAACATAGAGCATAAGTATCAAGTGAGAGTCATCCTATCATAAAATGTAGACATTTGGATCAGAATGACACTTGGTGAACCCTACGGAGAGAAGAAAGGAATCCATCTTGGCATACCAAGCCCTCGGGGTCTGCTTAAGGCCACAGAGAGATTTCCTTAGTTTGCAAACCAAGAAGTATCTTAGATGAAACCTTGTGGTTGCTCCATATAAATCTCCTCATCAAGGTCACCATGAAGAAAAGCACTCTTCACATCCATCTGATGTACAACCCAACCATGAGCTGCAGCAATAGCAAGTGTCAAGCGAACGAAGTTCATCTTGGCTATGGGTGCAAAGGTCTTAGTATAGTCAACACCTGCAGCCTGAGAGAAACCTTTTGCAACAAGTCGAGCCTTATACTTATCCACACTACCATCCACAGCATACTTGGTCTGATAGATCCACTTACATCGAACCATCTTTCTCCCCTTAGGGAGATGGACTAAATCCCATGTGTTCTTCCTCATCAAGAAACTATACTCTTCCTCCATAGCTTGGTCCCACTCAGGAAACCCTAATGCCTCACAAAATGTCTGTGGATCAGAAGCAGTAGCAATGAATGCATGTGGAAGATCTTGATTTGTGATCGAGTTCTCCATGTATCGGAATGATCCCCAACAAGAGAACTTGTGGACTCAAGTGTCTGTCGAGCCCAATGAGGTCTAGGTGGAGGTGGAGAACAAGGCTCCTCAATTGCAAGTGGACCATGAGGAGGTGTAACCCTGCAAGTCAGAGTTGAAGGAGTCTCATCATCTGAATCACTAACATCACTATCCACAATGGAGTAAGGTGGAGGAGGTAAAGAGGCTAAGCTAGGAGAGCTTTCCTCAAAGTGAACACTCCTCTCAATGAACACCTCATGTGTCTCAAGATTCATCAGTCTATATGCCTTAACACCCTCAGGATATCCAACAAATATGCAAGGCTGACTCTAAGGTTCCAATGCCTTGCATTTCTGCGGAGGTATGCGAGCCCATGCTGGACACCCAAAGACTCTAAAATGTCTCACAATCAGTTTCCTACCAGCCCAAGCCTCAAAAGGAGTAATAACTTGCAAAGATTTGTGAAGAACCCGATTCTGGATGTGTGTGGCACAACTGATAGCCTCTTCCCAAAAGGCGGGATCAAGAGAATGTGCATGTATCATACAGCTAGCCATTTCTTTGAGAGTTCTATTCTTGCATTTTGCAACTCCGTTCTGCTATGGAGTGTATGTGACAGAATGCTGAAGATCAATCCCCTCAAATGTACAAAAATCCTCAAGTCTTTTGTTCACATATTCCCTTCCATTATTTGTGCGAAGAACCTTCACCACTTTCTTGGATTGCTTCTCCACATGAGTCTTGAAGTCCTGAAATCTGTCAAATACTTCACTCTTATGAATAAGAAAGTAGACCCAAGTGAAGTGGGAGTAGTCATCAATGAACATGAGGACATAGAGGGCCTTGCTAGATGAAGGTGCTGGAAATGGACCTGCTACATTGCTGTGAACAAGTTGAAGAACTTCCAAAGCTCTCCAAGCTTTCCTCTTATCAAACTTCTCTCCGGGATGCTTGCCCATGGAACACCCTGAATATACACCCTTTGAAAAACTAATTCGAGGTAGACCTGTGACCATGTCTTTAGTGCGAAGCTGCTAAAGATAGTGGTAGTTGAGGTGACCAAACTGCTCATGCCATAGCTTACTTTTTGAATTTGATTGAGTAAGCAAGGCCCTAGAAGGTGAACTTGGCACAAAGTGGGAGAATGAATAAAGCCTTGAGTTGTCATTGACTTGTCCCACTACTACCAAGGCATCATCATCAAGTTCCTTTACCACAACTGAATCTGGTGTAAACTCAACCTTTTTCCCATTCCCATAGTGAGTGATTTGGTAGATAGAGAGAAGGTTGGTAGACAAGTTAGGAACATAGAGAACATTCTCAAATGTTCCATCATCCATGTCAACTGAATCTTTCCCTTCAACCTCTACTTGTGTATCATCACCTATGTAAATGTGAGGTACCTTAGATGGCTCCAATGAAGAAAATTGCTCCTTTGTAGAACCCATGTGATATGAGGCACCTGAGTCAAGTATCCACTGCTGTGAAGAACTTGTTGTAGCCACAAATTCTTGCCCTTTTCCCTTAGACTGTGAGGAAGAGGAAGGAGATGAATCCTTCTTTGTGTAGGCAGATGGCAAGTTGATGTTGTTTTTCTTAAGAAGATTAGTTAACTCATCAACTTGCTTTGTGTGGCATCTATGCTCATCATGACCATACTTCTTACAATATGCACAAGTTGGCTTATCCTTCTTAGGTGGTGTCTCCTTCTTGGAAGAGGATGAAAAACCACCTTGTGATGGAGAGGATGATTGTCCTTTTTCCTATTGTGGCTGTGACTTAGATTGCTTCTTCTTCTTGTTGGAATCTTTGCCTTGACTTCCTTGATTCCCTTGATTAGCTACCAAAGCCTTGGACTTTTAAGACTTGAGAAACCCCATGTTCAACAACTTAGATTGTTCCAATATCAACATTTCTATGAAAGCATCAAATGAAGGCATAACATAGGAACTCCCCACTGTCAAACGATGAGTTTGGAAGCTAGACACAAATGCTGTATATTCTAGTGCAAGCTTGTCCAACAAGTTGAATATGAACTGAGCATCCTTTTTGTCAATTCCACAATCCTTAAGCTTTTCTCTTAGCTCATTTGCTTTGGTGACATAATCCTAGATTGTATCAAAACTCTTGGGATCGAAGTTGGTGAGCTCATTGTCAATATTATAACCTCTAATTTCATCAACTTGACCATACAATTTCTGAAACATATCCCAAGCATATTTGATTGTAGTACACTTTTCAATATGAAAGATGAGGTCATCTGATACATACTTGTGCAAATTTTCAAGAGCCATGCAATTTTTAGTGAGCCATTCTAATTGAGCATTAGGATCAGCCTTAGGATCAAGTGGTGCTACTATTGTTCCATCTATGTAATGCGTGAGACCTTTTTCCATTAATTTGCTCCATACTTTAATTTTCCATGATGCATAATTATGTGGAGTTAAAGGTGGAAATTTATAAGGACTTATTGCAACAAAAATGAAAGAGCACAAGGAAAGAGAGGAAAAATAACACAAGACACCCCCCCAAATTCACTCAATCAAAGAACCCCCCCAAAAGTGATGATTTGGCACTTTATACTTAGTGCATGTACAATGGGCCACTTGCAAAAAATGGCAAAGTGGACTTCTGATTTCAATTTTACAATTGCCTCAATAAGGCCAAAAGAGACTCAAACTAATAATGTAAGAGATCTAAACTAAGATCCAAGAAATTTACAAGTACCAAATAGGCCAAATAAGACCAATATTTGAAAGTACAATTTTTTACTTAAAATCTCTAAAATCTGATCATAGATTATGAAGGTAGATGAAAAACCATGCACTTTAAAAAAAAATGGCACCTGAAAAGAAGGTCGTATGAGCTCAAACGAGGCTTTTAAAGTTGCAGAATTGAGGATTGGATAGGTACAGTTGAGAAAATCTAAAAATTATGAAAACCCTGTGCAACAAAACTAGAGAATAACCACACCACTATGAAGAGAATGAAAAATTAGCCCAAATCAAAAAAAATTGCACCCAAAAAGGAGCAAAATTGAGCAAGTTATGGGCCTCCAAAGTTGACCCAAAAATCCAAACTACTCAACGAAGAGGGGTCTAAAAATTTCTAAAGAAAATGTTGACTGAGCATTGATTGGGTTCTGCTAACTGGGTGCTAACTGGGTGCTGACTATGCGCTACTGACTGATCCCAAAAATAAATTTCAATTTTTTTTTAATTTTTTTTTTCAAAAAAATATTTTCAAACTCGAAAATAATTTTCAGAAAAAAATTAATTTTTTTTTTTTGAAAAAAATCCGAAAATTCCATATCGTACTGCCTGAATTGGGCAGAAAATATCCTCCACACAAAAAAAATTAGTTTTTGCTAAAATAGGTCGAATTTATACTCGATTTTTATGGAAACAGCCTCTCGGACGCAATGGTGAGGTTGAAAACACTCCAAGATGCCTCCAAAAAGTGCAGTTCCTCAGATCCGAAAATAGAAGCCTTCCACAATGTCTCCAAAAACCAATCAATGAAGCCCCAACGGCTCTGATACCATGTGAGATTTTGCCAAGATCAAGGGCACAATGAAAAGTATAAAAATAGAGACAAAAGAATGACAAGAACAAACTGTATTCTCATCAATATGAAAATGATCAACTGGATTCATGAATACAATGAATATAGGCCTTCTTATATATGCAAGGCCATATGGATGTACGAGCACACAATCATGACATGTGGCTCAATGAGAAACAAGGGTAGGTAAGAAATACTAGGGGTAGGTAGGAGAAATAATATAATATTCCACAAGAGGTGGATGGCCCACCGAATGTAGAGTGTAACAGCAAAATAAGACCACAAAAGGTGGAATTTCTCCTACAAGCTCTATCCCTATTTGCACACTTCCCTAAGTGTCTCAAATCCAAACTACGAAGAGATGCATTATCCTAAGTTAACTTAAGTAAAGTGTAATAATATCCATAATGAATATTTATTTACACCAACAATCTTTTCAATCTGAAAATGTTTTACCTTGCCTCGGGACTTGTAGTCCTTTCTTGGAACTTGCACAAGGTTATTGCGGTTCAATCTGCACTGTAGATCTTCCTGTCGATTTTCCTTTTCCATAGATCCTTAACAAAATTCATGCATGACATACCAATCATTTATACATCTCTAGCTAATCATTGTCCTTCATTAAATAATGCTTTTATCCATCCAATGCGCACTTGTCATAACTCGATCACAACTCAGTAAATACTAAACTTTACTCGATAGACATTCAGCCTTCATTAACCGATATCGATAACCTTAGGGTTTACTGACTAGGTTCTTTGCTCGGTTGCATAGTATAATATTAAGCTTACAATCAACAACATATGTAGGATATCAAAACAATCTAAACATCATGATCTCATCATTGTCTAACTCGGTAATAGTTGCCTATTGAATAACTTATTCCTCGTCTTATTCATCACATTCTTTCTGTGTCTTTTACCGACATCTTAATCTTTTTCTAATCAATCTTCTCAAGATATGGCAACATCATACTGAATCAGATAATCAATCTCTTGACATCAATGACAAAATAATGTTATAAAGATAGTTATCATCCTTCTTCAGTTATATCAATAATGTTCAACAACCTTTTCAATATCCTTACTGAATATCAACAATCTCCTTATACTGAAATGCCAACAATCTTTCTTACTGTAATGCCAACACCACATGCCAAGAATAATGTCGGTAATGAAGAAAAACCAACTGGTAGTACAAGAACTGTCCCGGGAACCCAGAAACAACCAACTAGAAGCGATAAATAATCAGAGAAGAACCTAAATGAACTATAAATCTGGAATCAACCATATGAAACCACCAGGAAATTGCCAACAAGATCTTCCATGAAGAACAAGCAACTATCAGTACATACCGGTAGGAATACTAAAACTACACAAAGAGCTAAACAAGAAAAAGACTAAAAAGAAATATTTTTGGTTGATGCAAGATTTCTCATCAACCGAGGATGCTCTTGTGTTTGTAAATCAATAGAATAAGATTAGTTTTTAAGTTTAATATGTGTTGGGTTGAATCAACACATGAACCTAAACTTAAAAAGAAACTAGCCTTCTCTTAAATTTTGACCTCAATCACAAGAGTCCCACATCTTGAGGTAATTTCAATTATATCCTTGGAACATTAAATTATTTTTAGTCAAGAGTGTAGTTCCAAGCAATAACAATTTCAAGAGGGAGAGAGGAAATCCTAGTAATCTATGACTTCCAAAGGAGGAAAATGGAGGATTGAAGGAAGGAAAGGGTGAGTGTAGGAGAAGATATGGATTTGGTAGTCTTAAGGGATCCAAATATTTAGTATTATAAAAAACCATCTTGTTATGCTAAAATGTATCATGGATTTATTTTAATCACTAGATGTAGATGTTTGCTTATGAAAGAGAGCGTTCTTACTAAGTTTTCCAATTCAAACCCTTCTTATAAATGGAGGGGAAAAAAGATTATATTAAGTCTTGGGTGAGGTAAGCATTATAAATAGAGTAAGGATTATAGGATAAAATGCTTTCCAAAATTTAAATATTAAAATTTGAGCATCGACACAAGTTCCCACCCAATGCTCATGTCCAAACACAAGCACCCAATAAGCACTAGTGTTCTTGAGTCACAACTTTAGATTTTTAGGGATGACTAGGATGGAGTTCAAGAAACTTTCTCTCCATGTCTTATATTTCTATGATCAAGGAAAATGTTGAAAAGTGGATCAAATAATCTCAAAACATGACCAAGAAGATGGAAACCAAAATGTGTACAAACATAAGCTAAAAGTTGCAAAGTATATTTTTTTAATCTTTACACCTTGATAATGTAGACAAATAATATGTATTTATGATAAAGCCAAAGTAAATATAAAAAATTAAAAGATAAAATTTTACTTTGAGTAATTTTTAGTTACAATATTCACCATATCACTCCATGAAAACCTTATTAATGTAAAAAAGACATAAAGTAACATGAAACCCCAATTATATAATAAAGGAATAGCTAAAAAAAATTAATAGTAATTAAAGTATATATTAATGATCAAATTTTCATACCCACATTGGTGCCCACTTGTCTTTGGACCATTTTGAGAGAATATCTTAGTGCAATTAATATAAAAAAATAATGCACTCTTGCACAAAATTGCATTCATTAACCTATGTCACTCATCCTCATTTTACACATTCTTCATCACATGGCTCCATCTTATTTATCTCTATACATATTTTCACATATTCAGTATTCATTTTGTTTTTTATTTCCTGTCATTACTATAAATGCATTCCATGCATGTCGATCTTACGATTTCCATGTATAGGTCCATTCTTATGGGTGTAGGATTAATCTTTCACAAACAAATCTAATCAAAAAAAATTTAAATTTCAAATTCAAATTTTGGTTCACTCTTGCTTGTTTCCTTCCTCTCATGAGCTCATTTGGTACACATTTCATTCAATTTATCATTATATTAGTATATAAAAGCATTGAATATCATTCATTAAAAATACAATTACTTCCAAGCATTATTGGCATATCATTCACATTTATTAAACATAAATATTAAGAACATGTCAACTAGAGCATTAAAAAAAAACCAAGATCTACATCATATCTACATGTTTGAACATTTTTGTCCTTTATTATTTTCATAATCGTAAAATTGGTTCTATCAAGGGGTTTGACCTATGAGGACACAACCCTTACAATCTAGTGATCTCCACTACTTGTTTATAAATATTGCATATCCTTGATATTCAACAAAGCACAAAGAATAAATAAATAATTAGGAGTACACACTATACAAATAAAATCTATAAACTACAATTCATATATATTCCAATAGAAAATATCTAGAGTCATAGTTTCAACCTTCCACAAAGTCGACAAATTATATAAATCTCAAGACAATGTATTGTTGGCATTGAGTTGTCATTGATGTCAACTGGTATTGCAGGCTACCGGTAAAGGTATGTCACCTGATATAAAGAAGATTGAACCAATATAAGGAAGATTAACATGAAGGCTTGTCAACTCGTATGGTGGAAGAAAAGTAGGAATTGATACTATCAGTAACTTCACTGGTATGAGGTGAGATGCATGTGCGTGTTAGCATGTTGAGTGATAACAAAGTAGAGAAAAAACCAGTTTGGAGGTTGGCTGCCTATTTATGATAAAGAGGCAAAATGTTAAAATGATCACAAACCAGCAGAGGTGAAGATGTGCTACCAGGTCTAGTGTGCACTATTGATTAGCAGGAGGAAAAGGTCTCACTGATAAGGGCTTGTGCTAGTATGAGTTTGTTGAATGTTCAAGTGTAAACCAACCTTGTTTTGGTGGGTTGAGTGTATGACCGATATGATGCCATGTGGAGCTAAGGTGGCAAGCATGCAGAGGTCAGTGAAGTTTTCATTGACATGGCTATTGGAACAAATATTCATTAGTGAAGCAACCACAAATTATGGGATGATAATAGATTGGTGCGACTCAAGGAAGAAAGAGTGACAGAGAAAGATCAGGGAGTTGTTGATGCCTAGATCAAAGCAAATAAATTAGACTACAAGAGGATGTCATGACCAAACTTTTGGGCACGAACGGGATAATTTTTTTTTTCGAAATCACAACTTAATAACATTAAATTTACTAATATGAAATGGACTAGCAAGTTTTGTCTTAACTATGTGTGAGTGACTCTAACCTCTAAGTAAAGTAAATGGTATTAATTTAAATCAAATGCAGAACACTAAAAGAATTATTTATTATCTTCTCCATTTTAATCAATAATTTAATTTAGTCAACTAATTGACGTAGATAAAATTAATCTCCAATAACCATTAATTGATTTTAGGGACTAATTAAATTAGTCCTAGCACTTAGCTTAAAAATGTCTATATTTTATTTTAACAATAGTTAAAATGTGTTTCAACTAAATCGATCTAAAAGGGGCAAATAAATCCATAATGAAGATTTTCCTATAAAGTTTAATCTCATAAACCTATATCTAGGTGGACTAAATTTATTCCCTATAGTCAAATAATTTACAAGCAAAATAAATTTCTTAAATGATTATCTCCAAACTAATTTAAAATTTAAAACTTCATATGTATTTTAAATTAAAACATCATTTTAATTATACCCCTATGTTTATTAAAACATATATATTATAATCACCTAATAAAATATTTAATCTAAAACTTGTCCTAATCTTTTATATTTTAAACTATATATATATATATATATATACACACACACACACACACACACACACACACACACACATATATATATGTTTCCACATTATAAATAAATAACCATGAAAACCCTAATTTTAAATATTATAATAATGCCCTTTCTTTTATTTATTTTTCATTCTTTCATGCCTTTACACTTTTTGAATACCCTAACCCATACTGGGTTAGGGTTTTGTATTTCTTTTTTTTGATGCAGGGGTCGAATGGCTAATGGCGGAGCATTTTTTTTTTTGGTAGCAGTGAAGTGAATGGGAAGGCGAAGGCCATTGGGGGGGGGGCTCCCCACAGGGAGGGCTATAGCCAAGCCCTGCAGGTCGTGTCCCATAGAGGCGGCCTTGGTTGCCACTATGAGGCGCGACCCGCAGGCCCGATGGCGCCATCGCTGTGGGGCACCGCCCACAGTGGGGGCCAAAGCCTCCTGCTGTGGGTTGTGGCCCACAGTGGCAACTGCGGCCACCGCTGGGGGGTTGCCGCCCACTGTGCGGAGGGTGGGGACGAGCACTTACCAAAGGTAAAAAAAATTTTATTTCATTTTAATACTTTTTTTCGTTTAATATAATTAATATATATTATATATATATATATATATATATATATAAATTTATATATATTACATATATAGATGCATGTTAAAAATAGGTGTAGTATGTATATATATATATATATATATATATTAGATGGTTTTGATACCCAGGCTAACTCTGTTATGCAAAAATATAAATATCATATTATTATTTTTTGATAAAACAAAAATCCCCTTTGTTTTTTTAAAAACAGATTGATTTAAATATGCTGATTTAAATCAATGTATATTTAAAAATAAAAATAAAAAAATAATAAAACAAAGATAAACTATTTGATTTTAGATTTATTTTCTGCAATTAAATGATTGATAGAATTTCATAAAATTAAACAGCAACTATATAAAAAGGATATTATTTAAATTAAATACACTATTTAATTCTAGGTTTTATTTTCTGCAAATTAATAAAATAACAGGATTCAATAAATTTATACAACAACTATTTTTAGACTAGAAAACATTGAAATAAAACTTAGAGATATGCATAGGGAAAAAAACTTGAACATTTGTTTTCTAGTAAAATGCATGCAATCATTAAAACTTCAAGAACAATACAAAACGTAATACTCCACATAAATAATTCATTTTGCAACCAAATAATACTTAATAAAACAATGTATTTCCTTAAGGTGTATTTTAAATACCTTATAGTCAACTTTTACAAATGGACCTCTCATTTCTATTAAATGAGGACCTTAAAAATAATAGATACATTTCCTTTCGAAAATACATACAACATAGTTTCCCTTCACATTGCTGCAACTTAAAACATAAATATTCCATTTTCCAATATCTTTTTCTACAACAAATAAATCCAACAACTCTACTTGTCCTTTTCTTTTATTTCAAGCACTTGCAAATAAATCAAAAGGGCTATGACCATGGAGTGCTCACTTCCCAGCCTAGGCTTACTAAAAGCCACCCTTGAGCTTGGAGAACCAAGCCCTAGACAGGTTACACACATGCAAACACAACAAGCAGGGGGGAACAATCACAACAACATATTCCCAAGCAAAGCTACACTGCACCACACAATGTGATGATTTTACATGGGTGGTAGTGGACCAAATACCCTGAGGAGATTGCAAGTATGGTAAAACACAAAGCCACCTCATGGAAAACAAAGATATCTCATAAGTATAATAACCCCACATCCTTATGCCCCCTAAGGCATTCATGCCTTATTTCCCTCCTTATGACCCCGAAATGCATAAACAAGCCATGCAGTAAGGGTCACATAAATATCCCTTGAGATCACTCTCATAACAAGAGCCTCTCACTCGAGGGCTATCAAACATCTACCACCCACAAGACCATCCTCTCTCCCCAAAGTAGGAGGCCTTGGTTACTCCCAAAACACAGAATTGCATACAAGAAATCAACGACATAACGCGTAATAATTTTCACAAAATAAAATGCAAGAGAACAACTTTTTCCAAGGAACAATCTTTCCAAAATAACATGCAACATGAAAGAAAACAAGAAGTTAAACCAACCTTCAAACTGCCCAAAGGTATGCTAGACTAGTTGAGGATGAGCAGCCCAATTCCACAATTCCTGTTTCTCTACACTTAGCCAAATTCCTATACCAAATCTTTTCTTTTCAAAATTGCCTTGTCTTGAAAAATGGAGAGTGGGTGATTACCCGCGAAATCTCTCATTCTTGACTAAGAAGACCTCCGTGAGAGTTCTCACAGGTTTCTAAAATTGAAAAAGGAAAAAGTCCGAAAAAGATCAAAAGGGATCTCTCATCAAAAAAGGAAAGTTAACTAGCCTAGATGATGCCTTTTAAATTCAATTTTCGCACATCTTAGAAAACTCACTTTTTAGGGTGACTAAACAGCAACATGGGATTTGTCACATGCCTAAAATTACTCCTAACCCTTAGGTATACCTGATGGGCTTTAGGAAACACCTTTAAACTACCCCTAGGAGTCCATTTAACCCCTTTTAAATCCATCTAAAGTTAACTTTCGGGTCAAACCTAATTTCACCACCCCAAAGATTCTCTACTGAAGGAAAATATAGAACCACATTAAATTATTTGAAAAAGCTATGGTTAAAACAACTCCCTCCAAGAGACAATTCAAAAATGAAGACATAAATCAACACGTGTCAAGTGACACAATAAAATACATTACAACATTACACATGAAATTTTGTCTCTTGTTGGATTTACACAACTTAATAAATTCAATTTAACACACATGCAATATACACTTTCACGAATAAAATACAATACAAATGGGGTGTTGTCTCTCCAAATAGACAAACCCTGGTTTTACGAATGTACATAGGTCTAGGTTTGGTTCTCCATAATATTTCCATGGTCACATGGATAATTTTTCCTACGCATCTCAATTACACATTAGTACTTCCAAATAACCTCATATAACATTTAAACACATGAATAAGAATACACGTCAAACACTCTGCATACAATTGATATTAAACAAAATCAATATGTCTTGTATCAAAATAAATCCACATAAGCAATTATCATAATCCTCATAATTTTGATCCATACATAAACATGCATCCTATTTCTATCATCATAGTAAAGTCCTACAATTCCAATAATGACATACATGATCACAAAGTAATCCTATGCTAGAATCATATAGAGTTCTATATCTATAATGCATAGAAATGAAGCATCAATATATATCAATGTTATCCAAATCATGAAATCATATAAGTTCTGAATCCATAATGAATAAAAATAAAGCAACCATAATAGTCTCAACATGAAAAATATTGAAATGCTAGGATGAGTCGGGGTAGGGCCTCACACCCTCCTCCTCTAGGCATGGACTTTCTCCTGGAGTTAACCAAAAAGATGAGGGTACTATGTTCTAATACATGCTGCATCCTCCCATGAAGTCGTAACCTCATCATAGCAATCCCACTAGACCCTAACATGGTGTAGCTCTCGACCTCGAAGGGCCAGCGTCCAGTGCGACAAAATGCGAATGGGCTCCAACGCTAGCTGCCTGTTCGACTCCACCTGCAAGGCATCCCAATCTAAAATATGAGACTCATCATAGATATACTTCCTCAAAAATGATACATGAAACACATCATGGATGTGTGACAGGATAGGTGGTAATACTAAATATTATGCAAGTAGTCCTATCCTCTCAAGGATCTCAAATGGTCCTACAAATTGAGGTGCAAGCTTAGAACCCTTTCCATAATGGATTGGACTATTATGCAGTCGTACTCTCAAGAAGACTCTGTCTCCAACCAAGTAGCTACGGTCTATCCTCTTTGCATCTGCATATTTCTTCTGTCTATCCTGTGCCTCTCTAAGACGCTGCCTAATCAAATCCACCTGTTGCTCCATATACTGAACTAACTTAGGACCAATATCAACTCTATCCTCTATGCAGTCCCAACTCAATGGTGTCTTGCAAGGCCTGCCATATAATGCCTGATAGGGTGGCATCCCCAAAGAAGTGTGATGCCCATTGTTATAAGAAAACTCCACTAAGGGAAGGTACTCTTCCCATCTGGTTTGATGATCCATGACGTACATGCGAATCATATCCTCTAACACCTAGTTAACCCTCTCTGTCTGACCATCCGTTTCCGGATGATAAGTTGTACTAACGTTGAGCTTAGTTCCCATAGCTGCCTGTAATGTCTTCCAAAAGGTAGAAGTGAAGAGGGAATCCATGACAGAAATAATCTTGCATGGAATGCCATGAAGTCTGACAATGTCTCGCAAGAACACCTATGCTACTACTAGTGCTATGAAGGTAGTCCGAACTGGTGAAAAGTGGGCCACTTTGGTCAACTGTCACCAAGATGGCATCATGGTGATGAGATGAGATAGGAAGACCAATGATGAAATCCATGGATATAGTATTCCACTTCCACTCTAGTATAGAATGAGACTAGATCAACCCACCTAGATGGTGGTGCTCCGCCTTGACTCTCTAACACTTGAGGCATCGGGCTACTAACTCAGCAATGAGCTACCGCATTCCTGGCCAATAATAATGTACTGAAGACTCTAATGGTCTGAATGAAGCTCAAAATGATGACCCAACAGGAAGTGTCTCCACCTCACAAGTGCATTTTTCTACTACTGCAAGCTCAAGGTCATGAGTAGGGTAGTTAAGCTCATGAGTCTTAAGTTTCCTAGACTCAAAAGCTATAGCCCAACCATCCTGCATAAGGACTGCTCCTAAACCCTCTAGGGAAGCATCTGTGCAAACCATGAAGTCAGCTGAGGGGTCTGGTACTACAAGGATAGATCTGCTAGTAAGTGCCTTCTTGAGTTCCTGAAAGGCCCTCTTGCACTTATCTGTCCACTCAAATTTATTCCCTTTATGTTGAAGAGAAGTAATAGGATGTGCAACTCTAAAGAATCCCTCAACAAAGTGTCGATAATAACCTGCTAAGCCCATAAAGCTCCTGACCTCTGTCACACTGGTTGGCGCTAGTCCAATCCATAATAGCTTTGATCTTAGATGGGTCTACTAAGATCCCATCACCGGAAATAACGTGCCCAAGGTACTTGACCTCTGATCAAAAGAAAGCACACTTTGACAAACTGCCAAACAACTGATTGTCCCTCAAACACTGCAAAACCTGTCTCTGGTGCTCCTCATGCTCCTTCTCATTCCGAGAATATATCAATTTGTCATCAAGGAACACAATCACAAAATGGTCAAGAAATGTGTGGAATACCCCATTCATGAGGCTCATGAAAATAGCTGGAGCATTCATAAGACCGAATGGAACCACGGTGAACACATAGTGGCCATATCTAGTGCGAAATGCGGTCTTGTGGATATCACTTTCCACTATTCTCAACTGATGGTATCCTGACTTCAGATTAATTTTGGAAAATACCTTGGCTCCCTGAAGTTGGTTGAATAAATCATTGATCCTGGGCAAGGGATATCGGTTCTTGATGGTTGCTTTGTTCAATTGATGATAATCCATGCATAATCGAAGAGATCCATCCTTCTTCTTCACGAAGATGACTGGTGCACCCCAAGGGGATATGCTAGGATGAATGTGACCCTTCTCTAGGAGTTCCTCAAGCTACATCTTGAGCTCATTAAGCTCATTTGTGGTCATCCTATAAGGTGCTCTTGAAACTGGCTCAGCTCCTGGTATAAGGTGTATATGAAAGTCAATCTATCTATGGGGTGGCATCCCAGGTAGCTCTAAAGGAAACACGTCTGAATATCCCTTAAGGATAGGATGGTCGTCAATCAATGTTTCCTTTTCATCCTCTTCCTCTCTATCACTGATAGTGATGGAAAATAGCTGACATCCCTTTCGCATGCTCCACTTAAGCTGCATTACAGAAATCATACAAAGAGACACGGGTCTCTGAATCCCTGTGACTACTATGGGTGAACCCTGATCATCCTCACACTTGATTTCTTTCGAGCGGCAATCCATCTTGGCTCTGTGGGCATAAAGACAATCCATGCCAAGTATGATTGCATATCATCCAAGTGGTGTAACTCTAAGGTCTACTAAGGTGGTGGTATTGCCAATCTGAAGCTGACATGCCCTAACCTCTGATTCCACTGACACTCTAGGCCCTGAAGCTAACTCCACTTCCCAACTGACACCTTGTCTAGTTTCCACTAGCCCAAAACACTCGACAACCAATGGAGATATAAAGGAGTCAGTAGCTCCTGAATAAAATAATATATATACACTGTTACCTCTGATCATACATGCAGCCTTAGTGACTATGGCCTGGTGCTCTACCTGGCAGTTGTCAACTGCTGCAAAGACTCTATGGGACCTGCACATATCTCCAATTGTAGGCTCTGATGTTGCTACCCTCTGATTCCCTGCCATCTGACCCTGAGGACACTCTCTCACCATGTGCCCCATGGCTCCACATGTGAAACAAGCACCACGTGCCTGAAACTAGATGCCCTAAGGCCTAGAAAAAGACTATCCCCCTGTCCTGCTAGAACCACTGTACCCACCCTTGGAGGACTACTGAGTCCTCATTGGAGGTGTGTAAGGAACCTGAGATCGTTGATCTCACCTCTGACCCTGAGACTACCACTACCTGGGCTTTGTGCCCTGCTGACTCTGCGGAGGCCTTTGCCTCTAGTTCTATTGTGACTGTTGTGGAGGAGGGGGTTTGGTGAACCCCAATGTGTTTTTGTTATTATCTTTCCAATGGGGTTTTTGAAACTCGTATGTCTGGGGTATAGGGTTTCAGTTTTATAACCGATCCCTTGTATCCTGTGGCCTGACCTAAATCTCCTCTGCTATCAAAGCCTTCTCCACGGCAACCTGAAGGCTCTCTAGAGTGGACATCCTCACTGGTCCTCCTATGTCAGCATTCAGCCCTCTGAAAAAATGATTGATGAGAAGTTTCTCATCTTTCTGGTAGTCAATGTATGGCAAGAGCTCAAAAAACTTGCTCTCGTACTGGGTCACTGAGAGACCCTTCTACTGGAGGTCATGGAACTCATCTATCCTACACTATCTATAATGCTCTGATAAGTACCTCTCCCTGAACCTCTTTGTAAAAATCTCCCATGTGAGAGTATCAGCAACTAATCCACACTTGTATTCCTCCTATCTCCACCTTGTGGAGGCCGTTGCTCTCAATAGGTGGACTGCTACACATGCCTTTAGATTGCTCTCATAAGAGTGTAATGCAAAGCACCTATCTAGGCTCAAAAGCCAAGCCTCAGCTTCTACCCCATTGGTAGATCCCCCAAAAGATGGTGGCTGGAGGTGCATAACCTCCCTAATAAGATCCCCTGGTTCCCAACGAGGTCTCTCATAATACACTAGCTCTACCACTGGAGGTGGTCCTAGTAGATGCACAGACTCAAGCTCATTCTCACCCTAACTCTCTATGGGATTAGGAGGTGGACTCCTACTCCATTCCCTATCTACTGATCTATGACTCCCTGAGTTCTGATTTCCAACATGATGATCCCCGACTGGAAACCTATCCTAGACTATACCAATCAGGTTCTAGAGTGCTTCTAAGATGTTTTAGTTTGGGTCAATTGGTTGTTCAGGAGGAGCCTTTGGGTTGACTTCTAGAACCCATTCCTCCCTATCTACCTCTTCGCGTGCTATGGGTACACGCCTAGGACCCCTTCCACGCTTGCAGGCTTGTCGCGTAGTCAGAGGCATCCTTATGAGAAAATAAAATAAAATAAATTAAATAGCTAATTTTTCAAAAAAATATTTAATTAATTAAATTTAAGTATCATAGAAAATTAATATAATAAAATTAATTAAAGTGAAACATAATGGAGAAAGGTTCCTAGTGTTGGAAACTTGGCTCTGATACCAAAATGTCATGTGCAATCTTTTGGGCACGAACGGGATAAATTTTTTTTTTTCAAAATCTCAACTTAATAACATTAAATTTACTAATATGAAATGCACTAGCAAGTTTTGTCTTAACTATGTGTGAGTGACTTTAACCTCTAAGTCAGGTAAATGATATTAATTTAAATCAAATGTGGAACACTAAAAGAATTATTTATTATCTTCTCGATTTTAATCAATAAGTTAATTTAGTCAACTAATTGACGTAGATAAAATTAATCTCTAATAACCATTAATTGATTTTAGGGACTAATTAAATTAGTCCTAGCATTTAGCTTATAAATGTCTATATTTTATTTTAACAATAATTAAAATGTGTTTCAACTAAATCGATCTAAAAGAGGCAAATAAATCCATAATGAAGATTTTCCTATAAAGTTTAATCTCATAAACCTATATCTAGGTGGTCTAAATTTATTCCCTATAGTCAAATAATTTACAAGCAAAATAAATTTCTTAAATGATTATCTCGAAACTAATTTAAAATTTAAGACTTCATATGTATTTTAAATTAAAAGATCTTTTTAATTATACCCATATGTTTATTAAAACATATATATTATAATCACATAATAAAATATTTAATCTACAACTTGTCCTAATCTTTTATATTTTAAACTCCATACATATACATATACATATACATATACATACATACATATATATATATATATATATATATATATATATATATACATATACATATATATATATATATATATACATATACATATATATATATATATATATATATATATATATATATATATATGCTTTCACATTATAAACAAATAACCATGAAAACCCTAATTTTAAATATTATAATAATGCCCTTTCTTTTATTTTATTTTTAATTCTTTCATGCCTTTACACTTTTTAAATACCCTAACCCATACTGGGTTAGGGTTTTGTATTTCTTTTTTTTGATGCATGTGCCGAATGGCTAATGGCGGAGCATTATTTTTTTGGGGTAGCGACGAAGTGAATGGGAAGGCGAAGGCCATTAGGCGAGGGGGGGGGGGGGGGCTCCCCACAGGAATGACCGCAGCCGAGTCCTGCAGGTCGCGTCCCATAGAGGCGGCCTTGGCTACCATTGTGGGGCACAACCCACAGGCCCGGCGATGTCGTCGCTATGGGGTGCCACCCATAGTGGGGGCCGAAGCCTCCCGCTATGGGTTGTGGCCCATAGTGGCGGCTATGGCCGCCACTGGGGGGTTGCCGCCCACTGTGCGAAGGGGGGGGAGCGAGCCCTTACCAAAGGTCAAAAAATTTTTATTTCTTTTAATTTTTTTTTTATTTAATTTAATTAATATATATATTATATATATAGGTATATATATATAAATTTATATATATTTATATATATTACATATATAGATGCATGTTAAAAATAGGTGTAGTATATATATATATATATATATATATATATATATATATATATATATATATATATATATATATATATATATATATATATATATATATATATATATATATATATATAGACACACACACACACACACACACACACACACACACACAGATATGGTTTTGATAACCAGGCTAACTCTGTTATGCAAAAAATCAGATATCATATTTTATTTTTTTGATAAAACAAAAATCCCTCCCTTTTTTTTAAAAATAGATTGATTTAAATATGCTGATTTAAATCAATGTATATATATTTAAAAAAAAAAAAATCAAATATCATAAAACAGAGATAAACTATTTGATTTTAGAATTGATTTCTACAATTAAATGATTGACAGAATTCCATAAAATTAAACAGCAACTATATAAATAGGATATTATTTAAATTAAATAGACTATTTAACTCTAGGTTTTATTTTCTACAAATTAATAAAATGATAGAATTCAATAAATTTATACAACAACTATTTTTAGACTAGAAAACATTGAAATAAAACTTAGAGATATGCATAGGGAAATAAACTTGAACATTTGTTTTCTAGTAACATGCATGCAATCATTAAAACTTCAAGAACAATACAAAACATAATACTCCACATAAATAATTCATTTTGCAACCAAATAATACTTAATAAAACAATGTATTTCATTAAGGTGTATTTTAAATACCTTATAATCAACTTTTACAAATGGACCTCTCATTTCTATTAAATGAGGACCTTAAAAATAATAGATACATTTCCTTTCAAAAATAGATACAACATAGTTTCCCTTCACATTGCTGCAACTTAAAACATAAATATTCCATTTTCCAATATCTTTTTCTGCAACAAATAAATCCAGCAACTCTACTTGTCCTTTTCTTTTCTTGCAAGCACTTGCAAATAAATCAAAAGGGCTATGACCATGGAGTGCTCACCTCCCGGCCTAGGCTTACTAGAAGCCACCCCCAAGCTTTTGAAACCAAGCCCTAGATAGGTTACATACATGCAAACACAACAAGTAGGGGGAAACAATCACAACAAGATATTCCCAACCAAGGCTACACTGCACCACACAATGTGATGATTTTACACGGGTAATAGTGGACCAAATACCTTGATAAGACTGCAAGTATGGTAAAACACAAAGCCACCTCATGGGAAACAAATATATCTTATAAGTATAATAACCCCACATCCTTATGCCCCCCAAGGCATTCATGCCTTATTTCCCTCCTTATGACCCCCAAATGCATAAACAAGCCATGCAGCAAGGGTCACATAAATTTCCCTTGAGATCACTCTCATAACGAGTGCCTCTCACTCAAGGGCTGTCAAACTTCTACCACCCACAAGACCATCCTCTCTCCCTAGAGTAGGAGGCCTTGGTTACTCCCAAAACACAGAATTGCATGCAAGAAATCAAAGACATAACGCGTAATAATTTTCACAAAATAAAATGCAAGAGAACAACTTTTTCCACAGAACAATCTTAACAAAATAACATGCAACATGAAAGAAAACAAGAAGAAGTTAAACCAACCTTCAAACTGCCCAAAGGTATGCTAGATTAGTTGAGGATGAGCAGCCCAATTCCACAATTCCTATTTCTCTACACTTAGCCAAATTCCTATACCAAATCTTTTCTTTTCAAAATTGCCTTGTCTTGAAAAATGGAGAGTGGGTGATTATCCGCGAAATCTCTCATTCTTGCCTAAGAATACCTCCGTGAGAGTTCTCACAGGTTTCTAGAATTGAAAAAGGAAAAAGTCTGAAAAAGATCAAAAGGGTTCTCTCATCAAAAAATGAAAGTTAACTAACCTTGATGATGCCTTCTAAATTCAATTTTCGCACATCTTAGGGTGACTAAATAGCCACATCGGAGTTGTCACGTGCCTAAAATTACTCCTAACGCTTAGGTATACCTGATGGGCTTTAGGAAACACCTTTAAACTACCCCTAGGAGTCCATTTAACCCCTTTTAAACCCTTCTAAAGTTAACTTTCGGGTCAAACCTAAGTTGACCACCCCAAAGATTCTCTACCCAAGGAAAATATAGAACCACATTAAATTATTTGAAAAAGCTATGGTTAAAACAACTCCCTTCAAGAGACAATTCAAAAATCAAGACATAAATCATCACATGTGTCAAGTGACACAATAAAATACATTACAACATTACACATGAAATTTTGTCTCTTGTTGGATTTACACAAAATAATAAATTCAATTTAACACACATGCAATATACACTTTCACAAATAAAATACAATACAAACAGGGTGTTGTCTCTCCAAATAGACAAACCCTGGTTTTACGAACATACATAGGTCTAGGTTTGGTTCTCCATAACATTTCCATGGTCACATGGATAATTTTTCCTGGGCATCTCAATTACACATTAGTACTTCCAAATAACCTCATATAACATTTAAACACATGAATAAGAATACATGTCAAACACTCTGCATACAATTGATAGTAAACAAAATCAATATGTCTTGTATCAAAATAAATCCACATAAGCAATTATCATAATCCTCATAATTTTGATCCATACATAAACATGCATCCTATTTCTATCATCATAGTAAAGTCCTACAATTCCAATAATGACATACATGATCACAAAGTAATCCTATGCTAGAATCATATAGAGTTCTATATCTATAATGCATAGAAATGAAGCATCAATATATATCAATGTTATCCAAATCATGAAATCATATAAGTTCTGAATCCATAATGTATAAAAATAAAGCAACCATAATAGTCTCAACATGAAAAATATTGAAATGCTAGGATGAGTCGGGGTAGGGCCTCACACCCTCCTCCTCTAGGCATGGAATTCCTCTTCGAGTTCATAAAAAAGATTAGGGTACTGTGATCTCATACGTGTTGTATCCTCCCATGAAGCCGTAACCTCATCATAGCAATCCCACTGGACCCTAACCTGGTCCAGCTCTCGACCTCGAAGGGCCAGCATCCAACATGCCAAAATGCGAATGGGCTCCAAAGCGAGCTGCCCGTCTGACTCCACCTACAAGGCATCCCAATCTAAAATATGAGACTCATCATAGATATACTTCCTCAAAACTGATACATGAAACACATCATGGATGCATGACATGCTAGGTGGCAATGCTAAATGGTAGGCAACTAGTCCTATCCTCCCAAGGATCTCAAATGGTCCTACAAAGCGAGGTGCGAGCTTAGAACCCTTTCCGTAATGGATTGGACTCTTATGCGGTCACACTCTCAAGAAGACTCTATCTCCAACCAAGTAGCTACGGTCTATCCTCTTTCCATCTACATATTTCTTTTGTCTATCCTGTGCCTCTGTAAGATGCTACCTAATCAAATCCACCTACTGCTCCATATCCCGAACTATCTCAGGACCAATAGCAACTCTGTCCTCTATGCGGTCCCAACTCAACGGTGTCCTGTAAGGCCTGCCGTATAATGCCTGATAGGGTGGCTTCCCCAAAGAAGTGTGATGCCCATTGTTATAGGCAAACTCCACTAAGGGAAGGTACTCTTTCCATCTAGTCTGATGATCCATGATGTACATACGAATCATATCCTCTAACACTTGGTTAACCCTCTCTATCTAACCATCCATTTTTGGATGATAGGTTGTACTGAAGTTGAGCTTAGTGCCCACAGCTTTCTGTAATGTCTTCCAAAAGGAAGAAGTGAAGAGGGCATCCCTGTCAGAAATAATCTTGCATGGAACGCCATGAAGTCTGACAATGTCTTGCAAGAACACCTATGCTACTGCTGGTGTTGTGAAGGTAGTCTGAACTAGTGAAAAGTGGGCCACTTTGGTCAACTTGTCAACTATCACCAAGATGGCATCATGGCAACGAGATGACATAGGAAGACCAATGATGAAATCCATTGATATAGTATCCCACTTCCACTCTAGTATAGCATGAGACTAGAGCAACCCACCTAGATGGCGGTGCTCCACCTTGACTCTCTGACACTCGAGGCATCGGGGTACTAACTCAGCAATGAGCTACCACATTCCTAGCCAATGATATAACTATCTCAAGTTAGCATGCATCTTCTTAACTCTAGGATGTGTTGCATAAGGAGCTCTATGAGCCTCTATGATGATGAACTCTTGCAATCCCGCGGAAGAAGGTACATAGATGTGCCCTCTATGGGGTAATAGTGCATCAGAATCCAAAGAATAATCCACATATTTCCCTTCTAGAGTATCTTGAGATCATATCACCTGACAAACCTCTAAATACCATCCATCCTCTAGCAACTGTTGTACTATACGATCTCTCAAATCCATGCCCATAGATATGGTGTATACCTCATAGCATCTCCTACTCAATTCATCTACAACTATTTTTTCTTTCCCTTTGATGTAGTGAACGTCAAAATCATACTCACACAAGAAATCCATACATCTCCTCTGATGTGCATTAAGGTTTGGCTGAGTGAATATGTACTGAAGACTCTAATGGTCTGAATGAAGCTCAAAATGATGACCCAACAGGAAGTGTCTCCACCTCACAAGTGCATTTTTCTACTACTGCAAGCTCAAGGTCATGAGTAGGGTAGTTAAGCTCATGAGTCTTAAGTTTCCTAGACTCAAAAGCTATAGCCCTACCATCCTGCATAAGGACTTCTCCTAAACCCTCTAGGGAAGCATTTGTGCAAACCATGAAGTCAGCTGAGGGGTCTGGTACTACAAGGATAGGTGTGCTAGTAAGTGCCTTCTTGAGTTCCTGAAAGGCCCTCTTGCACTTCTTTGTCCACTCAAATTTATTCCCATTATGCTAAAGAGAAGTAATAGGATGTGTGATTCTAGATAATCCCTTAACAAAGCATCAGTAATAACCTACTAAGCCCATGAAGCTCCTGACCTCTGTCACACTGGTTGGCACTGGCCAATCCATAATAGCTCTGAACTTGGATGGGTCTACTGAGATCCCATCACCGGAAATAACATGCCCAAGATACTTGACCTCTAATCGAAAGAAAACACACTTTGACAAACTGCCAAACAACTGATTGTCCCTCAAACACTACAAAACCTGTCTCAGGTGCTCCTCATGCTCCTTCTCATTCTGAGAATATATCAATATGTTATCAAGGAACACAATCATGAAATGGTCAAGAAATGTGCGGAATACCCCATTCATGAGGCTCACGAAAATAGCTGGAGCATTCATAAGACCGAATGGAACTACGGTGAACTCATAGTGGCCATATCTAGTGCGAAATGCGGTCTTGTGGATATCACTTTCCACTATTCTCAACTGATGGTATCTTGACTTTAGATCAATTTTGGAAAATACCTTGGCTCCCTGAAGTTGGTCAAATAAATCATCAATCCTGGGCAAGGGATATCGGTTCTTGATGGTTACTTTGTTCAATTGACGATAATCCATGCATAATCAAAGAGATTTGTCCTTCTTCTTCATGAAGATGACTGGTGCACCCCAAGGGGATACACTAGGATGAATGTGACCCTTCTCTAGGAGTTCCTCAAGCTGCATCTTGAGCTCATTAAGCTCATTTGTGGTCATCCTATAAGGTGCTCTTGAAACTAGCTCAGCTCTTGGTACAAGGTCTATATGATAGTCAATCTCTCTATGGGGCGACATCCTAGGTAGCTCTAAAGGAAACAGGTCTGAATATTCCTGAAGGATAGGATGGTCATCAATCAATGTTTCCTTTTCATCCTCTTCCTCTCTATCATTGATAGTGATGGCAAATAGCTGACATCCCTTTTGCATGCTCCGCTTAAGCTGCATTGCGTAAATTATACGAAGAGACATGGGTCTCTAAATCCCTATGATTACTATGGGTGACCCTGATCATCCTCACACTCAATTTCTTTCTAGTGGAAATCCATCTTGGCTCTATGGGCATAAAGCCAATCCATGCCAAGTATGATGCTATATGATCCAAGTGGTGTAACTCTAAGGTCTACTAAGGTGGTACTATTGCCAATCTGAAGTTGACATGCCCTAACCTCTGATTCCACTAACACTCTAGCCCCTGAAGCTAACTCCACTTCCCAACTAACACCTTGTCTAGTTGCCACTAGCCTGTAATGCTCCATAACAAATGAAGATATAAAGGAGTTAGTAGCACTTGAATCAAATAATATAGATACACTATTACCTCTGATCATTCCTGCAACCTCAATGACTGTGGCTTGGAGCTCTGCCTCACGGTTGTCAACTGCTGCAAAGACTCTTTGGGACCTGCCCATATCTCCAACTGTAGGCTCTGATGCTACCATCCTCTAATTCCCTGCCATCTAACCCTGAGGGCACTCGCTCGCCATGTGCCACATGGCTCCACATGTGAAATAAGCACCGCATGCCTAAAACTGGACTCCCTGAGGCCTAGAAAAAGACTGTCCCCCTGTCCTGCTAGAACCACTGTACCCACCCCTGGAGGACTATTAAGTCCTTGCCAGAGGTGTGTAAGGAACCTGAGATTGTTGACCTCACCTCTAACCCTGAGACTGCCACTGCCCAGGCTTTGCACCCTGTTGAATCTACGGAGGCCTCTACCTCTAGTTCTACTGTGACTATTGCGGAGGAGGGGGTTTGGAGAACCCCAGTGTGTTTCTATTATTACCTTTCCAATGGGGTTTCTGAAACTCGTATGTCTGGGGTATAGGGTTTCAGTTCTGAAACCAATCCCTTATATCCAGTGGCCTAACCCAAATCTCCTCTACTATCAAAGCCTTCTCCACGGCAACCTGAAGGCTTTCTAAAGCGGACATCCTCACTGGTCCTGCTATGTCAGCATTCAGCCCTCTAATAAAATGATTGACGAGAAGCTTCTCATCTTTCAAGTAGTCCATGTATGGCAAGAGCTCGAAGAACTTGTCTCGTACTAGGTCACTAAGAGACCCTTCTGCTGGAGGTCATGGAAGTCATCTATCCTACGCTGTCTGTAATGCTCTGACAAGTACCTCTCCCCGAACCTCTCTATAAAAATCTCCCATGTGAGAGTATCAACAACTAATCCACACTTGTATTCCTCCTATCTCCACCATGTGGAGGTTGTTGCTCTTAATAGGTGGACTGCTACACATGCCTTTAGATTGCTCTCGTAAGAGTGCAATGCAAAGCACCTATCTAGGCTCAAAAGCCAAGCCTCAGCTTCTACCCCGTCGATAGATCCCCCAAAAGATGGTGGCAGAGGCACATAACCTCCCTAATAAGATCCCCTGTTTCACAACGAGCTCTCTCATAATACACTGGCTCTGCCACTAGAGGTGGTCCTGGTAGATGCACAGACTCAAGCTCATTCCCACCCTGACTCTCTACGGGATTAGGAGGTGGAATCCTGCTCTGTTCCCTATCTGTTGATCTATGACTCCCTGAGTTCTGATTTCCAACATGATGATCCCTGGATGGAAACCTATCCTACACTATACCAATCAGGTTCTGGAGTGCTTCTAAGATGTTTTGGTTTGGGTCAATTGGTTGTTCGAGAGGAGCCTCTGGGTTCACTTCTGGAACCGATTCCTCCCTATCTACCTCTTTGCGTGCTATGCATACACACCTAGGACCCCTTTCGCTCTTGCGAGCTTGTCGCATAGTTGGAGGCATCCTTATGAGAAAATAAAATTAATTAAATTAAATAACTAATTTTTCAAACAAAATTTTAACTAATTAAATTTAAATATCATAGAAAATTAATATAATAAAATTAATTAAAGTGAAACGTAATGGAGAAAGGTTCCTAGTCTTGGAAACCTCGCTCTGATACCAAAATGTCATGCCCAATCTTTTGGACATGAACAGGATAAATTTTTTTTTTTGAAATCACAACTGAATAACATTAAATTTACTAATATGAAATGCACTAGCAAGTTTTGTATTAACGATGTGTGAGTGACTCTAACCTCTAAGTCAAGTAAATGATATTAATTTAAATCAAATGCAGAACACGAAAAGCATTATTTATTATCTTCTCGATTTTAATCAATAAATTAATTTAGTCAACTTATTGACGTAGATAAAATTAATCTCCAATAACCATTAATTGATTTTAGGGACTAATTAAATTAGTCCTAGCACTTAGCTTATAAATGTCTATATTTTATTTTAACAATAATGAAAATGTGTTTCAACTAAATCGATCTAAAAGGGGCAAATAAATCCATAATGAAGATTTTCCTATAAAGTTTAATCTCATAAATCTATATCTAGGTGGACTAAATTTATTCCCTATAGTCAAATAATTTACAAACAAAATAAATTTCTTAAATGATTATCTCCAAACTAATTTAAAATTTAAGACTTCATATGTATTTTAATTTAAAACATCTTTTTAATTATACCCATATGTTTATTAAAACATATATTATAATCACATAATAAAATATTTAATCTACAACTTGTCCTAATCTTTTATATTTTAAACTCCATATATATATATATATATATATATGTTTTCACATTATAAATAAATAACCATGAAAACCCTAATTTTAAATATTATAACAATGCCCTTTCTTTTATTTTATTTTTCATTATTTCATGCCTTTACACTTTTTGAATACCCTAACCCATACTGGGTTAGGGTTTTGTATTTCTTTTTTTTTATGTAGGGGCTGAGTGGCTAATGGCAGAGCAATTTTTTTTTTGGGTAGACGAAGTGAATGGGAAGGTGAAGGCCATGGGGGTGGGAGGGGGAGGGGAGGCTCCCCACAGGGATGGCCGTAGCTGAGCCCTACGGGTCACGTCCCACAGAGGCGACCTTGGCCGTCGTTGTGAGGCGCAGTCCGGCGGCGCCGTCGTTGTGGGGTGCCGCCCACAGTGGGGGTTGAACCCTCCCGCTGTGGGTTGCGGCCCACAGTGGCAGCTGCGGCCGCCGCTGGGGGGTCGCCGCCCACTGTGCAGAGGGGGGGGCCGAGCCCTTACCAAAGGTAAAAAAAAAAATTATTTCATTTTAATTTTTTAATTTTAATTTTTAAAATTTTTTTTTTATCGGTAATTGGCCAAAGCCTGAATAGCTTTTGACTAGAGCTATGAACCAGTGGGGGCATAGTAGGGGGCCCCATCCCCATTACATATCTTTGAATTTTTTTTGTTTAATTTAATTAATGTGTATATATATATATATATATATATATATATATATATATATATATATATATATATATATATTCGATAGTTTTGATACCCAGGCTAGCTCTGTTATGCAAAAATACAGATATCATATATTTTTTTTTTTGATAAAACAAAAATCCCCCCCCTTTTTTTTAAAACAGATGATTTAAATATGCTGATTTAAATCAATGTATATTTAAAAAATAAAAAAATCAAATATCATAAAACAGAGATAAACTATTTGATTTTAGATTTATTTTCTACAATTAAATGATTGACAAAATTCCATAAAATTAAACAGCAACTATATAAATTGGATATCATTTAAATTAAATAGAGTATTTAACTCTAGGTTTTATTTTCTACAAATTAATAAAATGACAAAATTCAATAAATTTATACAACAACTATTTTTAGACTAGAAAAAATTGAAATAAATCTTAGAGATATGCATAGGGAAATAAACTTGAACATTTGTTTTCCAATAACATGCATGCAATCTTTAAAACTTCAAGAACAATACAAAACGTAATACTCTACATAAATAATTCATTTTGCAACCAAATAATACTTAATAAAACAATGTATTTCCTTAAGGTGTATTTTAAATACCTTATAGTCAACTATTACAAATGGACCTCTCATTTCTATTAAATGAGGACCTTAAAAATAATAGATACATTTCCTTTCGAAAATAGATACAACATAGTTTCCCTTCACATTGTTGCAACTTAAAACATAAATATTCCATTTTCCAATATCTTTTTATGCAACAAATAAATCCAGCAATTCTACTTGTCCTTTTCTTTTATTTCAAGCACTTGCAAATAAATCAAAAGGGCTATGACCATGGAGTGCTCACCTCCCAGCCTAGACTTACTAAAAGCCACCCCCGAGCTTGGAGAACCAAGCCCTAGATAGGTTACACACATAAAAAACACAACAAGAAGGGGGAAACAATCACAACAACATATTTCCAACCAAGGCTACACTGCACCACACAATGTGATGATTTTACACCGGTGGTAGTGGACCAAATACCTTGAGGAGACTACAAGTATGGTAAAACACAAAGCCACCTCATGGAAAACAAAGATATCTTATAAGTATAATAACCCCACATCCTTATGCCCCCCAAGGCATTCATGCCTTATTTCCCTCCTTATGACCATCAAACGCATAAACAAGCCATACAACAAGGGTCACATAAATATCCCTTGAGATCACTCTCATAACGAGAGCCTCTCACTCGAGGGCTGTCAAACTTCTACCACCGACAAGACCATCCTCTCTCCCTAGAGTAGGAGGCCTTGGTTACTCCCAAAACACAAAATGCATACAAGAAATCAAAGACATAACGCGTAATAATTTTCACGAAATAAAATGCAAGAGAACAACTTTTTCCACACAACAATCTTTCCAAAATAACATGCAACATGAAAGAAAATAAGAAGTTTAACCAACCTTCAAACTGCCCAAAGGTATGCTAGATTAGTTGAAGATGAGAAACCGAATTCCACAATTCCTATTTCTCTACACTTAGCCAAATTCCTATACCAAATATTTTCTTTTCAAAATTGCCTTGTCTTCAAAAATGGACAGTGGGTGATTACTCGCAAAATCTCTCACTCTTGCCTAAGAAGAACTTAGTGAGAGTTCTCACAGGTTTCTAAAATTGAAAAAGGAAAAAGTCTAAAAAAGATCAAAAGGGATCTCTCATCAAAAAAGGAAAGTTAACTAACCTAGATGATGCCTTCTAAATTCAATTTTCTCACATCTTAGAAAACTCACTCTGTAGGGTGACTAAACAGCCACATGGGAGTTGTCACATGCATAAAATTACTCCTAACCCTTAGGTATACCTTATGGGCTTTAGGAAACACCTTTAAACTACCCCTAGGAGTCTATTTAACCCCTTTTAAACCCATCTAAAGTTAACTTTTGGGTCATAATACATTAATCTTTGGTAATGACATCTTTACCTAGGAGAACATAATTCTTCTTTACTTAACTTGTCGTGAAGATTTCACCTTCCCATATTCAGTTTTTACTTAACTTGTCAAACTAATTAAAGATGATTCATTACTATTTCCCTTCAAGTCTTGTAAAATGTTAAAGCAAATACCTTGGGTAGAATAATTCTATCCTTCTCAAATATTTGAAAACTATTACCTCTTCCATCTTTAATATTTTTGTCCATCTTCAATTGAGAGGTTTTATCAAATTATTATTTGATAATTTTTTCTGCTGAAAAACTAGTTTTGATAAAATGTCCATAACTTTTTCATTTCTTAAAGAAATTAAGAATTTCAAAATGTTGTGGAAAGATGGTGTCGAGGAGAAACTAGTGGAGAAAACCATTTTGACAAATTTATCTTCATGAATGAGCAGATTTGATCACAATATGACAGGTTTCTATGTTAAGTTTTTTTTTAAAATCTTCAACATTATTTCGTTGTAGCATACCATTTCGGAGAAGCTATTTTTTCTTATGCAGATTAGCCTTATTTTGCCCGTAACACAATTCAGAAAAATATTCTCTTTGTGGGGTCCACCACTTTGGCTCATATTAAACAACTTAATGGTTTTTGTTTTACCATCACATATATAGTCTATATATATAAGATCATTTCTTATAATGCTTCATAATGATTAATTTAAATAATTTTTTATTGATTTAAATTTTAATTTCTCTTGAGTGTTATTCCTCTTCAAACATATAATGTGGCCATTTGAAATATTATTATTGGAATTCAAATAACAAGCTATAATGGGTTTGCACATATGAAAGTTGATCCCCCTTTAAAACTATATGTTGGGCTCTACCCTTATGGGAGCTGCATTTATCCCCACATATAGTAAACATCCAATTTCAATCATATCAAATATATTAATTTGAGTTATCAAATTTCATAAAAAATATATCTTTCATTAATGAACTTGTAACATTACTAACCTTTTTTTTTTTTTTGGTAATTGGCCGAAGCCTGAATAGCTTTTGACTGGAGCTATGAACCAGTGGGGACACAGTAGGGGGCCCCATCCCCATTACATATCTTTGAATTATTATTATTATTATGCTTTATTAGATTGACCTCAAGACATTCCCATCCTATGGAAGGCCAAGAGTCACATCTTAGAGTTCCATTAGACCCCAAGACCTTCCCCATCCTATGGAAGGCCAAGAGTCACAACTTAGATTTCCACTTCAGATGTCCCTATTGGGAGTTGAACTTGGGTCTCCACAGTGAGAACCCAGTGTTTTATCCAGTTAAGCTCAACCCCTTGGACTCTAACATTACTAACCTTATCTGATGATCAAATAAACCATTCTTCTAGAACCAACGCTCCATACCTTGCTCTAACTTATTTTGCCAAATAATTTATTTGAATAGGTGATAGGAACAATTCAGAGTAAATTTGTGGTCATGAACTGATTAAACATTATCAAATTGTGCACTCTAACATTTTGTTAAAAGTGTCCAATCATGATTTTTGCATCCAAAATCAATGTTGAAAACTATCCAAATCATACCATGAGGTCACGAAAGTTGACAATCATGTAGACATTTAACCAGAGATTGAAATGCAACTAACAACTCTAATAAATTCCTTCTGAAGTGAAAGATATTAATTTCCAAAGTAGGCTCCACAATTGATTTTCACTTTGTACAAGTTTTACATCTGCATAAATTGCATTTGGTTTAAGCTTAGAAAAAATATCAAATGGATTGTTAGGGTTCCCAAAACTTGCACAGGGGTTCAAAATGGTATGGAGAATTGCAGGGAACAACTGGTTCAATATTAGGATCACCAGATTGTAAAATATGAACTCAAACAAAGGGCCATGTAATATTTTTTAATGAAGAAATGAAATAAATTGCAAATGATATGGGTGTAGGAAAAATAGCAAATTAGGTAGTGAGGATCTGTAAATTGGTATAGGAACACTTTGTTAATAGGGGAGTTGATTGGGACAAATAGACTAGTATGAAGACTCATAAAATATATTAATCCTTGAAAATGGATACTCACAATGGTTGTGTGGCTCCAACTGGTGTGAACCATAATTTTTGTTGTTTAAGGGAGGTATTAAATTTTATAGTGGGGAGCTCAATGTGGATAATCATGCTTATTGATAAGTGGTAAACCTAACTGCAAGGTCAAATTTTTTACCAAGATCAAGATCTATGAGTGTATTTTAGGGTTGTCTGTTGAATTATCTCATTCAGTGGACCCTAAATTTTGCCAAAATTTAGGGTTCCAACAGGTTCCAAGTTAAAACGGTGGCCTAAAGGGAAAGAACTTTGGAACTCTGGGATTTAGGGGTTCTGAGGTTCTGGGGTAGTTCATTAGTAGGTCAAAAGGTGGAGAGGAATGCATAAAGGATCCAAACATGCAAAACAATAAAAACCAAAATGAAAAGAAAATCTAAGTTAAAAACTAGAAAATCTAAAAAGGAATACACAAATTAGCTCAAAAAGGTTCATTTCCTCTATTTATACCCCCCTATATTTCGTCTATATGGTCACCTTAAACATGACCTGGGGAGTCTAGGATTTCGGGCTTCTGAGATGGAAACAAATAAAACCAAAACACACCTCGGGAGTCTGGGGTTCCGAGGTTAAAAACAAAAAAAAAAGCAAAAATAGACCTTGGAACTTTGGGGTTCCGAACTTCCAAGGTAACAACACACCTTGGGACTCTGGGCTTCCAAGGTGAAAACAGAGGAACAAGCAAGACACCTTGAGACTCCGGGGCTCCGAGGTTCCAAGGTGAAAACACAAAACTTTGGGACTCCAGGGTTTCGAGGTTGACAAAAAAACAATAAAACATGAAGTACTCAGAGTTCTAGGACTCTGGAATTGTGAGGCTTCAACAACAAAAAAGAACAAGGCAAGACTTGGGGACTCTGGGGTTCCAAGGTTCTAATGTCTTGACCAACACAAGAAACAAAATCTTACCTTAGAACTTTGGAGTTTTGGACTTTCAAGGTTAGGACAAAATGGGAAACAAGAGCCTACCTCAGAACTCTAGGGTTTTGAGGTTCTAGGGTAGGACTTAAAAAATAGGCAAAGAACACCTCAGACCTTTGGGGTTCTGAGGTTCCAAGGTGTTAAGGAAGAAATTTAGAAAAAAAAAAAAAGAAAGAAAAAGAAAGGGGACCCATATTTTCAAGACAAGGAAACTAATGGGGGTAGGTATGCAGGGCATAACAAATGGTGACTATCTAGGAAAAATGACTCTAGGCATTGTAGAACTTCATAATTTATGATGTAACCTAATGCCTAAGGCTACTATCATTAAAAACAATTTATAAGAACAAAAAGATGAGTGAACTAATGAATAAACAACCAAGTCCAGAACTAAACAAGATTTAACTCTTAAGTGTGTTCACATGATTCATTACTCCAACATTCTCAATAATGAAGATAAACAATAGAAATTCGGCCCAAGCTACGTAGGTGAAGTCAATCAACATGTTTCATGCAAGGTCATCCTAGGTATAGCTCTTCTACTAGTTGGGTGTCCATAGCCTCGATAGAGATACCTCTAGCTCCCGTCAAGCAGCGCTCCACAGCCAGTCAGGCGTCCGTAGCCCCGGTGGAGATTACTTGAAACACCCAAGTTTAGTTTCTTTAAGTGGATCATTTATTTTCTCTTTCTTTCTTCTCCCTTTTTTTTAGATCATTTTTCACAACATAGAATATAGAATTATTTCTTTCGTAACCTTTAAGCAACTTTCAAACATTGAAGTCCGATCACTGAGTTGGGAGCCATGGTGGACAACGTGAAATATCCTAACTTCTAATTTTTCACTTGGAAACAAGTTCATCTGATATCTTACAAAAAAAAATTGATGTAACTTAATGTGATGGTAGTACTGAGTAATCAGGTTAGCCTTTTCCAATTGAGAGTGAAGAACTCAAATCATATTTAAACCATTATATACCACCTTGGACTAGTGTAGACAAAGATTTCAAGATTAACCAAACAACAATGAAGCTGTAGAGAGAAAAGAGTCAAAGTCTCTCAAAAGTTGCCAACCTATTATGCAAAGAAAACCTATCCTTTATAATCCTTGAGAATAAACATGTATCCCAACAAAACAAAATGAAACAAAAAAAATGATGCAAACAAATGAAAACTGAAAGGGAAACATGCATGCAACAAAAACGAAAAAAATGCAACCAACATGAAAACTCAAACAAACAATAAAGGAAACAAAAGAACTAAGAAAGAAAATAAAATAACTAAACTACTATAGTACAACAGGTCTAGCTCTACTCAGATTTAGTCAAAATAATTCTTGAGTAGCTAACCATTGATGGGTAATGGTACAAGTTCTCTAGTCAAAGAACTCAACCTAAAAGTGTTCTCTCATAAAATTTTGATGATTTGGTAAGAATCTAACCACAACCTCTCAAACTTATGATGATCACCCTTCTTCTCCTTGGCCTTGTCCCATAATAAAACTAAACTAGAGATCCTAAAGGCTTTCAACTTGATTCATTTATGAAACCATCACTTAACAACTGCTTGATGCTTAGTGAAGTGTTGTAGGGTATTCATTCTTTTCTCATCAAGTTTCAATAGATTCAGAAGATAAACTTCTACCTGGTCCTCAATTTCAAGTTCTTTCATTAGCTAGAGGATAGGTATTTGTAAATTAATAGGGAAAATAGGGTTCTGGCCATAAACTAAGATAATATGGAGAAGTCCCTAGGGTGGCTTTAACTTTGGTGCAATCAGCCCAAAGAGTGTATCTTAGTTGATTGTGCCAATCCTTAGGGTTATTTTCTAGTAACTTCTTAATAACATCTAAGATATTCTTGTTCGTGGATTTAGATACTCCATTACCTTATGAATAGTAATTAGATGAAAATTTCAGGATGACCTTATACTCATATGACCATTGCATTAATTATGCGAAATTAAAAGCAGGGTCATTGTCACATACCAGAGCAAATGGCATACCAAACCTGGTGATGATGTATTCATCAAGGAATTTAATAACAACCTCTGTAGTAGTAATCCTACATGTTATGGCCTCTGTCCACTAGGTGCAATAATCTGTTGCTATGAGGATGAACTCGTGTCCTACAGATGAATTAGGATTGATAACACCAATGAAATCTAATGTCCATTGGGAAAATGGTCTTACTTCAAACACTGGCTGGAGAGGTATGGCAAGATTCCTTTCTCTAGAAGCTGTAGTTTGACATGTATGATAGTGTCTAATATATTCATGAGTATCTTTAAAAATGCTAGTCCAATAATAGTCAACTTTCAATATCTGATGTGTAGTAGCATCTGCTGATCCATGGCTTGTGCCATACTTTATATGAAATTCTTTGATCATCTTACGAGCCTCTTGTCAATCTAGACATCTAAGATAGATGCCTTCATAATTCTTTCTATACAGTGCATAATCTTTGATCATCTAATTAGTACTTTTGAGCCTTAAAGCTCATCTTTGTGTGGCATTCAATCCCTCGGGACACTTGTTATTCAACAAAATAAAAACCAAATCAATGTACCATGGGTCCTGAGTGAATGATTGTAATGTGTAGTGTTGGCACTAGATTTGAGGGGTATCAGTTGCCATAGCTTGAGATAGACCCTGGCCTCTAAGTAACCTCATAAGATGCATTTCTAAATCAAATTCTTGTAGAATGACCATCCATTTCCCTCGACGTCCCCCCAGTTCTGATTGCATAAGCAGTGACTTAACTGCTTGATCAGGTATAATTGCATATATTTTGCTCATCAAAATATAATGTCTGAATTTCTTGATTTCTCTTACCAAAGGAAAATCCTATTTCTCAAAAGAATAATATCGCACCTCAGCATTCTTAAAAGGGGAACTCATGAATGTGACTGGTTTCTCATCCCCTACTTGCCTTTGTGTTAGAACATTGATGCCTGAATGCAACAAGGAAAAAGAATATATATAAAAAGGCAGAGCATAGTCGGGACTGGTTAGAATAGGAGCTTCAACAAAGGACTTCTTGATCTGGGGGAAAGCCTCTCTTGCTTCAGTAGTCCATTCAATCTTAGCATCCCTTTTCATCATTTCATTCAATGGATTTACTATATCTGCAAACCTAGTGATAAATTTCTTGACAAAATTGATCTTTCTGAAGAAAGATCTCATTTCTTTTTTGTTTCCAAGCATCTACAGTTTCAGTAGGGCTTCTACTTGATCTGGGTCAATGGATATCCCTCTTTCAGAGATTGCATGCCCGAGGAGCTTCCCTTCAGCAACCCCAAATAGGATATCAGCTACTAATGAAGGATTCAAATTCTTATTCTCTCCCTTTCAGTCCCTACAAATTTCTATTAGAGTAATCGGGAATTTACTTGATTAATTAAACAACATTTTTTTAATTATTTAAGTTCCCTTTATCACTTTTGCACTTATGCTAACATTAGGTGCATAATAATTAATTCTTTTATTAATTATTATGTGCAAGCCTAGGTTTTCCCTTTTAGGGTTTCTTAACCTATTAGAGGTTATTATTCTTTTCTTTGTATCATTATCACATTACACATTTTGGCGAATATTGAGATCTCATCTTTTAGAGCATATTTTTGTGTATTTGGTTTTTCATTATTGCTTCCTTGCTTCTCCTTGTAACAAGTTTATTTCAGCTTGCAGAGATCATTTGGGCTTGTGTGGTGGTGTATTTATCAACTCTCACATGGTATCAGAGCTTCAGATCTGCAACTACCTGTTCTTGTTTTGAGTATTTTGCATTGGAAGTAGATCTGGGGTTTTTCAGAAGTTTTTTTTGTGCACCTAGGGATAGGTTGTTTTTTCTGAGCACTTTGAACCTAAACGAACCTCACCATCATGATTAGAAGGCTCAAAAACCCATATGGTCATATAAAACTTGACCATTTTTTACTCTTGAGCCTCTAGGGGTATTTTTTTTTAAGTACCAGGCCGAACGACCCTGGCACACAGTTCGAGAAAAAACATTTCAAAAAAAATTATTTTTTGCCTTTTTACGGCATGCACACCAAATTTTGATTTTTTACCAAAAAAAAAATAAAAAATAAAAATCATTTAAAAAAAAAAAAGGGTAAAAGTTTTTTTTTTAAATTAAAAAAAGGGGTTTTTTGGGGTTCTCGCTTGCCTAACAGTCTGGCCATCGGACCTACAGGCCTTACTGGCCTCTATTCCTGTTGCCAACAATCTCCCCACCCGCTGGCCCCCACCAGCTCCCAGCCCCCATTGACCCCCATTCCTCAACCGCCTTCTCGCCTTCCCGCCCGCTGGCCATTCCCGCTCGCCAACAGTTCTCGCTCGCTGGTAGCTCCGCCTGCCGACCACCATAGCTCCACCCACCGACCACCATGATAGGCTATTTTTTCTGAGCACTTTGAACCTAAACGAACCTCACCATCATGATCAAAAGGCTCAAAAACCGATATGGTCATATAAAACTTGACCATTTTTTTACTCTTGAGCTTCTGGGGGTATTTTTTCTTAAGTACCAGGTCGAACGACCCTAGCACACAGTTCGAGAAAAAATATTTCAAAAAAATTTATTTTTTGCCTTTTTACGGCATGCACACTGAATTTTGATTTTTACCAAAAAAATAAAAAACAAAAAAATCATTTAAAAAAAACAAAGGGCAAAAGTTTTTTTTTAAATTAAAAAAAGGGGTTTTTTGGGGTTCTCGTCGGCCTGACAGTTTGGCCACCGGACCTATAGGCCCTATCGGCCTCTATTCCTATTGCCAATAGTTTCCCCACCCGCTAGCCCCCACCGGCCCCCAGCCCCTGCCGACCCCGATTCCTCGACCGCCTTCTCGCCTTCCTGCCCGCTGGTCGTTCCCTCCTGCCAACAGTTCCCGCCTGCCAACAGCTTCGCCTGCCGATCGCCACAGCTCCGCCCACCGGCCACCACTACCCCGCCACCGCCCTCCTCTGCCGCTCCACCACTCCACCACCAAAGTGCCAACCACGGGCCATCTCTGCCCAGACCGGCCACCAAACCGCCTCCCTCTTGCCTTTTTAGGGGGTGGGTTGGTTTTTTCTTCATTACTTGAGCATATAGAGTCATTTTTTCAAAAATGAATAGGCATCAAAAAGATGGTTCCGAGTCAGACCTCATGGTGTTGGAATTTTTTTCAAATTTTTCTGTTTGACTATACTTTTTTCCAGTCAAAGTGAGGTGTCTTTTCTGCATTCTCAGGGCTATAGAATGGGCAAACAAACTCTTCTTTTCAAAAATGAATAGGCGTTGGAAAGCTCTTAGCATGCTCTATTCAGATATGTGATCTTGATTCTCATATTTTTCATCAGGTATATGAGATTTCAGTTTGAAGTGTTTTTTCTCATGCACTACTTCCTTCTCATCAGTATGTACTAGGGTTTGGGTTTATCTCTTGTGGGGGTTTTTTTTTTTCTCACTTTCTGTCATTTATATTAGAAATATAGAACACCAAAACTCTCAAAATGAACAAACCCTTCTACATCTTCTGTTTATTTTGAAATATCACATAATTAAAAAAACCACAAGTAGGTGTAGGTGTAAAGTTTCATGGCAGATCCTTCAGTTGAGTTGTTGTCATCACACAACTATCACACCTGGAAGCCTCACGTGATGAGGCTTCTCAAGGTATGAGGGTTGTGGTCTTGTTTGGATGAGGTTTAGCCTCTGTTACAGTGTCCTTATGAGCTTCTTTAGCATAGAAACAAGATAGATGAGGCCATGGGTTTGCTCTCTTTACATATTTATGATAGTCTTCTATTTCACCTTGATGAGTTTCTCACTCCTCACGCTATGTGGTTGAAGTTTGAGTCTCTCTTCAGGAGGGTTAATGAGATCCAGGCATTGCAGATTGAGGCAGAGTTGGTTTCCTTGTAACCTGATTCCTTTCCCACCATTGAGGATTTTTTGAAGAAATTCAAAACTACTAGATCTGTTCTCTAGGGGTGTGGATAGATCAAGACAAACACATAGTGCATTCACTTGATCCTTTCAAAGCTTTGGGGTCATTTTTCAGTTTTTTGCCTCTCATTTCTACTCCACCATGGATGGCTTGGGTGCTCTTTTCACCATGCCTACCTTTGATGTGTTTTGTGAGAATTTGTCTCATGAGAAGTATCACATTTCTCAGTTGGACATGCTCTTAGAGTCTAAGAACAAAGCATTGGTTGCTCAGTCCTCTAAGGAGAAGACAAAGAAGAAAGCGAAACCAAAGAAGAATTCTACAGGCAGTGAGCATTCCTTCAAGCCACCTCCTAAGTTTGATTATAAACCACCATTTCCTCCAAAAAATGAGAAATTTGTTAGGTCTCAACGATAACTGAGAGGGGGGGGGTGAATCAGTTGTCAATTAATTTCAAACCCAAAACAAACTTAACCAAACTTAATACATAATACTAGTAAACCAAACTTTGTGCCGATAAACAGTTTTGACAGTTAATTGTAATGCCGATAAAGTTTAATGCATGAAATAGAAAGACAAATAACATCCACAATACATAACACAAATATTTGTACGTGGAAACCCTGTAGGGGGAAAACCCATGGTGGGAAACCTTACCCACAATTAGATGATACTACTTTAGATAGTATGTGTGCACAATATGGAGTCTGCACATGCAGAAAGGCCAACTGCCTAGAGCTCACTGCTCAATCATAAAATGGGAGCCACACTGACTACAATTGGATGGTTTAAATTCAATTATAATGTACTCCTCAAAATAGAATCTTCATATGCTGGATTTAGTACCGGTTAAGCTCTGATTGTCTTCTTCATACCTTCCTTGAATCTTCAAATGATGTCTGCATGTATAGCTCTGCTTATATTCACATATACCTTGTTACATTCCCTTTTTACACTCTCACATTAATCTCACAAATGAGATCTTACATATATATCAAAACCTAAGACCAAATGTGTAGGTCAACCTACTAAAGATATTACAATAAAATCAATTACAAATGACTCAATATGCGATGCATTATGTTGGGTCAATGCATTTACAATAATAATAAATTATCTTCATAATGTGTTGTACTGATCTGGAATGTATAATGTTTTTCGGTGCATAACCTAGACCTATTTGCTGTTACCAGCAAATATGCAAACCCGATTAGATCAATGACCAAATCACCAAAAAAAGTGTCCAAACAATGTCTTCGACATAACCAAGTAATCTTCAAGTCATTCTTAGTGCTGGTGAACAATATAACCTGTCGGTGAACCAAATACCAATGACTGTACATAAGTCACTAAACTTGCCGGTGAACATAGCCAAGAATCTCCAAGTGTTGATAAGCATTGACAAAATAAGTGGAGTCGAGGTATGTGTGGTGATTTCACCTTAATTTGAAGGCACTTATCACAAACACCCAGCTGATTAGATATTTCCAAATCATCAGAATCATTCCTACAAGCAGAAAATAAAGAAAATATTATGCCCCCAATCCTTGCTCCTTGTAGTCAAGATAAACTTCCTCGAGTTACTCAGAGGGATAATAAGCGAAAGCCAATATAAAGACAACACAGAAAGAAAATTTTCATGCATAGCACAAACTGTTCAGTAATTGTTTTCAGTTATGTTGTTTTGCTTGTTTTCTCAGTGATAAAACTCTTTAGTAGTTAGGAGATAGGTGACTGACTCGGAGTGGACGACCAGGTTTCACTGACATAAAGATGACTTGGTAGATACTTCTTAGGACATGTAATGTGCTCTTGTTGATTACCTAAGACTAGGACATTGATCAGTTTCAATCCATGAGGGTTCCAATGAACCAGGATGTCACAAAAGTGACTGAAATATGTACAAGCAAAAGTAAAGATGCATGAAAGTGGGAATGCCAATGTTGCATTGATAGATGGAGTGCTTGAGTACAAGAGGCGCCTGTTTACTAGGTTTTCACCTACTTGGCAGAGATTCATTTTTATTTTTTTACCAAGGTGCCTGTTTACAAGGTTTTCACCAAGGCATTTTCTCTCTTTTTCCTTTTTTTTCCCTTTTTTTTTTCTTTTTTTCTTTTTTTTTGGATTTCTTCAGGACTTTTTCTGATTTTTAGGATTTTTCAGGACTTTTCTGATTTTTTTCAAGACTTTTTCTGATTTTTAGGATTTTTTCAGGACTTTTTAGCTATATAGGCTACTGGAGCAGAGAATATTTAGGTGAAGAATTTCTTCAGATGGATGGTGTTGATTGGTTCGCAATGCTATTCTCCTTCCGATGTTGAGAGTTGATAGGCACCAAAGCCAAAAGTTGCAGTAATGATATAGGAACCCAGCTAGTTGGGTTCAAACTTCCCTTTGTTGTCTCGAAATTGTTGATTTTTAAGATTTTCTCTTAGAACTAGGTCACCAACCTGAAATTCTCTTTGTCGTACCTTCTTGTTATATCCTTTGGACATTCTCTTTTGATACACTTTGAGATGATCAAATGCCACTTTTTGTGTTTGAGCTCTTGCAATATAGATATTCTATAGTCTTCATTAGTAACAAGTCCTTGCAAAGAAACTCTTAGAGATGGTATTTCCACCTGAATAGGTACTACTGTTTCAGACCCATACATCAAAGAAAAGGGTGTAGCCCCAGCAAGTGTTTTGATACTTGTTCTATAAGCCCACAATGCAAGATTGAGCTGCAAATGCCAATCCTTCCCAGATTTGTTCACTGTTCTATGCAAGATAGTCAATAGGCTTTTGTTAGATGCCTCTGCTTGTCCATTACCCTGAGGGTAATATACTAATGAACAGTGTTGTTTTATTTCGAATTTCTTACAGAGTTCATTTAGATCTTTTTTCTTGAACTATCCTCCATTGTCAGTTATAATGGATGAAGGTATACCATACCTATAGATGATATAATTAAGAATAAATAGAGCTACTTGTTTGTCAGTTGCCTTGATGAGCGGAACTGCTTCTACCCACTTAGTGAAGTACTCAGTGGCAGTGATAATAAATTTATGTCTGTTAGATGATGCAGGATATATTTGGCCAATTAGATCAAATGCCCACTGTTGAAAGGGCCAGTGTGTCACAAAGGGTATGAGATCCCTTGTTGGAGCATGGATAAGGTGTCCATGCAGTTGACACTTTTCATAGGTTTTAGAAAATTTAATAGCTTCTTTCTCCATGTCTAGCCAGTAGTAGCCAACCCTTTGTAGTTTTCATGCTAAAGTTAGACCATTCGAATGGGATCCACAAACACCTTCATGAACCTTGGATAATGCACATTGGGACTCCTCATTTTCTAGACATCTAAGAAAAGTATTATCTAAACTTTGTTTGAATAGGTCATTAGCAATGATGACATACCATGACACATTTCAGATTAGGTTCCTTTTTTCATTTCAGGAAAGATTAGCAAGGACAACTTGGTCACGCAGGTAAGAGTAAATGTGGCTATAATGAGATGAGTCATGTCCAATAATAGAACAGACCATTTGGGACATGGGAGAATCATAGGCAAGATAATGTAACTCTTCCACCCGGAATTCAAAGTAAAAATTAGATTCCTGTAGATGTGGTATAGATGCCAAAGTGGCCATTGCATCCGCTACTCTATTTGTTGTTCTGGGGATCTACTGAAATGATACGAAGGTAGAGTATTTCTTGAGATCATCCACCATTCTCTTATAAGGCATCCATTTCTCATCTCTTGTCTAATATAGGTCATTGATTTGGTTGATAATGAGTTGAGAATCTCCATAGATTTGTAATTCAACAATCTTCCACTCGATGGCCAGCTTGATCTCATTTACCAAAGCTTCATATTATGCAATGTTATTTGTGCAAGGGAAGAGAATCTTGTAAGCTTTCATAATTGAATACTTTTGGGGAGTAATAAAAAGTATTCCAGCACCAGAACCATGTTGAGTGAAAGACCCATCAAAGAACATCTTCCATGATTGTTGATTAAGGTGCATGATTGATTCATTCAAGAATTATATATGTAGAGGTTGAATATCTTCAAGTGGAGTATCAGCAAGTTGGTCTACAATAACCTTGTCTTTGATGGCTTTACATTTCACATATTCAATATCAAATTTTGTAAGAACCATGATCCATTTGGCCAGTCTTCCTATAAGCGTTGCTTTACTAAGAAGATATTTGAGCGGATCAATCTTGGCTACCAGCTTAATAGAGTGTGCTAACATATAGTGCCTTAATTTTTGTGATGCAAAGACCAATGCCAAGCAAGCTTTCTCTATTATAGTGTAGTTCATTTCATAAGACACCAATGTTCTACTGATATAATATATAGCTCTTTCTTTCTATTTTCATCTTGTTGTGCCAGAAGTGCCCCCCGTGAAGTATCTATAGCTGATATGTATAGGATCAAAAGCTTACCTTGAATTGGTGGCATTAATATGGGTGGATTAGAAAGATAATCTTTGATTTGCTTTAAATGTTGTTTAAAATCTTTATCTCGATTGTATTAAACTCCTTTCCTTAATACCTTTGTGAAGGGTTGAGCTTTGTCTGCTAGCTGAGATATAAAGCGCCTTATTGACTGAAGACGGCCTTGTAAACTTCTCATTTGACTGATATTCTTGGGCGGAGGCATTTCCATTATAGCTTGGACCTTTTCAGGGTCAACCTCAATTCCTTTTTTTGAAATTATGTAAACAAGAAATTTTCCCAATGTTACTCCAAATGCACACATTTTAGGATTTAACCGGAGCTTGAATCTTTCCATTCTATCTAGTATGAGGCCTAGGTATTGAATATGTGTAGATATCTTCATGGCTTTTACTAGGGTGTCATCAACATAGCCTTTCATGTTTTTATGCATCATATCATGGAAGATAGTGGTTACCACTCTTTGGTAAGTTGCTCATGTGTTCTTTAGCCCAAACGACATAGCATTCCAACAGAAGGTTCCCCATGCACACATGAAAGCTATCTTTTCTTGATCTTCGGGTGCTATCTTGATCTGATTGTAACCAGAGAATTCATCCATGAATGAATACATCTCATATCCAGCAATCATATCTACTATCATGTCAATGTTGGGCAATGGAAAATTGTCTTTCAGACATGCTTTGTTGAGATCCCTGAAGTTTGTGCAAACTCTAATAGATTTATCTATCTTTGATACAAGTAATATGTTTGATATCCATTCTGCATAGTCTATAGCTTTGATAAATCCAGCTTTTAGCAATTTTTGTAATTCAGCTTTGACTAGCAATGCCACATCAAGATGCTTCTTACGGAGTTTTTGCTTGACTAGTTTAACTCCTAGTGTAATAGAGAGATGATGCATGATGAGATTAGGATATAGTCCTAGCATGCCTGAGTATGTCCATGCAAAGTTGATCTTCTTTTCTAAAAAAAGGTCACTGAAATCTTTTAACTCTTCTGCTGATAGTGATTGAGCTAAATGAATGATGTGTGGTGTCTCGACTCCCAATGTTCACTGGCTGAGTTGGCTTAATCAATATGGAAGATCTCTCCTGGAAGTGACCTAGCAGTATATCAAGTATCTCACCTTTAGGCACCTCAGAGAGGTTTTCACCTTTAGGTACGTCCTTTATTTTCTATTTTTTAGATTCTGACACTGCCACAATGTGGTTTTCTCCATCAGGTCTTTTATTCTTATTTTTCTTATTTTTGTGACTAAGATACTTGATATTTGTTTCGGTCTTGTTTTCACTTTGTTAAGTAGTGGAAGAGCTCATGGGTTCAACTGCATTGAGATAATAGGCTAACATATAGTCATTGGAAAAAGTAGGTACATTCAATGGTTGGTTATAAAGAGTACAATAAATCCTAGTAGGTACATTCAATTGATTGTTATTTTCTTTTTTGGATCAACAACGTTTTTAGAAAATCCTAGTTGTATCAGTAGATTGTAGGTACAAATATTCAACCCAGCGACTCCATCTATCAAAACATGTTTAACTCAGTGTTTATGGATCATAGCTTTGATGTGAAATGGTTGGTTACGAGGGTGACTCGGTGAGTTATCATCTTCTTCAGAGAAAGTGACGTAATGAGGTGAAGTCAGGTGACCCACCATAGATTGAAACCGATCCACATCTAAATCTTTAGGGACACTAGTGGTGAGAAAAGCCTTGTCCAGGATCTCTCTATGAGAAGACAAGATCTTAAGCAGTTCCAAAATGGAGATTTGAGCATTGGTTCTTTTCAATTGTTTGACAAAACTATAACTAGGAGAAGATGATGAAGCCAACTATTTTGATTTGGCCATGATTGTGTCTATTTGTCTGTTTGGTAGATTTGATGTTGTTTGATCGAAAGTTGAGGAACTAGCTCTTGGGAGAGTAATCTTCCTTTGAGCGCGAGTCACAACATTAGCAGTTTGTGCTTGACTTTGGTGATCCTAGATTTTGATCACATTACAATATTCAGGTTGAGGAAATTCAATCATGTTGATCACATTATTGTTGTTAGTGTAGGTATAATTGATTGTAGCTCCTCCCTTGGATTTTGAGGAATATCCTTGTTCATAAGTCGGTAAGAAATCTTTAAAGGCCTTATGATCAGCATTAGTCACATGATTTCCAACAACGATCTGGCTTGCATCAATAAGATCTTGGATTTCATGTCGGAGTTTCATGTAGTTGTTTATGTTATGTCCCTTGTTCCGATGGTAGTCATAGTATTCATTTTCTCTCCACTATTTGAGCCTAATTTTTGGGTCATATGGTCTAGAATTGTCTGGCAATATTATCAAATTATTTGCCAATAAAGTTTTAAAAGCCGATTCATATGATTCATCTAGAGGAGTAAAATCATGCTTAGGTTTTGAAAACCAAGACTTTTCTTTAAACCATTTTCTTGCTTTCTTTGGAGGATTTTCTGCCGCATTTTTAGCTACCTTGAGTGCTTGCGTGCCGTTGGCCAAGTTAAATATTATGGATTTTGTTTTTGCTTGGATAGTATCTGCCACTCCATCACTAACAACATTTATGTTGTTATCTTTGCCATATTTCCAGTACTTGCTCTTTTCTTTAGAACTAGAACCTTGTGATGTTTCTTTCCAAAGTGATATATCTCCCTTTTTTATAAGTACATCTTCCATTCTAAGGGCATTATCTACCATTTTGTTGAATGAAGGATGTACTTGCATCTGGACACTGTACTTTAATTCAGGGATTAAGTTGTTGACAAAGATATCCATTTTCTCAAGATCTGGGATAGTCTATCAATATCTATAGAACATCTTACTCCATCATTGGAGAAAAGTGAGAAAGGATTCTCCTATTTTTTGTTTGGTATTGCAAAGTTCTATCATAGTGACTGGGTGACTAATGTTGGAGGAGTATTGTTGTAAGAATAGTTGGATTAATTCTTCGAAAGTTTTTATTCCCATGGGTAGACTTGAGAACCATTCCATAGCTTGCCCCCCTAAACTTCTCCAGAAAAGGCACATGAGATACGTTTGGTTATGCATGAACTCCATACATAAAGCACATAATTATTTGATATGATCTTGGGGTTCCGTATTCCCGACATATTTGTCAAACTTAGGCATTTCCACTCTTGAGGGAAAGGGAGGCATGTCAAGGTTTTTGTCAAATGGGAATGGACATATTGTGTCCAGAGAATATTGTTTTGGTGTTTTATCTTTGTTTTTTAGTTTTGTGACCTTAGTTTGTAATGTTTGCATTTGTTTGTTCATCCTTCCCCATGGTGTCTCTTCCTCTTTAGTGATGTGGGCCTCCACATTATAACTAGTAGGGAGTTGGGCACCTTGCTTTGTTAATTCTAGGAAATAGTCTTCTTTTTCCCTAGCCATGATGACCTTCATCATTTTTAAGAATTCTTTATCATTCTGACATTTATGTATTTTGGCCTCGAGAGGCTCAGGATGTCCAGATTAAGTTGATGAGGAATCACTATCAGTGGCATGATTGCTGAAGTTGTTGTGAGTGTCTCGTTTACTAGCTTCTCTTTCTTGTCTTTCCCCAAACATGGTGGGAGATAGGGGTTGACCAAAGATTGGTAGATCATAAACTAGTATTTGTGATGAGTATGGTTTATTTAGAAAGAGGTTTTCTACAAAGAATGGATTGTCGTTTGACGAAAAGGGTGTTTCTTTTTCTTTGTCTATTTCACTAGGAGAGTTTTTGGTTTGAACAGGCATTTGTAACTGACAGGACCGAGAGCTAAATGTGTTGCAGAAGTCAAGATCAAATTGTAGCTAGTAGTTTGTTTAACATAGTGATTGAAGAAGTTACTAAGATCTGGTCTAGTTTCAGGAATGATCTATCCTGTGTAAGATGTTATCTAAGTTAACTTAGGTTTGATAAGATGTTGTTTGAACTAGCAGAGAGATGATCAACAAAATTGTACAACGCAATGGAAGGGGTACACTATCAAGATTGTTTATGCTCAGGAGGATGATGACTAGTTTTATGCTTGTTGTAGACTGATATGGGAAGTTTTGACTATTTTGACTGACAAGATCAGGAATTCATACGATAGAGGATTGGACAGAGACGAGATTCTGACATACATAGTTTCAATGACTGACGACTACTAGTTTTTGATAAGGACTGATGTTTCAATGACTGATAGAGACTAGTTTAGACACGGACAAAGTTTGTCACTGAATTGTTTGATTTGTTTTCTCTAGTTTTAGTATTTCATTTTTAGTTTCAGGGGTGAAAAGACAAAAAAAATGCAAGATATACAATAACTCAATCACAACACGCTAACCCTAGAGAAGTTGGCTTAGAGAAGAAAATATTTGCTTGCTGACTTAGGTACATACCCAATAGCTAGTCAGAATACGACCATTGAGTATCATGCAATGGATTCTCAATGCAGTATTAGCTAACTCCAAACGCTAATGGGGGCACGATATGGCAAGTGTCTTGGGAGAGTTACTATCTCTCTTGCACAAAGATTATCAACCTTTCGGAAGTGAACTGGGTAGCTTCTAATATTAGAGTTTTTAGTAAGGAATTCTGTTTGAAATTACTCCTTGAAGTCACACAAGCATGATTGAGGCCTACAGCCCGACAAGGTACTGAAACAAGTTGTAGTCACGTAAACGTGATTGAGACCGCGAGGCCCTACAAAATGCTCGATATGAGAGATCTCAAAGAGAAAACTCAAATAATCCCATCCTCTGAGACTTTAATCACTAAAGGCCTATTTATTATAGTGAGTTGGAATGCTCAGGTCCATTTGTACTCACTTGGGTCATTCTCACAGGGTAATTACTTTTTCCCACTATGACAGGCCCGCTAAAGGTACACAAATCTCAAAACTTGGAATTTTTTTTCAAGGGTCTAGATTTCTGATTGTCTGTAAAAGACAAGAGCATACTCCCTCTCAGATTTTTTTGAAAACACAAAAGATAGATTTGTTCTTTAACCAGATAGTAGTTTAAGTGCCTAAAAATTAATTTAAAGAAAACATGATGTTTGGTCGATTCTCTTTAGGCAACCTTCAAAACCAACACATCAGTAGTCATGTTGTTTTTTTTTCTTTGGCAGGCATATGTTTGATTGATAAATTCTTTGTCAAGTGGACCTGCAAACATTAAAATCCCAAAATTAGTTTCCAAAATAACATAAAAAAAATCATCAAAAGAAAATTCTAGCATGCAAACTATAAATTAAACTAATCTAACAAGAATTTCCATTTTTATGACTATCCTAGTTATGACAGTTTTGATAGTACTGCACTATGTCATTTATAAATTTTCAACCAGAGATAATTAGGCAAATCGCTTCCGTGAAAATGTGGACAACTTGGTTTTACATAACATATTACCATTTTGTATAGATCCAATGGTTCAATAAAATGTCATGCCCTCTGAACAAAGACCATTTGTGACTGTCACAAAAGAATAAGTAAAATGATAGTACGACACTCTGTCATTTCTAACTTTCAAACCATAAATTCATATGAAAATCACTTCAGTGAAACTGTAGAAAACTTGGTTCTAAAAAACATATCATAAATTGGTTGAGATCCAACGGTGGAATAAAAATTTATGCCTTCCGAATCGAGACCATTTTTTACTGTCACAGAAGAACAAGCGAAAATAAATATTTTTATTTGCAAATTTGACACATGTTTATTAGTTATAAAAACCACACATTAAATTTGTTCAAGAAACATTAGAAATCTTGTAGTCATGGGTTCGGGCCCCACGGTGGGTGCCAAAAATGTGTGTGTGAAAAGTGAACCTATATCTGTATCTAGAATAGACAACACTTCAATTAAGTCATTAGATGCATGGTTAGTAAATCAATAATCAATGAATAATAAACCATTACAAAGTGACCCATTGCCTTCTAGTAGATGTGAGTTTAGATTGCTCATAGATTGCTAAGATATGCAGTGACTAGACAACTCCTAAACGAAGGATTTTAAAATCTATATGAGCATGAATATGAGCTAAATGGATGCAAGATTTAAGTTAGATATGCAAGATTAATCTAACATGATTTAAGAAATATATGAGTATTTAAGCTAAATGATTTAAGCAATATGAGATGACTAAAATGCAATATCTCAATGCAAATTCTCAATGAACCTAGAGCAAAAACAACATAATAACAATACATTCTCCAGGATTTTTGAATGAGAGATGAGAGCCTGAATTTATAGAAAATTCAGAAAGAAACCAATGGCTGAGATCAAATGATGATGAGCGGTCAAGATTTTCCAAGAGGAAGCACAATCTAGGTGAATTGATTTGATTGGATGCTTTTCTCAGTTTTAAAGGAAATTGAACTAAAATTAAGATAAAATCAGGAAAAAACTGATTTATTCTCTATTTCATTCAATTTTAATATTTAATTAATTTAATTGCTTTCTTTAAGATTATATATCAATTTTTAATTTTTTTTTCAAGATTATCTCCAATTGATTTCTTTTCTCAAATTTGAATTCTTTTTTTGTCAATTAATTCCTTTTTTGAAGATTTGTGCTCATAATTTCCAATTCCTCTTTCTTGATTTGTTTCCTTTTTTGAAGATTTATGGCAATATTTATTTATTTTTTGAAATTAATTCCTCTTTTTGATGATTTAATGGAAAATTAATTTATTTAATTAAATATGCTAGGATATTTAATAAAATAAATAAGATAATTGTTTAAAATTATTTACTTGGAATGATTTAATTAATTAAATAAATATTTAATTAATATTGGTTGATTAATTTTGCCATGTGACATTTGATGATTAAAGAATTAATTGTGTGCTCAAGATTTATTTAATTGCCATTGGTTAGGACCTTGGTGACGTTGTCGAGATTAGGGGCCCATGGTTTAGATGACCATTTTTAGGGTATTACAACCACAACCTGCTGAAAAGAAGCACAAATTTAGATTTCCAAATATACTCCCTACACAATGATATGTTGAGCAAGTATTCCCCCAATACATTTTATTTGTTTCTAGACCCATCGAATGAGTGACTAGCATGGTAGACCGCATTATGGTACAAATAGTGTGTTTTATCTTGTTGCAATTGGACCGAAGAAAAGGAGGGGACAACGTATAATAAACACCCCATAGCATAGGCTTTGTGCACAATATGTTGGCATTATAGATGAATTGATTATGTGTTGCATTGGTGTTTTGTCATTAATGTTAACACTAGCTGATATGGATGGTTACAAACAGATAAGTTTTGGTTACTGATAGAAGTTCTACTGTTACCGGTAGAAGAGACTATCTCTTGGACACTTCTGGCATGATTGGATCACTAAAGATGATTTATGAGCATGTTTTGGTTAGTTGGTAGTCGCTTGGTAATTGGATGTTATCATACACTCTGGTAAACCCTTATTGACACTGGTTTAAGGCTTTACCGTCAGAGCTTTCATTGAGGAATCATGACAGGATGCACAATTGGTATTGGTGCAGCTTCTTCGAGGATTTCAGGATGCTGAAGATGTTCATTGATCATACTTCAATTGCTTGAAGACATTGTTTTAGCGTGGTAGACCTAGAATACATCTGGTACCTATCTAGGTTATGGATCATTATCATGCTAGTGTGTACTCTACATGTTACCTGGATGATTCAAGATGATTTATGGATTTGTTATTATTGTTTTGGTCTTAAGATGACATGGCATATCATTGTAAATCAAATTATGTAATGATATTATTGTAATATCTTTAGGTGGCCGGACTAACTAGTTTAGGCCTTAGGGTTTATATAAATAAGAGGTAGAAACTCTTTGTAAAGTATCATGGTTATTGGAAAAGGTCATGGTCAAGGAATGTAATGTGCAAATATTGTAATATCATTCAGACAGCAGAGTTGGTTGATCATTGGGGATCGAATTAGATTCAGAAAAGGATTTAGTCCTCTGGCAGTGAGCTTAACCGGGATTGTAAATAGGCATGGTAGATGCTATTTCCATTAGTTCACTCTATTGGATTGTTGTCCATTTATCTTGAGAAGGTTTTACCCTCTCTGTTGTCAGTGAGATTCTTTTGTAATGAGAAGTACGCTCTAGGCAATTTGCCTTCCTGCAAGTGCAGGCCCCTCATTGTAACACATACTTTCTACAAAAGTATCATCTAACTATGGGTAGGCTTCTTACCATGGTTTTTCCCTTTTTGAGTTTTCCATGTACAAATCATGGTGTTATGTGGTATGGTTTCTTTACATTGATTATCTGGTTAATTATTAAGTTGTAGTGTTTACCAGTATCTGTTCTTACCGGCATCTATCTGTGTTTTACCTGCACTTAATTTGTTTAAGGTCATATTATGGATTAAAAGTTATAATTTGCTAACAACTGATTTACTCCCCGTCTCAGTTGTTCATCGGTTATCCTAACAATTGGTATTAGATCTTTGGTCCTCTTTTATAGAAGCTTAACTATTTGAAGTAGATCCTATGGCAACTAACACTTCTAATCCACTGATAGCTATTTTCATAAGAGAAATCCCTAAGCTTGATGGAGAAAATTATGGAATATAGAAAATTGGAATAGAGACTCATCTTAGATGTCTTGGCAAGGATATTTGGGAGATCACTGAGAAAGGATACACACCTTATGATCTGGCTTTTGGTAGTCCTGCTCCTACAGACCTAGATAAGAATATTGAAAATGATTGCAGAGCTAGAGAAACCCTCTTGTGTGCACTTACTGATCAGTAGATCATGAGATTGATTGACAAATCATCAGCTAAGGTTATATGGGACAAATTGCAAACTCTGAATGAAGGTGACCCTACTGTCAAAATTGCTAAACTTGATTGTTATCAGGTAAGATATGAAAACTTGAAAATGGAAGATAATGAAACAATTGTGTTTATGGAAAGAGTAAATGAGATTGTTATGGGAATTCAATGTTGTGGAGGATTTCTAAGTAAATATGAAATAGTTTCCAAAGTCTTGAGAGCCCTTCCACTGGCTTACAAGATGAAGGCAACTACAATTAATGAGTTAAGAACAATGGCAAACACTTCAGTCAATAGATATATTTTGATTGGGAAATTATCTACTTTTGAGCTTGAAGAATTTGGATCTTCTGGAGTTGTAAAGTATGAACCTTCTTTTCATGCATCATCATCAACATCTACTAGCAAGAGTGATTAGAAAGCCCTATATGCAAAAGAAATGGAAGACATGAGGAAAGAAGATGAAGAGATTTAACAAATTGAAGCCTTATTTGCTAGCAGAGTACCTAAAAGACCATCGGGAAGTAAGTATGAAGGAAAAGCACCTTTTAAATGTTTTGCATGTAATAATATTGGTCATTTTGCATCTAGATGTCCTTAAGGGAATGTAAGGTTTGAGGAATGTTGGCATTCTATACTCTAATGAGAATAGTTTATGTTGTCATTGATGGCAACCAACTAGCAACCAACCAACAATAGGTTTCTACACATGCACCAGTATCGCAGACATCATACACCGGCAAGCACTTTCACCAGCATCCAGATTACACCAGAAATGAAGTATATAGACACTCAGGCTGACATGGGATAAATTTTTTCTTATATGAATTGTATTGTAAATATAAATAATTATTTGTAAGTCGGCTTGGTGTACTGTAAAAGACTCATATATGTATCAGATCTTATAGATCATTTTCGTAATTGTATAGAACTGAATTGTAAGGAAGAAGGACATAATATTATTATTGGACAACGAAAGGTTTTTCTTTAAAGTTTATAACTGAGCTTAAACCAATACTAAACCATACATTAGAGATGCTATTTTGAGCAGTACCTTGTATTGGATTTAATTATCCATATTGTAGTTAGTGAGACTCTTTCATTGAGTAGTGCACTCTAGGATGTTGGCCTTCCTGCATGTGCAGGACCCTATTGTAAGTAATATTTATTCATCTTGGCCAATGAGTAAATATTGTGGGTCACAAATCCCACTGAGGTCTTTCCCACACTGGGTTTCCTCGTTAAAATATTTTGTGTTATAGTGTGAATTTATGTTGTCTCTATTATTTCTCTTTACTGCATTATTTCTTGTTTACCAGTACATTGATTTGGGTTGCAAAGTTATAAATAAGTTTAAATATTTCACCAACCGTTTGGACACCGATTCACCCCCCCTCTCAGTGTCTTTGGGACTGTCATTAAATCTAACAATTGGTATCAGAGCCAGGTTCTCTATTTTCAAAATCCTAACAACTTGAGCAAGATTCTGAAATCGGTACCGATGGAGAATTTAAGAAAATAGTTGGAAGGTGTTCTTAAAGATTTTGATGCAGAAAAATTGAAGAATATCAAACTTGAAGATGATCTGAGGACTCTTAAGTAATTAATTAAAGGACTTCAAGAGAACCTGGTTATAGCACAAAACAAGAGGAAAGAACTTCATGAGCTAATGTAGAAACATGATGATGAAAAATAAACTCTTAGCGATATTGCAGATAAGTTAAGGCAAGAAAACAGTAATATGAGGAATGAAATTCAAGATATGACTATGTGGCTATGTAAGGATATTGAAGACAAGAAGAAGAATGAAGAAGGTTTGACTAGAAGACTTAATGATGGGGGTAATGAAAATCTGAGACTTTGTCATGAAATTGATATGCTAAAGACAAATCTAATTCACATGCAACATGACAAAGAAGAGCTTGCGAGACAAGTTGGAATTCTAGAAAATGAGTTGATCACTATAAATGAACACAAAGAAAAATTCAAGAAAAGTTTAGGAAGACTTGATGACATGTTGAAAAGATAAAAACTTGATGGAGATACAATTGGACTTGGATTTGAACATGGAGAAAGTTCCGGGATTGCAAACAATCAAGATCATAGTAAACCGGTAAGACAACCTAATGCTTATAAATTTAATGGGAAATGTTTCAATTGTAGCAAATTTGGTCATAGAGAAAATAAATGCAAATTTATAAATAATTAGAATACAAATTTACCCACCAATCAATGTTCCAAATGCAATAAAGTTGGTCACAATTCAGAAAATTGTAGAATGAATGTGAAATGCTATGTTTGTGGTAGATTTGGACATTTATCTAATCAATGCAGATCACAAACCGGTCAAGGATATGGAAAAGATATTTAGAGAAATAATGTAACTTGTTATGCATGTAACAAGATTGGGCATATTGCAAAATTCTATAGAAGCAAAACTATACCGGTGAACAATAAAGGATCTAATGAGAGGGAAAAGAAAAGGTAAATGAAATAAAGAAAGAATTTTCAAAACAATGCATTAAGAAGGGAGATCAGAGAGTTTATGAATTTGTCTCTCCACAGGTTGAATAGAGTAACCCTTTGCTGGTAGGAGATTCTTCATCTAACTAAGGAATAATCCTTAGGGGGTATGGCAGCAAGTTGAAAATCATGCATTCTACCCTCAGTTGATGGAAGAAGATACATTTCTTCTTTACCGGCAGATGTGCTAAGATTTCACTTAACCGATAAGCATTTAATATGGTAGTTGGAAAGCATTTTTGGCTATAAAGCACTGAAAAACCCTCATTTTCATCCACCAAGCATTCAAACATTCAGAGAGCACAAAATTGAGCAAGGGCATTCTAAAGGCGAGCTGCGAAGTATTTTTTAGGCATTCAAGGATTTCAAGTAAGAGGTATTTATCTTTCAAAATCGAATCTTCATCTTCTATACCTGAGTTTATTGCAAACCCTACTATGGTAGAAAACGTTAAGCTCCCTAGGCCCGTGTTTAAAATCATCCCTGAAATTGCCAAGCAAGATGATTCTATCAGAGCTTTTTTGAAAATTCTGAAGGGAGTCGCTTTTGCCACAGACCCTAGAATCTACATTCATTGAAACATAGAAAATTTAGGAACTGATGATTTGAAGAACATGTATAGTGGTGTTATTACTGATGAACAAGGTTTAGTTAAAATAAAGAATAAGATAGTTGAAGACTTAGGATTCATTGAAATACTGAACATACCTAAATTTCCAAAGGAGGTAGTTCATCTTGTTCTAAGTAGAGTTCATGGAGAGTTCATGTGGCTTGACTCTATTTTTAAAATCTCTAAGGAAGAAATCAAGGCAGTTACTGGTTTACCCTCAACCAGTAGTAGGCCCAACAAAACCAAGATGATACCTAACAAGGGAGTTATGGAGTTAACCGGAGCTACATCTAACAATAGATCTCTTAGGGTTAATGACATTACTGATGCTAATGTGAGATATGTGAGTATGGTACTTGGCTATAGACAAATGGATTGAATTCAGTTTCTAGCTTATGTATTCATAGTGCATATGAGATGGTAAAGAACAATGATAGGATTGATATCTATGAATGGCTTAAAGATGAACTAATAGACAACCTGAAAAATATTAAGGGTGACAAGAAGGGAACATTTCATTTTTGCAACCTACTTGTGTGTCTGATGCTTTACTTCACTAAAGAGATACCGAACAATGGTCATAAGGACTTTGGATATGACATCCCGATAGGCAAACAAATCAAGGAAGATATCACCGGTATGGACTCTAACAGTGACAACATTATAGCGGATTATTTCAAAACATTTCAAACTAAGATTAAAGCTAAAGAAAGGTTACCATTGAGCATAGTAGACAAGTATGACAAACAAATCTTCTTTGTAATCAAACGAGATGAGACATGGATGGAAGTTGTTAGTTCTAGAACCATTTGGATAACATAAATAGGATATGAAGTTGACCTAAATGTTCTTGAAGCATATACTAAAAAACTACTTGATGCACTTAAGGACCATCTAAGAAATTATTTGGTAGTGTTTAAACCATTGAGAGTGTTGTCTCAATAAAGAAGCGAAGAAAAAGAAGAGAAATTTATCAGAGATGCATCCAATATGGCCAAGGAAATCAAGGAAAATGTAATAAACATAAGTGGTATATCTGCTAGTGAACTAGAAGGATTGAAACCGGAAGCTCATGTTTCATCGATTGTCACTTCTTTAGATACAGACAGTGGAAAAAAAGCAGAGTTCAAAAGAGTTGAAAGAAAGAAGAGGAAACCTTCACCGGTACCCTCTCCTTCTCCCAAAAGGACTAGAACTTTGAGGAAGAAGAAGTAGCCTATAAGGGAACCTAAGAAGTAGCTAACACCAAAGAAGAAACAAATTAAGACAATGGATACCCTTACACCAGTGGAACTGGTAAATGAGATAACACAAGATGGCAATCTTTTCAATGTAAATAAATACTATCATTCTTACAAAGATTTAGAAAAGGAAACAATAGAGCCTAGTATAATTTTGCATTTAGACATCTATAAGAAGGTTTTGATTGAAGTTGTAGATGATCTGCCTAATGACTTGTATCTAAGACTAGAGGCTAAAAGAATGTTAGTAATAGAATTAGATAAAAATCTAAAAGTTGAAGCATTATTGGCAGTGCACCCTATAAACTCTAGAGAGGAAATTGATGAATTAATTTATGAAGAAAACCGGTTAGTTTTTGTCAATGGACACCAACAGGTTAGCCTAATGGCTGGTAGAGTGAAAGAGATTGCTGATAAAACTGCAGACAGTTGGGATATATTTTTTGTTGAAAGGGAAAAGAAAGAGGAAAAGGAAAGAAAAAAAATAGATAAATATTTTGTGAAGGTGTACCAAAAGGACAAAAATAAAGGCAAGATTAGTGTTGTACCTGCTATAAAGGTAACATATAACATCCCTCCACTAGCTCAGGACACCCGTTCAATAACTTCAACATCACTGGTACATACAAATAATCAACCAGATAAGGAAATTAAAGAAGTAACTCATGATGATACTAACCCGATGTCTAAAATACTTTTGACCATGAATATGGATAAATAGGATATTAACATTGTTGTGGATAAAGAGACTGCGGAGGTTAAGGAAGATGATGTTAAGAATAGTGAGATCTCTGAGTCACCAGCACACACTATTGACTCTCAATACTAAGATACCGATACAAGATAAGGAACGAGAGATAGATAAACTGATAGAGGATAACCTAACACTAACACTAAGAAATCATTAGAAGCAGAGGTACAAACACAGACAGAGAAACTGAAAGAAAATGTAAGTAAAGAGGAAGCAATTGATGGAAATAAGGAGGAAATAATGAAGGTAATTGAGCAAGTATCTGTTGAAATGAAATCCATAGCAGAACCAAGCACATCAACTAGAGAATTCAAACCCACTAACATAATAGATGTTCTATTGGATTATATCAAGAGGATAATAGATTGCAATGCCTTAGCATTTAAGGCTATTGATAACACATTACCTATCTTGAAGATTATTGCACCTCCCTGTAAGATAGATCACATTAATGATTCTTTAGGTAAATTGGACACATTGTCCAAATTCATTGCTGAAAATGTTATAACTATAGATAAGGTGAATGAGGATATTGTAAAGGAAAGAGTAGATAAAGAGAAAGGCGAATTCTTTGAGAAAATCATAAAAGACTGTAATGAGCACATGGATTCATTATTACCGGTACTTAACTCAAAAATTTTGGAATATAAGGAGCTCTATAGAGAAGCTTGCAAGCCTCCCCATTTGACTGAAGATATAGATGAGGAAATCGAGAAGACACAAAAGGAGATAGATGACATTGTAGATTATATGATAGGTTCTTTGGAACTTACCTCAGTTTTTGAGCACGAAATGGCAGTCTATGAGGAAAATTTAGAGAAAATTGAGAAAGAGAAAGCAAGGATAAGGTTAAATGCTTGAGAACTCAAAAGTAAACTTGGTCCAAAATTGGACAGTCTCATTACTGAGCGAATTGAGCTATAAAAGGAAACAGTTCACGGAGAACGGTTGTCGAAGCAACAGATGCACTATTGTTAGGCACAATGCACCACTGAGAGGGGGAGGGGGTGAATTAGTAGTTCTCAAATATTTTCTCTCTAGAAATCCTATGTGAGCATGTCAGTTTATAGATCTAAATCAATGCAGACTTACTAGTTAGTGGGGAGAGTAACACAAAAGTAATCACACAAGGGACATATAATAACAACATCATCAAATGCCTCAAGAGGACCTCTAAGCCCTCATGGTCTATCAATAACATTATAAAAGATGCTAGAGACCTCATTAACACTTTTGAGAAAAGTTACATATCTCACATCTACCATGAAGCTAATGGGCATGCTGACTGGGCAGCCAACGTGGCGGTCAATCAAGATGAAATGATTACTTGGAAGGGTGAACAAGGCCTCCTTGAGGATGTTAGATTAATCATTTTTAATGACCAATATAATATCATCCCAAATATTTTGGATGGACAAAACAATAATGAAACGGATTAAAAGGAGTACTTCAAGCAATTATAATATTGTCAACACCATTTATTATAACACTCAATCTATCATTTCCCACTCTTTTTGGGTAAATTTGGTAGCTCTGAGAAAATTTATGTCTAAAGTGCTCTGCAAGTTTCAACATTCTGAACTGAATAGTGAAAATATGGGCGGAAACAGACGCCGATATGAACCTAGCAGTTGTAAGGAGTGGAAGCAAAAGGAGGTGGTCTAGAACATTATGCAGGAGGGTGGGTTTTCAAAATTTATGGAGAGGCTCCATGGATGAGATGCCAGAGTCACTAATTTCTTTTGTAAAAACTCAAGAAAGGGCACTTTGAAGATGGGAGACTAGTCTGTCATCATAGATGAAGACATCATTGCTCAGGCCACGGGTCTCCGAAGGGAAGGAAGCAACTACTATAGAGACAAAAAAGTGAGCAAGGAGACCATTGAAAGATATCCTAAAACTGAAAAAGGAGAAAAAATGCCTGGTGAAGCTAAGTAAAACTTACTATCCCCCTAGGGATTTTGTTAAACCATGGAGGGAGGTCCTTTTTGTTATAATATGCTATATTACTTTGGATGGTAGATTCACTAAAATATATGGCTACCATTTTGTTTTGCTAAATCATTTTAGGCATGATGAGAAGGTTAACATTCCTTATTTTTTGTTATGTTCTATGAACGCCACCATTAAAGCCTATAAAGAGAACCCTACAGGGAACACTACCATGCATCAGGATTTAATGGTTCTTATTTATGACCATCTTAAGGCTAACCAAATAGCTCACCCTCAACCCTCTATTTTAGAGTCTGAGGAGGATGGGTCAGACTCTGTCTTTTCTTTGGATGAGGGTTCTAATAGTGATCCAACGAGCGAGTTTGAGGAGAGTATGGATGACTCAGAAGTTGAAGTAGGTAATAAGAGGAAATATTTGAAAACCAGGCCTTCCTCCTCCAAGGGAAAGAAATCCAAAGGCAAAATTCTCTAGATTAGCTCCTTGGAGGAGGAGGAGGTCTCTAAAGATTTAGAGAAGGTGAAACCCGAGGGTTCTCTGAAAAAGAAAACTAAAGTCCATACACATACCAGAAACAATTAAAAGAGAAAGGATGAGAATATGAAGGAGCTGGAGGATCATAAGTAGAAAAAAATTCTGGAAGCAGACTAGAACTTGGAGGAGGTGACCACTGGAGAAGTTAATAGGGCTGATGACAAAGTTACTGTTGGTGACACTCCATATCAAGAACATGACAACTCCGATAAGATTGATCTCTCCTTGAACCTACCTCTTGAGGGTATGAAAGGTTTTATGGACACCATAGAATGGTTAATCATCATTTACAAGAAAGTTGTGGATGACAACAAGAAGCTCAGCCATAGAATCCATATTTTAGAAACTATCAACACTAGGGAAGGGAAGACTATGGCAGATTATATGGAGGATTTGACAAATACTATTACTAAAGCCGAAAATATAAGAGACTCCTTCAACCCCAAATTTGAGCAAATCAAGAAAGACCTGCTGGAGAGGAAAGAAAATGCTAATGCTATGGATCAAACTATTTCGGGAACTATTAGTAAAGTCAGCAAAATTGAGGAATGTCTCAAAAGTATCGCAGATAAAATCTTAAACATCCTGAAGGTCTCTACTGGCAATACTAAGACTCTCATCAGCAAATTGGATGAGGAGAAGGATACCCTGGATATTGACCCTGACACTGAGGGTACAAGAGATGTTCAAGGACCCAGGACAAGAACTAGAGGTAAAAAGAAGGAGAAGAAGCCTAATAAGGACCTGGATGAACTCAAAGTTGTTGTGGCCTCCTATGACTAGCTGGTGGTTAAGGCAGAGGACCTTCTGAAGACTCTTTAATTGTGCAGTGTTTTCCTAGTTTTTGTTGTTTTGTTATTTTTATCTTTTGCAGCCTTTTCTGTTTACTGGCTTTTTTGCAAGTCATTTTGTAAGCAGTTTATATGTTTTGGATACTCTATGATGACTTTTCTTAATCTCCTATGTTAAAGGTTTTGGGTCTTGAAAACCTATTTTTCTAATTAATCGGAACACTAGCATATACGAGGAAAACCCAAGATAGGAAAAACCTTGGTGAGCAGTGTTGTTGGATTCTACTGCTCCAATCCATCCTCACAATGAAAAACACTATTACAAAATTTAGGGCACCAACCCAAGGAGCACCAACCCCTACACTGAGCTACAACTCAGTGAACACAAAGATATCTTTAATTGCATAACTATTTGTCTTGTTACAAGTGAATCTTGCAACCTTGTCATATATCTTACTCTATCGATGAGATACTTTCTCTTCTACACCGACTCACTTCTCTTGCTTCTCTTCACCTACTTCTTCTCTATCGATAAGCCTTATCGGTTCATATCTCTTTTGTTCTTCTCTCACTGAATCTCCCCCTTACCACTCGTCTCTTTACCGGTACTAACACTTTGTCGGTTCTCTGTCTACCTTCTCTGCAACCTCCTTAACTTCTGCTCGACCGGAATGAACACAACTAGTTCTTCTTTCCAGGTAATTGAATACTTCAACTAGGTTCTCTGTCTCTCTCGCTCACTTCTCTTAGATGATCAATGAGCACTTGGTTGATTTTCTCTTACTTGCAGAAGTATCGCACTTCGCAGTAGCACAATAATCTTTTATCCAGCAACAAATAATCTCTTTTGGCTATCATACTTATAGCCAAGTTTTCCCACCAAATACCAATTCAAAAACCAAGTGGTTAGGGTTTCCTTACCATCCTTGAGGCAAACCAAATCTAATCAGATCTTTCTCGATATGACCTTCCTAACATCCACCTGCACAAGTTTGTCATCAACACACCTTCCAAAACATGCCTTCCATCTTCACCAAACTACAAACAATCTGTCAGCATACATCTTGGTCAATCACCATTAATGCCTCTGATGTTTCCTTCTCGAGGTCTTCTAACAACCTGATCTTCTTGCTTCGATCTAGGTGCCAACCACTCCCTAATTCTTCTCTATTTGTTCATTCTTCCTCGAGCCACATGCTTTTGACCTGATCCATTATTTATGGGATCCACTTTTAGTGCACACCTGTCGAGATACCTAACTTCACCAACCTCTACAAGCTTTCCACCTTGATCCCATGTGGCATCCATATCACCCATCTGCTATCTTGAATTTTGTAGTCGATCCAGATAGGATCACCGATCAACCACGCTACGGGTTCCTCTTCTCTTCTAGTTTGCTAACCCATCCGGTCTCACTCACTGTACCAGTTACCTCATCATATCTACCCTCATCTTGAACTCTCGATGGAACTCTCAAAATAGTCTCTAGATATGTAAATCCAAAGTATGCTCATTCCCACATGTGGGAAGTCTTTTGCATCTACACCTTACTTATATAACTAGTGGACTTACATATAGGTTACCACTCTTGATTACAACATGTCATCAACCTTCACAAGAATCCATCTTCAATCAGGTCTTTCTACTTCTGACTGCATCTTCTTAGCCTTACCTTTCTTCCTAATCAGTTATGTTCATTCCTCTACCAGTTTGTCAAGGTGACAAATGCTTCATACTTCTCCTGTACTGGCATCTCAACATGCCTTCTCTGTTTATGTAGCATCTCTTCAAACAGGAACATGAGATCTGATGTGAGAACATTCATTGTTAGTCATTGCTTCTCATGATGACTGCATCTTCATCCAGTGGATGTCTTGTTGTTTTGGAACCTCATAGCATATCGATGACCTATTCATTCTTCTCCTCCAAGGTTGATGTGATTCAGGTAATATTTGCCTCTTCTTCACAAACAACCACTCAAACACCTCTCTATCTCATCACACAAGTCAGGCACTAACTTGTGTACAGAAGGCCTATGAGGTCACTTTCCTTACCTTTACTGGTATTCTACAACACAAGGTGATATCCAAGATATCACATCATGTACTCCTTCATAACAATGTTTCACACACATCTCTTCTACCGATGGTCATCCCATACCCGTTGACATCAATTACAACACAATGCCAACAATCTCCCCCTTTGGCATTGATGTCAACACATGTAGTATCCAACATACTACAAAATTCTTCTCCCCCTTTGACAAAAATGGCAAAGGGCACTTTCAAGATATTATTTCTCTTTGTATGAACTGGTCACTAACAATATTATTTTCTCCCCATTTTTCTTCATTGGATGTAACACTTCCTTTGATATCATTTGTTATCTTGTCACCAGTTGTTACATCTTCTCAAGTCACAACACTTGAGATGGGGAATTTAACCATCAACTGACACTAATTGAGTATGCAGGTCTGAAGCCATTTAATAAGGGACTTCAATTTGTAGAGGGACTGATACCAATTGTTGATGTGTTAGTGAATACTACTCTCTTACCAGTCAACCTGCAACACCTTTGCAATTTCCATCTCCTACAGTTTGGGCAGTCGGTATCCTTGCACATTAAAGAAAGCCAACTCTTCATTATGAGACTTCATGATGAGAACTTGAACTCCCCCTGAGTCATACATCTCATGTTCTTATTCTCCGATCGGGTACAATGTCAGATCTCCCATGTTCTCTATATACTGGTTTAACTGTTCATATGTGATCATTAGATGATCCCTCAACTCCATTGTATTCACTATAGCCTATGACATGATCCTGGATTTACACAATGCCGGGAAATGTTATCATGCCAAGAAGCAAACCAATTAGCCCAAAAGCATGCATTCTTGCATGAACAACCATGAGGCCAACATATGTCATTTAGGTCTTTTCCAATACCACCTAAAACATGAACTCCACATTCCATGCTACAGGGGCTAATGCTATGAACTCCCACCTTCATGTCTTACATAAACTGCAAGTACCTATTAGCATACATGTCAGTAACATCTTGCATATATCGGTTAACACCTGATACCAATCATTAACCTTTATTCATTGAAACATGCAGTGGTGATCCATCACTAATCTGTAGGTGAGTAGTCAAGGCAGAATCTACACACACTAAAATTTACATTTTCTTCTTTCATACTAGCAATAACACATTCTTCCATGTTGCCTTCTTCACTAAGGGGGTGAATGATTGTTTCAATGTGCATAACTCTCCCTAAGATCCTGCATCTCCTTTAGGCCTTAGAAGATATCACATGTGTGCTGAATGCACAATGTCGATCTATGATCTTCTTCCTCCATACCTGCTTTGCCCTGTGGGTGGTAGCATTTCTTTATCCTCTGTCGGTAGGAGGTCTTCTTTATTGCTTCCTCATTTCCTTTCTTTCGGTGAAGTCTTATCCCATCTTCCCTTTTCCTTTGGGGTCCTCATTGTTGTAACTGCTAACAGATCTGCCTTCATTATCTACACATGAATCTACTACATAGTTCTTCTCACTTCCACATATTAATCCAGTGGTGCAGGGTTCATTTCCATACAACTTCCTTAGTCTATCCCATAGACTCTTTTATGATTTACACTTGTCCACCTGTGAGGAAACATTATCGGTGAGCTCACTAAATATGGCTTTTATGGCTTCTTCATTGCACAAGCAACTTCTTTCTTCTTCAGATCTAGAGGGAGGACTAACATTCCTTGGGAGACCATTGATAACCAATATCCATACATCAAATCCTAGGGAGGAAAGAAAGACTTCCATTCTACAACTCCCAATAGCATAGTTTGAACCATCAAACATTGGAGAAGGGAATGACACTAAACAAACCATTGTGTCCTTAGGCTGAAATCTACCCAAGCTAGAGTAAAACTCATCTAGCTTGGAACCTATGCCCTAATACCAATTGGTAGACACAATGAGAGGGGGAGGGGGTGATTTAGTGGTTCTCAAATATTTTCCCTTTAGCAATCCTATGTGAGCATGCCAGTTGATAGATCTAAATCAATGCAGACTTACTAGTTAGTGGGGAGACTAACACAAAAGCAATCACACAAGAGACATCTCATAACACTAGCATATACGAGGAAAACCCAAGTTGTGAAAACCTCGGTGAGTAGTGTTGTTGGAGTCTACTGCTCCAATCTAGCCTCACAATGAAAAATATTGTTACAAAATTTAGGGCACCAACCCAAGGAGAACTAACCCCTAACTTTAGGGCACCAACCCAAGGAGAACTAACCCCTAACTTTAGGGCACCAACCCAAGGAGCACCAACGCTTGCACCGAGATACAACTTAGTGAACATAAAGATATCTTTAATTACAAAAGTATTTGTCTTATTACATGTGAATCTTGCAACCTTGTCATATATCTTACTCTGTCGATGAGATACTTTCTCTTCTACACTGACTCACTTCTCTTGCTTCTCTTCACTTGTTGCTTCTCTATCGGTAAGCCTTACTGGTTCATCTCTCTTGTGTTTTGCTCTCACTGAATCTCCCCCTTACCACTCTACTCTTTACTAGTACTAACACTTTGTCAGCTCTCTATCTACCTTCTCTGCAGCCTCCTTCACTTTTGTTTGACCGGTATGAACACTATTGGTTCTTCTTTCTAGCCAATTGAATACTTCAACCAGGTTCTCCCTCTCTTTCACTCATTTCTCTTAGATACTCAATGAGAACTTGGCTGATTTTCTCTTACTTGCAGAAGTATCCCACTTCACAATAGCACAATAATCTTTTATCAAGCAACAAACAATCTCTTTGGCCTTCATACTTATAGCCATGTTTTCCCACCAAATCCCAATTCAAAAATTAGGTGGTTAGGGTTTCCTCACAATCCTCAAGGCAAACCAAATCTAATTAGATCTTTCTCGATCTGACCTTCCTAACATCCACCTGCACAAGTCCACCATCAACATGCCTTTCATAACATGCCTCCCATCTGTTGGGTCTCAAATCAACAGATTGGATAGGTTCTAAGGAAATGCCAACTCCTATGATCAAACCCTCCAATAGACTCGGCCAACTTATAGAGTGAACCTATTTGGTTACTAAATCTCTCACTATCGGATCTGCAGGACCTAGGCGGGTATACCTACTCACTAGTTATTCCTTTAACTAATGCTTTTTATAGCAGATTTAGTGTCTTAATCCAATATCTCCTAGTCTCAGAATGGCATAAGTTTCTTAAACAGACTGATTTCAGATGTGTGTATTGATCTATGTATCTTACAAAAGTATATATGTTACACTTTGGCTAGATTACCTACTATACCTACTCTACTAATCCTAATGCTTAAAAGTAAAGGGGGATTCGTATGGTTAAAGGGTTTGTTTACAAATGATCAGTGTCTTTCCTCTTATTTGGGCTACAGAGTCTTATATTTCTTCAGGACTTATTGTGTAAACTTATGAGATAGTTTTTAAACCCACCCCCTCTCTGTGAGTCTGTCAATTACTATTTCTTATGAGCTCTACTTCAATGTCTGTATTGTAAACTACTTGAATGAATTTAACCCTAACTTTAAGAGACCATCCAAGGAAGAAATACAAGGAACAATTAAAATTCACAAGTAAATACTTTTTGATCCAAATCTACAATGTAAAACACAAAATTTCACTGGAAGAACACAAATAACCTTATCTCCTTTCGATAATATCACAAGCAACTACCTTCTGAAAATATGTTAACTCTCAACACATATGAGAAAGAAAATGCAACTGGTTATTTTTGATAAAAAGTTTAAAAGTACAAAATTGTCTCCACCTCTTGTATCTCTCCTCTCTTCCCTCTTTACATTTTACGTCACACATATATATGTGGTTGAATGGTTTTCATACCCCTTTGGGTGAAAAGACACCTGCCTTTTAAATAAAAAAAATTTGAAATCCCGAAATTGCCTTAGTTTATGTAATTAATTGTCACTTTACAAGTTGTTTAGGCATATTAGGGGTATTTTAAGGCTATTTTATGGGTATATAATGGATAAATGGTCTTTAAATGATGTAAATACCCCCTTTGGTGCTTCATAGTCCATTTTTAATGCCCATTATTATGTTTATGTTATGGTTTCATATTGTGCAACAAATATAAAACATATTACTTGTACCTATTCAATATATATATATATATATATATATATAAATATATATATTTATAATTTTTCTTGTTCCTTGTCTTGGAATTTGGAATTCTAAAAATTACAAAATTTAGGGTTCCAACAATGGCTCTGTCTGGGGATGCATGCCCCATGCGGGCATAGCAAGAATCCATCTATCTTTGGTAAAGTAGACTAGATGTGTCAAACCATCTCTCTTATGTAAATTATGTCAAAACTGCATGTACTGGCCTTAGGCCCCAAAAACTGAACACTAATTCTTTCCTCTATCAAACATCTGATTCTCATCTTGAAGTAGTATAAAAAATTTGAAATTATTGATATCACCTAATTGGCAATTCATGCCATAAGATGCATCGTCCATCCTTATTTAATAAGGATTCTTTATCTCACCTAGATTACCATTATCCCCTATTCCATAGGAAATGGTATTTATAATTTTACAAAAGTTTGCTTCTTGTGGCATCTGCATATTCTTCATCTCTATTTTATTGGAATGATGCATATTATCTAACTGGTACTTCTTTTCACCTTTTATTTTATCTCTATGTGATGTAACTTCCTTTTGTAACTCTCTTATTTTTGTGGTCCTTTTATCACATGACTTAGTCATATTATTACCCATGTTGTCTTCACACATGTTTGTATTATCCATACTGTCTGAAATGTTTTCTTCTTCATCATATAAAGGATTTGAGAATACATGAAAATCCTTTTCACACATACCATGGCAGTAGGGAATGTGATTTTCCTCTATCACTTCATCACATAAGGGGTTTGAAAATATTTGAAAGCCATTTTCAAATTCGCATACCTCTTCTTTATCAATTGTGTCATCAAGGTACTCAGGTATGGATTCACTTTCCTCATGACTAGTACAATTCTTCATCAATGTTAGCAACAATTTCTTCAGGTTCTGACTTGTACTCACAAACATCATCAATTGCTTCTTCATCAGATGGGACTTCCAAAGGGATATCTAATTCTTCTATATATTCATCTTCATTTGCATATCTTATGTTGATGTTACTCGTCTCATGCAAATCATGTAGTTTTTTATTCAATTCTTCAAGAATTGAACATGCTGATTCCAAACTGTCAGATCCACATTCTCTCATGATCAATTCCTCCAGTATAGCTGAATTAAGTTTTATATTATCAGGCATTTGGAAATAAGTCACCATTATTCTGCCAATCAGTTTTTCTATAGATTCACCTTCCTTTCTTCTTATGTTGTAGATTGCATTGCCACAATCATAATCCGATTGAATCTAATTTTGGTATGGAGAACCAATTGAAGGGCTAGCGACTGAAGTGTTGTCCTTGATTACATCATAGAATTATTCCATGAACCACCACTCAAGTTCTTCCCATGATGAGATACTTTGTGGGGGTAACAAGGTGAATGACTGCTCTACAACATCCTCCAATGTTAGCACAAACCATTTCATGATCGTTTATTCTGAGTAGATTTTGAAGGTCTCAATAAACCAATAAAATGATTTTAGATGCCCAATTAGTGATTCCCTTTCATCTCCATGGAACCTCGGCATACAGATCTTCAACTCACAAGGAAATGAATATGGATACTCAGGGATGTTACCAAAATCCCATGGCTTAAAACTTCTTGGAATATTCTTGCCTCTTTGTTGTTGTGGTTGCCACTATGCATATTTCTTTTCTGAAGATGCTTCTTCATAAAAATATGGATATTATATTGAAACATATTGAATGCTACTGATTTTTTTCATTTAATTTTCCTTTTTACAGAGCCACCACCTCTTTCATAGAGGACATAAGTTATTTCTTTCTTCTGAGTTCTCTCCCACAGTAGAGTCTTAATAATTCTTTCCTAGCAGAATCGCCAATCTGTTGGGTCTCAAATCAACAGATTGGATAGGTTCTAAGGAAATGCAAACTCCTATGATCAAACCCTCAAATTAACTTGGCCAACTTATAGAGTGAACCTATTTGGTCACTAACTCTCTCACTTTAGGCTCTATAGGACCTAGGCGGGTATACCTACTCACTAGTTGTTCCTTCAACTAATCCTATTTATAGCAGATTTAGTGTCTTAATCTGATATCTCCTAGTCTCAGAATGGCATAAGTTTCTTAAATAGACTGGTTTCAGATGTGTGTATTGATCTATGTATCTTATAAAAGTATATATGTTACACTCTGGCTAAATTACCTACTATACTACTCTACTAATCTTAATGCTTAAAAGTAAAGGGGGATTGGTATGGTTAAAGGGTTTGTTTACAAATGATTAGTGCCTTTCCTCTTATTTGGGCTATAGAGTCTTATATTTATTCAAGACTTATTGTGTAAACTTATGAGACAGTTTTTAATCCCACCCCGTCTCGGTGAGTCTGTCAGTTACTGTTTCTTATGAGCTCTACTTCAATGTCTATATTGTAAACTGCTTGAGTGAATTTAACCCTAACTTTAAGAGACCATCCAAGGAAGAAATACAAGGAACAATTACAATTCACAAGTAAATCTTTTTTGATCCAAATCTACAATATGAAACACAAAATTTCACTGGAAGAACGCAAATAACCTTATCTCCTTTAGATAATATCACAAGCAACTGTCTTATGAAAATATGTTAACTCTCAACACATATGAGAAGAAAATGCAATTGGTTATTTTTAATAAAAAGTTTAAAAGTACAAAATTGTCTCCACCTCTTGTATCTCTCCTCTCTTCCCTCTTTACATTCTACATCACACACATATATGTGGTTGAATGGTTTTCATACCCCTTTGGGTGAAAAGGCACCCCCCTTTTAAATAAAAAAATTCCAAATCCCGAAATTGCCTTAGTTTATGTAATTAATTGTCACTTTACAAGTTGTTTAGGCATATTAGGGGTATTTTAAGGTTATTTTATGGGTATATAATGGATAAATGGTCTTTAAATGATGTAAATACCCTCTTTGGTGCTTCACAGTCCATTGTTTATGCTCATTATTGTGTTTATGTTATGTTTCATATTGTGCAACAAATATAAAACATATTACTTGTACCTATTCAATATATATATATATATAATTTTTCTTGTTCCTTGTCTTGGAATTTGGAATTATAAAAATTGCAAAATTTAGGGTTCTAACATCATCTTCACCAACCTGCAAACAATCTATTGGCATACATCTTGGTCAATCACCATTAATGCCTCTGTTGTTGTCTTCTCGAGGTCTTCTAACATCCTAATCTTCTTTCTTCGATCCAGGTGCCATCGACTCCTTGATTCTTCTTTGTTTGTTCATTCTTCCTCGAGCCACATGCTTCTGACTTGATCCACAAATCATGGGATCAACTTTCAATGCACACCTGTTGAGATACCTGACTCCACATGGCACTTCACCAACCTCTGCAAGCTTGCCACCCTGATCCCATGTGGCATCCATATCACCCATTTGTTAACTTGACTTTTTTAGTCGATCTAGATAGGATCACTGATCAACCATGCTACCGATTCCTCTTCTCTTCTAGTTTTCTAACTCAGCCAGTCTCACTCACTATACCAGTTACCTCATCATATCTGCCCTCATCTTGAACTCTCGATGGAACTCTCAAAATGGTCTCCAGATAGGTAAATCCAAAGTATGCTCATTCCCACACATGAGAAGTCTTCTGCATCTGCACCTTGCTTATATAATTGGTGGACTTACATACCAGTTACCACTCTTGATGAAACCATGTTATCAACCTTCACAAGACTCCGTCTTCAATCACATCTTTCTACTTCTGACTGCATCTGCTTAGCCTTGCCTTTCTTCCTAATCAATTCTATTCATTCCTCTATTGGTTTGTCAAGGTGACAAGCACTTCACACTTCTCCTGTACTGGCATCTCAACATGCCTACTCTATTTGTGCAACATCTCTTCAAACATGAACATGTGATCTAATGTGAGAACATTGACTATCAGTAATTGCTTCTCATGATGACTGCATCTTCATCTAGTGGAAGTCCTATTATTTTGGAACCTCACAGCATACTGATGACCTATTCATTTTTCTCCTCCAGGGTTGATGTGATTCAGGTAATATTCTGCCTCTTCATCACAAACAACCACTCAAACACCTCTCTATCTCATCTCACAAGTCAGGCACTAACTTGTGTACAAATGACCTCTGAGGTCACCTTCCTTACCTTTTTCGATGTTTTGCAACACAAGGTGATATCCAAGATATCATATCTTGTACTCCTTCATAACAATTTTGCACACACATCTCTTCTACTGGTGGTCATCCCATACTGGTTGACATCAATGACAACACAATGCCAACAACTATCTACCCAGAATGAGCCAACGGATAGAGACCATTCTCTCCGATAGTGAAAAATTCATGCAAAGCCTGAAATTAATTTTGGCAGACATTTTCCAAATTGTAACCAACCGGTTAAAGGCTATGAGGTAGCATTTTTGTATTCTTTGATTCTTTTTGACATCCTTTTCCATTGATGTCAATGGGGGAGTGGTATAGAGAAAAAAATACATAGAGGAGATCACTTGCTCAGGGGGAGCACACTTCTTTTGGATTCCATTTTTGGATAGCAGTTTTGGATTTTTCTCATGAGTGTTTCCATCAATGCCAAAGGGGGATATTGTTGGCATTCTACACTCTAATGAGAATAGTTGATGTTTCCATTAATGGCAACCAACTATCAACCAATCAGAGATAAGTTACTACATATGCACTGACATCGAAGACATCATACACTAATAGACACCGAAACCGATAGGCACTTTCACTGGCATCCAGATTACACCGAAAATGAAGTATATCGGCACTCATGCCAACAAGGGATAAATTTTTTCTTAGATGAATTATATTGTAAATATAATTAATTATTTGTAAGCTGACTTGGTGTATTGTAAAAGACTCATATATGTATCAGATCTTATAGATCATTTTTGTAATTGTATAAAATGGAATTGTAAGGAAGAAGGACAAAATATGATTGTTGGAAAATGAAAGGTTTTTGTTTAGGGTATATGACTGAGCTTAAACAAGTAATGAACCAAACATTAGAGATTCTATTTTGAGCAGTATATTGTATTAGATTTAATTATCCATATTGTAGTCAATGAGACTATTTCATTGAGAAGTGCACTCTAGGTTGTTGGCCTTCCTGCATGTGCAGGACCCTATTGTAAGTAATATTTATTCATATTGGCCAGTGAGTAAATATTATGGGTCATAAATCCCATCGAGGTTCTTCCCACACTAGGTTTCCTCATTAAAATATTCTGTGTTATGGTGTGCATTTATGTTGTCTCTATTATTTCTCTTTACTATATTATTTCTTGTTTACTAGTACATTGATTTGGGTTGCAAAGTTATAAATAAGTTTAAATATTTCACCAGCCGGTTAGACACTGATTCACCCTCCCCCTCTCAGTGTCTTTGGGACTATCATTGAATCTAACAAGGAAAGAGTTAAGAAAAATTTGAAGCCTAACCAAAACAAATATACATTCAAGAAAAACAAACATCCTACATATCTGATGAGGAAGGAGTAGTAGATGACTCTAGAGATGAACCGACAGAAGAATCTACTAGTGTATCTAGTAATGGTAAGGAATGGGTGTTCTATGCTTTGAAGGAAGATGAATCAAAACCAGCTATCAAAAATGAAGAAAAGGCTATGGCAACAAAAGTTGAAGATAAAGATGAATGGGTAATTGATAGTGGATGCTCACATCATATGTTTGTAGATAAAAGGAAATTTTTGTCCCCGCAAGAATACAATGGTGGTCAAGTTTGATTTAGAGATGACAAGGCATGTATGATCAAAGGTAGAGGTATTATTTCTTTGGATGGCAAACATAATACTGGTAATATCTATTATATAGAAGGTTTGAAGCATAATCTTTTGAATGTTGGACAATTAGTTGATAAGGGTTTTCAACTTCAGTTTAAAGATAGAAAATGCAAAATCATCATCAACGTGCCAAAAACTTGAAAAATCAACAAAAAAAATTAAATTTGAAATGAATAAAAGGCTTAAGATCGATCACTTACCGTTGGCTCGTAGTTTTGCAGTTGATTATGTCATCTCTGTCACTCAAATCAATGCTCACGAGTGGGAACCACCATTTTTTTCACAGAAGGCTTTTTGAATTTTCAAACTTGGAGGGTTAAAATGAATTGAAAATGACACTTTTACCCCATATATAGCCAAAACCCTAATTTTTCAACTTGCTCCAATGGACATGAAAATTGTACCCTTAGCTAATTCACCCATTCTGATTCCATTTTCAGGATCAAAATTGAAATTCAAGATCATTTTGCTAGTCAATTTCCAAAATTTGGACCACTTAGAACTTTCTCATCAAATGCTCATTCTTTCTTCTAATTGCACTCAATTTCTCATGAATCAACACTGAATCTCAACTCAATTTTATTCTACAAATCAACTTTGCGCTCAACTTCTCAATCAATGCCAAATTTTCAAATATTTCTCTAAATCATTTGTGCTCAAATCATTATCATCGCTAAAAATTGCCTATAATCATGAACCCTCACTATCTTTCAATTTCACTCCCGAGGGGGCATACTCGTGACCTCATGACCTCACATCTTCAAAGTAGAGAAATTTTTAAAATCATCATCAAAAGTCAAGAAAAAATCTTTTCAACTAAAAAAAATAAATCAAATTCTTATTGCTAAGGGGCATCTTGTCTTTCATTGCTTTAAATCAAGCTAATATTTGCCTTCATCTGAATCAATCTCTTAACGTTAATCAGTTTCATTATTTTTTCATCAAGCTGATTATTCATTTAAACTCAATCAAAATTTTAAAGAGTATCTTTGATCACATGCTCAAACTAAGAAGGTGTTCAGTTTCATCGCATCAAATCAAGCTAGACAGTTTATCTTCACTCATTGTGGCTTGATCAATCAAGTTCAAGATCGATTTTATCTTCGCTCACTATGTCTAGTTCAATCAAGTTCTAGATCAGTAAGATCTGCTTCTTGATTAATCAAGTTCAAGTTTGGTATCTTTTCTCTCTATTGTTCCTAGTTCAATGAAGTTTGGTATTGGTATCACTTTAATCAGACTTTGTTCAGTTTCATCGCTTCAAATCAAGCTAAACACCTTGCTCTTTATCTGGTTCATGATTAATCAAGTTTAAGCATCATATCATTATCATACATCTCATTTTCAAGAAACATCTCATCATCATCATCTAGTCACATTCGTCATTGAAACCCTCACATGCATATCTATCGCAGCATCATGGAATCTTTCTTCACTTTCATATCTTCATCATTCTTCCAACTATCATCTATCATATCTTATACAGGATGTATCATTTCTGAAACCAGAGGTTTTGATCAACTCTTATACAGGATGTATCATTCCTAAAACCAAATGTTTTGATTAGCTCTTATATAGGATGTATCTTTCCTGAAACCAGATGGTTTGATCAGCTCTTATATAGGATATATCATTCCTGAAACTAGACATTTTTATGAGGTCTTATATAAGATATATCATTCCTAAAATTAGACGCTTTGATCACCTTTATCTTATACAAGCAATATCATTCTTAAAACCAAATTCTTCGATCATCTTTGTCTTATATAGGTGGTATCATTCCTGAAACCAGACGTTTTGATCATCTTTGTTTTATACAGGAGGTGTCATACCTGAAACCAAACTTGATCTTAATTTAATCAATCTTAATCTCAATCTAATCAATCTAATCAATCTTATCAAACTCATGCATGTCATCACTATCTACTCTTCTATCTTTCAAATAGCATTCTTCTTCTTTTGAGAGATCATTCATGCCTTTAGTGCACGAACGATCTCCCAAGGGGGCATTATTGTATCAAATCTCGACATCAATTTCATATCAGTTTCATATTGACATCAATCTCATATCAAATTTTCATATCAAATCAATTCTTCATATCTGGAGCATCATCAATATCATTCATCAAATCTGGGGCATCATATCGACATTTTGACACAAACATCATATCCGGCAAAATTTTCTTTGAATCAACATGTGCACATACGTCATTTCAAAGAGGGGCAAAATGTAGACGTATAAAAATGACCACATTCCTAAGTAAATATTTAATATTCATTTTAACCCCATTCCTCAATTTAATTAAATTTTATTTAATTAAATTATTCACATTCATCTATTTGATTAAATGAATTACTCAATTTATTTATTTAAGTTCACCTAAGCCTTTCATAGCCTTTAAATAAATAAATCACTTTATTTAAATAATTCCCCTTTCTCCCCTTTTAATTATATTTACATTTAATTAAATTGATCATTGCAGATAAATAAATCTAATTTATTTATTTAAATCTTCCCACTTGTATTTATGCAAGTTGCATCAATTTTTGTTGAAATAAAGTAATTTATTTTAATTAAAATTACCCTCTATCCATTTGAATTCTCCTACATCTTCCACTTGAATTTCTAAACCCCCTTCTTGATTCTTCTAATCACTTCTAAATTAGCCTAACCCATCTCCTAAATATTGTCACATCCCTAAGCAAAGGGAAGTCACTTCTCAAACCCTCAAAGTCTTTGGAAACCATTAAAGGCTTTATGTCTTCAACAAGTTAACCTTGAAAGTCTTCCAAACCATTAATGGTTAACTCAACCCTCTTGCATGATTAGAGACTTTCTCTCTAACTCAACCCTCATCTAACCCAATGGTCTCATCAAGCATTCATTGTTTTGACCATGGTTATCTCTTTAACCCTTGGACAAGAGTTTATCCTTTGGGTAAAAGCTTTATCCAATGGATAACCTTAATCTAACCTTATCCCTTACCTCCTAAGGTAGTCATGAGGTCTTCTCAAGCATTTAATGCTTCTTACATCTCTTCTCAAGCAGTCTTAAGTTTACAATTGTCACCATTTCATTGGTGAGAATTGTAAACATGGATTGATTAACTTTCAATCTTGGCCCTTAATAAGATTATCCAATTTTGACCATTCATTGCCCTGTCTTTCGTATAAATAGAGCCCTCATTCTCTCATTTTCATATCCAAGTCTTTAGTATCAAACTTATAGACATTTTACTAAGCATCTAATCTAAATCATTTTAATCAAACATTTAGGCTCTCTTTGAATAGAAATCATATAAATAAGAATTTTATAAGCATTTCTAATTATCATAGCATTATCATATTAGACTATTATAGCATGTTAGGATATTTTTTTTTACTGATTATTTTATCTTATCATCATATCCATGCTAGTTTAAATCATGTTAGATTTAGTATCATGCATAATTAGGAATGCATTCATACTAGATTGATCAATATCCCTCATTCTCATGGTTGTCAACCCTAAGTCACTTCGTTCGGTGATCTAAGAGAAAAGGCATTGGCTTGAGGGGTCCTATGAGATAGATAACAATGGAACATCCCTTAGGAAGTTGATTTATTTAATATAACTCCATAACTTACATTGAGAGTCCCATTGGTGTGTGTGTTGTTCACCAAAATAGGTTAACCCAAGTTCACTTGTAATTGATCTATGAAATAGCCAATTTCAATCTATAAAGAACCTCAGGACTTGGACAACATAACAAGGATCTAAATCCTTCTACTCTTCAAACTTTGCAAAACCTAGGTGGGTGTACCTTTGATACATTTAATCAGACCCATTTCACACAAGACTGCATCAACAAAAGCAGATGGATCTCAAAAGGTTCAAAAACAAGGAGGGTAATGTAGATGGGATAGATCTACACTTACAACTCAACAATGTTTGAATCATGAGATGGATGGAACATTTCCACAGAACATAAAATAAAGGTAGAGATATTCTGATTTGATTTTAAATCTCTGAGAAAACCCAAAATCTGCAAGACCAGTGCCTTATCCAAGGGCAATAGAGTCATACATCAGACTACAAATGAAAACACTCATTGCGAATCCATCTTCATCATGAAATATTCCTACATTAATGCCTTTCATAATGCATTACTAAGCTTATCCACAGAAAATATCAGATCCAAAAATAGGAACCCTATTTTATTATTGTTTTCTCACAGAGTTTAAAATCTTCCTTGAAGATTATCTACAAACAAGCATTACACTCACAGACACAACTGCTCATGAGAAACTTGATCCTCCTTAAGAATCAGATTTGAATAAAATGAAGATACGTTTCAGAGATAAATTCTATGTGAATTTGTGCATGCCTTGCATACACAAGAACCTGCAACAAATAACACCTATAGCATGAATCACACTCTATTCTATGGAAAAGGACATTGCCCTGTACAATCTTCAAGAAAACTCAGAATTGAAAACCATGAAAATCTGGAGCATTTCTCCAAATTTTTGGAACCCTTACAATTGAGAAGAAATGGGAATATGAAGGAGAGGGAAAAAGATCAGATTTCATCAGAACAAGCCATGTGTCTTCTTTCCCTAACTAAATTTCATTTCCTTCCCGTGGAAACTGCTCTCAAAATATCTAATTTTTTGTTGAAACAATCTTCATGAGTGCATTCCACATTCCGAGAGCTTTCCGGTGATATATAATACTTGCATATTTGGCCAAAAATTAACCTCTGCGAAATAATCTTTTTATGTGCACCATCATTTAAATTTTTGGATTTTACACTATAGTCAAGACTTTATTATTAACTTTGATTTTTCACCATTTTTTGGCTTGACGCCCTGCCACGTGGTAGCTTGTGATTTGCTGATGGGTGTTAGGCCCAATATGGAAAGCTAATGTACTAAGAGGGGAGGGGTGAGTTAGTACTCCAAAACTTTTCTTGAACAATATCTTTACTGTTATGCATAAACCAAATAGTGCAATAATATAAAATAAAGTTAAAACTAATAGATAACAACCATACATGATTCACTCCATAACACATATATTTTGGTCACACAGAAACTCTTGATTAGAGAGAAAAACTGCGGTGGGGATGGCACCCACAACTTCGCTACTGCAATAATAAAGAGTGTTCGGTTAGAGTTACATGTTTAGCTATTTATGATAGCTTACCCTGTTAGGAGTAACAAGATCTGTTAGATCTACCTTGCTAAAGGATTTTACAACACTTAATCTAAATGTTGTACCTAGTTAGAGGCTTTACAATTTATAGACTTGATTAGAGTCTTTTACCCTGTTAAAGGTTTCTCTTTCAACTTCACAATATTACAATAAAATCATTAAAAATATCTGCAACTTTACATCTGAAATGTTATAGCAGATTCTATGTGCTCAGAATAGATTACCTTTCTTATAGCATACCTCGGTAACCCATATAGTAACTCGGTAAACCCTTATGTTTACTCTTTTCTTCGACTGTTCTCTGAAAACCTTCTCAGTGACCTCTGTGTCTCTGTAACAGTCTTCTTACATGCATACATACACCCTTAACTTAAGTTGTATAAATAGATCTCTTAAGACGATGATCCAATTTATTGCTTTAATCATACAAACACGATTTATTGAATGAATGATCATGCAAAATATTTCATTGGTTAGATGACCTCGTAATCATACACAATCTTCTAGTGCAGTTTCCAATGTGATAACGGTTAGATGTGCCTTGATCTTGTAAGACATTTTCATATGCATGTCCAGGTTCAATGTATCTGGTAACACATTTCACTCGATGAATATCAACTCGATGTGTCATCTTTACTGCTCAGTAGACATAAAAAGATGCTCGGTAGACAGCTTGGTGTATACTGCGTTCTATGACTGCTTTCTTCTATAACCGACTAGACTGTGCATACCGACTTCTCTGTTATACTGACTGCATGATTTGGTAGTGCTAATCGACTAGAGTATATAGTATAACTTTGACATAAAACTAATGACAATCTGATAAGTAGTAACAATGGGGTCCACTAGGATGAAACCTCACTGATTTGCCACTTGGACTGCCATGTCATCACCACCTATACGTCACTGGACTGCTCCATCATCACCACCTATCTGCCACATCATCACCACGTAAGCAAGACCCACAAGCTCACCCACCACTAGACCTGCCACCTCATCTTTCACCATTTCGTGATGGTTAATGGGCAAGCAACTTCGGCTTGTGAAACAACGCCAACCGTCAGATGTTGGTGAAACTGCACGATCTTTACCATCCCTTTTTTGCACATGATGTTTGCCATTTCACAATGGTTATTCTTCAAGCAACTTTGACTTGCAAAACTGCGATAGTCATCTGATCTCCTCAACTTTCTCACTCATTAATCTTCTCTTTCTCTACAAAATTCACCTACCTCAGGAATCGTGCACACGTGGGGTCTATTGTTCTCAAATTCTAATTCCCCCTATCCTCTCTATAAGAAAATTTTATAACTCTATTTGCATATGAAGAGGACAACAAGAAAATAGAATTCCAGAATAACATATAACAAGGTTTCAGCAAAACCTTCTACACTTTGAACTTATCCAAAGCTCAGGTGGGAATACCTTTTGTGAATACTTTCACACTTTTAAATTGAGATCCATAGTAAACCAATGCTAAAAACCTATGGACTTCATCACCTCAATAAAACTGAAACATTGAAGAAAACTTGTGCTCATTTTCATTCTTGATCCCAAGAAAGATAGAAAGAATTCCACAACTTATATCAGTGCCTTATCCAAGCTACAAAGTCACCCAAATTAAACAAGAGTTCCAAATATGAACATTTTCATACAGTTCATCATTTCAGCTTTTATCAACCCTATACATGCCTGACATATATAAGTTCTTTCCCTTTAAACTAAAACAATTTATCAAATTCAAAGCAGCAAACAATTGATTTACTGACCGAGATATTTCACGCATATTTAATTCCTCTCCTGAAGAGAAAAGCCAGAAACATATCTATAATATTGCCTTACAATCCATATTCAATCGAATAACCCTAAATTATTCAAATGAAACCAGCAAACTAATGAATGCACACCAAAAGACAACGAAGATTTAGGCCTGAAAAGCTTTGATCTGTATATTAATATTCATTTATGAAATAATCTTACATAACTCAAGGGAATTTTGAAATAGCCAGAAAACCCTAGATATATTTTAGTAGAGTTTCTTTACAAATTCTTGTGATATCCTATCCTTAAGTCCTGGTATCCATTAAAAGAATATGGATGCAAAACAAGCTTCGGACTTTCCTAAGAATAGTTTGTTACAACTACAATTTTCTTCAAAAAGAAGTTACAAGTCATTTTCAATCCTAGCGGCTTCTAAGTTTGTTATTTCGTTGTAGCATCTTCTAACTGTTCTTGGACTTCCTCTTATTGCACTGCATACTTGCTTTTCCATGCTTGGAACATGCCATCATCGGGCCTGGAGAAGTTGACAATTTTCTTCTTTAGTTTGTTTAACCTTTTCCATGTGATTCTTAATTGCCTAACCTCTGTCTCCAAAAAACCATAATGTGACTTTACTTTCTCAATTTCCTCAATTGTCTTAATAAACAAAGATGTGTCATCTATATTAATGACCTCATTTACCCATTGAGACAAGTTATATCCCAGCTCATCAAGACATGCCTTTTCATCTTTCAGCTAACTTGGACCAACAAAACCCCCGGGAAACAATTCATACTTATGTTCAACATATTCCTTCTTGTACAAGTTAGTTTTTCTCTTTACACCAACCCTTTCCTCTATTAACCCAGTCATGCCTTTTACTAACTCACAAGTGGATTTGATACTAGCATCAACTTGTACCTCTTCATGAGATGAACATATAAGTTCCAACTCTACTTCCATAGGCATCCACTTATTTAAAATTGGCTCCAACGTAGCCTTATCTTCTTTAAAATCAATCAAAATATTCAAAATTCTTTTCATATAAATGTATAAGTTCTAGATGATGGAGAGAAAGCTGATATTGGTGTTTCAAAAGAGAAACAAGTTCCAAAAATCAACCAAGAGATTGTTGGTGCATCTGATGGATAGAATATTCCATTTTCAGTAGCAAATCAAGCTACAACAAGTACAAAACAACTAAAAGATTCAACACAACTAGTGCTTGCAAAAGGAAAAGAGGTTGTTTGTGAAAAAAAATTAGAACAAGATGAGTTTACTTACCTTTAATATTATTGATCATATGAAGAAAGATAATGTTACCATGTCCATGTGGGATTCATTGAATATCCCTGGTCAAAAGAGTCTCCTGCAATCAGCCTTGTCAAATGTCAGTTCATCATATGAGCCCACCAATGAACAATCTAGAGTGATGCTTATCAATAATCCCAAAACAAGTACTGAACAACTAGGAAAGGAAGTCAAACCACCTCCTTTTTTATGTGTCTCTAATCATTGGTAAGAACCTAGACCACAATTTCATGATAGACTCAAGAGCTAGTAGCTCTATAATGCCTAAACAAATATCTGACAAGCTAAGAATTGAGTATAAACCTCTTGAACAAGGTGTAGTCCAATTGGATTGTACTGTTGTTAATACAGTTGGTGTGATAAAAAATATAAGTTTGACATTACATGCTTGCCCAAATTTTTCTATTCCTCAAGATATTTATGTCATTGACCTACCTCCCTACTTTTCTATATGTTTGTCCCAGGATTTCACTGCTAAGATTGGTGGGTATTTATCTTTAGATTGGTCCCACATGTTTTTCAGGACTAGGTATGGTACTAAAGTTACAATTAAGTTAGAGGCTATTACAAATGATCATGTAGAGCCTTATGTACCCCTTGCCATAAATGCTAACTTGTCTATTCTTGATCAAGAGGAATATCTTATGGCCAAAGAGTTGGATAAACAAGTTGATGACATTCTTGATTTGATTTTGGATGAGTGGGTAGTTGAGAACAGTCAAAACAATGCAAACAAGTGGATGCAATATCTTGGCTTTGGTGTTTACATGATGCATGAACCTTATGTCTTTCTGCCCAACTTGGTGAAAGGTGAAGTACAACAACCTGTTCAGCAAGATAATAAGGTTTGGAAGTTATTTTTTGATGGTTCTAGGAGTTCAAATGGTTCAGGAGGAGGTTGCATGCTTGTATCTCCTCAAGGAGATAAATATTCTTCTTCTTTTAGGTTTTCATTTAGTTGTACTAACAATACAAAAAAGTATGAGTCACTTGCTCATGGCTTGCTTTGGGCAAGAAAAGGGAAAATCAGTTGTCTCCAAGTTTTTGGAGATAGTTAACTTATTGTAAATCAGGAAAGAGGCCTTCATTCCACAAAAAATGATGCTTTGAAATGCTATAAACATTGAGTATGAGAGCTGATAGAGGAATTATATGCATTTAATTTGATGTCTATTCCTAGAAGTAAGAATAAAAATGTTGACATGATTGCTACCATAGGAACACAATATAATATGCCAAATAACCTGAGTACTAATAGTAAACAACATTATGTGAAGGTTTTTGTTAGACCTTCTATCCTAGATAATAATGTTTTTTGGAAAGTCTTTGAAAATGACTAGCATATTGTAAATTTTATAAGAGAGGAAGCTAAGTTTTCATCCAGAAATCAGGACATATTTCAACAGAAATATGAAGACCAAGTGATATAGCTGAAAGGTAATAAATTTACTAAGGGATTGGTCACCTTGGAGTCCATCCTCATTTCTGATGATCAAGTTAGGAAGAAAAGGTCCAACATTCAAATTGACCAGGACCACTATGAAGAAGTTGAAATTTAAAATGGTAAGCATCTTAAACTTGGAAAATTTTGTACTAAAGAAAGAGAAGAAGCTTTTGCTTCCCTTTGTCAAGAGTTTAATGATGTTTTTTCATGGAAATATTCTCATTTGAAGGGGTTTGACCCCAATCTTGTTGAAATTTCAAATGGTAAGCATCTTAAACTTGGCAAATTGCGTACTAAAGAAAGAGAAGAATATTTTACTTCCCTTTGTCAAGAGTTTAATGATGTTTTTGCATGACAATATTCTGATTTGTTTGACCCCAATCTTCCTTAGCATACAATAGAACTTGAGCCCAATTCCAAACCAATAAGGAAGAAAAAGAGACCATTAAATCCCAAATTAGAGCCCCTCATGAAAAAGGAACTAGATAAATTGATTGGGAGTGATATAGTATTTCCCATCAAGCATACTTCATGGGTCTCAAACCTTGGTCCTGTAAGGAAGAAAAATGGTGAAATTAAGCTCTATGTAGATTTTAGAGACCTTAATCGAGCCTCATTAAAAGACCATTATCCTTTACCTTCCATGGAGAAAATTTTGCAAGTAGTTTCAAGATCCAAAATGTTTTCTTTACTGGATGGTTTTCCTAGTTATAAGTAGATTTTAGTCAGAGAGGAGGACCAATATAAGACAAAATTTACTACTAAATGGGGCACCATGGCTTATAAGAAGATGCCTTTTCGATTATCTAATGCAATGGCAACTTTCTAGCGATCCATGGATATGGATTTTTTAGGCTTGATATATAAAATAGTGCTAGTTTATTTAGATGATCTCACAATTTTCTCAAAGGAAGCAAAAGATCATCTAAGTCATTTGAGGCTAATTTTTGAAATGTGCAGGGAATTTGTTGTGTCTCTAAATCCTAAGAAGTGTGTGTTTGTTGGGCATGAAGGAAACTATTGAGATATATTGTTTCAAAGTATGGTATTTTTATTGATCCTGAGATGGTAAGTGTTATCTTAGATCTTCCCTTAGCAACACATAAAATGTGGCTGCAAAGTTTCTTAGGTCAGACTAATTTTGTTAGGTGGTTTATTCCTAATTATGCTGAATTATTGAAACACCTAACAACTATGTTGAGGAAAGGCATGTCTTTTAGCTGGACCAAATAAGGTAAAAGGATCTTTGAAGCAATAAAAGAGGCTTTAGCATCAACCCCTACTCTCTCAAATCTAGATTTCTCTAAGAAGTTTGTGTTATATGCATATGGTAATATTGATAGTATTGAAGCCATCTTGGTACAATAATACAGTGTTGGAATGGAACAATCCATTGTATTTTTCAATCAAGTATTGATAGATTATGAGCTAAAATATACCTTTGTAGAGAAACATGTGCTTGCTATTATTAGGAGTTTTAAAAAATTTAAACATATGTTATCTAACAAAAAAAATACTTTGTTGGTTGCACATCATGTTGTTAAAGATTTCTTGTTGAGAAAATATCTGGGTGAAAATATAGTAGGCTGGATCACTAAAGTCATAGAGTATGACATTGAAATCAAGGTGACGAAGCTAGTAAGGGGTAACAGCCTTTGTGAACAACTAGCTAGTCATTCGGGTGAGAGAGAAGATACTAAGAAGGAATCTCTCCTAGTTATCCAAAATCAAGTACAAACAACTGTACCTATTATAGCAAATAGTTGGATGCAAGAAATAATTCATTTCCTGAAAAATGGTGAGTATCCTCAAGGAATGGACAAGGCAAAGAGAAGATATTTTAGATATAGTATATTCCTTATGTTTTAGTTGATGGTATTCTATTCAGGTAGGATCACAATGGAATTTTATTAAGATACATAGATAATGATCAAAGGTATTACATGAGTTTTATGATGGACCAACTGGTGGGCATTTTGCCCCTAGAACTACAACTTGGAAAATCATGAGACATGATTATTTTTGGCCAAGCCTTTTTAGAGATGCCTATGCTTGGTCTAGAAAATGTGTTAAGTGTGCATTGTTTGTAGGATAAGAAAATTTGCACACTCTTCCTTTGTAGCCTATACAAGTGCAACAATGCTTTATGAGATGGGGTATTCATTTTATAGGTTCCATAAATCTACCTTCTAGTATAGGGCACAAGTGGGTTCTAACAGCCATAGACTATTTCACCTGATGGACTGAAACAGTGGCATTAAAAGAAGAAAATGAAGGTGTTATTTTGAACTTTAATGATGATTTAATAACCAGGTATGGTGTTCCTGATTCCATTATTTCTGATAATGTTTTGGCATTTGTTGGATTAAAACTAAGTATTTGGGTTGTTAAGAAGGGTATACATCTAAGTATTGCTTCAAATTATTACCTTTAGGGTAATGGTTTAGCTCAGTCAACCAACAAATATGATTAAGATTATAAAAAAGAGTATAGATGATAACCAAAGAACTTGGCACACGAAGTTGAAATCTGCACTATGGGCAGATAGAATAACACCAAAGAGGTCAATTGGAAATTCCCCTTATATGTTGTTGTATGGAAAAGAAGCCAGATTGCTATTATCCACTGAGCTTCCAACACTTAACATTGTAAACCAATTGGGAATGTTAGAAGTAGATGATCCAATGCCAGTTAGATATGCACAACTCATGGAGCTGGAAGAAACCATAAATGAGGCTATGAAAAACATGGAGTTTCAGCAACTCTAAGTGAAAATAATCTCTGATAAGAAAGCTACACCAAGAGTGTTCAAAGAAGGTGCTTTAGTTCCCAAATAGGATGAGCTGAAAAGAAGACCTAGAAAACATACCAAATTTAACAGTATGTGGAGTGAACCTTTTATCATTATGGAGTTCAGTCAAAGTTGGATGGTGTGATACTTCCTATCCTAGTTAATGGGATACACCTCAAACTCTATTTTGAGGCATGATCATTTGAATACTACTTAGTTTAGGAGTTTTAGCTTTCAATAAGTGATGTCGTACATAGGTTAGAAGCATTTGGAATTTAATCCAAGTGTTGTTTATCCACATTAGTTTAGTTGCAGGTTTTTATTTCCCTAAGTCCTTTGTGCATAGTTTTGTAGGAGTAATAAGGTTGATACTGATATAATGTATTATAGTTATAGAAGGAAGGTATTCATCATATGAAACAATGAATTTATATATCCACTATGACACACAACAAATATCTCCTTCATATAACTATTATAAATCATAGTGGTATGTCGTAACATAGCTAGGTGTTTTGTTGTTTCACTACTAATCCATCAATTACACATATATCATTCATGACAGTGAAATTTTTAGTTCACTCTCACAAATCACACACCTATACTCAATGCATTAGAAATGAAAAATGAGTTACAACTGTAAACACGAGTGTTCCAAAGATTGTTAGTCATTAAGTGACTCTATATCCAATGGACAAGTTTAGGCAACTGGTCTTAATGTCTAGCAGGTAGACATATAGCAGATCTCACCAAAATGTTACAAATATTTTCACTTACATCTCAATTTGGTAGAGCTTATTGTTTTAAATTGAAAGAAGAAAAGGTTCATTTCTTAATCTTTCCCATATTACATTCAAGTGCATGTAACATAGGAAGGATTTATACAAATCTTTTTTGTACAAAGAAGTAGTCTTTATTGAATGTGAAAATATACATTGTCTCACACAAGCCATGAGACTAACTTTACTTATTCAATAAAAATAAAGAAAAGTATATACATGAATAAGTAAACAAATGTAAATGTGCATATAAGGATAGAGACTAGTCATTTCTTGATAATGACTGATTTAGGGTGTGTTGTCTTGCATTGTTATTGCTCAAGCTACTTGTGTCCCTCCTAGCTTCATATTGCTCTTAGTTCCTGCATCTGACAATAACAATGATGTTAGAGCAATGCTCTAAATAATGAAAGATCTCAAAAATTACATGAACATACACCTATGCATGTGTAAGTTGATCTCCAAATGCATTGAACAAACATGCAAACCTTGGATGTCCTAGAGAACCACAAAGTCATTAAAAACATCCAAAGTATGCACATATTTTTCTAACATGTTTGTTTACTGTGTAGATATAGGTACATAGTTCATTAATGTTTCATCACCTCATTATAAGCCTTTAAAATTGTCTCTAATTTTACCTGGAGATCAGCCCTCTCCTTAGCTTCCTTCTCAGCTACTGCCACACTAAATTTTGTTGTTTCCAGAACTGTGCTGACAACTTCTACAACCCTTGTGTCCTACACTCTCTTGACAATCATACCTCCAAGGTAACTGGACTCTGAAGTGTCCTTCCTTCTTCTTCTCTCATCCCTCTTTAGGGACCACATGACCAAAGCAGCATTGTCCTTGCTGAATCTCACTCCTTCTAGGGGCTTGGTTTCTTTCCTTACTGCTTCAAGCACTAAGGCATCTGCTATGTCCCACTTGAGAAGAATTAGCACACCAACTCTTGCTACCATTTCTCTCCCCTTTTCAGGAGTAATAGTTTCAAACTCTGTTATCATTTCTTGTTTTATTTATTCTTCCAATGAAGCTGCATCTTTGTGGGGCTGCTCATTCTTCTTCTTCTCACATCTTGCCTTGAATTGTTCAATGTTTTGCCTCCAAACAAATTGCTTAAAGGATCCTGTTGTAACAAAATTATTATCAGCCAGGAACTCATCACTGGCTTGTTTGATGGCAGGGTCTAGCTCCTTTCCTTTAAGCTCATCTACAGTCAAGTTCATCTTAGCACTCGGTGGCTCTTTAGGCATTCCCTCTTGTGTTTCCTCATAAGTGTAGGCGATCTCCTCGAGACTCCCTAGCTGCAACAATTGCTCAGCCACTGCATGTTCATCTCCCACATGGATTGGGGATTGGGATGGAGAGTATAAAGGTTCACATGCTTGCATCTCTTTTCCCACCCTTTGCCTTTTAGGGGAATCTTGGATGTCAATGACATCTTCTATTGGTCTTTTCCCTTTTGAAGTGGAATGCTCACCTCTAACTAGCACTAGGACACTGTACTTTGGCATTTTGTGCATCACATATTTACCAGGAGGGATGGCCTTGGTAAGGGTCGGCTTGGCTAAAACCAACTTAGCCATTTCAGGATCACTTCTCATCACAGCTTCCCTCTTCTCCTTTAAGGTTTTCATTAAGTCTTCAAAATAAAGAATCAAGAATTTAGTTTTTTCCTCAAAGGGAGTAAAAGTAGACAAAGGGTCATACCCAATATCAAATTGGTGACTAAAATCAAGAGCCTTTTTATATGCTATCCATTTCTCTTTCTTCAATTCCTGCTCATCTAGATTAAATTCATTTATGATCAGATCCTTAGGAAAATGGAACTAATGTGGTATGCCTTTACATACAGCTCTTCTCCTAAATATGCCATTAAAGAAATCTTCAGTGTCAGCAAACCTTGACACTACAATAGATAACCTATAGGGTTGAAAGAAATCATCAAAATGCTTCCAACCACCCTTGGTAATTACAAACTGATGTGCAATGGTGATAGTTGGGAAAATGGTCCCTTTCGCCCTATTTGTTAATTTTGCCTCTTGCACACTCCCGATTTGCCTAAGGAGAACCTCTGCAATTCCTGTCTTCAATGGGACTTGATAGGGAAGCAAATACGGAGTTCTTCTAAATCCATAAACTCTAAACATAGTAGAGATGGGGTACAAATATATACCACCCTAGTTATACACAATCTTGATACCTTCAGCAAATTCTTTAGGCCTCAGGAATTCTAAAAGAGCCTTTGGGATCCTAGGGTTTTGTGGGCACAAGAGGATCCTAAGCCTAGATGCAAAGCATCTATCAAAATTTAAATAACTCGCATCCTCTCTATCCCAAGACAAAATTGTGCTCCACAATTGCACAGGCATCTCTTCACCATCCTTCTCCTTAACCAGGTCCATTTCCTTAGCAAAATAATCAGCACCTTTAAATAAAAGCATGTACATAAGAAGAGAATACCACCCAAAAGGTCTATCTACCTTAGCATTTTTTATAGCTACCAGCTCTGCATGAATTCCATCAGTGAGATAAGGTGCAAAATCAAAAGTTACTGCCAGAGAGGGGTTCAAAATTTGTGCTATCATTAGCATATAGTGGGTTGGCATGGTTGTTTTAGCATCTTCCCCAAAACTCTGACATAGTGACCAATACATCCCTTTAGCCCTCAGAGTAAATAAATTCAAAGAGAAAGGTTCCATGGTACTAGGGCCTACAACAATCAATCCTCCTATTTTGACAAAAAATTCTTTCAAAGGGCCACTCCTGAGGTGATCTCTCTGCACATTATAGACTTGTGCAAGTGTGTCAAAATTTATGGGCTCCAAGTAATTTGACACCTCACTGAGTCTGAACACTTTCCTAAACTCATCATCATTTATCTCAATTAAATATCCTCTATTTACATTTCTAACACATCTAGCAATAGGGTCATAATTATTGGCAATTTGGGTTAACAAGTCTACATCCATGAAAACCCTAGGGACTATGAGCTTTCCTACATCTAACTCCCATATACTATTCATTGGAGCAAGGGAATGTCTCTGGCCAAATCCCACCTTGAAGAGTCCTAGACCTGATATCCCTATCTGTAAATACCTCAACCAGTTCTCTTTGTCATACAAACCTACACCGATTCTCAGTTGGGAGGCCTTGGGCACTAATTCTTTCATTTTAGCAGCAACATTAGTGGACATGGTTAATTGTTCTAAGAAATCATCACATATGGCTCTATCCTGATAATTCACCTTCCCTGTGAAATCTCTTCAGGGTGCCATTTTTGAATTACAACTATTTCAATTTGAAACTTAAACAGACCTCTGAGAAGACAAGCACACAGTGATGTCAGTTTGAACTATAACTCTCAAGCAATATGCAGAACTTACTTGTTGCCTAAATAAATTCACCCTGTGCAATGGTTCCTCTGCAAAATGCTTTAAAATGACGCTAAAATTTAGTTGATGTGAAGCTTAATACAACAACTGAGCATTGAATTGAAATGTTAAGCCACATGCTTCGATAATCAACTTGCAGTTGAATTCAAAAATTGGCTCCAACGGACCATAAAGAAAAATCTAAGTGTCCTAGCTTTTCGCTTCTTCGTGAAGGTTAAAAACCTCACATCTCTACCATGTGAAACAATGCCATCCATTAGATCCTGAAGAGCATGCTCATTCTTTACCTTACCTAGGTCATCCTACATAGAAACGGGCCCCACCTTCCTTTCGTTGTTTCGCAAAGCATAAATCACATGTATCTCTTCCATGCGAAACAACGATGCTCGTTAGATCTTCTGCCATCCGCTCGATCTTTACCCTCCACGGTGACCACTAGTCTTTTAACTAACCGCATGAAACTGTCACTGCTAATGGTTTTCGTTTCTTCACAAAGGTTAATCACCTTGCATCTTTAGGCTGCAAAAAAATGCTCATTGTTGGATCACTTTTGAGATGTGTGGCTTTTAACATCCTTTATCCTTAAAAGTGGGCCCTCTGCATGGAATCTCCTTGCCCTATTGATTTTTGGCAAATAGCTCCTATGTGTCAGCCATTCATTCGTTCAAGAACTCCATCGGAATCCACATCTAAGCTGCCATGTGTTTTACTTAGCCATGAATTTCATCACTGCCGCCGCTCAATCGAAGTGGGCCCTTCACAATCCTTTGGAACCACGTGTCCCACTGATAGATCACCTTTTTCCCTAGCTGGACATCCAGCTATATTGCCACATCATTCGCCATGTAACTGCCAGCTCCTTTTTGCCACTTCGCGAAGAGTAAACTTCATGTTGCTTCTGGCTGTGAAACAATGTGGGTTGTCTGATCAACTCCAAGTTGATCAGTCTTTAAAAACTAGGATCTATCTATATGCCGAGCCTACCATCCTTTTGCTATTTTGCAAAGGATAAAGGCATGTTATTTCACCAAGAGAAATAGCGCGGACCGTTGGATCTATCTCAAGATGCCCCTTTTTACCTTACAAGCAATCCTTTTGCTGGGCCCACTACCTTTTTGCCACTTCATGAAAGGTAAATCTCTAGCAGCTTTTCTTTGCAAATCAATGTGGACCATGGGATCCTGAGCAAGAGATTTGGTCTTTAACTTCATTCTTTAACCCACCTGTCAGGTCCACCATTCTTTCGCTGCTTCGCGAAGCATAAATCTTACCCATCTTTGGGCTGTGAAACAATGCAACCCGTTAGATCTTCTGGGAGATACCCGTTCTTTAGCCTTCCTTGTGACCACTTTACCTGGGCCTGCCACCTTTTCGCCACTTTGTGAAAGGTAAGTTTTGCACATCTTCCCTTCGCAAGATCGCGCACACCGTCAGATCAACTAGAACCTGCATGATCTTTAAGAAGCTCGACAAAGAAATAAAACTTAGGGGAAGGCATAAAAATAAAACATATTTAAGGACCCACCTAATGCAAATGTAAAAGGGGGGACCTCTTTTCATGATGGAGCGACCCTTCCACTTAAGTGGAAAAAGTAACATGGAAATAGAATGCAGGGACTTTAAGATAGAAAGGGGAAATTGCAGAACCTTAAACCCTTAGACCAAAAAACCATAGAGGTAGAGATAAAGTACAAAGCATAATTTTGTAGATTACAATGGATTAGAGAACAAAATCACCCAATGATCAAAATAGTGATAACAGGGTCCACTTGGTGGCTAGTTGTCTCTTCGACCACCTCGAGATTCACGCCCGTGCACGTGGGGTTCACTGGGCGCCCAACCGACACCATGCGTCAAAATACCTTGAGGCTTTGACACTGTGTTTGTGTGGAGTGTTGCTTTTAAATATCAAATATTTCCCTTCCCCAACGAATGTGGGATAATGGCATTTAGCCTGGTAATGCATTTTTTAAGATTTCTGGGAAATCAATGGCATTGCCCATACCACATAGGGAGGATTCTTTGCATTACGTCTACCTTGCAATTTGTTTTGAATTTTAATAATCATTTACCATGCAGGCCACTTAATAGCAGGGAAACTAGAATTGCACCTGCCAAATCTGTATTTTTCTAAGGCTTTCATCGCCCTCCATCTACCATGCATTTGCTTCTGAACCTTCTATTCAACGCGGAAGAAAGGAGGCATTGGCCTTTAAGGCAATGGAATTGGTGATACACTGACCAAAAGCGCTTGCTTGGAAATTTTAAAATTTATCCTTCAACACCATAATTCACTAGTTTCCACGTGGGGAGGAGTATGCTTCATACATGTTGTTTGCATTTGCTTGAGAGATTCTTTGGCTGTGTTATCCTTTATAGCAGAATTAACATCAAATGCTAAGGTGGACTGGCAATTCTTTTTTTTTAACAAGCCAAGTGTATGGTTTAGTAGATTTCAAATCATGTTAGCAAGATGGACATTCACAATACTGATAAACCATTCCCCTAAATAATCTCCATTATTACCAAATTCAACCTTTCTCAGGAAGAAAGATCTAACATCATCAGATCCAAACCTCTCCATCGGATCCCTTGGCTCAAGCACATTACTCAAGGATTTTCCAAATTTTAAACCATAATGGCCCATATGATAACCTCTCAGTTATATGCCCACATAATGAAACAAAGTCATCTCTAAAAGAACCAAGTTACCAAAAAAAAATTAATATTGCAAGGGCATGAGCTAGGTCGGGCCCCAAAGTGGGTCCGACTAAAAAAAAATTGTTTTCATGCAACTAACCTTTGAAATTCCTCACGAACCTTGAACATACCTCTGGAATTGATCGACACCATTTCAAATCATCAAACTAAGTTTTGCAACCTTCAGGCACTTGCACCACATTTTCGCATTTAATCGCAAAGATGTAATTTTCAAACTGGTCAAAACATCTTTTTGGACTTCGCCCACTGATAGGCGTGTACTTTGATATACAAACATGAACTCTACCAAGCGGTTTCAAAAGACAAATCCTAAGTGAAGAAATATTAATGGTCAAAGACGACCAACTGGCTTTATCGACACTGCAGACCTGATGAAGTCAATGCCCGGGGAACTTATGATGCCTTTCTTAAAAATATCAATGATCTCCATAGACCCTCAAATCTAAGGCATAGGTACCTTGAAGTACATATCAAAACTTAGAATGCTCAGTTCAACCAAAAGGTTGACTGGGTGCAAATGGTGTGCTCATGAAAATGGCCTCTTTAACTGATGTGGCAATGAAAGTACAAAACACTGAATAAGGTGGCTCAATAAACCCTTTTGAAAACTGATCAAACAGATTGGTAGGAGCTTGAAATTTGAAACATAGCTTGTCTTTTATACCAGCAATAGCCCAGAAAAAACATTCTGATGTGACACTCATCAGGGCAACTTTTACAAATGTGCAAAGTGAGGCTCTGACTAGCTGCTGAAACAGGGACTTGTCAAACAACACAAACTGCAAACGGATTGAGTTTACCAAACTAAGAAAATGGATTCACAAGGACTTGAAATTTTGCATGTTGACTCAAATTTATGCATATAATTTAATTCCCTTTGAATTTCTTCATGATGATCAACAGGGAAAAATTTATAGGCGCTCAAAGTAGGCTACTTAGTAAAATCTACATTTGCACCTAAAATGCACTTTCAGCTCACCCCTTGAAATGGGTACCTAATAAATTGATCCAAACTGAATCCTAAAAGTTGCACAACACTTCATTAGCTAAATGAAAGGTGTACAACAAGTTTCCAAGCCTTACCCTTTGAAAATCAACTGGCTCCATTTTACCCTCTCTCTAACTAGGCCATTCAAATTGACTCATTTTATGATCATTTGGAAATGCAGATCAAAATTTTGAAATGGGCCTCTCAAATTCACTCAAATTTAATGAGTCCCAACAATGGCTCTGACTAGGGATGGTTGATTGCAAGATCAACACAAGAATTCAGAATCTATGTTTAAGCAGACCACCCAAAAATGGAATACATCTATTATCTTCTCAAAAGAAAAGGGATCCTTATTCTACCCAAACAACAGGGCACTTTATTGAAAACCACACAACTAAAACAAAGCAACTGTACAAAATATACAAACATACTGACAACTGAATATAAACTGCTCCACTTTCCTCAGTATTTACCGCTGTCAAAAATTTGATTCTCATCACTTGATATCATGATCCAAACAAAGGCACCTCGTAACAACAACTGAGCATAATCCTTATAATTAACCTCTTTCATCTCATTACTACAATAGCTGGCGTGCATACCTTTGGCCTGATTTTGAGCTTTGTAATCACACACTATTTCAACAAAGGTAAAATCATGAGACAAATAATTATAGAGGCCTTCCCACAAGCTGCAATACATTTCACTATCCCAATCAACTCTATCATTTGCAAGGGAATCATCATGCTGAATTTCAAAAATAAAACATTCATTCTCACCACTGTAGTTCTCATCAGCACATGCCTTATTATCATTTAAATTCATAGAATGAGGGACATTACTAACCGAATGATAAAAACAAGGAACATAAACATTTTGGTCCAGATGTGGTACTTCGCTATGTTGATCACACTCTATACTACCCTTGTTTATCAAACTCAACACATTTGCATCCTCAATATCCCATTTGTGGAAAAGAATGCATACCTTTGGCTGAAGCAAATCCTCAGCTAAGTCTTTCTCATTCAGACTTACATCCACCTGAAAAACTTTCATTTGTGGTCTAAAGTAATCATCACACAACCCATGCTTCTTACCTCCATCATAAAGTATTTTTTTACAACACATGTTACCATTGTTGGCAATTTCATCAACATAACAAACTTGTTCAACACAAGGGGAAACTTCAGCATTTTCATCAATGAGGTCAGCACTATGAACATTCGTATCAAAGGCAAAGAACTCCATATCTGGGTTGAGCTTACTATAAACATTCACATCCTCTTCATGGTATTTCAAACTTTGGAAGTATTTAAATATAGGTTCATTTAAATCTGAAAATGAAACATTATCTACACTTTCACATATATTTTTATCTTCAAAAATACTTTCATTTTCAGATTCATGACTGAGATATATAACTTAGTCTCCTCTTATATCATCTTCACAAGATGAATAGTAAGAACTCTCATAAGCATCCTCAACTGCATAATTGGCATTCATTTGCTGATCATAAGAAAATGAACAACTTGTGCCAAGATCACTCTTATTCTAAAATTGATCTTCATTGTTCATTTGTATACCTTCAAGGTGCTGAAAATTGAACTCAGTGTCCTCATAATCAATAGCACCACTCCATTCTGAAACATATTCATCACTAGGTATACTTGCATTGAAAACACCATCAACATCATCCACAATTTCATTTTTAGTTTTATCAAACTAAACTAAATCTTGATTTACATCATATTGCACATTTTCACTTGCATAATCAGCAACATTTGGTGATCCCTCAGTATTTGGTATTTCAACATCAAATACCAGCAGCATGTAAAGATCGATGGTCATCACCATCATTATTTGTGTTATCATTATCCTTGAGAGATGCATGATTAACTTCATAACTTACAGCCACATAATCAACATAATCGGCATACAAATCAAATGGTACATATTGTTTATATATATCTATCTTTGTATCAGCGTTATCACAAAATTTCCCACTAATTATTCCATCAGTACTGTAAGAGACAACTGACATTGACAACAAAGATTCTTGGCAAAGAATCTTTTTCTCGGCTTCACATGGTATTTCACTATTGAAGGTGTTTTGACAAGAAACAATAGACATAAATCTCTTTGAGATCCCAAATTTTAAGCTATTTTCAATGTCCCTAGCTATGTTAAAAGCTTCATACAGAGTTTTGGGCTCTTTGTTTCTCAATAAGAAACCCATCTTCTTGTCAAAGCTACTCATATAAATTTCCGAACATACTTTATCATCGAACTCATACTTAATGGAAATTTTAGACAATGTTTGTGAAACCCTGATATTAAATGTTGGTACCAATTCATCTTCCCTGATTTGTATGTACGTGAACTCTCTTAGCATATCATAATCACTCACCTTTTCAGCAAATTGGTCTATGAAATCTGAAATTAATTCTTCCCATGAGGAAATACAATTTGTTGGCAAGAAAGAGAACCAGTCCCTTGCATCCTCTTTCAGTGACTGGACAAACACATCTTCTTGACAAACTTCAAACTCTCCCATCAAATCTGAAATTTTTTTCAAATGTTGACATGTTGATTCTGATTTCTTCCCACTAAATATTGGCAAACACTTTCTAATTTTTGTGGGTATAAGATTTGTGTAACCTGGAATACCTTCAAAATTTAGAGCAGCATAATACTTCATACTGAAACTTTTCCTATTACATGGTTGTGACACTTCACTAGGCATGGTCATATGTGGAAATACACAAGGCTGAAAAACTTCACTACTCATTTCTTCTTACTCCCACAAATGATTATACAACCTTGCATTGAATAATGAAACACTTCAATCACATATCATCATTCAAAACTATTCATACATTGCTTGACACAAAGATTTTCCAAATTTGCATACTACGGAAGAACATATATCCTGGATATTTCAGCAAAATAGATATGCAAATAATTTTGTAATTTCTCTCTTTCCCTCTTTACTAGTGTTGTTCACTTAATGGGAAAACTATTTTACTCATTCAAATTTTCAAAACAAATGTCTTGCATTGAAACTTCTGAAAGTACCTAGATATTTGCAACTGTAAGACTTGTAGATCTGAACATTTATTCACATTTTAGCTTGGTCTTTTACCTCAAAGTCACCACCTCTTGCATAAAGGAACAATTTGGAACAGCAGAATGCCATTCAACACATATTTAATTCTTTATTTTCTCCTTCAGTCTTAATACAACCAATTCACTCCAGGCCAAAAACATATAGATCTGGGAAAATCAACACCAAATCTATGTGTATCTTTATACTGCACTTTTTTATTAAACTTTTATGATGAAGAATTTATGTGTAAATCTGCATTAGCATTGATAAACCCATATCTCTGCACTATATATAAAACCATAAAACTTTATGCAATACTAATTGCATAGACATTCAACACTAGGATGAACAATGGAGTCGCCATCCAAATAAGGAATTGGGGAAAAGTTTGCATACAGCTGCAAGGGCTTGCTCACAACTCAACAACATGAATTTACTATTACTCCTTCATATAATATGACATGAAATAAAATATCATTCTATAGATCCAGAATAAGGAACACTCTCTTCACCATAAAATCACTTTCAACTCTATGCAAATCTTAATGGACAGACTAACTGGATGAAATTATGCAATTTCTATTCAGCTTCCCCAGAAGAGTCACCATTTTTTTTGTTCACCAAAACTGGTTAACCCAAGTTCACCTGCAATTGATCTATGAAATAGCCAATTTAAATCTATAAAGAACCTCAGGACTTGGACAACATAACAAGGATCTAAATCCTTCTACTCTTCAGGCTCTGCAAAACCTAGGTGGGTGTACCTTTGATGCATTTAATCAAAGCCATTTCACACAAGACTGCATCAACAAAAGTAGATGGATCTCAAAAGGTTCAAAAACAAGGAGGGTATTGTAGATGGGCTAGATCTACACTTACAACTCAAAAATGTTTGAATCATGAGATGGATGGAACATTTCCATAGAACATAAAATAAAGGTAGATATTCTGATTTGATTTTAAATCTCTGAGAAAACCCCAAAATCTGCAAGACCGATGCCTTATCCAAGGGCAAAAGAGTCATACATCAGACTACAAATGAAAACACTCATTGCAAATCCATCTTCATCATGAAATATTCTTGCATTAATGTCTTGCATAATGCATTAGTAAGATTATCCACAAAAAATATCAGATCCAGAAACATGAACTCTATTTTATTAATGTTTGCTCAGAGAGTTTAAAATCTTCCTTGAATATTACCTAAAAACAAGCATTATACTCACAAACACAACTTCTCATGACAAACTTAATCCTCCTTAAGAATCAAATTTGAATAAAATGAAGATACATTTCAGAGACAAATTCTATGTGAATTTGTGCATTCCTTACATACACAAGAACCTGCAACAAATAACACCTATAGCATGAATCATACTCTATTCTATGGAAAAGGACATTTCCCTATACAATCTTCAAGAAAAATCAAAATTGGAAACCATGAAAATATGGAGCATTTCTCCAGACTTTTGGAACCCTTACAATTGAGAAGAAATGGGAATAAGAAGGAGAGGGAAAAAGATTAGATTTCATCAAAACAAGACATGTGTCTTCTTTCCCTAACTGAATTTCATTTCCTTCTCATGGACACTACTCTTGAAATATCTGGTTTTTTGTTGAAATACACTTCATAACTGTATTCCTCATTCTGATAGCTTTCCAGTGATATATAGTACTTGCATATTTGGCCAAAAATTAACCTCTGGGTGAATTAATCTTTTTATGTGCACCATCATTTCAATTTTTGGATTTTACACTATAGTCAGGACTTTATTATTAACTTTGATTTTTCACCATTTTTTGGCCTGGCACCCTACCACATGGCAGCCTGCAATTCATTGATGGGATCCACTAGGATGATACCTCATTGATTCTCTACTTGGACATCTACATCATCGCCATCTGTACGTCACGGGACTGCTCCATCATCACCACCTATCCGCCACGTAAGCAAGACCCGTGAGCTCACCTGCCACTGGACCTGCCACCTCATCTTTTGCCATTTCGTAATGGTTAATGGGCGAGCAACTTTGGCTTGTGAAACAATGCCAGCTGTTGGATCTTGATGAACCTGCACAATCTTTACCATCCCTTTTTCGCACGTGCTTTTCGCCATTTCACGATGATTATTCTTCAAGCAACTTCGACTAGCAAAACTGCAACAGTCATCCAATCTCCTCAGCTTTCTCACTCATTAATCCGCTCTTTCTCTATAAAATTTGCTTACCTCAGGAATCATGCACATGTGGGGTCGACCTAGTCATCAGCTGTCTCTGGATTCATGTGCGCGCGCATGGGCTCCACTGGGCACCCAACCGACACCATGCATCAAAAGCCCTTGAGGCTTTGACACTATGTTTGTGTGGAGTGTTTCTTTTAAATATCACATATTTCCCTTCCCTAGTGAATGTGGGATAATGGCATTTAGCCTAGCAATGCATTTTTGAAGATTCCTGGGAAATCAATGGTGCTACCCATACCACATAGGGAGGATTCTTGGTATTACGCCTGCCTTGCAATTTGTTTTGAATTCTAATAATCATTTACCATGCAGGCCACTTAACAAAAGGGAAACTGGAATTACGCCTGCCAAATCTACATTTTTCTAAGGCTTTCATCGCCCTCCATTTGCCATGCATTTTCTTTTGAAGCTTCTATTCAACACAGAAGAAAGGAGGCATTGGCCTTTAAGGCAATGGAATTGGCAATACACCTACCAAAAGTGCATGGTTGGAATTTTTAAAAATTTATCATTCAAGGCCACAATTCACTGGTTTCCACGTGGGCAGGAGTATGCTTCATACCTGCTGTTTGCATTTGCTTGAGAGCTTCTTTGGCTATGTTATCCTCTATAGCAGAATTAACATCAAATGCTAAGGTGGATGTGCAATTATTTTTTTTTAACAAGCCAGGTGTATGGTTTAGTAGATTTCAAATCGTATTAGCAAGATGGACATTCACAATACTGATAAACTATTCCCCTGAATAATCTCCATTATTACCAAATTCAACCTTTCTCAAGAAGAAAGATCTAACATCATCAGATCCAAACCTCTCCATAGGATCCCTTGGCTCAAGCACATTACCCAAGGATTTTCCAAATTTTAAACCATAATGGCCTATACAATAACCTCTTAGTTATATGCCCACATAATGAAACGAAATCGTCTCTAAAAGAACCAAGTTGCCAAAAAAAAATTAATACTGCAAGGGCATGAGCTAGGTCGGGCCCCAAAGTGGGTCCGACTAAAAAAAATATCGTTTTCATGCAACTGACCTTTGAAATGTCTCACGAACCTTAAACATACCTCTGGAATCGATTGGAACCATTTTGGAATCATCAAACTGAGTTTTGCAACCTTCAAGAGCTTGCGCCACATTTTCGCATTTAATCGCAAAGATGTAATTTTCAAACTGGTCAAAACATCTTTCTGGACTTTCCCCACTGACAGGCGTGTACTCTGATATAAAAAAATTAATTCTACCAAGTGGTTTCTCAACACGAATCCTGGCTGAAGAAATATTAATGTTCAAAGATGACCAACAGGTTTTTCGACACTACGGACCTAATGAAGTCAATGCCCAGGGAACTTATGATGCCTTTCTTAAAAATATCAAACGATCTCCATAGACCCTCAAATCTGAGGCATAGGTACTTGAAGTACATATCAAAACTTAGAATGCCCAGTTCAACCAAAAGGTTGATTGGGTGCAAATGGTGCGCTCATGAAAATGGCCTCTTTAACTGATGCAGCAATGAAAGTATGAAACACTGAATAAGGTGGCTCAATAAACCCTTTTGAAAATTTATCAAACAGATTGGTAGGAGCTTCAAATTTGAAACATAGCTTGTCTTTTATACTAGCAATAGCACGGAAAAAACATTTTGATGTGACACTCATGGGGGCAACTTTTACAAATGTGCAAAGTGAGGCTCCATTTTACCCTCTCTCTAACTAGACCATTCAAACTGACTCATTTTATGATCATTTGGAAATGCAGATCAAAAGTTTGAAATAGGCCTCTCAAATTCACTCAAATTTAATGAGTCCCAATAGTGTGGATTTAATCAATTTATTTAATTAAGTTCACCTAAGCCTTTCATAGCCTTTAAATAAATAAATCACTTTATCTAATTATTTCCCTTTTTAAGTAAATTTACATTTAATTAAATTGATCATTGCAGATAAATAAATCTAATTTATTTATTTAAATCTCCCCACTTGTATTTATTCAAGTTGCATCTATTTTTGTTGAAATAAAGTAATTTATTTTAATTAAAATTACCCTCCATCCACTTGCATTCTCCTACATCTTCCACTTGCCTTTCTAAACCCCCTTCTAGATTATTCTAATCACTTCTAAATTAGCCTAACCCATCTGCTAAATATTGTCACATCCCTAAGCAAAGGGAAGTCTTTTCTCAAACCCTCAAAGTCTTTGGAAACCATTAAAGGCTTTATGTCTTCAACAAGTTAACCTTGAAAGTCTTCCAAACCATTAATGGTTAACTCAACCCTCTTGCATGATTATAGACTTTCTCTCTAACTCAACCCTCATCTAACCCAAGGGTCTCATCAAGCATTCATTTCTTTGACCATGGTTATCCCTTTAACCCTTGCACAAGATTTTATCCTTTGGGTAAAAGCTTTATGCAATGGATAACCTTAATCTAACCTTAAACCCTACCTCCTAAGGTAACCATGAGGTCTTCTCAAGCATTTAATGCTTCTTACATCTCCTCTCAAGTAGTCTTATGTTGACAATTGTCACCATTTCATTGGTGAGAATCGTAAACATGGATTGATTAACTTTCAATCGTGGCCCTTGATATGATTATCCAATCTTAACAATTCATTGCCCTGTTTTTCCTATAAATAGAGCCCTTATTCTCTCATTTTCATATCCAGGTCTTTAGTATCGAACTTATAGACATTTTACTAAGCATCTAATCTAAATCATTTTAATCAAGTGTTTAGCCTCTCTTTGAATAGAAATCATCTAAATAAGCATTTTTAGAAGCATTTCTACTTATCATAGCATTATCATATCAGACTATTATAGCATGTTAGGATAGTTTTTTTACTAATCATTTTATCTTATCATCGTATCCATGCTAGTTTAAATCATGTTATATTTAGTATTATGCATAATTAAGAATACATTCATACTAGAATGATCAATATCCCTCATTCTCATGGTTGTCATCCCTAAGTCACTTTGCTCAATGATCTAAGAGCAAAGGAATTGGCTTGAGGGGTCTTGTGAGATAGAGAATAATGGAACGTCCCTTGGGAAGTTGAGTTATTCAATATAACTCCATAACTTTCACCGAGAGTCCCATTGGTGTGTGGACCTATCCAGAAACCAAAATATTTGTTTGATTGCACCAATTTTCCCACACACAACTTCAAGTTACCTTTAGAGATCACATTATTTTCATGTAGTTGTTGTTATCATGGTGCAACAAAGCTTGATTTAAGGAATCCATTTATCTAAAACACTATCCATTATCATCATTGTCCTTAGGTCTTCAATTGGGTTATAAGAACTCTTATCCTTTTGATCTTTGTTTGGTAGAAGTATAAGATGGTTTAGGAATAAAATCATCACTAAATTGTTGTATAGGATGTTTAAGTTTCAATTGCTATGTAAAAGTGAAAATTTTAAGTTCATTTGTGATACCAACAAAATCACATTATTCCATTGATTCTATCCATTGCACATCAAGAATTGACATTAGAGAACCTTGGGGTTATATTAATTGATCACATTGTTTAGCTTTGAGGTTTCCTTATCCAAGAGAGGATAGAATACTTTGTATTTTATAATGTGTCAGATAGTGTCACAAAACACGCATCAACACATAGTGGATTAGAGATGAGAGTATGAACAGATACAAATAAGTGGTTAAAGGTGAAATTTGAGGCATTAATATACTCTATAACTCATTGGAGATGAAACTTACTAAAAATAGAATTTTCTTTCAAGAAATTTGGAGTGCGCTAGAATGGGCAAAACCACTCCCTAAAAGAATCAATGGACTTAATATGATTCCTAGAACTTAATGTTGATAATTGAACTCCAATCTAATAAGGGTGTCATTTTCTAAGAAAGTTGGAGTTCCTTAAGAATTCTTGAAAGGCCAAGAAATGGACATTACATTGTGGAGTTGAATATGTTAAGATGACCACTTTTCCATCCTTGGAATGTTAGAGCATTAATGGACATACAAGAGGTATTACCACTTTGTGGGGGCATCTTAGGCATGGTTGTTTCCTAGACATCAGTATGAGGGATGGTGGGAAGACATTTTGTCCCTGTCTCACTTTCCTGTGAGATGTCTAAGATGTGATCATGATAGGCTCAATATTGGGGATGCATCTCCATGGACCCCTAATACATCAACAATGCTAATAAATCTATTGAGTAAGACTAATTGCTATATTGTGGATAAGAGAAATAAGTTTTGATTCATTATTTGTATGGTGATACACTCCTATTAAGGTTAAAACAATTTAGATTTTGTTAGCGTTAATCACACCTTGAAAGAACTTGTCTAAATTTCCTTCCATGGATCTGTCAATTTTTAAATAAAATGACTTTCAATATTGTAATCCGAGGACAAATCATTAACTTATTTTCTTTCAATACTTGCAAGGGTTTGGAATTGCCTAAATGGGTGGCCTTTATTTATCTGTGTTACACTAGTACTAGTCAATAGAAAAAAAAGGAAATCCATCGAGAGTCTAACATGACTACATTAAAGAAGTAGAACTATTAAATGCAAGTACTCTAAAAGAGAATCCCTCCATCATTTAGATGAATTAATCTGATTTATATAAGAATAACGTATGTGTGATGTTAGATATTGTTGGTCATTGTTGCTTCTAGGATATGTTGTTGTCATTGATGTCAACATATTCATTTGAATTGCTCCAATGATTGTAGATTGGGAAGATCTTATGATCTGGTTTGTAGTATTGTTTTGTTGATCATTGTTTTGCAGATCTCTGTATTTCCTTTGGTGTATTTTAGTATGATTAGATCTTGTGCTGAGATTTTGGTATATTGTTTGGGATGATCTTGTGCATCTTCATTTTAGATGGTTGATGATTTAGTACTTTGCAAGTTATCTTTCTTTGTAACAATTGTTATTTGGTTGTGTTCTTGAGCTTTCAAATGTTGATTGATGAAGATTTGGTAAGTGGTATTGGTGCAACTATTATTAATGATTCTAACATGCTTGTTGGTGTTTCCTAATCGTGTCCTATTTGTTTTGGCAATCTGCATTGATCGTTGTATGAGTTTTTGGTGGTTTCTATCAACCGGTGATGATTTTTCGTGTTATGCGGTATTTTGGTGGTGTAGTGTGTTGCAGTTGCTTTTGGCATGAATTCTGGTGGTATTGTGTGTTTGGGAATTTAAATTAGGTCCATGTTATGCTATGCAAATCATTATATTGGTCTGTTGGTCGATCTTTATATCATCTAATATAATTTTATAATTGAGGGTTGAGGGTTTAGCCGACCTTGTTGTCAAGGTTGATGATTTGTATATATAGGTGATATATTCATGTAATTTAGGTGTCGAGGTAGTGTCTGCATTATCTTAGAATAGTGTATGTATGAATAAGTGATATATCCTTCCCTATTGCGATTGAGGAGAGATTGGTGTTGTTGGGCAAACAATTGTGCTTAACTGGAACTGTCATCAGGAATTCGTAGATGTTATTATTGCAGTTCATTTCTTCTGGATTATAATTTGAATCTTTTTGTAATTCAGTGAGACTTCCTTGAGGGTATAATATTTATGCATACTACTGCAAAGTATCATCTTACTGTGGGTAGCTTCCCACCGTGGTTTTTCCCTTAATTGGGGTTTCCACATCAAAAATCATGGTGTTGTGTGTTGTGTGTTGTGCTTTCAACTTCCTTATCTTTATTATTGTTGCAGTTTATCAGACCTATTTTTGTGATTAATTTTTCTCATTTGGTGAAGATTGATTCACCCCCCCCCCCTCTCAGTCTTCCTTCTTGATTTTTTCTAACAGAGTGCCTCCTATAAGAACTCATACTTCTAATCTAAATCTAACATAGAATTTATGTAAAAAGGAATTTTTATTTATTTTTATCTATTCTGGTAATATTTAAACTACTTAGAACAAAACTAGGTTTTAACCAGCAAAAAAATAGTTATTTTTAAGAAACCATATTTAAATATTTTTATTTGGTATTGAGTTAGCATCAATCAAATGCATTCTTTAGAATTCCCTATTTCATGGGGTGTAGCTAATTGAGAAATTCTTAGATTTTTTTCAGAGCTATAATGTGTGAATATTCAGTTATTTTACACTAGAAGAGGTTCGAGTTCATGATTTTACCCAAAAATAATGTATTTAAGAATATAGATTTGTTGAAACCTCCTTGTTGAAAATCTCTATTAAAAAAATATGTGAAGATGGTTCTATGAATTCTGCTATGGAAATTTATGGACCTCAAGCGACAGAAGCAATTTTTTGATCGAACCAAGTATGCGGTCTTGGCTTGCAACCCGGGGAATTGGGCTCCCCCGCCTCAGGCTAAATCTGAATGGTAGGTGGTGAAACCTAGGAGGTTTCAAAAGGTAGTAGCGAAAAAATCCTCTGTTTGATGGAAATGGTGATCAGGGTAAAAAGAATTACCATCACCAAGGAGGTGCTTTCAAGTCATTTATATCCAATAGGTTTAACCATTTGTAGAATCTTAAGGAAGGTTTTATAAAACCAACTCCTTGGGCTAGGCCACACTCCAAAAATAATATAAGCAATGGAAATAAGGTTTACAAGAGGTCAGGTGGTATTCACACCAGACCTAGGGCTTCTATGGAAGAGGGCAACAAAATTATGCCTCCTCCCAAACCCTCTATGGCTAAGCCGATCATGAATATGAGCCCTAATTTAGAAATGGTGTATGTTTTGGAAATCAATGATAGTCTAGTTGAAAGGATTCAATAATCTTTCAAAGCATTCATTGTTTTTGCCACATGTTGTGGACTTGGAGTACTGTTAGAGGCTATTGTAGACTAGTTCAAGTCTTCCTTCAATTGGATAGTAAGTATAGCTATCTTGTCTGATGTTTTTCTGTATATTGATTGTGGGAATATGAGGCATAAGGAGGAATTCTTAATAGGTAAATCTCCATTTTTTAAAGGTTTTGATTTTATATTTTTAGAATGGCAACCTAATTTCAATCCAATTAAACTGAAATATTTCAAGGTAGATAGACCGGTTATGATCCCTAACTTACCGGTATAATTAATGGACATAGAAATTATTAGGAAAATAGGTAATTACTTAGGAAAATTTGTAGAGATCAGTGATAAAAAATGAAAATATTTGAATTGTGTATTGATAATTAACATGGATATTAGTGTGAAATCACTTAGCCCCTTTGAAATCAGAACTAGGGAGTCGTCTTTTTTAATCTACCCTAAATTTTATAAAGGGTTTCTAGATCTAGACTTGGCATCCAAACCAGTCTCAGAATTCCCTCCCTCTCAAACAAACCCTAGAGTAATTCCTAATTTGGACATCTATCTCAATTTAGAGCAAGGAGGGTTTGTGATCAAGGAAAACTCTTTGCTGACTAGGCAATTTGACGAGGTGGAAGAGGGGGAAAATTATAGTAGGCTAGAGTAGGGATGAAGGGAAGAACCCCTCTCACCTTCAAACCCATGAGGACATGTTGATGGATAAGTAGGGTAGGACTGATGATCTAGAGATATCTCAAGTCAAGAAGGGTGGACTTATTCTTGCTTTTGAGGATAGGAAGGGTGGGGAGAAAGGAGTCATTCCTCTTATCCCTAATCTGATAGCTGGTTTGGATGTTCAGAGAAATTTTAATGGCTCCCCCTAACCGGTGGAAGCCCCCATTAGTCTGGATAAGGTTGAACAAGAGGAAGATCTAGCACACAAAGAGGAAGAGGTAAAGTGCATTATAAACTATTTATGTGACTCGGTTACTGAGAATATTATGGAAAATTTGTTGGATGAAATAGTAGACAAGGATGAGCTTGAACTTCTGAACAAAATGCTTAGAAAAGGGATTTTGAATTTTACTCATCCCACTGATGTCTCTGATACGGAGGCCCTTTTTATAGATTTAGATAACAAAGAAAATGAAACCTTAGGTATTGAACTTTGGTCTGGAGAAAAATCTACTCTGGATTGTGCTAAGCTCTACAAAAAGAGACACAGGAAATCCTTATTGGAGCTAAGAGTTAACAATGGTATTGTGGAAGGTCGGGTTAAAATTACGAACATATTTCATGGAGAGAACGGGAAGTTCCTTCCCACTGCACCATGAAAGTAGTATCATGGAAGGTTAGGGATTTAAATGCCCCTAATAAACAAAGGATAGTGAAACATTGCCTATCCATCTATAGCCCTAATTTAGTTTTGTTACAGGAGACCAAATTAGAGAATTTGGACTTAGCCTCCTTTGGCAAGCGACTAGGCTTCAGACTTATTACAGGGGCTCTAGCCAATGGAGCTTTTGGAATTCTGGCTATTATTTGGGATCCATGCAATATTAGATTCTCACTATTGGAGTCACGAAGCAATTGGATGAGTGGCAGGGTCACTAGCATGAAAAACAATCTAGATTTTGTCATTATTAATGTGTATGGGCCAACTTTTAATGGGGATAAAAAGATAGTTTGGGAGGAAATTGAGGATTTCACTAATTCCCTTAATCAGTTTTGCATTTTAGGAGGTGAATTTAATACAATTATGAATCAACATGAGAAACGAGGAGGCTTAGGTAAAAATTATCGAGCAACTTTAGACTTTCCATATTGGGTCCATCAATGTGGCCTGATAGAGATCAATATGGTTAATGATGCCTTTACCTAGAATAATCGAAGGTTAGGTTTCAGTAATATAGTAGAAAAACTAGATAGGTTCTTTGTTTTGGGTAGTCTCATTAACTTCCCTTATACCTTGGAAGCCTCTATTTTACCATTCTCAAGATCGGATCATTTCCCAATCCATCTTGGCATTTTGGGTGTTTTAGGACCAAAGAGGCACACTCTTAAATTTGAGAATATGTGGCTGAAAGATGCTAATATCCTTAAGCTCCTTAAGGACTAGTGCAATGAGGCTAAGGTTTTCGAGTCTAGAATCTATAAGGTAGTCAATAAACTTAAGATAATTAACCAGAAGATCATTCTTTGGAACAAGGAGAACTTTGGCAATATTTTTAACAAAAAGGCCTAAGTGGAAGCTAAGTTGTTAGATGTAAATGAGAATGTGATGAGACATGGGATGGATGAGGCCCTATTTCTTAGAGAACAGAAACTCCTTTTGGAATAAAAATCTATTTTTACAAAAGAAGAGGTCTTCTGGAAACAAAAATCTAGAGAGACATGGTTGGAAGAGGGTGATAAGAATACCAGGTTCTTCCACAATAGTGTGAGATATAGGAGAGTCATTAACCATATCTCTAAGATTAAGATGAGTGTTGGCTTTGAGGTGGATGATCCCAAAATCATTGTGAGGGAGGCGGTAGATTTTTTTCTCTTATTCTCAATTTAGATTGAATCCATCACTACTCAGTCCAAAACAAGTTTATCAAGTGTATTCCAAGGTTACTTAGTAAGGACCATACCTATAATCTGACTACTAAATTTTCTTTAGCAGAAGTAGAAGCTTCTCTTATGAAGATGAGTTTAGACAAATCCCCTGGTCTGGATAGCTTTCTGACTAGTTTCTTTCTGAAATTTTGGTCCTTCTTAGATAAGGAAGTGACAACAGCTCTTGAAGGTATGAGGAACTTAGGTAATATCCTCAAAGAAATCAATAACACTTTTATGGCCCTTATCCCAAAGAAGGAAAAACCTAAGAACTTTGATGAGTTTAGACCCATTGCCTTGTGCAACACCATCTATAAGCTTTTTACTAGAACTCTAGCTAATAGGCTTTAGAAACTCCTTCCTCTTCTGATTAGCGAGGAATAAACAGGTTTTGTTCCTGGAAGGTCTATTTATGATGAGGTTATTATATCTCAGGAGGCCATCCACTCTATCCAAAAGACTGGAACTCCTAGTATGCTATAAAAACTAGACATTAGGAAAGCATATGACAAGGTGGAATGGAGATTTTGTGTAGATGCTTAGAAGCTTTTGGATTCCCCTCTTCTTGGATTACTTGATGTTTGAATGTATCTCAATGCCTAAATTATCAGTGCTAGTTAATGGCATGCCTTAAGGTATTTTTAGCTCCTCTAGAGGTTTATGGAAAGGCGATCCCTTATCCCCTTTTCTCTTTAGCATTATGGCAGTATCCTTGGGGAGAGCGATCTCTAAAGTTAAGGAAAATAGTCAGATTTCAGGAATTAGAATTACCAGCAACCTAGACCCTACCATGCATCAACAATTTGTGGATGACACTATGTTATATGGGCTCAATGATTTAGGAGAAGAGTGAGATTTTAAGAAGATCCTAGAATCTTACTCTAAGGATTTTGGTCAGGAAATCAATCCATCTAAATCTGAAGTTTTATTTTTCAATACTAAGGTATACTTACAAAATGACATTTGTAGAATTTTGAATTTTAATTTAGGAAGACTCCCCTATAAGTATCTAGGTTTGCCCCTGGATAAGGGTAATGAGTTGTCAAACTTGTGGGATTCAGTAATAGATAATATTAGAAGCAAGGTAGAAACTTGGAAAGGCAAGTGGCTATCCTCTGTAGGAAGAGCCACTCTAGTCAAATCAGTTTTGGCTGCTATGCCCATCTATCAGTTATCATGTATTAACCTACCCTAGTTCAAAAAAGTATATACTGAATAGACATCCTACATCTTTCTTTTGGAAAGGAGTGGGAGAGAAGAAAAATATCTCCCTTATGGCCTAGGATAAGATCTATAGGCCAAAGTCAGAAGGGAGTATTGGGATTAAGAATATTAAGGGTCAGAGCAGAGCATTAGGGGCTAAATTAGTTTGGATAATGTTTAGATCTTCTCACCTCAAGTGGGATCAAATCTTATACCATAAATATCTTCATTGTAGGGACCATTAGCCTCTTCAGGGACTCTTCCCCCTCGAGAGGTTCGCGTATTTGGAACTTTATGTTGGATTGTAGGAAAATTATCATGGAATTTGGGCAATGGTGATAAAGCCCTTTTTGGACTGATTCTTGGGGAGGATTCTCAGTCCTTCATCAGAGTGCTAATCTAGAAACATCTAGAGTAGTGTTAGAATCAATTTGGGGTAGGTATGTTAAGGATTACATAGCACCTATTGATGGGGACCTAGCCAAGTGATGGTCTTGGAAATCCCTTGATCATGTGGATATCCCTGCAAGGGAGAAATTTTTGCTTCAAGGCATTATTAATAAGAGGATGGTTACTTTCAACCTGGGGTCAAATACTCTTGTATGGGATGGATCAAAATCAGGAGAATATACCTCGAAAGATGGCTATAATCTCCTCCTTAGTCAGCAACTTTCCACTTCCTCTCTTGTTCCTTCAGTTTTGTGTTGGGAAAAGCTTTGTTTACTAAAGGCTAGATTGTTTTCATGGTTTTCTCTCTAGAATAAGATTCTAACAACAAAAAGATTTATAAAAAATGGACTTTGAAGGTCCCAAGAGATGCCCTTTATGTGAAAAGGCTGAAGAAGATAAGGATCACATCCTACTCAATTGAAATTATGCCTCTAATTATTGGCTTTGGTTATGCAACAAATTAGGGTAGAGCTCATCCTTTCCTAATTCCATTCTTGGAATGTTTCAGGCATGGCCAATCCTATTTCAGAGCTCCCTCTATGGTGGGATTTGGAAACTGGTCCCATCTCTGGCTATTTGGGAACTTTGGAAGGAATGTAATAGAAAACTCTTCAAGGATATAAAATTGGATTGGATCCAACTTGTGAATAAAATAGAAGCCTCAATTATGGAAACTCTTAACAACAGAACTTCTAAATATCCTAGCACTATCTCATAGATCACTTGTTGGGATGAGAAGATGAGAGGAAGGTGGTTAGGTCTGAAGATTCCTCCCTTTGTAGGAGTTAACAATTCTAACAAAAAGGAGTTAAGAAAGGATTGTAAGTGGATGGCCCCAAATAAAGGATGGGTTAAGCTTAACTTTGAAGGAGCCTCATGTGGGAATCTAGGTTCAGTAGGTATTGGATGTTGTTTGCATGATGAGGCTGGTAGGGAATTTGCTAAGTTAGCCAAACCTATAGGGTTTGAATCCAACAACAAAGGAGAGATCTTAGCCTTAGTTGAAGGTCTCCTCTTATGTCAAAATAGGGGTATTAACAAGCTCTCCATTGAAGGAGATTTGACTATTATTATAAATGGCCTCAAAAAAGGTTATCTACCTAATTGGAAGTTGAATGTGATCTTGTCAAGAGCTCTTAGTCTCCTTCAGGGTTTCAAGAAAATGACATTTAATCATATATATAGAGAAGGTAACACTAGGGCAGATGAATTAGCTAATACAGGAGCTGACGGGCAGCTCATAAGTTAACATAGAGCCCTCCTCCTCTGTATTAGATGTTGGGTTTGGAATCCTTGGCTTTTGGTCTCAAATAGCTTGGCTTGAGGTTCCTTCTGGGATTGTTCCCTTGTTGTGGCTACCCCTCTCTAAGAAGATTGTTAGTCTCTTCAGCCTTTGACTACTTAGTCTAGATCGATGATGGTAGAATGAGTTTCTGTAATACCCTAAAAATGGTCACCTAAACCATGGCCCCCTAATCTCGACAACATCACCAAGGTCCTACCCAAAGGCAATTAAATCAATCTTGAGCATCTAATTAATTAATTCTTCAATCATCAAATGTCACATGGAAAGTTAATCACTCAATATTAATTAAATCATTCCAAGTAAATAATTTTGATCAATTATCCTATTTATTTTGCCATTTAATCATTAAAAAAGGGAATTAATTTACAAAAAGAGATTTAACACAAAGAGAGATTAATCACAAAGAAATAGTTAAATTGAAAATAAAAGAAAGAATTAAATTGAGAGAAGAAATCAAACTTGAGATATTTCTTTTTCTAAATTGAGATAACTTGAAATCAGAAAAGTAATTAAATTGAATTAATAATCATATCTAAAAAATAAAACTCAAAGCTTTTGAGAAAAGAAGTTTATTTGCATTGAAAAGACTTTTTTTCTTGAATAAATTAAAGAAAAGTGCATGGAATCACCTATTTCTATCTCAAGTGCATGGAAACAACTAAATTTTATCTCCAATGCAAAGTTGAACTTATAATCTGAATGCATTTCAATCAAGCTATAATTGGAATCTATCTCAAGGTTAACTGAATTTGATCTCTCAATTATTTAAATTATCCTAAATTGTGTTTTTTCTTGAGGAATCTCAGCCGATCATTGCCAATCGATCTTGACCGTCGGTCTCTCTTTTGAGCCTCTACAAATTCAGCCTTCATCTCTCATTCAAAACACCCTAGAGATTTATTGTTATTATGCAGTTTTTGCTCTAAAGTCATTGAAGATATTGTGTTTTTGAAATTATTGCATCTTTGTTTAGCTTTGTGCATGTTTAGTTTAATTATGATTTCTTGAATTCATATAGCATAATCTTGTATCCATCTAGCATAATCTTGCATCCATTTAGCTTAATCTCATGCTCATATAGATTAAATCCTTCATCTAGGTGTAGTCTAATCACTGGTATTGCTTAGACAAATCTGAGAGCAAGTCTATACTTGCATCTTTTATAAGGAAATAGGTCGATTTGTTATGGTTTTCATATTCATGATTATGTCTGTCTAACCATGCATGCAATAACTTAATTGAAGTGTTGTGTCTTATATCTTCCAAATACTTATCCACTTTTCACACACATTTTTGGTGCCCACCATGGGGCAGAAGACTACATCTTTCGGCCTCGTAGATTAACTTGATTTTATTTGTCAAATTTATTTTTCGGATTTTGGTCCGTACAGTTACTGCAAAAACTCATACGAGTTTTCTCATAGGACCGAATGACAAACTGCATGTTTCATATGATCATGTGCTAATTATCATATGACCCGGTGAGAATTTTCATACAGTATTCTGTATTTTTATGTTAAAAGAGACCGCATTCTTAAAAGCCCTTTATTGAATTTTGATGATACTAATGTTGACCTTGACTTTTTGTCTATTTTTCTGAGAAATTTTGGTAGCCTAATCAATTTTTTGCAGAATGCTTGTCGTACAAAGACAATATGACTACAGATTCATTGTCTTTGTAGGTTGCCTGAGGAGATTCAAGTGAACATCATGTATTCTTTAAATTTAGTTTTAGGCACTTAAATTGCTATCTGGTTAATGAAAAAATATGTCTGTTGTGTTTTAAGAAAAATCTAAGAGGTAGGAGAATATGCTCTTGTTTGCATAGACAATCAAAAATCTAGACCCTTGAGGCTTTTTCTAAATTTGAGATTTGTGTACCTTTAGCGAGCCTGTCACAGTGGGAAAAAGTAATCACCCTATGAGAATGACCCAAGTGAGCACATATGGACCTGAGCATTCTAACTCACTATAATAAATAGGCATCTAGTGATTAAAGTCTCAGAGGATGGGATTATTTGAGTTTTTTCTTTGAGATCTCTCATATTGGACATTTTGTAGGGCCTCACAGTCTCAATGACGTTTATGTGACTACAACTTGTTTCGGTACCTTGTTAGGATATAGGCCCCAATCATGCTTGTGTGACTTCAAGGGGTAATTTTGAATGGAATTCCTAACTAAGAATTATAAGATAGAGGCTACCTCATTCACCTCTAAAAGGGGGATAATCTTTGTGCAAGAGAGATAGTAACTCTCCCAAGACACTAGCCATATCATGCCCCCATTAGCGTTTGGAGTTGGCTAATACGACATTGAGAATCCATTCTGTGAGACTCAATGGTTGTATTCTGATTAGCCATTGGGTGTGTACCTAAGTTAGTAAGCAAATATTTTCTTCTCTAAGCTAACTTTCATAGGGTTAGTGGGTTGTGATTGAAGTCATTATACATCTTGCATGTTTACTGTGTTTTCATCCCTGAAACTGAAACTAAAATACTAAAATTGGAGAAAACAATAAACAACTCAGTCATCAAAACTTTGTCTGTTAGAATCTCATCTCTGTCCAGTCCTCTTTCGTATGAGTCTGTAGAATTGTTGTCCTCCTACATACATATTGTCATATGAGTCTTCATTGATCTTAATAGTTTGTCATCTGGCTCTGTAAAACTTTTCGTATAAAAAACTAGTATACCTTAGTCGTCAAAACTATGTCTGTATCAAAAAACTAGTCTACATCAGTCATCAAAAACTTCATCCATGTCCAAAAATAGTCATCATCAATCATTGAAAACTTTGTCTGTCAGAATATCATCTCTGTCAAGTACTCTGTCATATGATTCTTTTGAATTATCATCCTACTGCATAGATATTATCGTATGAAACTTCATTAATCCTCTTAGTTTGTCGTTTGGTCCTTTATAGATTGTCGTATGAGGTCTAAGAATTATCGTCTGACCCTATTAGAATTGTCATCTGGGTTAGGGAATTGTCATCTAATCCTCTATTTTATGTCGTATGAATAATCATCATACCAATCAGATTGTCATTTGGAGGCTACCAACCTATCGTACGAATCTAGGTAGCAACTTGTATGAAAAACTATCTTTATCATTCAAGAGTCATTACACTGTTGTTTGGGTCCGAAAACTCTATCATACGAGTTCCTGATTTTGTTAGTCTAGAACAATCAAACTTATTTAATTTATTCTATAATGAGCATAAAACTAATTATCATGATCCTGGGCATAAACGAATCTTGATAGCATACCCCTGTCATTATGTTGCACGATTTTGTCGATCATCTTTCAGCTAGTTCAAAACAATTACTTATCAAGCCTAAGTTTCTCAGACCATGTCTTATATAGGATAGATCTTTCTTGAAACTAGACTAAATCTTAGTTTCTTCTTTCAATCAATATGCTAAACGAATAACTAGCTCCATTTTGATCTTGACTTCTGCATCACATACAACTCTAGGTCACATCAGTCATAAAATGCCTACTCAAACCAAAAGCTCTCATAAGAACGATGACAAAGGCAAAGGATCATCCTTTTCATATTAGGATACCCTATTTTACATAGAGGACCATGTCACTAATTAACCTTCATCATCAGGTACACCAGTTTTTGATCAACCCTTATCTCCCACCATGTCTGGAGCAAGGCAAGAAAGATGAGCTGCTAAACACGATACTTATGACAATCTCAGTATCCATGTTACTGATAGTGATTCCTCATCAAGCGATTCTGAAGCCTCTAAACCTACAAAAACTATTATAAATAAATGTCTAAATGATAAACATTTCCAAAATATGACGAAGATTATCATGGCTAGAGAAAAAGAAGACTATTTGCTAGAACTAGCAAAGCAAGGCGCTAAACTTCCTACTGACTATAATGTTGAGACCCTTATCACTAAAGAGGAAGAGACACCCTTAGCAATTGTAAACAAACAATTGCAAGCATTATAGAATTAAATCATAGAACTGAAAAACAAGGATAAATCATCAAAGCAATATTCTTTGGACACAATATGCCCATTTCCATTTGACAAAAACCTTTACATGCCTCCATTTCCTTCAAGAGTGGAGATTCCTAAGTTTGACAAATATGATGGAAATGCAGATCCTCAAGATCATGTCAAAGAATTTGGTGCTTTATGAATGGAATTCATGCACGAACAAACATATCGCATGCGCCTTGTCCCGAGAAGTTTAGGAGGGAAAGCTATGGAATGGTTCTCAAGAATACCTATGGGAATCAAAAATTTTGAAGAATTAATCCAATTATTTTAAAAAAAATACTCCTATAAAATTCATCATCCAGTCACTATGATTGATCTTTGCAATACCAAACATAAAATGGGAGAGCCCTTTCTCACTTTCCTTCAACATTGGAGAAATGTGTTCTCTAGATATTCACGGCCTATTCCAAATTCTGAGAAGATGGATGTCTTCATCAATAACTTGATCCTTGAATTGAAATACAGTATCCAAATACAAGTGTACCCTTAATTCAACAAAATGGTAGATAGTGCCCTTAGAATGGAAGATGTGCTTGTAAAGAAAGGAGATATCTCACTTGAAACACAACAAGGTTCTAGTTCCAAAGAAAAGAACAAATATTGGAAATACGACAAAGACAACAACAGAAACATTGTTAATGACAAAGTGGTAGACATTGTTAAAGAGAAATCAAAGTCCACAATATTTAACTTGGCTAGTGGCACACAAGCACTCAAAGCAGCTGAAACTATAGCAGAAAATCCTCTAAAGAAATCAAAAGAGTGGTTTAAAGAGAAACCTTAGCTCCCAAAACCTAAATGAGACTTCACTCCTCTGGAAGAATCATATGAATCACTTTTAAGACTTTATTGGCAAATGATCTGATAACATTACCAAAAAACTCTAGGCCATATGATCCAAAAGTTAAACCTAAATGGTGGAGGAAAAATGAATACTGTGAATATCATCGAAATAAAGGTCATACAAAAAATAACTGCATGAAGCTTAAACATGAGATTCAAGACCTCATCGATGTTGGAAATTTTTTTGTTGGAAATCACATGACTAATGTCGATCACAAATCTTTTAAAGATCCCCTACCTATTTATGAACAAGGTGAATCCTCAAAATCAAAGGGAGGTGCCAAAGTCAATTACACCTACACTAACAATGACAATGTGATCAACATGATTGAGTCTTCCCAACCTAAATATTACAATGTGATCATAATCAAAGATAAACCAAATGAAGCACAAACTACAAATGTTGTGACCCACGCTCAAAAGAAGGTTACTCTCCAAGGAGATAGTTCCTCAACTCTTGCTTAGAGAACGTCAAACCTACCAAATTCTTCAAACGGACAAAAAGATTAAATCATGGCTAAATCTAAACAACTAGCTACATCACCCTCTCCTGGTTATAGCATTGTCGAACAATTAAAAAGAACGAATGCTTAAATCTCCATTTTTGAACTGCTTAAAATCTCTTTTGCTCATAAAGAGATCCTGAAAAAGCTTTGCTCACTACTAATGTCCCAAAAGATTTAGATGTCAATCGGTTTCAATCCATGGTGGGTCACCTGAATTCATCTCATTATCTCACTTTCTCTGAAGAAGATGATAATTCACTGAATCACCCACATAACCATCCATTGCACATCGAAGCTATGATCCATAAACACCGAGTTTAACGTGTTTTGATAGATGGAGGTGCTGGGTTGAATATTTGTACCTACAATTAACTGACATAGTTGGGATTTTATGAAAATGTCATTGATCCAGCAAAGAAAATAACAATCAAAGCTTATGATGAAGAGGAAAGAACCTCTAAAGGTCTAGTAATATTACCGATCAAAGTACGACCTATGGAAAGAGATGTTATTTTTTAGGTGCTTGATCTTCCTCTTTCATACAACATCTTACTGGGCAGGCCATGGATTCACAATATGAAGGCAGTACCATCTACATATCATCAATGCTTGAAATTTCCTTATAACGGAGTTTAAGTCAGTATTCATGCCGATACAAACTATCCCTGTAATGCATTAATGCAGAGTGTTGATACCTTTGTTATTCAAGCAACTTCTATAGCTGACAGTTCAAAAACTTTGATGAAAGATTTAGAAAAAAAATTGAAAATCACAGATACTAGCATAGATGGATACAAGATAGAACCTATACTTTCACTAATCTCTCTTCCTCCACCACCAAGACAGTCGAGAAAACCATCAGAGGTTATGAGGCCACAAACTTCAACTCCAAATGTCATTTATGATGGTGTCTTTGTACAGTCCTCTACTTCCCTTGCAGATGAAATAGAAGAGGATGTTGTTCTCAAATGGCTTTTCAAAGAAGATAGTGAAAACAAAGAAGCACGACATTGTGAGATTTCCCTGACACAATATGGTCCAGGCTGTAAGATGATTCAACGCATGGATATTCAGGTGTCATTCCTCTAGGTAAGAATCAAGAAGGTATTGTTGAACCTATTTAGCTAAAAACTAAGTGTACAAATGATAAAGCTGGAATGGGATACAATCCAAGAAAGTCATCATATCAGAAATATACTTCTCATCATTAGTCTAAGTGGAGGAAAAGGATACTACCTTCAACATCACAGGAAGTAAACACTCAAAAAAATTAGGAAGAGTAATGAAAAAGAACAAGAAGAATTGGCAATCAAGAGAGAGGAAGAAGTTGGTTATCAAGTTCCAATTGTATAAGCAATAACACTACAAGGAGTAGAAGTCCCAGAGGATATGAGAGAAGAGGTAGAAAGAATTAAAAAATTGTTTGCACCATGGAACATTCCGGTCATATACACTAGTAGACAACAAATAGATGACTCGGAAACTAACTCAAATGAGTATGAATGAGGTCCATGTCATCTCTCAGATACATCTACTATAGAAACTCTAGAAGAATCTAGTGATATCATTGATGATGCACAAGAGCTGATACACTTAAAGCTGCAAAAGGAAATGGAGGAAATCAAACTAAAAAGACAAGAAGACTATGAACAACAACTGAAAGAAGGAAGAACACAAGAAAATTATTCACTGACTATATCTCCCTCTAATGAGATAGAACAAATCAGTTATGGAACTACAAAAGAAGAATTAGAAGCTACAGAAGCAGGACCAGTCATTAGTCAAGAAGAAGCTGAATGGAAAAGATGACAGAGACTAACAGAGTCATCAAAGCCATGTCAACAGGTATGTCAAATACAAGTGTTCCAAGAACCAAATCATGAAGGAACTTGCAACATCAAAGATGTAGGTGTTGATACTATACATACCTTTACTAGATCACCTAAAGAAGAGCCATAAACTTCATCTTATGACTCTGATCACTCTGGCATAAGCTCTATTTATGACAATACCTATTTGTCATCAAACTATGACTACTCCATCATGGATGTCGAGATTCTGTCTGCTGACCTTGTTACTATCAAACCATGATATGTAGTCTAGTCTGGAGTATAGGACGGTGCTAGTGGTAGGTCTGTTGGATTAGGTTAACAAAATATTAACATGCACTTCGATGATCATGTTGTAAATCTTCCTGGTCTCGAGACATTTACGTAAGGTAGTCTTCTATAACTTGACTTATCGTTCCAAAGTTATGATGATAATACTATGCACTTCCTTGAACCTATCCAAACTTTATCCTTGATACATCCTAAACTAATTGATTGTAATCTCCAAAACCAACCTATGAATGTACCTATCTTTGCCAATGACTACATGTTATCCTACTATCTTAATGCAGTTGAACCAATGGACTCTTCCACCAGTGAGAAAAGTGGGAACATGACAGAAACAGACATCAAGTATCTTAGTCACAAAAATAAAAAAAATAAAAAATAAAAGATCTGATGGTGAACACCACATTGTGGCGGTGTCAGAATCAAAAATAGTGAAAATAAAGGACATACCTGAGGATGAAAACCTCTCTGAGGCACCTGAAGGTGAGATACTTAATATATTTGCAAGTCACTTCTAGGAAAGGTCTTTAATATTGATTGAACCAATTCAACCAGTAAATTTTGGGACTCAAGAGACACCACATATCATCCACTTAGCTCAATCACTATCAGCAGAAGAGTTAAAAGATTTCAGCAACCTCTTTTCAAAAAAGAAGATCAACTTTGCATGGACATACTCTGATATGCCAGGCCTAGATCCTAATCTCATCATTCACCATCTCTCTATTACACCACGTGTTAAACCAGTAAAGCAAAAAATTTGTAAGATGCACCCTCATGTGGCACTTCTAGTCAAGGTTGAGCTAGAAAAATTGCTAAAAGATGGATTTATCAGAGCTATAGACTATGCAGAATGGATATACAACATAGTACCTATATCAAAGGTAGACAAATCTATTAGGGTTTGTATAAACTTCAGAGATCTCAACAAAACATGTCTGAAGGACGATTTTCCATTGCCCAACATTGATATGATAGTGGATATGACTATTGGGTATGAGATGTATTCATTAATGGATGGATTCTCCGATTACTATCAGATCAAAATAGCTCCTCAAGATCAAGAAAGGACAACCTTCACCTATGCATGGGGAACCTTTTGTTGGAACTTCATGCCATTTGGGCTAAACAATGTAGGAGAAACTTACCAAAGAGAAAGAACCACTATCTTCCACAATATGATACACAAAAACATGGAAGATTATGTTGATGACACCTTAGTAAAGACCATGAAGAGATCCACACATATCCAAGAACTAGGCCTCATACTAGATAGAATGGAAAAATTCAAGCTCCACCTAAATCCTAACAAGTGAGCATTTGGAGTGACATCAGGGAGATTGCTTGGTTACATTATTTCAAAGAAAGGAATTGAGGTTGATCCTGAGAAGGTCCAATCCATAATGGAAATGCCACCTCCAAAGAATATCAGTCAAATGAGAATTTTACAAGGACATCTCCAATCAATAAGATGCTTTATTTCTCAGCTAGCAAATAAAGTTCAACCCTTCACAAAAGTATTAAGGAAAGGAGTAATATACAACTGGGATAAGGAATATGAGCATCACCTTCAACAAATCAAAGAATACCATTCTAATCCACCAATATTGATGCCACCAATTCAAGGTAAACCATTGATTCTATACATATCAACTACTGATACATCATTGGGGGCACTTCTAGCACAACAAGATGAGAATAAAAAGGAAAGAGCTATATACTTTATTAGTAGAACTTTGATGTCCTATGAGATGACTATACTATAATAGAAAAACTTGTTTGGCATTAGTCTTTGCATCACAAAAATTGAGACACTACATGTTAGCACATTCAATTAAGCTGGTGGCTAAGATTGATCCACTCAAATATCTTCTCAGCAAAGCAACACTTATAGGAAGATTTTCTAAATGTGATGCAGAGGTCGGCAACAGTAGGTGACAAACCCACATACTCACTCCTAGGTTTGACAATACCTATGCTCCTTCACCAGGTCTCAACACACTCCAATATGAAATTGGATTCTTACACCTATCTACAGATGGTACAACACTCCCATACCCTTCTTAAGACTCACTAAGGCCTTCCACAACAATGTTTTGGGATACAAGTTTGGGTATTGGTCCTTGGGCTTAAATAGTTCTACCAATTAGTAGCCTTGTTTTACTATTTTTATGGTTTTTCCTCCAAATTGTTACAAACAACACACAAAAAAAAATTAGGTTTTAGATACCCTTTTGGGACTACTATCAAATTCCAAAAGATTAGGCTTCCAACCTATTCCTGTACTCTTCAACACCTACTTGGTTCTCAGGTCTAATTGATCAAGTTAGGTCTATTTTACAAATGAAGTGTGTGAGAATGGGATCATAGGAAGGTTCTAAATCTTCTAGAGGATTATTTTATGTCCCAATGTTCCCAATCCAAAAATTAGCTCCTCAATTCATCATTATTCTTTGTATGCACAATGAATCTCTCTCTAGGCTAATTTAAACCCTCACACAGTTTAGACTAGGGCTTGGTGGTAAAATTACCAAACCAACTCCTCTAACCTCATCCCTTTGGAATCTCAAAATACATGCCTCTATCTTGCATCCTACCAATGGCCATCAGATTTCAATGGGTAGATTGCAAGTTAGGGCTCTATTTGCATTGAAACCCTTTAAAATGAAGGGTTTGAGACCTTTGGAGAGTAAATCACTTATACCTTCCTCCAAACTTCACTTCAAGATGTAAGACAAAGTGAATTGGAAATTTGATTCAAGTCACTTCCCAATCAAATCCAAATTGAATCACAATTTATCACACCCTCTATGGACAGTACCAAAAACTATCACTGTTGTGGCAAAATCAGACTTGTTCTATTTCACTTTCTCCACCAAACTTTACAAAAAATTCAACCAATCTTCCCCATAGTTGTTCAAGCATATATAAACCATCCTCAATGTCCATAACCAATTTTTGAATAGTTATGAATGTTGGGAAGGTAGTTGTCATCCTACCGACAACTTTGAAAAGTTGCTTGACAACAAAATGCAACATTTTAGCAACTTGGACAATAATGGTAATTAAGCCCTTAGACCTTGGACATTTGTGCTTGGTTTTGTTATTTTTTCCTTGATTCCTTTTTTTTGTGTTCTCTTGCATATGTGGGTGTGATTTGAGACCCTAATATTGGGGGCTTTTTCTCATCAATATTAGTATACCATATGGACATTTGGAAAGGCCTTTAAACTAACCCTAGGAGTCCATTTGACCCCTTAGAAACCCACCTGAAGTTAAACTACGGGTCAAAATTGAGTTGACCACTCCAAAGACTCTCTACCTAAGGCAAATCTGGGACCATACTGAAATATTTGAAAAAAGGCATTGGTTGAAACAATTTCCCTCTAAGAGACATGTCATTTTCCACACACTTTACAACACATGTGTCAAGTGACACAATAAAATTACATTACTTAATTACACATGGAAAATGTCTCTTTTTGGATTAAACAAATTAATAAATACAATTTAACACACAATAAAACATTTACGTTTACGAATAAAACATGATACATATGGGGTGTTGTCTTTCCAAATAGAGAACCCCTGGTTTTACAAACGCACAAAGGTCTAGGCTTGATTCTCCATATTGTTTTCATGGTCACATGGATAATTTTTCTATGCATCTCATTTTACACATTAGTAGTTCTCAAATAATCACATATAAATTTAACATATAAAAGAATACAATTCAATCACTCTGCATACAATTGCCATCATACAAATCAATTTACCATATATCCAATGCAATCCACATAAAGTAATTCACTTAATGACATTATCATAATCCTCATAAATTTCAACCATTCATAAGACATGCATCATATTTCTAACATCATAATAAAGTTCTACAAATCAAAATAAATGACATACACCATATCAATGTTATTCAATCCTGGGATCATATAAAATTCTATATCCATAATGCATAGAAAAGAAGCATCAATAATAGTTCCAACATGAAAATAACTAAAATTCTAGGATGGGTCGGGGTAGGGCCTCACACATTTATTGTATCCATGACTACAGTTTAAACTTAGGCTTCCAATAGAAAATTTGTAAGGTATTGTGATGTAAAATGGAGATGTAATTATATATATATTCTTGTATGTAGTATTTTGTCCTTTGAAAGCATTGTAATCTTGATTAGAAGAAACAAACCTTTGTAATGGATTTCCCATGCTTCTATTGTTGTGTAAATTAATGAGTTATAATCACAATATGCTCATGATTAGACTAGTTTAGATCGGCAATGTAATCTTTTATGTGGATTTAATATGTTAAGAAATGGATGTATAGATGTGATCATGTGATAATAAAAGAAAGAATTCATTTACTTACTTTCATCATGCTATGCTTATAATAATGGAAAGAACTAGTGAATGAAAAAAAAAGTACTTCCATGTGAATGTTGATGCAAAATAAATAGATGGTGGATTCTTGTTTGATACACTTAGACTTGATTAATGACAACTAAACTCAAGACCTTATCAAGCTATCAATGATAGAGAAAGAAAACATGAGATACAATTATGATATTAGTTAGCATCATAGAATCTAAATCAGCCATAAGGGTAAAAGTCATAATGTAACTGAAGGGATTAGCATCATTAATAACACATATGGATATGCACGATTTAGTAAGATAGTTGCAATAAAACAACTAATGTGTAGATAGAGTCAATATGAATATAGGAACATAGATAAGCCAGTATGTATGCATTCTAGGGTATACATAGATATAATAACATGTAAGTAATGTATTATGTGAGTGGGAAGTAATATAGACATTATTATCTTGGTAGAAGTAGCTCATACTTATCATGTTAAGGCATAAGAATGAGAGGTTAGGGGTTATGAATTGAGTTGTGTGAAAGATTAAGGTTAAGTAATATCATAATTTAGATGGTCATAAAACTTAAGTCCTTGTATTGTATGATAAATCATCAAGTTAGGTGCATTATTCTCATAAGTGGTGGTATGATCATGTTAGACTTAAGGATGAGTATTCCTAGGTAATACACATTATAGTAGCTCCTTATATTATGTCATGCATTACAAGGAGTAGGAAGTATCAAGCATTAGTAAGTTTTAGCATGTAGGTCGTGTTATGCATATGTGTGAATATAGGATTGAAGGAATGTATGGATTAGGTTCCTAGAAGGAGTTAGTGACTAGGGAAGTGTATCTAATATTTATCTATATAGTTGTTAAGAACTATTGATGGTAGAATGCATTATGAAATTAGAGGGCAGCATACGTGGCATATCCTTGCATGAGGATAATACATTAGTTACTATACATATAAGCACATGTAGTGGTGTTCCATGATAAGATTAGATCATTAGCCGCATATGTGCATTGTCATGTTGCTTGTAAATCTAATGTATTGATTAGGAACCATAAGGTTAAATCAGAGTTAAAGTAGTGATGTCAATATGCCCTAGGTAGTTTCCTGACCATGCAATAATGTTTTTCTCTTGTGGCAAGAACATTGTTAGACAACCAATGGTTAAGATTCGCACTAAGGTGAAACTAAGTGAACTAGTTATAGAACACATTACCTAGTTTATTATAAAGTGGAAAAATTGAACCCTAGTGACTCCCCACCTAGGAGAGAGAATGGAAGTCACTAGTATGGTTTTTCACTTGGGGAAACTTTACATTCAACAGAGGGGCTTGAATCCACTAGATCCAAATACAAGGGAGACAAGGATGTGAATTCCAAGTGGATTGCAAGGGTTGAAGTGTGATTTGCCCTCTTTTGTAAATAGGAAAGTTGATTTGTCGACTATGTGGAAAAGACAGAGAAAATGAGTGAAATAGGGAGCTACCAATTTGGGATCACAGTGTAACTTGAGATATAAGCTATTTAGACTGATACAATCTGCCCTACAAATTTGGAGAAAAGTTGTCAGGATTGTGGCGAAAGTGTACATGGTCCTCCGAAAAATCTGCAAAATGAAAAGGGTTTTTCTGCCTCTATAAATGGAGTCCAAATCTGAAAATACAGCTATGCACCTATAACCTACACAAAGAAAAGAAGGGGGGAAGGGTTTTCGATAGGGATTTTCCTCAATCAAACCTTGGTTGAGGAATTGAACTTGAAAGAAAGTAATTGCAAATGCTGAAATGTAAATAATGCAAATGTACACCTTGTAGATCTGCAATTTTTTGATGATGATTTCTTTGCTTCTTGAATGTAATCACAAGTGTTGCATGAAATGGCATGTAACATGAAAAATCCTTAACACACACACATTCTTGCAAATGAATGTTGTAATGTTGCTCCAATGGATGAATAAAGCAGACTTAAATGCTTGAATGGTTGATGAAAACCTTGAAATCATGTATCTTATCCTTATGGCTCTCAACCTTATCATATGTTCTTCCTCCTAAATGAGGGAATTTAATCTCCTTTTATACATGTCCCAAGGATTAATTGTCAATCATTGAAGGCTAACAAGGAAGAATTGTAAACCCCGAAGTCAGATTGTGCATAGGAAACTAGGAAAAACCCCAACATAGGGCCACCCTAAGAGGAAAGGATAGGGATTCCACACCCATATCCTTGGGGGATATGGGTTCCACACCCCTCTCCTATCCTATTTTAGGACCCAGATAGGGTCTAGAAGCAAGGACAAGGCCTGATCAAGGAGGGGTCCAATCAGAGAAGGGTCTCAATCAAGAAGGAGGGTGTTGTCACCAAGGTGAGGACTTCAAATGTGGTTAAAATTGCTAGGGTTGTAATTTTATGACACTACATTTATCCCTCAATTTAGCAAGAGTATGACTTATGCCAATACTATCGGTAAAGTAGAAGAAAGGGAAAGATGAAGATGTGAGATACAAAGCAATACCACAAGGAGTATAAGACATCACTAATATTGACAAGCAAAAGCCCCCAATCTTAGAGTCTCAAATAACACCCACATATGCAAGAGAACACAAAAAAAAAGGAATCAAGGAAAACATAACAAAACCAAGCACAAAAGGCATGTGATAAAAAAAAAAAAGACAACACACCAACTAGCTGAAGAGACCTCGATACTCAAATGTCTCAACAACTAATTACAACACAAGTGATCACATAAAAGAGAAAATCTTGCATCATCCAAGAACTATCAATAGTAAAACTATGGGTTCGTAAGAGGAAGAAGAGACGGGGAATGAATACACAATTTAGTGATCAGTGAGAAGAAAGGCGAAGAAGAGAGAAATCATGGATGTCTCGTCCCTAAAACTAGGTGATCCATGGAGAAGACATGAAAATGTAGCCCCCAGAGTTTGTCTAGGTGATCCATGTGGAAAAGTACATGGAAAATATCACCCCTAGAGTCTGTATAGGTGATTCATGTAAGGGAGGAGGATGGGAACACTGTTAGTTCCACCCAACCTCATGCATGTGTGTGCAAGTAAGGTTTGAAGTGCCTCATATGAGTCTATGCCTTTTGCGCTCGGTTTTGTTATGTTTTCCTTGATTCCTTTTTTTTGTGTTCTCTTGCATATGTGGGTGTGATTTGAGACCCTGAGATTCGGGACTTAATTCACATTGATTTATGTGGTCCAACTAGAACTAAAAGTTTACAAGGTGATAGATATTTTGTGCTAATCATTGATGACTATTCTAGAATGTGTTGGGTTACTTTTCTCAGAGAAAAATCAGAAGCACTTGGGAAGTTCAAATGGTTCAAAGCAATGGTAGAAAATGAAACCAGTAAGAAAATCAAATGTCTAAGATCAGATCAAGGAGGAGAATTTACATCTAAGTAATTTAATGCATTCTATGAAGTGAATGGAATCAGAAGACAACTATCAACACCTCAGACACCACATCAAAATGGAGTTGTTGAAAGAAAAAACAAAACTATCTTGGATGCAACTAGAAGTATGTTATCAGAAGAAAACCTACCACATGTATATTGGAGAGAGGCAGTAAGTACAACGGTCTATACATTCAACAAAGTTCACATCAAAGGTGAAACCGGTAAGACCCCTCATGAATTATGGTTTCGTATTACTCCTACTCTTAAATATTTCAGAATATTTGGAAGCAAATGCTATATTAGAAGAGATGATTATATTGGGAAATTTGATCCTAGAAGTGATGAAGAAATATTTCTTGGTTATTCATCTAAGAGTAAAAGCATATAGATGTTTTAACAAAAGATTGCAGAAAATTGTTGAGTGTACAAATGTGAAGATTGATGAACAATTCAGAGGAACATCAAGGTATATAGAATCTGAACCAACAACAAAATTTCTAACAAATGAACCTACATTGAACCCATCGGTACACAATGAAGATCCAGTTACACTGGTATCATCTAAAAATTCCACTATGACTGAGGAACAACAACAAACAAAGACACCTCGATATGTAAGATTAAATCATTCTGAAGATCAGATAATTGGAAAAAAGTATAAAGGAGTTATGACAAGAGGAAGATTGGCAAATGAAGAGGTATGTCTTATTTCTCAAATTGAACCATCATCAGTAAATGAGACATGTGAAGATAAAAATTGGACTAAAGCTATGGAAGAAGAATTAGAACAAATTGAGAAGAATAACACCTGGACATTAGTTCCCTGGCATAAAGATAAAAATGTAATTGGAACCAAATGGGTATTTAGAAAAAAACTTAATGAAGATGGTAAGGTTATCAGAAACAAAGAAAGACTAGTGTGTAAGGGATATTCTCAGAAAGAAGGAATTGATTATAATGAGACCTTTGCACCAGTAGCCAGAATTGAGGCAGTTAGATTATTTTTTGCTTTTGCAGCACATAAGAACTACAAAGTATATCAAATGGATATTAAATGTGCATTTATGAATGGTGATCTTGAAGAAGAAGTTTACATTGAACAACTAGATGGATTTTCTTTGACAGATAACAAAGATATGGTTTGCAGGTTAAGGAAAGCTTTGTATGGATTGAAACAAGCTCCAAGAGCTTGGTATGCAAGATTGGATACATATCTTTTGAAGATTGGTTTTTCTAAAGGTAATGCTGACAACAAATTATATTATAAAGTAACTAATGATGACATCTTCGCTATAGAATTTTTTGTTGATGATATAATCTTTGGAGGAGAAGATGGATTATGTAAAGACTTTTCTATTGAAATGCAACAAGAATTTGAAATGTCTATGATTGGTGAAATAAAATTCTTTTTAGGATTGCAAATTTCACAAACTAACAAAGGTATATTCTTGAGTCAATCCAAGTACTTAAAGGAGTTACTAAAGAAATTTGGGATGGAGAACTCTAAACCGGTAAGCACACCTATGACTACAAGTGACAAACTATCACTAAGGGATGAATCTATATCTGTTAATCCAACCAGGGACATATCTATGATAGGAGATTTACTGTATTTGACACAAATCAAACCTGATATCATGAATGCAGTATGTATTGTTTCAAGATTTTAGAGTAATCTTAGAGAAAATCATGAATTAGTAGTAAAAAGGATTTTTTGATACTTACAAGGCACTACAAATCTTGGATTATGGTATCCTCAAGATGAAAACTTTGAATTATGTGCATACATAGATGTAAATTGGGCAGGAGATGTGGATGATAGAAAAAGCACCACCGGCAGAGCATTTTTTCTTGGAAGTAGACTAGTTTCTTGGTTGAGTAAGAAACAAAGTTGTACATCCTTATCAATAGTGGAATCAGAATATGTTGCAGCAACAACTAACTATACAAAGGTACTATGGCTTAAACAAATGTTGAAAGACATAAAGGTAAAATGCAAGGAACCTATAACTATCTATTGTGATAACACTAGAACAACTGATATATCTAAGAATCTGGTACTCCATTCTAAAACTAAACATGTTTCTATTAAACTAAATTTTCTAAGGGAAAATGTTGAAGCAAAAGAAATAAAACCAGTTTATATGAATACTAAAGAGTAGATTGCAGATATTTTCACTAAACCTCTGCCTAAAAAGAATTTTAAATATCTTATAGATCAGCTTGGGATCATACCCCCACTGGTAGATACTTAGAGAGTTGATGTTTGTCACCAACTGGAAAAATTAACATAGAAATATTTTACTCCGACTTTGATGAGGAAGCTACTTCTCAGGGGGAGTAGTTGGTATACTAAATTGGTTGGTATTTTGTATATGAACTTGGTTTTGTAGTAACTTTGGCATTTGATTTCAAAGGGGGAGAGATTGGTATGGAAAAACACAAGGAAACACTTGTCACTCTTAGGGGGAGAGATTGTTACTTTGGGAGAGATTACTTATATTTTGTAATTGTTTGTATTTTGGTATTTGGGATTTCTGTTTTGGCACTTTGATGGTTTTTCCATCTTGTGTTGCCATCAATGCCAAAGGGGGAAATTGTTGGTATTTTGGTATGGTTTTGTCATTGATGTCAACACCTACTAAACCTTATCAACTCTAGCACTTTGGAGAATCAACAACATTCACCGGCAAGCAAGTGACTTATGCACAGTCACCGGTATTTGGTACACTGGTAGGATATAATGATCACCGGCACTTGGAATGGCATGGAAAATACTTGGTTAGGTCGAAGACATTGTTTGGGCACTTTGTCTTGGAAATTCATTTATTGGCATATTTGTATTTGCATATTTTTTGTTACCGGGAAATAGGTCCAGGTTATACACCACTAGGTTTATCTTTTCCAGATCAGCACGTCACACTATGGAGATGTTTTATTATTGTTGTAAATGCATCAAGCCGACATGTTGAATCAGTTATTGCATCGGACATTGTTTTATTTGTAAAATGATTTTCTTGTAATATCTCTTAGAGGCGACCTACTAAAATTGGTCCTAGGTTATGATATAAATGTAAGATCTTATTTGTAAGATCGGATGTGGAATGCGAAGAAGAATTGTGTGAAGGTATATGCAAGAATAAGAAGAGCTATACATGGAGACATCATTTGAAGGTGAAGCAAGGTTTTTGTGAAAGCATATCAGAACTACACCAATATTGAATCCAGCATAAGAAGATGCTATTTTGAGTAGTACATCCTTGTTGGATTGAACCATCCAATTGTAGTCAGTGTGACTCCTATTTTGTATTTGAGCCGTGAGCTCTTGGTGCTTGGCCTTTCTACATGTGCAAACCCCATTTGTATACACTTACTATCTACAGTAGTATCATTTGATTGTGGGTAAGGTTTCCCACTATGGTTTTTCCCCTTACAGGATTTCCACGTATAAATATTGGTGTTATGTGTTGTCTATGACTTTATCTTTTTGTTTCATGCATTAATCTTTACCAGTATTGCAATTATCTGATAAACTGTCCACCGGTATAAAAGACTGGTTTACCGGTATTAAGAAATAAGTTGGTTAAGTTTTTTTTAATTTGAATTTATTTTGACAACTAATTCACCCCTCCCCCCCTCTCAGTTGTCTCTGGGACCTAACATTAGTGGCCTATTCTTCTTCTATAAACTTTTCTCTTTCTAAAGACTTTTTAACATTCATCATTTTATACATGTTTTTAATCTCACTTATAGTAGAGCATTTAACATGTCATATTCAAATACCTCATTCAATCTAGCATGTCTTTAAATAACATTAATGGTTATTATGTTGCTCATCATTATGTGACATTGGTAGCTCACTTACTGGAGGCTCATTGTCATTCATGATGGTATAATTTCACGTGCAATCATAATTTTGGAAGGAACATAATAGCCTATTTCTATCCCATCTCTTCTCCATATATATATAGGGGGAAAGAGTGATTTCAAACATCTCTACTTATTAAGATTAAAATTTCCCCTTTGTGAAGTAGTGTCTTCTATAAGGATTTCTTATTGATTGTAGAGGTGTATTCATATTTTAATTCCTTCTCTAATATTGGAACAAACATCCCTAATGGGGATCTTAAGTACATATCCTTAGTTAGGACCTCCTCCTTGGTGACTGGAAGTCTTTGATCAATCATAAATTTATTTTCTTCATTGAGTATTATCTTTTATAATACACCCTTCTATTTTGTGCACGTGCATATCCCTGATGAGGATCTCTTGCCTTCTTTTAAAAGAGTGTTGTTATAAATAATATCTCTTTGATGTCATCTCAATCATCTTTTCTTTTCAAATCTCATGCATTCATTCATCCTAGAAGATGTTATATTTGTTCAAGACAACTCCTCTTGAAGGTAGATGTCTTTTGAACAAAGATCTATTTTTCTCCAAGGATATCCTTTACACTTATATATAAAGATATATCTTTTCAACTATCTTATCCTTTCTCTAAGAGTATTACCTCTCTTGCTTGGATCTATGACATTGTTGCATGATGGATATCTTCTTTGTGTCTAAGGTAGGTATCTGTGTTCTACTTGCACACACATGCATGAGGTTGAGTGGAACTAACGGTGTTCTCACTCTCATCCCTTATATGGATCACCCAGATAGACTCTGGGGGCTAGTTTTCCATGTCCTTCTCTCCATGGTTCATTTTCTCTTCTCATGGATCACCAAAGTGTGTATTCATGATTTTTGTCTCTTCTTCCTTCTCTTTGCCTTTGTTTCCATTTAAATCTTTCATCTTGTGTTAGAGATCTCTCAAATCCTCACACTCTTTGTTGTGTTGGAATTTAGGCTTAGTTCTCTTTCTTACTAAATGATTCTCCATTAATTTTTGATCTTCTATCAAATCTTCTTGTGAGCATTTGTCATCAATCTTCTTTCGTAATTCGATGTGGTAAACATGATACCTTGTTTGAACTCACTAAAAATTAGCAAGCCAAAAAAGGAGGCGGCATATAGCTACCCTCAAAATTTCATCACCTTCCTTAGCAAGAATTTAGGTGATTTTGTTACTTTTTCTAACATGTGTTTTGGTAGGGTGTGGATCCTAACTGTGTATTGCAGATATCGTTGGGGGCTTCATCTGACAACTTGTGGATATATCCTTTTTCATTAATATTTACTTTTTTGTACTTTATCTTGCATATGCATGTAGTGTCATACGACCTCTAAAGTGTGGGATAAATGTACTATTGTAAATTGTACACCCTTGCTAGGGTGGTACAATTTCATACTTAGGTTAGCACCCGCCTTAGTGTGTTTGCATTTTGCATTATTATTTCCCTTTAAGAAATTTAATTAATTAAGTTAATTAAATCTAAAGTTATATTTCATCATTTCATACATTATAAAATTGGGCCCTTTACCCTAAGTGTGCCCCTTTTATTTTATTTCTCTAATAAATCATTTAATCATAAACCCTAATTATGTCCTATTTCAACCTTTAAGGCCCAATTTCGCATATAAAAACACCTCTAAATAAGATGTAACTTTTGGATTTGCTCTAATATCATCATATCTAATGGCCCTAAAAATTTGGTGAAAATTTGGTCAGACCATGTGCATTCCCGCCATGGTCTTCGACTTTTTTCCCAAAATTTCAGGAGCACAATTCCATGATATTATAATGCTTAACCCCAAAAGATTGGTAGGAAATTCAATTCCTAAGTCGGCCTGAAGGCGGAATTAAGTTTTCATACATAAGAGCTATCTTTCTTCATTTGAAGGGAACTAAGATCTATCTATCTAAGAATCCAAGAGCAGGTTTTTGGAGCACAAGGAGCCTTCTATGTAGTAAAAGAGAATCCTATGTGGAGTCTTCAAAAACATTCAACAACATTCATCAAGAATTTGATAAGCATTCATCATTAATGAGGAGCCTTGAAGACATTGAAGAATAATAGGATATCTAGTGGCAATATCTCTCCCTTTGGGATTAGTATGATTTCATGTTATTTTCATGTCTTTGTATGAGCTTCTTTACATAAATTTGGATATTTACATTCATTCTTTAGATAATTTACTATATTTGGTTTGAATTATTTTCATTTACATTCACATTCACATTTACATTTAGGGTTTACTCTCATGCGTAGGGTAGCTCTAGTTTCTTATCATTTAGGATCTTGCAAATACACAAGATTCTAGCACACATATTTTCAGTACATTATTGACTATTTGTGGAGGTGGAAATAACCAACACAAGGGTTTGACTAAGGAAAAATCCCATATAGCCACTCAAACCTTCTCTTTTCAATTGCAGATGCAGATGCAGAAACAGGTACCCAAAGGCACTTTTAGCTCAGTAAAAGGCACATGAACCACCTAGAATCATCAAATCTGCCCTAATCTACCTCGGATGGGGGCATGGAACCCTAGTCCTACCCAATAAAGTGTGTGGCTCCCCCTCTTATTTTCAGTGATATTTAGCAGGTTACAATTTCAGGTCATTAGATTTGCGGTCTTTTAGTTGTAGCCTCCTGTCTGCAAAAACATGACAATGGTGTGGCACCCTGGTCCAAGTCAGTTGTGTCCAATTTAGAACATTAGGTAAAGGTGCAAGAGAACTCAAAGGTTTATTATATTATTTGCATCTCTTCACCATGTATTTACATGCAACATAATGTGTTTCCTTCAAAGTTTCTTATGTAGATCCTAAATAGATGTGGTAGGTCCAATGCTACCAATGCTATGTAAAAAGCCTAAGGCTCCAAGGTGTGTATACTTGGTCAAAATCCTTGTATGGGAATTTTATTTATTTTTTGGTTTCTAGGGTTCCTATAGGTGTTGTGTGTCCACTTTGTAACCTTTGGTGTGAAGGCAAGTGTGTGATGTAATCATTTGTCCAAAGTTGCCATGTTGTCATAGGTAATTTTACAAATAATGTGAGTTGTGGTTTCCCAACGAATAGTTGGTTGCACTTGTACATTGGGGGTGGTTAGAAGGGTTCCTTGGAATTATTTAATCCCGAGGAATGATTCCCAAAGGTTAGATGAAGATTGTGAATGAAATTTATGCTTCCTACTATTCTGAAATTGTCATTTTTACTACATTTTCTTGTATTCTTGGCTTTCATACGGATTTGCATAGGTATATAGAAGGGATAACATCTTGAAAAGGTTGTAATAGTGAATAAAATTCCATTTTATGTAGGTTTGAGGTCTTGAAAACCTATGGTTGAGGAGTAATTGAATTTTCTTTCTCGCTGCATGAAAGAAACCCCAAAAATCAAGGTTTGGATGCAAAAGGTGTCATTATTCAACATTCCTCTATGGGAATGGACTAAAACCCTGGGGAATATTGGTTCACCATGTATATTAACTTTTTTTCTTAGTTTTGGAAGCAGGAGATTCCATCTTTCACTTTTGGAGTGATTCCCTAGACTTGACATTACCCATGTAGCAAGTCTATGAAGTGAAGGATTGATTGAATCCTTGGTGCAATGGAAAAAATGGTGGTAAAAAATTTCATGGAGGGGACCCTTAGACATGTGAAAACCTTATCCTAAAGCCCAAACTTCATTCCCATTTGACTGGTAAAGGCTTTGAGACCAAAAACCTCTATACCGACTAACTAGGCTAAAATAGGCACAGTAGCGTTTGAACACTTACACTCAAAACCCAGATGCAAAAGTTTGAAATCCTTTAGAGGGTCAAAATGCATGTCTAAATATCAAATTTTTTAAAGGGGTTGTTCAGTGAGGTTGGTAGATAAAGAGGAAAAATCCCAAACAAAGGCCTAATTAATTGTAGCCATATTTCCTAGGTCACTAAGAACAAAAGGCAGAAAGGGCTTGTAAGAATAAACTAAAGGTCTAATTCAAGGAAAGTACCATGTCAAACATTCTCAAACACCCACACATGAAATATTACATCATTTGATCAAGAGGTCATGTTGGCAAGGGGCTTGGGGTTGTGAGATGTCTTGGTTCAGGGGTTGAGTACATAGGAGTAGGAGTCTCCTTGTAATACCAAGTTGTCCTGAGTGGGCTGATCCTTGGAAAGGATCAAGGAAAAGATTAATAACCTTTTGAAGGTTGTTGGTATTGGACCATTAGATGGTGCCAAGTGATAACCCATAGAAGAAACCAAGGAAATTTCTCATTAACTCCAAACCCTCTACATCATAGTGTTATCAGAGCTATACCAAGGGTGGAATAGTGTATGCCAGACTCAAAATTTGGAAGAGAGGCTGATACAATGCCTCCTAAGGCAATGAACCCATAGGCCATGAAGAAGATGGTAGAGGATCTTCTTGAAGAGAAACTCAAAGAGACCGGACATACCAAGGGAAAGGACAAAACTTGTGATGATGAATCAAAGGAGAAGAATGAAGAGCAGAAGGCTATTCTTCAAAATATGTCACCTGATCAAAAGATGTTCTTGGATGCTTTGAAATCAGTAAATAGAGACAATGTGGAAAGTTTACCTATATATGGTGGTAGCATGAATGGTTACCATTAGATCAGAATCAGACTTGCGAATGATTGGAAGACTGCCTTTAAGACAAATGAGGGCTTATATGAGTGGTTGGTGATGCCCTTTGGGCTCACAAATGCACCTAGTACCTTTATGCACCTCATGAATGAGGTATTAGTTTAATTTATTAAAAAATTTGTTATTATTTATCTTGATGACATCTTGGTGTTTATCAGGTCCAAGGAGGAGCATTTGAAGCATTTGGATTGGGTTTTGAGGAAACTTCATGAGGAGAAACTGGTAATCAGCCTTGAAAAGTGTGAATTCATGAAAACTGAGTTGGTGTATCTAGGCTTTGTGGTTTCTAAGGGATGTTTAAAAATGGATCCTTCAAAGGTTGAGGCTATTGTCAATTGGAATAAACCTAGGAGAGTAGGTGATGTTAGGAGCTTTCATGGGTTGGATTCTTTTTATAGAAAATTCATCAAGGGTTTTAGTCATATTTGTGCTCCAATTATTGACACTATAAAGGGAGCAATCAAATGCAGGTTTGAATGGATAGAGAGGGCATCCCAAAGCTTTGATATTTTGAAGAGGGAGGTTGCAAAACTTCCTACCTTGAGTCTCCCTAACTTTGATCAACTTTTTACAATTGAATGTGATGCAAGCAAGCAGGCAATAGGTGCAGTTCTTAGTCAAGAAGGGCACCCAGTGGCATTATTTTTAGAGAAGTTGAATGAGTCTAAGAAAAGGTATTCAACCTATGATTTGGATCTCTATGCTATGGTGAAAGCACTCAAAAAGTGGTGCCATTACCTTCCTCCAAAAGAGTTCATTGTTTATACTGATAACCATGCATTGAGTTTTCTTAATGGATAGGAGAAGCTGAATCAAAGGCATACCAAGTGGGTTGAAAAAATCCAACCTTACACTTTTACTATCAAGCATAAGAAGGGTGTGTCTAATAAGGTTGCAGATGCCTTGAGTAGAAGAGTTCTCACTATCCAAGAAATCCAATGGCAAGGTGTTGGTGTTTATTCTCTTAAAACCATGTATAAGGAGGATGAATATTTTAAGGATGCTTATGATGTATGTACTAAGTTTTATGATTCCTTTCATGTTGATTTCTCTAATTTCATGTTGCGGGATGGATTGCTTTTTAAGGGGCATCAACTATGTATTCCTCAATGCTCTATGAGGGAGAATATCATTAGGGAAAAGCACAATGGCAGCCTTGGCGGTCATTTTGGTTTGGATAAAACTTTGGAGCAGGTATCAAGGTTTTACTTCTGGCCTAAGATGCAAGAAAAGGTAAGAAGTTTTGTGGAACATTGTCCAATTTGTCCCTTAGTATGGATTTTGTCCTTGATTTGTCCAAAAATCCTAGTGGGTTTGATAGTGTCTTTGTAACTATTGATAGGTTCAGCAAGATGGCTCATTTTGTGCCATATAAATGCACAAATGATGGATCTCATATTGCACATCTCTTCTTCAAAGAATTTGTCAGGATACATGGTTTACCTCTCAATATTGTCACTGATACAGACTCCAAGTTTGTGGGTAATTTTTGGAGGACTCTTTGGAAGAAATTGGGTACCAATCTATCATTTTCTTCAACATACTACCATCAGACTGATGGTCAAACTGAGGTGGTTAATAGGTCTCTTGGAGATCTTCTTAGATGTCTTACCAAAGAACATGGACAAAGTTGGGATTTGGTGATTGGACAAGTTGAATATGCATATAATGATTTAGTTAATAGAAGTTGTTGTGCTCTATGAAGTGTACCTGTACCTACAAACACAATGCACTCAATAAATCATTACAAGCATGGTTAGCAAATTGAAACAATGAAAGACAAAACCATAGCTAATCAACTTATTGCCTCCTAGTAAATGCGAGTATGAATTTTGCTCTCAGATCTTATTATGCAAATTCCAGTGACTTGACTACACTTAGATGGAGGATTTGAATGAAGAAAATGCATGATCTAGTAAGAATAGCATGATTAAGCTATATGAGTTCATTATTGATCTAGAAAATGAACTAAGATTAAGATGAAATTAAGCTAAAATTGAGGATGATAACATTGCTAAGAATGATAAACTAGAAGCTAGATGCCTATAGTAATAATGCTTGAATGCAAATGAGATGAATCAAAAATGATATGGAATTGGGACAAATGATATGAATTGGGTACATGAAATTAGGACCCATATTGCTCCAAAATGAGGTTTATTTATAGGATTTTCCAAGGCTAGGGGTAATGTGCCAAGAATCAATGGTCAAGATTGATCTGAAGATATCAATGGTTAAAGTGGAGGAGGATGGAAAAGGGGTTGGTTTAAGGGGAACATTTGTCATCTCTATGGTGATAAGTGTCAAGAGGCTTCTAGAAGAGTTGGATGAAAGGGAACACTTAGTGACAAATGTCACAAGGTTCTAGAAGATGTTGGATGAAAGGGGACATTTGGGTAGGTAGAATGGGTTAAGTTTAGGAATGGTTAGGTTTAGGAGTAGTAGAAGTTAGGAGAATTTGAATTTAGAAATTCAAATAATATGGAAAAAGTTAATTAATTCCAACAACTCATGATTGATTTGTTTTAATTAATTAATGGATTTAGAAGAAATGAATTTTATGGGGGGAATTAATTAATTTAAATTAATTAATTAAAGGGGATGAAATGAACCTATTAAATAAATCCTTAGGTTTATTAATAAGTAGATGAAAGGGGAAATTTAATCAAATTGCTTAGTGAATTCAATTAAATTGGGGAGGAGTATTAATTAAATAATTACTTATTCAATTAATTATCTTCAGACCATTTTTAGGTGTATACATTTTGCCCCTCTTTGAAGCAAGGTGTGATGACGGGTTCATTCAAAGAATAATCTCATTTTGATGGTGATATTGGTTTGATAGGATGCCCCGACTCTTGATTGCTAAATTCCGATACGGTGATGCCCCCTTGAGAGATCAATTGAGATAATTGATCTTTGGAGTTTTGTAATATTGATATCCTGATAGATTTGATTTGATTTCTGCAACTATGTTTTGATGAAAATGTGAGTTATTCGATTAGCTTGATTGCTTAGATTTATAAGATTGAAAAATCTTGATTGATTAAATTGATAAGATTGAAAAATCTTGATTGATTAGATTCAATCTAGTTTCAGGAAGGATTCATCCTGTATAAGACATGATCAGAACGTCTGGTTTCAGGAAGGATACATCTTGTATAAGACATGAATCACTATCAGATCATCTAGTTTCAGGAAGGATACATCCTGTATAATACATTATCATAATCAATTAGGTTTGATTGGTTTATTTGATTTGATAAGGTTGATTAGATAAAGAACTGATAGTTTGTTGATATCAAGATACAAATTTTTTTGGATATACTGATTGTTGATGCTGTTGAGGGAGATAGCATAAGATTTGGGCTAGGTCAATAATATCATGAGAGATAAGTCATTCGTCTGATTGTGTATACACTTGTGATGATACTTTGATTATCCCTGTGATAGATTTAACCTTGGATAAAAGGAGCTTGTAGGATCCCATGCAAGAATGAAATGCAAGCTAAAATGCAATTAAAATGCAATGGAGATGCCAACTATGACCAGACCAGTCACGAGATTATTTTGCATTTTGTCATCATTGCGCATTTGAAATATGGGAAGTGAGTGCAAACATCGATGGTATAATTAAACCATGATGACCTAAGCACTTCTTTCCTGAATTTTGATATAGCAAGTTAACACAAGCATCTAGGTATAAATGAACCGAGATGACCTGAGTGTTGTTTGCATAAAACAAGCAGTATTAATCATTTCAATATGAAAATTGGAAATGTCTTCAATGATATTCTGATGATCATGTCTTGAGACAAATTTGCACATATTAATGATTAATTTTTAGACAGCAGACAAGAAAAATATCATGTTTCTTCCTTGTGCCTCTAGTCAAAGACATCCTGGAGTCACTCAAAAATCATGATAGCAAAAAGCAATATAGAAATGTTAAAAGTTGAACAATCATGTTACAATCATTATCCAAAAAAAATATTATCCACTAAAAAGTGTGTGATGTGCTTAGATTGATTTTGTGATAGCTTGAGAGTTGATAGTTTGATCTTGTGTTCAATGTTGGATGTGTCTCAGATTTCGCTTGATAAGAGTTGTGTAACTGTTTGTTCTACCTGTTTGATTTAGCTCAAAGTTGATCCAAAGTTTTGCCCCTAGCTTGGTGTAGGATTTTTCCCCAAGCCTAGAAACAAAGTTGTTATGATATATCCAATGATCCAAACCATGGCAAGAAGCCACCTAAGATGTATGCATATGTAGAAATGGCTTATGATGGTCAGCGTCACTGGAAAATGAATGCAAGCAGAAAGATGCATGAACTAATAGATGGAAGAGATAGCTGACAGATAGCACCTGTTTCCCAGGTTTTCACGATCTATTTTTATTGCACTTTTTCTGATATTTGATTTTTTTCTTTCTTTTTCTTTTTCACTTTTTAGGATTTTTCTGCTTTTTCACTATTTTTGATTTTTCTGATTTTTCAGACATAGAATTTCTTCAAGTACATGCTATTGATGGGTTCCTCAAGTTGATCTTTGTCCTATGTTGATAACTAATATGCTCTTGATCCAAATATTGTTGTGACCACAAATGGACCTAACCAATTTGGTTCAAACTTTCCTTTCTTTTCTCGATCTGCCTGGTTGCATGGATTTTCTTTTAGCACTAGTTCTCCCACTTGAAATATTTGTGTTTTAACATTGTGATTATAGCTTTGACACATTCTTTGCTGATATACCTTTAGATGATCAAAGGAATTTTGTCTTCGTTCATGGATCAGTTCTAACTCTTGCAGTCTAGATACTCTTTGTTCTTCATTTGGGATGAGTCCTTTTAGTGATACACGTAGAGAGGGTATCTCTAATTTGATTGGCAATATGGTTTTTGATCCATATACAAGAGAGAAAGGTGTGGCACTTGTCAGTGTGCGGATGCTCGTGCGGTAGACCCATATAGCAAGGTTTAGTTGAATATGCCAATCTTTGCCGACATCGTTTACTGTCTTTTTAAGGATTTTCAGAATAGTTTTGTTAGATGCTTCTGCCTGCCCATTTCCCTATGGATAATATGGTGTGGAGAATCTGTGTTGGATTTTGAACTTCTCACATAACTCTTGTACATCTTGATTCTTGAATGGTCGCCCATTATCAGTGATAATGGTCATTGGTATTCCAGAGCGACAAATGCTATAATTCAAGATAAATGCAACAATTTGTTTTCCTGTGATGTTGATGAGAGGTACCACTTCATTCCATTTTATAAAATATTCAGTAGCTACCAAGATGAATTTGTTTCCATTAGATGAATCATGAAGTTATTGTGCTAGTGCATGAATCAAATTCCCATGGATTTGACATTGTTTGCATGTTCTTGCTATTTTAAAAGAATCTTGTTCCATAGTCGGCCAATAATAGCCCAAGCGTATGAGTTTTTTCAAAAGGGTAAGACCACTTGAATGAGTGCCACATATGTCATTATGGACTTCATGTAAGGCTTTCTCAGATTCTTCCTGTTCAAGACACCTTAAGAAAGTATCGTCTAGACCTTGTTTAAACTGGGTATCTACGATGAGAGTAAAATGGGAGGATTGGCGAATAAAGTTTCTCTTGTGGTTTTTTGATAAGTCTGTAGGTAAGATGTTATCTTTCAGGTATGTGTAAGTTTTTCCATAGTGGGAGGAATCATGTCCAATAAGTTGATAGATGGTTTGGGAATCAGGACAATTATAGGCGGGATGAAACAACTCTTCAACTAGGAATTCATAACGCTCTTAATTTTCCTATGTCTGCAATAGAGAAGAAAGTGTAGCCATGGCGTCTACTACTTTATTATCATTTCTAGGAATCTGTTCAAAATTTATTTCTACAAAGTATTTCTTGAAATCATCCACTATCTTTTTGTAAGGCATGAGTTTGTCATCTTTTGTTTGATAGTCATCATTGATTTGATTAATGATGAGCTGAGAGTCTCCAAAGACTTGAAGTTGTTTAATGTTCCATTCTATAGCCATTTTGATACCTGTTACCAATGCTTCATAGTTTGCTATATTGTTTGTACATGGAAAGCTTAATTTGTATGCTTTCAAGATTGTATGCCCTTGTGGTGTGATGAATAGAATTCCTGCTCCTGATCCGTGTTGTGTATATGAACCATCAAAGTATAGTTACCATGCTTTTGTTGTAATAGTTAAGATATAAGCATCAGGAAATTCAATCTATAGAGGATTGACATGTTGAAGTGGTGTTTCTGCTAGTTGATCTATGATAACTTGTCCCTTGATAGCTTTTCTGTCAACATATTTGATATCAAACTTGCTTAGAATCATGATCCATTTTGTTAGTCATCCTATCAATGTGGCTTTGCTGAGTAAATACTTCAGAGGATCGATTTTAGCTATCAACTTGATGGACTGAGATAGTAGATAGTGTCATAGTTTTTGAGAGGCAAAAACTACTGCCAAGCATGCTTTTTCTGTTATGAATAGTTAACCTCATATCCCACTAGTGTTCTATTGATATAGTAGATGGCTTGGTCTTTTCCTTCCTTATCTTCTTGTGCGAGCAAAACTCCCAATGATGCTTCGGTAGTTGATACATAGATTAATAATGGCTTTCCTAGAATTGGTGATATTAGAACAGGTGGTTGCATGAGATATGCCTTGATCTTGTTGAATGCTTCTTCACATTGATGGTCCCATTTAAAATTAACATGTTTGTGCAATAGGTGAGTAAATGGTTGACATTTCTCTGCTAATTGAGCCACAAATCTTCTGATTGACTGGAGTCTTCCTTGTAGTGATCTTAGTTGACTAATATTCTTGGGAGATGCCTTTTCCATGATTGCTTTTACCTTAGCTGGATCTACTTTGATACCTCTTGCTGAAACAATGTATCCCAATAGCTTTCCTGAAGTAACACCAAAGGCACATTTCTTAGGGTTTAGCCTTAGCTTGTATTGTTCTAACTTGTCAAAGATCTTTTCTAGTATCTCTATATGTTCTTCTCTATTGTATGATTTAGCTAATATGCCATCCGCATAGTCATCCATGAATGTATGCATCATGTCATGAAATATAGCTATCATAGCTCTTTGATATGTAGCACCTGCATTCCTTAATCTAAAAGGCATGACGTTCCAGTAGAAAGTACCCCATGGGCATGTGAAAGTTGTCTTTTCTTGATCTTCAGGTGCTTTTTTGATTTGATTGTATCCGGAGAAACCATCCATTAGAGAAAACATGGAGTGTCCAGTAGTTAAATCTACAATCATGTCAACGCTAGGCAAAGGAAAGTCATCCTTTGGACATGCGTTATTAAGATCCCTGAAGTCTGTGCATATTCTGATGCTTTTATCTAGTTTTGAAACAGGAACAATGTTGGATACCCATTGAGGATATGCTACAGGTCTGATGAATCTTATATCCAGTAATTTCTTTAGTTCTGCCTTGACTAAAAGAGCAATATGAGGATGCATTTTCCTTAACTTTTGTTTGATTGGTTTTGCTCCTGGGCTAACATTCAAGTGATATATAATAAGCTCTGGATCTAACCCTAGCATGTCTGCATATGACCAGGCAAAATTGATTTGTCATCGTTTGAAGAATTCCACATATTGTTGCATTTCTACCTCCGACAAAGATGTTGTTGGATGAAGAATCTTTGGTTGCTTTGTTGTGCCAATGTTAACTGCCTCTGTTGGTTCAATCAAAATGGATGATCTTTCTTGATAATGCTCAGTTAAAGTGTCAAATCTCCCATCTTTCAGTGCCTCAAGGAGGTTTTCACCGTTAGATGTGTCCTTTCATTTTACTTTTTCTTGGTCTAATGTTGCCAAGAAATGGTTTTCAACATTAGACCTGATATTGTTTTCTTTATTTTCACTTTTGCGACTAGGAGATTTGGCACCCACTTGACTGGAAGATGCGTTGCTGAAATTCTTGGTTAAATTTGTTACGGGTTTGATTGCGTTAAGATATATAGATATGGCATGATCATTTGGAAAGGTATCGATAGTAGTATGTCCTTCATTTCCCCAATCAATAAGATCAGGGTGGATTAAAGGTAAGGGATCTTCAAGTTGGGATGTTTCAAGGGTTTCAAGGGTCATGATGGATATATCAAAGTTTCCAATATGTGTGTCGATGTCTAGAACGGTACTCTCATTAGAATGATCTCATGTAAGAAGTTCCTGATCATCCTTGATTAAGTCCAAGTTAGCCAAATGTGATTCTAATTCAAGTGAACTAGTTCCCAACGTTTGTCCTGCATACGTGTGAACTATATCAACTTCTATATCTCCTTCAAAGTATTTTTCTTTAGCTGATTTTTTAGAGTTGTGTAGGGGAAAAATCGAGACTAGGCTAACATGTCCTAATCCTACCTTTTGACACACATTGTGGAGTACGAAAGAGCCTAGAGGTATCACACAATTGGCTACTTCTTTTTGTGGAAGAGAGAGCCATGGGCTACCTATTAGGATTTCTATTCCTTTGTTGTAATTGAAAGATAAAATGATGCAAGTTCAACTACTAGCCCTAGAGTGCAAGTATGAACTAATAACAAGATTGCAAGATTGAGATTAAGTGATGGAAAGCTATAAACACAAGGACAAGAGAAGAATGCAAATGCGTACCCGGAGTTAAAATCTGATTGAAAATGTTCGGGATGGGGGCGCAGGCGCCACTGTCCTGATCCTGCCCCTGAAACTGCTCCTGAAACTACTGTTCTGCAACCTAAAAAGCTGTCTGAAATTTGTTGTCTAACAGAAGGACCAGGGCGCCCAACGCCCCTGTCCTGGTAGGACCAGGGCGCCCCATGCCCTTTTCCTAGCTTTTTGGGTTGGAATTTGGTGTGTTGTTCTGTCTTAGTCTGCTTCCGTCGGATCTGCAACTTGCGGCGTCCTTCGAATTCGAAAATCTACACTTATATCTGAAAAGGGGTTGTAGGCGGCTATATAGGGTTTTGCCTTAGTCAAACCCCCGCTTCGGTGATTTCCACCTCCACGAATAGCCAAGTTGTATTGTAAAAGTAGTGTGTGTGCAGACCTTGTGTGTGTGCAAGATCCTAAAATGCAAGTAAGCAAACTAGAGCAACCTAGAAAGTAAACCCTAATTGCTTGTACATGATAATGTAAATGCTCCAAATCAAGATGCAAAGTGATCTAAAGCATGAATACAAATGGTATGATGAAGCTTATGCAAAGACATGAAAACAACATGAAATCATACCCAACCCCAAGGGAGGGGTACAAGCCAATCTTCAGTCGGTGATCCCTTATTGCTCCTCAATGTCTTCAAAGCCCTAAATGGATGAATGAAATTGATGAATGCTTGATGGATGGATATTGGATGTTATTGAAGTCTTCAAAGATCTGCTCTTTCGCTGCATAGAAGGTTCCTGAAACCAAAAATCGGATCCTTTCAAATGAAGAAAGAGAGCTCTTATATATGAAACCCTAGGTCTTAATTCCAACTTTTGGCTGACCTAGAGATTGAATATCCCACCAATTTCTTGGGGTTAAGCTTTATTTTATGATTGGATCGCGCTCCTAAAATTTTGGGAAAAATGTCCGGGACCATGTGCACGTCGGGTGCCATGGTCCTGACAACTTTTCACCAAATTTTTAGGGCCGTCGGATATGATGATTTTAGAGAGAATCCCGAAGTTACAGGTGATTTCAAGATGTTTTGACCCCCGAAATCAAGCCCCCAAGTTCAAAATAGGACCTAATTAGGGTTTTAGATTAAATGATGTATTGGAAGAATAAGATGAAAGGGGCACACTTTAATGAAAAGGGCCCAACTTTATGATATGGGAGATGATAAAATAGAACCCTAGACCTAATTAATTTAATTAATTAAGTGCTAAAGGGTAAATGAAATGTAGAATGCAAAATGCGCCAAGGCGGGTGCTAAACTAGGTGTGAAATTGTACCACCCTAGCAAGTGCGTACAATTTACGACGCTACAAGAGTGATATGAATCCCATTCCCATTCATTAGAATCTGTATCACTTGCAACTTGTAGTCTATATATTTGGTCATATAACATTTCTTCCACTTTTCTGGCTATACTTTTTCTTCTTTCATATTCAACCTCTTCAGGACTGAGATTGAGTTTTGTCAACTTTTCTATGAGTTCCCCTAAACTTATATTAGCTTCTTTCTTGTTTTTATTTAGATTTAATGTTGCTTGAGAGATGTTTTTAGTTTGTTTCTCTTGTTGATTTGAAGCTTTCTTCTTTTGCCATTTTGTGTTTTCTTGTGGTTGTTGAGCTGATTTTTCTTCCTTTTCAATTGCCAGTTGTTCTTGTCTGTTTTCATATTTCTCTTGTTGTTGACTAAAAGATGTGTCTTCTGGTATAGTGACTTGTCCATATCCCAAACCTATTTTGTATGTAGTCTACTGAGTATGAGGCTGAATAGGTTCTGAGATACCTTCTTTTCTTTTTCCTATAGGGCATGTTCCAATGTATCCCATCCTTCGAAGAATGTTGAATCCTTTTCCATATTTATTTGTAGGTATTCTGACATTGTTGACCTTTTGTTGAACTTCTTCATCTTTATATAGCCATTGTAGCACATCTTTGTCTTATATTTCCTCTGATAAGGTTCAAGCACTAATAAATGCTCCATCAAATATCAGAAGATGTTTCACAATTGGTTGTTGTTTAGAACTTGATGGTTTTCCCAAGGATTTAGGAGAAAGTGGTAATTGTGATATTGAGTATTCTCCATTCCCTTGATCTCTTAGCTACATTTGTTTTTCCATACTTGATAAAATAGAGGCGAATTATTTTTCCTTGCATTGTGTGTTCGAAGATGTTGCTTCCTTGTTATAAGGAACAATTACTTCTTGAGCCATTTTTAGATTGCTACAATATTGAAACAGATTTGCATCTGCATATATTGTGATTTCTTGTTCTTCGTAGGGAAATTTGACACATTGATGATAGGTTGATGGGACAGATTGTAAGTCATGTATCCATGGTCTCCCTAGGATCACATTATATGATAAGTCCAAGTCTAGAACTTGGCGTGTTGTGTCTTTTTGTAGAGGTCCTACTTTGATTGGTAGTATCACGATCGCCTTGGAGGAACGTTCTTCTTCATCATAAGCTTTTATAGTGATCCTTTTTCAGACATCAACTGCACCTTCTAAATATCCTAAGGCTTGAACAAGACTCAATGAGAAGATATTTAGGCCAGCTCCACCATCTATTAGAACACGCTTTATTTGGGTTTTGTGAATACGGACTTTAATATACAAGGGAGCGTTGTGAGGATGTTGCAAGGACATGTCGTCTTTGCCAGTGAATGATAAGAAATGAGGGGTTGTGAGGTGTCCCACCATGGTTTGGAATTGATCTATATCAAGATCTTTGGATGCAGTTGTATTTACTAATGCTCATTCAAGAATTTCCTTATGTGCAGGTGAAAGTTTTAAAAGTTCCAAGATTGATATTTGTGCGGGTGTTTTCTGTAATTGCTCCACTAGATTGTATTGTTTTGTTGTAGTGGATGATGTGTTTGTTATAGGACATGACAAAACAACTTTGGCTTTGCTTCTTGTAATAGCCTGAGCATGTTCTTGATTTTGTTTTTCTTTAACTACAATCACATTCACCACATTGTCATATGTATGAGCATAGTTTACCTTTGCTTTACCCTTACCATTATTTGTTGTTGATGATTCACCTTTCTCATAGTTTGGAAGTGGAGTTTTAGAGGTGGTATGAGATTCATTTGTTGTATGTCCATCTACAGTTATTACGCCATTATCAATTAAGTTTTGTATGACATGTTTCAACTTTTGACAATTATCTATGAGATGTCCCTTGTTTTGATGGAAATTGCAATACTAATTATCATTCCACCAAGCTAGTTTGATTTGAGGTTCATAGTTCCTTTCTTCTGGTAAAGTGATCAATTTATTTTCGAGAAGTGTCTTTAGTGCTGATCCAAGGGGTTCACCAATGTTTGTGAATTGTCTTTGAAAGAAAGTTTTGATAGTTTCTCTTTGGTGATTGTTGTTTTGTTGTGCTATTGTCGAGTGAGTAGATAAATTGAAAACCGGTCGCTCTGGTTTCACATTGTTGTTATCTACTATTCCATCATTGACAACATTTCAATTTCTATTCCAAAACTTTTGCTTGTCATTGTGATTGTTGTTATTCTTGTTGTTAGGAGGATGGACTCCTTCTTTGTATACTTTCAACTCACCCTTCTTTATCATGGCTTCTTCCATTCTGATTCCATTATCAACCATTTTTCCAAAGCTTTGATTTCCTTGCATTTTTAAGTAATAACTCATTTGATCATTTAAGTTGTCAATGAATATGTCCATTTTTTCATACTATGGCACTGTACGAGGATACCGCGATGCTAGGCGTCTCCATCGTTGTAAAAATGTCATGAAGGGTTCTCCAATCTTTTGTTTAGTGTTACATAGTTCTAGCATTGCTTCTTCTTGTTGTATGTTATAGGAGTATTGTGAAACAAACTTATCCACCAACTCTGAAAATGATTTGATTTCAGGTGTAAGTTTGGAGAACCATTCCATAGCTAGTCCAGTTAAGATTTTTGGAAATAGTCTCATTAAGTAGGTATCCTCATGTGCAAAATCCATACTCATTGTGCAAAATTCTCGTTTATGATGTTCAGGGTCAGTGCTTGCATCATATTTTTCGTATCTTGGAGTTTCAAAACCTATAGGAAATGGTGGCATGTTTAGATTTCTGTTGAAAGGATAAGGACATATTTCTTGAAGTGAGTATTGTCTAACATTTCCTCTTTGCATCTCTTGGATTTGTGTTTGCATTGCTTGGAGTGATAACTCAATATCATACATGAGTTTTCTCTAACCTTTCTTCTTGTAAGGATTCCTGCATCCTTATCTCCTATGATCTGCTTAGGATCATGATTCAGCTTCACATAACGAGGAATGGTCTTGATAGATTCCTCTTGTTTTTCTTCTTCATCCTCATCTCCATCAGTATCAACATCTACATTTGCTGGTGTAGGAACACTATTACTGGTACTCAGTTGGCTGACAACCGGTTCCTAGAAGGTTGCAATCAGTTCATTTACTATTTGCTCACTGCTGGTTTCCTCAGTTTTCTCAAAGGTTTCATCAACTCTTACATTGATGCTTTCCATAATTCTCTGAGTCCTATTGTTGAAACAATTGAGAGCTTCCTCTTGGTGGAATACCCTAGTAATATTCTCTCATCACATTTCACATCAAATTTTCTCTGGTGTTCACTCCTCTTGATGTAACATTTGCTACCAAACACTCTAAAGTAGCTAACCACAGGTGTCTTACCAGTCCAATACTCATAAGGAGTTTTATCCTTACCTTTCTTGATGAGTACCCGGTTCATTATATAGACTACAGTGCTCACCGCTTCTCTCCAAAAGGTGTGAGCTACCTTTCCTTGAATCAACATGGTTCTAGCTGCTTCAACCATAGTCCGGTTATTCCTCTTTGCTAGGCCATTCTGTTGTAGAGTCCAGGGGGCAGACAATTTCCTCTTGATGCCATGTTCTTCATAGTACTTTTTGAATTCACCGGAAGTGAATTCCCCTCCTTGATCAGTTCTCAGGCACTTGATCCTTTTATCGTTTTCCTTCTCCACTAGTGCTCTAAAAGATTTGAACTTTACAAAGGCTTCAGACTTGTCTTTCAAGAATGTGACCCACATCATTCTTGAGTAGTCATCAATGAGAATCATGAAGTACCTGTCACCCTGCACACTTCTAGTTTTCATAGGACCACACAAATCAGTATGCACAAGATCAAGCAAGTTGTCAGCAGTGAAAGATTTACCTTTAAACGTTGAGGAAGACATTTTCCCCAATTGACACTCTCTGCACAAGGTATTATCCAGTTTTCTTAGCACGGACAACCCTCTTACTGCCTTGATCTTACTAGCCTTCACAATGTTATCAAAGTTTACATGGTAGAGTCTCCTATGCCATATCCAGCTATCATCAAGTTTAGCCATAAGACATGTACTTATATTTGCATTCATCTAAAATAGGTTACCTTTGGTCTGCATGTCAGTGGCCACCAATTCACCATTCTTTCCTTTGATTTTGCAAACTCCATTCTTGAATTCCAAAGTGAGGCCACTGTCATTCAGCTGGGTAACACTTAGAAGGTTGTGTCTAAGACCATCAACCCAATACACATTGTTAGCACTACTCTTTCCATTCAGAGAGATGGACCCTCTGTCTTTGACCATGCATGGTGCAACATTACCAAAGCAAACCACACCACCATCATACTCTTCCAAGGATAGAAACTTGCTCCGATCACCAATCATATGGTGAGAACAACCATTGTCAATGATCCACTCATTGGAATTATCAAACTAAGAGACAAGAGCCTTCTTGTCTGACACATCTTCCTTGATAGCAACAAACATAATATCTTCATTTTCTTCATCCTCTGATTCCTCATCTGTGACACCTTCATCAACTACCACAAAACAGTTTCTCTAGTTTCCTCCTTTGAATTTCTTGAACATTTCTGATTTGTCCTTGTTGTCACCATTAGGACAATTTACAACAATATGTCCTATCTAGTTGCAAGAAAAGCATTTCAGAGGTAGCTTACCTTTGTATTTTTCAGTTCCTTTAGGAAGTTTCCTGGCAAGGAGAGCTTCAAATGCCATCCAAATCTCCTCATCATCCATTTCTCTGCTCTGTCTTGCTTCACCACTAGTGCTAGCTTCTTTTCCTTTTCTAGATGGTACAACAGAAGCATTAAAAGCTGATTCAGTCTTTTGAACATTGCCATCAAAACTATTTAGCTCATAGGCTATCAAATTTTCTATGATGGAGTCTAGGGATACCTTAGTCTTGTCTATTGATCTCAGCTCCTGAATAACAGCAACCCTTATTGCATAGACTGGCAATAGGGATCTCAGGACTTTTCTTACCACAGTGGAATCTTCTATTTTACCTCCTGCACTCTTGATATCTCCAACAATGGTTTTGATTCTTATTCCATACTATTGAATGGTCTCACCTTCAACCATCCACATATCTTCAAACTTCCCTCTAAGGCTTTCTTCCTTAGCCTGTTTTACATGCTCATCACCGCCATAGATATTTTCAAGAGTATCCCATACCTCTTTGGGATTTACCTTATTTTGGACATCAATAAACTCAATGTCAGATAAACTACTAATTAGGGCTTCCATGACTTTCTCATTCTCCTGTATCTCTCTCTTCTGGTTATCGGTGAGAGTACCAGTAGGGGAAACATAGGCATTCTCAACATAGCTCCAATGTTGAGCACCCATGCTTCTGATGTATATCTTCATTCTATCTTTCCATATACTGAAATTTTCTCTATTAAACTTTGGACCTTATCTCTTCACCATTAGACTGGGATCTTTACCTCAAGTGGTTAAGCTTATAACACAAAGGACCTGGAGGATGCTCTGATACCAATTGATAACACAATGATTAACGAGAAGTACCCAACTGGTACAGAGAGGGGGGGATGAATCAATCTAGACAATAACACACTCTTGAACTGGTTTGTCTGTAGACACTATGCATTGATAGACAAACAGTGACATCGGTCCTCAAACAGAGTACAACTGACAAAACCCAGAATAACTGAGACAAGCATAAACCAGTTAATACCTATCTTCTTATACACTCTAACATTTCATTTCCATTTCACCCTAATACATGAACAAGAAATCTACCATCAAAGATATACACATGAGTAACTAGATCAACATGATTCACCGCTTGACAGAAAACAACAAAGCATCAGATGAAGAAGACATCACACATGACACACATATTTTTCATGTGGAAACCCAATAAGGAAAAACCACGGTGGGGATAACTATCCACAAGATTGTTTTTGAACTCTTTAGAAGTCCGCTCTGTTAGGAGCCTTGTCCGGTTAAAGACTGATACAATAGGTTCTGTTAGGAACCGATCCTGTTAGGGATCACCTAGTTAAGGGATGGTAAGAACACCTGGTTAAGGGTTAAACCCTATTACAGGTTACCTTGTTAGAGGATTTCAAGAACTCAATTGTTTTGAGTCACCATGTTAAAGGATTTACAGCAAGTCGGTTAAAGCTACCCTGTTAAGGGATTTTCCAACTGTTGAGGTGGTTAGAGATCAATAGGTATTACAAAGATCTAATAATAGCACTTAATGCCAATGTAGATCCACTTAAGCTCCTCTTCACCTTCTGCACTTACACTCTGCAGGTATCACTTCTCTCCTTTTGGTCTGGTAAGAATCACGTATCCCCTCTCTTGGATACACACACACAACTTTTGCCAACAACCTCAGAAAGAGACACAACATCAACCTTATAGGAAAACAGATAGGTCAATAGCATAAACCCTAAACCCTAAACCTATTAGGTTAAGGAATTCAAACAGTTCAATCCTAACCATTGAGCACACTACATTAAATGCAATAGTCTTGATCCAATCTCAAGACATTCTCCATCATCCATTTTCACCGATTTCATGGCAGTCGATAACCCATCACACGTTATCACCATTTTACAGACTTCACACATACCTAAGGTGGATAGGAACACTCTCCTTCATGCAAGATCCTTCACACACACAAGGCTTATGTGGAAACACGATCTGTTCATCATTATCATGCTAACTCATCACACAAAGTCACCGATTGAGCTACACAGGTTTGAAGCACTTAAACTGGAAACCCTGAAGTTGAGACTACCAACCGGTAGTCATTCAACACTTCCATGTGCTAGTTCCCATAACTATATGTCAATTCATCTTGAACAAACACACCGCTTTACTTTGTCACAAATGTCGGTTCACAGTGTTATACCGGTTCTCACATATGTCGGTTCTCACCTCTTCAGCATATTGACATCAATGAAAATTTACAATGTCATTATGTCCTCATACTGGTTCACATAATGCCAACATGCAGTTGTTGTGTGAGAGTCATGATAGGATTATCAACATGATTTGTTCTTGCATGACCACGATTTTGCATTCTAGGAGGATTGGGATCTCTTCTTGTTTCATCTCTAGCTCTTCTTGTATCCTCATTGAATTGAATATTATTTAGGATTTATACTTCATCTCTTCTAGGTATGATGGTTTCTTCATTGGTCCTGGTGGTATTGAGAATTGATGTGTCATTCATGCGGAGACCAAAGATGTCCTCATTAGGTTCGTTATTAGGGGGAGGTTCATTTTTCTTTTTTGTCAATTTATTCACATCAAAATCTTGGGGAAGTGTAGCACCAGATTTGGCTAGCATTAGAAAGTATTTTTCTTTTTATTCCTCCAACAATATCTGCATAAATTTTTCAAATTGGGGATCTTTCTTGATATCTCTGATGTTTTGTTATGTTATTTCTCCTTCAACTTGTATTTCTTCTTCATGTTCCATGATTATATGTTCTCTGATTGTTTTTAATGTTTCGATTTCAGTCTCTGCAATCCTTCATCTCTGAGCTCTAGTTAGAATGGGCATACACATGTGTTATTTTGCTTAGGATTTGATTGTCCAAAAGGTTGTTTTGGGTAAGTGATCAACAGTCAATTTCAAGGCAATAGAGTGATATGACACTAAAAGAAAATTCAAGTGTTTTAAAGTTTGCAAGTTTTTCGATCTTCGGTTTAGGAGTGCAATGGTGATGATTTGATAAGAACCAAGTCCAGTAGGAACGATATATCCTATGATGTGGGACAAGGTTATCCTGACCAAATGTTTTAGTTTTGTGATAAAGGATGATTGATCCTAATGAGAAACTATGTTTGAGTGATCAGTTTATCAAAGAGGGTGATAATGCACTTTGAGATGTTTAGATCTTGAACTTGTTGGGGGTGAGCACTTGAAAATCTTAAGGTCTTTATCTTCTAAAGTCTGATTTTCATGGGTGATAACTTGACCAAGTGAACCAAGATGACAATCTAAGCATAGACTGACAGATAACAGGTGTTTATGCTTACTGCAAATTGATCAGGTAGAAATGATAAATCTGAAATAGGTATGTAGGACACAGCTCTAGACTGACAAATACAGAGTTTTGTACGACATAAGATTCAGCTTTGAATGACACAAGATATAGAGCCATACGACAGAACATATTTTTTCATATAAACAGCAGCAACTCGTATGACACACTTTTTTGCACCATACGACAAAATAGTTGAGTCGTACAACATAGCATAACACGCAGTATGACAAATGATTTTATGCAAGTTAACTCGTCTGACAGAGATTATGACTCACGCTATAGAGATTTAAAGCCCATACGACAGGTTGCAGAGAATGATAAAAAGTGTTTGTTTTGCTGATTTTGATGTTTGAATTCTGATGATGTTTTGCTGATGTTTTCCAGTTTTTAAGTGTCTGATTTTCTCATTTAGGGATGAATACACAGCAAACACATGATGTCATAAATGACTCCCAATCAAGCTAAACCCTAAGGAAGTTGGCTAAGAATGAAAACCTTTGCTTGCTGACTTAGGTACACACCCAATAGCTAATCAAAATACAACCACTGAGTCTCATGCAATGGATTCTTAATGCCGTATTATCCGACTCAAAATGCTAATGGGGGCATGATATGGCAAGTGTCTTGGGAGATTTACTATCTCTCTTGCACAAATATTATCACCCTTTCAGAGGTGAATCAGGTAGACTCTATTTTAACCGGCACTAGTAAGGTGTGAGGCCCCACCCCGACTCAGTCTGACATTTCAGTGGTTTTTATGTTGAGACTATTATGGATGCTTTATTTTTTTTATGCATTATGGATTTAGAACTTATATGATTCCATGATTTGGATAACATTGCTATATGTTGATGCTTTATTTATATGCTTTATGATATAGAACACTACATGATTTTTGAATGGGATGAATTTATGGTGATAAATGTCGTTATTGAATTTGCAGGACTTTACTATGATAATATAAATATGATGTATGTTTTATGTGTGGATCAAAATTATGACAATTAGGATGAATTGCTTATGTGAAATTGCTTGGATATAAGATGTATTAAATTGTTCAGATGTAAATTATATGCAAGTGATGATGTGTATTATTATTCTTGTGATTTATATTATATGAGGTTACTTGAAGCTACTAATGTGTAAATTGAGATGCACAGGAAGTTATCCATGTGACCATAGAAATATTAGGGAGAACAAAACCTAGACCTATGTATGTTCATAAAGCCAGGGTTTGTCTATTTGGAGAGACAACACCTCGTTTGTGTTGTATTTTATTCATAATAGTAAATGATACATGTGTGTTAAGTGTTATTTAATTGATTTATGTAAAATCCACAAGAGACACAATTTCTTGTGTAAATTTGTAAAAGTATTTTCTTTGTGTCACTTGACACGTGTGGATTTATGTTTGAATTTTTTAATTTGTCTCTTGGTGGGAATTGTTTAACTGTAGCTTTTTCAATTAATGTAATGAGATTCCATAAATACCTTGGGTAAAGAATCTTTGGGATGGTCAACATAGGTTTGACCCGAAAATAAACTTCAGAGGGGTTAAAAAAGGGTTAAATGGACACCTAGGGGTAGTTTAATAGGGTTTCCTAAAGCCCATAAGGTATACCTAAGGGTTAGAGGTAATTTTAGGCAAGTTTCTACTCCCATGTGACCTTTTAGACACATTAAAAAGTGACTTTTCTAAGTTGTGCGAAAATTGAAATTAGAAGACTTGAACCTAGTTGTAAACCCTCCTTTTTGAATGAGAGTTCCCTTTCCCATTCTATCTTACCTTCCTTTTTAGTTTTTAGAAACTTGTGAGAACTCTCACAATGGGCTTCTTAAGCAAGAATTAGAAAATTAGTGGGTAATCACCCACTCTCCATTTTTGGAGACAAAAGAATTTTGAAAAAAAAAAGATAGATTTTTGGATTGAAAATTTGGCTAAGGGTAAAAAGAGAAGAACCGTGGAATTGGCCTGCTCATCCTCAACAAAATTAGCATACCTTTGGGCAATTTAAGGTTGGTTGTATTTTTCTTATAATGATTTCTTATTGCAAGTGTTTTGAAAGTAATGTTTGTGTAAAAGACTAGTTTTCGTGCATGTTTTCTTGGAAATTTATTTGGTATTTTGTGTTTATTCAATGCATGTGTTTTGAGAGTAATCAAGACCTCCTACTCTTGGGAGAGAGGAGGATCTTGTGGGTGGTAGAAGTGACAACCCTCGAGTGAGAGGCTCTCGTTATGAGAGTGATCACAAGGGATTTTATGTGACCCTTGTTGCATGGCTTGTTTATGCATTGGGGGTCATAAGGAGGGAAATAAGGCATGAATGCCTTGGGGGGTATAAGGAATTATGGGGTTGTTATACTTGATGTATCTAGTTTTCCATGAGGTGGCTATATGTTTTTCCATACTTGCAGTCTCCTCAGGGTACTTGGTCCACTACCACCCTTGTAAAGGACATCACAATGAGTGGTGTAGTGTAGCCTAGGTTGGGATTGTGTTTGAGTTTGTGTGTATTCTATCTTTTGTGTTTGCATGTTTGTTACCCATCTAGGGCTTGGTTTTCCGAGCTCAGGGGTGGCTACCAGTTAGCCTAGGCTGGGACGTGATCTCTCCATGGTCATAGCTTTGATTTAAAATGCAGGATTGTCGAAAGAAAAGAATAGGACAAGTGGAAGGTTGCAAGAGTTATTTGTTGTAAAAAATTATTTGTAAATGTAATTATTGTTTGAAAAAGTCCTCATTTATTAGAAATGAGAGACCCATTGTAAAGTGACAATAGTGTTTTTGAAATACGTTTTTAAAAGTTGTATTATTTTAGTATGCTATGCATTGCAGAAAAGAAATGAGTATTCCTAAATTAGTTTTTCCAAAGTTCAAAATATTATATCTGATGTGTTTATAATAAATTGCAAAGCAAGAAAGTTATTTTATTCTTAAGCATTCAAAATAAAATAAAAAGGAAATAAATAGATTAGATTTGCATGCATATTGTAGGTTGCAAATAAATTATTTAATTCTATTTTCTGTAAATGCAGTATAGTACATTATAGTTCAGGAAATTGTCTTTTTGTTTATTTCAGAAATTAGTAACTAAGATAGATAGTTTTTCTAGTCTATGTAAATATAACTTTTTATAGTTACTGTATGAAATTAACTAAAATCAGTCAGTTACTTTATGCATAAGATAAATCTAAGGTTAACTTAGTACATCTATGTTTTAGCTATAAAGTATCCAAATCTATCATTTAAATAGTTGCTGTAGATTTTTGCAAAGTTTGTCAATTTATTTATTTCAAAAAATGAAAATCACAATCTATTATAGTTTTTATTTAAATAAAATCTAGATTTATTTAGTTGCTGGTAAAACTATTAAATCTAGTCATTTATATAGCTGAAGATTGAAATAAAACACCTACAGTAAATAGTTTAAATGAAATAATAAAATTACTATACTCTTGTTGTAAATGAATCAAAAATTTATTTATCCATCTATTTTATCTTTACGTCTATGACATTTAGGAAAGGAAATAGAGCAACAAGAAAACAAAATAATATTTCAGTATTCTGTTCGAATACATACCTAGAATCAAAATACTAGGATTTAATCATTACATAATTTCTGTCATACAAAATATATATTTATATAAATATATAATTTATAGACATGCAAATTACATGTATATCTTTATATATATTTATATAAAATACATTTATATAAATAATCATGAAAATAGATGTATATATACCTACATACATATAAAAATGCATATAAATATATAAATAAATAAATATATGTATATATATATACTTATATTTAAAAAAAATATAAATAAAAATAAATAAATAAATAAATAAAACAAAATTTATTTTTTTTTGCAACTTTGGGGAGGGGGGGGGGGGGGAAGGGCCGAAGGGCCAAACCACTGTGTGGACACACTGGTGGGACACACAGTGGTTGGGCCACAACCTCCACTGTGGGCGGCCCGCTGCCACCACTGTGTGGACACACAGTGGAGCCCGTAGTTGCCACTATGTGGACACATAGTGGTGCCGCAGCAACCACTGTGTGGACACATAGTGGTGCCGCAGCAACCACTATGTGGACACACAGTGGCACCCGCTGGTACTGTCGCCTCCCTCCCTCCTGTGCAAATGCCATGGCCACTGCTCCCCGTAACACCATTCGGCTCTGCACAGTCCCAAAGAAAAAAGAGGAAGAAACCCTAGCCCGGTTAGGTCTAGGGTAAAATGTGGCTATTAAAAATAATATAAAATGAGGGGGGACCTATTTTATATTATAAATCAGGGTTAGGGTTGCATGGGTGAAACTCTATGGGTTTAGTATATATTATTATTATGTAAATGTATATATATGAAATTATTTACATATATACTTACATATATAGTTGTATATATATTTTTGAATACATATATATATATAAATATATATATATTTAATTATATATATATTTATATAGGTGGAGATGTTTGTCAATTTAATTATTAATGAAGTTAATATTTATGTTAAATTTAAATAGATTGTGATGTTTACGAATTTAAATATTAATGAAGTTAATATTTAATTCTTAAATTCAAATATATTGAGTTGTTTTGAATTAAAAATCAGTGAAGTGATATTTAATTTTAATTAAATAAACGTAGATATTGGAAATTAAACAATTAGGAATTTAAGCTCTAAATGTAAATTATTGAACTAGAGGGTTTAAATTTTATCTCTCCTAGACGTAGGTGTACGTGATTAAACTTGAATAGGAAAATATTCAATTGCAAATATAACTAACCCTTTAGTTGTTTTAGTTAATCTACTACTTAATTAGTGCTAAGTAAAATATTTTATATTTGTCAATTTAATGTTTTAAAGTTATGTTTTAAAAAAAAAAAATTATCCCATTCTTGCCCTAAATTTTGGGCATGACATTTTGGTATCAGAGCAAGGTTTCCACATTACCTTACTCCACTTACATTTTTCTTTAGATTATTTAATTTATTTTATGCTATTGATTTAATAGGATATTTAAATTTAATTAATTAAATATTTTTCTAAAAGAAATTAGTTATTTAATTTATTTTATTTTCCTCTTACGATGCCTTCGACGATGCGACAAGCTCACAAGCGTGGAAGGGGTCCTAGGCATGTGCACATAGCACATGAAGAGGTAGCTAGGGAGGAATCGGTTCCAGAAGAGAACCCAGAAGCACCTCCTGAATAGCCAAATGATCCTAACCAAAACCTCTTAGAAGCAATCCAAAACCTAATTGGCATAGTTCAGGAAAGGATTCTAGCAGAGAACCCTCAGGTTAGAAATCAGGACTCTGGGAGTCATAGATCAGTTGAGAGGGAACAAAGCAAGAGCCCAACTCCTATTCCTGTAGAGAGTCAGGGTGGAAATGAGCCAAAGTCTATACACCTACCAGAACCACCTCCAGTGGTGGAGCCAGTTTATTTTGAGAGAGCTCATTGGGATCCAGGGGATCTTATCAGGGAGGTCATGCGCCTCCAGCCACCATCTTTTGGGGGCTCTACCAACGGGGTAGAAGCTGAGGCATGACTTTTGAGCCTTGAGAGGTGCTTTGTGTTGCACTCTTACAAGAGCAACCTAAAAGCATGTGTCATAGTCCATCTGTTGAGAGGAACGACCTCCACATGGTGGAGATAGGAGGAGTACAAATGCGGATTAGTTCCTAATACTCTCACTTGGGAGATATTCACAGAGAGGTTCAGAGAGAGGTAGCTATCAAAACATTTCAGACAGCGTTAGATAGATGAGTTTCATGACCTCCAACAAAAGGGCTTATCAGTAACCCAATATGAGAGAAAATTCTTTGAGCTTTTGCCTTACGTGGATTATCTAAAGGATGAGAAACTTCTCGTCAACCGCTTCATCAGAGGGTTAAATGTCAGTATAGCCAGGCTAGTGAGGATGTCCTCTCTAGAGAGCCTTCAGCTTGCCATGGAGAAGGCACTGATAGCCGAGGAAATTTAGGTTAGAGCATAGGACACTAGGGATCGGTTTCAGAACCGCAACCCCACACCCTAGACCTATGGATTCCAGAAACCACATTGGAAGGGAAATAACCAAAACACACAGGGGTTCTCCAAACCCCCTCCTCCGCAACAGACACCACAGAACCAGAGGCATAAGCCTCCACAGTATCAGCAGGGCACCAAGCCCAAGCAGTGGTAGTCTTAGGGTCAGAGGCGAGATCAAAGAGCGCAAGTGCCTTACACATCTCTAGTGAGGACATAGCAATCCTCCAGGGGTGGGTACATCAGATCCAACAGGATAGGAGGACAGGCTTTCTCTAGGCCCCAGGGTGCCCAGTTTCAGGCACAGGGTGCTTTCTTTACATGTGGAGCCATGGGGCATATGGTAAGGGATTTCCCTTAGGGTTAGATGGTAGGGAATTAGTGGATGGCCACTTCAGAGCTGACAGTTGGTGATATGGGCAGGTCCCATAGAGTATTCGCAGCAGTTGACAACCGCCAGGCTGAGCATTAGGCCACGGTCATGGAGGCTACAAGTATGATCAAAGGTAACAATGTATCTGTTTTGTTTGATTCAGGAGCTACTGACTCCTTTATATCTCCATTGGTTGTTGAGCATTGCGGGCTAGTGGCAACTAGATAGGGTGTTAGTTGGGAAGTGGAATTAGCTTCAGGGGCTAGAGTGTTTGTGGAATCGAAGGTTAGGGCATGTCAACTGTAGATTGGCAAGACCACCACATTAGTAGACCTTAGAGTGACACCACTTGGATCTTATGGTATCATACTTGGCATGGATTTCCTTTATGCCCATAGAGCCAAGATGGATTGCCACCTGAAAAAGATCAAGTGTGAGGATGATCATGGTTCGCCCATAGTTATCATCGGGATTCAGAGACTCATGTCTCTTCGTATGATCTCTGTAATGCAGCTTAAGCGGAGAATGTGAAAGGGATGTCAACTTTTTGCTATCACTATCAATGACAGAGGAGAAGAGGAAGAAAAGGAAACATTGCTTGATGACCATCCTATCCTTAAGGGATATTCAGTTGTGTTCCCTTCAGAGCTACCTAGAATGCCGCCCCGTAGAGAGATTGACTTTCATATAGACCTTGTACCAGGAGCCGAGCCAGTTTCCAGAGCACCTTATAGGATGACCACAAATGAGCTTAATGAGCTCAAAATATAGCTTGAGGAACTCCTTGAGAAGGGTCATATTCATCCTAGTGTATACCCTTGGGGTGCACCAGTCATCTTTGTTAATAAGAAGGATAGATCTCTTCGATTATGTATGGATTATCAGCAGTTAAATAAAGTAACCATCAAGAACCGATATCCTTTGCCCAGAATTGATGATTTATTCGACCAACTTCAAGGTGCCAAAGTCTTTTCCAAAATTCATCTGAAGTCAGGATACCATCAGCTAAGAATAGTGGAAAGTGATATCCACAAGACCGCATTTCAAACTATATATGGTCACTATGAGTTCACCGTGGTTCCATTCGGTCTTACGAATGCCCCAGCTATTTTTATGAGCCTCATGAATGGGGTATTCCATACATTTCTAGACCATTTTGTAATTGTGTTCCTTGATGATATACTGATATATTCTCAGAATGAGAAGGAGCATGAGGAGAACCTGAAACAGGTATTGCAGTGTTTGCAGGATAATTAGTTGTTTGGCAGTTTGTCAAAGTGTGCTTTCTTTTGATTAGAGGTCAAGTACCTTGGGTACGTTATTTCCGGTGATGGGATCTCAGTTAACCCATCAAAGATCAAGGCTATTATGGATTGGCCAGCACCAACTAGTGTGACAGAGGTCAGGAGCTTCATGGGCTTAGTAGGTTATTACCGAGGTTTTGTTGAGGGATTCTCCAGAGTCGCACATCCTATTACTTCTCTTCAGTGTAAAGGGAAGAAATTTGAGTGGACACAGAAGTGTGAGAAGGCCTTTCAAGAACTCAAGAAGGCACTTACTAGCACTCCTATCTTTGTTGTACCAGATCCCTCAGCTAACTTCATGGTTTGTACAGATGCTTCACTAGAGGGTTTAGGAACAGTTCTTATGCAGAATGGTAGGGCTATAGCTTTCGAGTCTAGGAAACTTAAGACTCATGAAATTAATTATCCTACTCATGACCTTGAGCTCGCAGTAGTAGTGCATGCACTTGTGAGGTGGAGACACTTCCTTTTAGGTCATCACTTCGAGCTGCATTCAGATCATCAGAGTCTTCAGTACATTTTCACTCGGCCAAACCTTAATGCATGTTAGAGGAGATGGATGGAGTTCTTGTGTGAGTATGATTTTGACATTCACTACATCAAAGGAAAGTAAAACGTAATTGCAGATGCTTTGAGTAGGAGACGTCATGAGGTTTACACCATATCTATGGGCACAGATTTGAGAGATCATATACTATAGCACTTGCCAGAGGATGGATGGTATGCAGAGGTTTGTCAAGTAATATGTTCTTAGGTTACTCTAGAGGGGAAATATGTGGATTATTCTTTGGAGTTCGATGGACTATTACACCATAGAGGGCGCATCTATGTACCTTCCTCTGGGGGATTGTGAGAGTTCATTGTCACGGAGGCTCATAGAGCTCCTTATGGAGCACATCTCGGAGTTAAAAAGTTGTATGCTGACTTGAGGCAGTTATATCATTGGCCAGGAATGTGGCAACTCATTGTTGAGATAGTAGCTCGATGCCTCGAGTGTCAAAGAGCAAAGGTGGAGTACCACCATCTAGGTGGGTTGCTCCAGTCTCATGTTATACCAGAGTGGAAGTGGGATACTATATCCATGGATTTCATCATTGGTCTTCCTATGTCTTCTCGTCGCCATGATGCCATCTTGGTGATAGTTGACAAGTTGACCAAAGTGGCTCACTTTTCACTAGTTTGGACTGCCTTCACAACACCAGCAGTAGCACAGGTGTTCTTGCAAGACATTGTCAGACTTCATGGCATGCCATGCAAGATTATTTCTGATAGAGATTCCCTCTTCACTTCTTCCTTTTGGAAGTCATTACAGGCAGCTATGGGCACTAAGCTCAATTTCAGTACAGCCTATCACCCGAAAATGGATGGTCAGATAGAGAGGGTTAATCAGGTGTTAGAGGATATGCTTCACATGTACATCATGGATCATCAGACCAGATGGGAAGAGTACCTTCCCTTAGTGGAGTTTTCCTATAACAATGGGCATCACACTTCTTTGGGGATGCCACCCTACTAGGCATTATATGGCAGCCTTGCAGGACACCGTTTAGTTGGGATCGCATAGAGGACAGAGTTGCTCTTGGTCCTGAGATAGTTCAGGATATGGAACAACAGGTGGATTTGATTACGCAATGTCTTAGAGAGGCTCAGGATAGATAGAAGAAATATGCTGATGCGAAGAGGATAGATCGTAGCTACTTGGTTGGAGATAGAGTCTTCTTGAGAGTGTAGCCGCATAAGAGTCCAATCTGTTATGGAAAGGGTTCTAAGCTCGCACCTCGCTTTGTAGGACCTTTTGAGATCCTTGAGAGGATAGGCCCAATTGCCTACCGTTTAGCATTTCCACCTAGCCTGTCATGCATCCACGATGTGTTTCATGTATCAGTTTTAAGAAAATATATCTATGATGAGTCTCATATTTTAGATTGGGATGCCTTGCAAGTGTAGTCAGATGGATAGCTAGCTTTGGAGCCCATTCGCATTTTGGCATGTCAAACACTGGCCCTTCGAGGTCGAGAGCTGGACCAGGTTAGGGTCTAGTGGGATTGTTATGATGAGGTTACGGCTTCATGGGAGGATGCGGCACATATGGGATTTGAGTACCCCCACCTCTTTGATGAACTCCAGGAGGAAGTTCATGCCTAGAGGGGGAGAGTCTGAGGCCCCACCCCGCTCAGTCTGACATTTTAGTGGTTTTTATGATGAGACTATTATGGATGCTTTATTTTTTTTATGCATTATGGATTTAGAACTTATAGGATTCCATGATTTGGATAACATTGCTATATTTTGATGCTCTATTTATATGCTTTATGATATAGAACACTACATGATTTTTGAATAGGATGAATTTGCAGTGATAAATGTCGTTATTGAATTTGCAAGACTTTACTATGATGATAGAAATATGATGTATGTTTTATGTGTGGATCAAAATTATGAGAATTAGGATGAATTGATTATGTGAAATTGCTTGGATATAAGATGTATTAAATTGTTCAGATGTAAATTGTATGCAAGTGATGATGTGTATTATTATTCTTGTGAATTATATTATATGAGGTTACATGAAGCTACTAATGTGTAAATTGAGATGTGCAGGAAGTTATCCATGTGACCATGGAAATATTACAGAGAACCAAACCTAGACCTATGTATGTTCATAAAGCCAGGGTTTGTCTATTTGGAGAGACAACACCCCATTTGTGTTGTATTTTATTCGTAATATTAAATGATGCATCTATGTTAAGTGTTATTTAATTGATTTATGTAAAATCCACAAGAGACGCGATTTCATGTATAGATTTGTAAAAGTATTTTCTTTGTGTCACTTGACACGTGTAGATTTATGTTTGAATTTTTAAATTTGTCTCTTGGTGGGAATTGTTTAACTATAGCTTTTTCAATTAATGTAATGAGATTCCATAAATGCCTTGGGTAAAGAATCTTTGGGATGGTCAACATAGGTTTGACCCGAAAATAAACTTTAGAGGGATTAAAAAAGGGTTAAATGGACACCTAGGGGTAGTTTAATAGGGTTTCTTAAAGCCCATAAGGTATACCTAAGGGTTAGGGGTAATTTTAGGCAAGTTTCTACTCCCATGTGACCTTTTAGACACCCTAAAAAGTGACTTTTCTAAGTTGTGCGAAAATTTAAATTAGAAGACTTGAACCTAGTTGTAAACCTTCGTTTTCGAATGAGAGTTCCCTTTCCCATTCTACCTTACCTTCCTTTTTAGTTTTTAGAAACTTGTGAGAACTCTCACAATGGGCTTCTTAAGGAAGAATTAGAAAATTAGTGGGTAATCACCCACTCTCCATTTTTGGAGACAAAAGAATTTTGAAAAAAAAAAGATAGATTTTTGGATTGAAAATTTGGCTAAGGGTAGAAAGAGAAGAATAGTGGAATTGGGCTACTCATCCTCAACAAAACTAGCATACCTTTGGGCAGTTTAAGGTTGGTTGTATTTTTCTTATAATAATTTCTTATTGCAAGTGTTTTGAAAGTAATGTTTGTGTAAAAGACTAGTTTTCGTGCATGTTTTCTTGGAAATTTATTTGGTATTTATTGTTTATTCAATGTATGTGTTTTGGGACTAATCAAGACCTCCTACTCTTGGGAGAGAGGAGGATCTTGTGGGTGGTAGAAGTGACAGCCCTTGAGGGAGAGGCTCTCGTTATGAGAGTGATCACAAGGTATTTTATGTGACCCTTGCTGCATGGCTTGTTTATGCATTGGGGGTCATAAGGAGGGAAATAAGGCATGAATGCCTTGAGGGGCATAAGGAATTATGGAGTTGTTACACTTGATGTATTTGGTTTGCCATGAGGTGGCTATATGTTTTTCCATACTTGCAGTCTCCTCAAGGTACTTGGTCCACTACCACCCTTGTAAAGGACATCACAATGAGTGGTGTAGTGTAGCTTGGGTTGGGATTGTGTTTGAGTTTGTGTGTATTCTGTCTTTTGTGTTTGCATGTTTGTTACCCATCTAGGGCTTGGTTCTCCGAGCTTGGGGATGGCTACCAGTTAGCTTAGGCTAGGAGGTGAGCTCTCCATGGTCATAGCTTTGATTTAAAATGCAGGATTGTTAGAAGAAAAGAATAGGACAAGTGGAAGGTTGCAAGAGTTATTTGTTGCAGGAAATTATTTGTAAATGTAATTATTGTTTGAAAAAGTCCTCATTTATTAGAAATGAGAGACCCATTGTAAAGTGACAATAGTTCTTTTGAAATACGTTTTTAAAAGTTGTATTATTTTAGTATGTTATTCATTGCAGAAAAGAAATGAGTATTCCTGAATTAGTTTTTCCTAAGTTCAAAATATTATATCTGATGTGTTTATAATAAATTGCAAAGCAAGAAAGTTATTTTATTCTTAAGCATTCAAAATAAAATAAAAAGGAAATAAATAGATTAGAGTTGCATGCATATTGTAGGCTGCAAATAAATCATTTAACTATATTTTCTGTAAATGCGGTATAGTACATTATAGTTCAGGAAATTGTCTTTTCGTTTATTTCAAAAATTAGTAACTAAGATAGATAGTTTATCTAGTCTATGTAAATATAACTTTTTATAGTTGCTGTATGAAATTAACTAAAATCAGTCAGTTACTTTATGCATAAGATAAATCTAAGGTTAACTTAGTACATCTATGTTTTAGCTATAAAGTATCCAAATCTGTCATTTAAATAGTTCCTGTAGATTTTTGCAAAGTCTGTCAATTTATTTATTTCAGAAAATGAAAATCACAATCTATTATAGTTTTTATTTAAATAAAATCTAAATTTATTTAGTTGCTGGTAAAACTATTAAATCTAGTCATTTATATAGTTGAACATTGAAATAAAACACCTACAGTAAATAGTTTAAATGAAATAATAAAATTACTATACTCTTGTTGTAAATGAATCAAAAATTTATTTATCCATCTATTTTATCTTTACATCTAGGACATTTATGAAAGGAAATAAAGCAACAAGAAAACAAAATAATATTTCACTATTCTGTTCAAATACATACCTAGAATCAAAATACTAGTATTTAATCATTACGTAATTTCTGTCATACAAAATATATATTTATATAAATATATAATTTATAGACATGCAAATTACATGTATATCTTTATATATATTTATATAAAATACATTTATATAAATAATCACGAAAATAGATGTATATATACCTGCATACATATAAAAATGTATATAAATATATAAATAAATATATATATAAAAATATATATATTTATATATAGTTATATTTAAAAAAAATATGAATAAATAAATAAAACAATTTTTTTTTTTTTTTGCAACCTTGGGGGGGAAAAAAAGGGCCGAAGGGCCGAACCACTGTGTGGACACATAGTGAATGGCCCACGGCCTCCATTGTGTGGACACACAGTGGTGCCCATCGGCACTGTCGCCTCCCTCCCTCCTGTGCAAACGCCATGGCCGCCACTCCCCGTAACACCATTCAGCCCTGCACAGTCCCAAAATAAAGAGAGGAAGAAACCCTAGCTCGATTAGGGCTAGGGTAAAATGTGGCTATTAAAAATAATATAAAATGAGGGGGGACCTATTTTATATTATAAATCAGGGTTAGGGTTGCATGGGTGAAACCCTATGGGTTTAGTATATATTATTATTATGTAAATGTATATATATGAAATTATTTACATATATACTTACATATATAGTTGTATATATATTTTTGAATATATATATATATATGTGTGTGTGTGTGTGTGTGTGTGTGTGTGTGGAGATGTTTGTGAATTTAATTATTAATGAAGTTAATATTTATGTTAAATTTAAATAGATTGAGATGTTTACAAATTTAAATATTAATGAAGTTAATATTTAATTCTTAAATTCAAATAGATTGAGTTGTTTTGAATTAAAAATCAGTGAAGTGATATTTAATTTTAATTAAATAAACTTAGATGTTGGAAATTAAACAATTAGGAATTTAAGCTCTAAATGTAAATTATTGAACTAGAGGGTTTAAATTTTATCTCTCCTAGACATAGGTGCACGTGATTAAACTTGAATAGGAAAATATTCAATTGCGAATATAACCGACCCTTTAGTTGTTTCAGTTAATCTACTACTTAATTAGTGCTAAGTAAAATATTTTATATTTGTCAATTTAATGTTTTAAAATTATGTTTTTAAAATTTTTTTTTATCTCGTTCTTGCCCTAAATTTTGGGCATGACATAAGGGATCCGTTTGGCACGTCAGGGTATAAACTCAATAAAGAGGCCTCCTAGCCTTGAAAGCCAAGGTTTGATATACCCAAAGGTATGGAAGAGAGCTAATCCCGAGCATTGGCATTACTTTGATTTTCATCAAAAACACATTTATTTTATAGTGGGTTGGATTACTTGGCATTAGCCGTTCCCACTTAGGTTGTTCCCCTCTCACCAGCCTTAAGGGCTAAGAGTTAATAACTCCTCAGGAGGGCAGACCTTCTAAAGAGATGCACTAATGAAAGCAAAAGATGATTCTAGCTTTTCGATCACCTAAGAAAGGTGAGAGCATACTCGCCTATCATCAAAGACACATAAGACATAGTTGTTCATTTCTTTAAGCCCAAATTGAAGTGTGCCTAAAAATCTTAAAGAATACACAAAGTTTTTGTTGAATCCTTAGGCAACCTGCAAAATAGATCCATTAGTAGTCATGATTGTGTTTCGAATTTTTCTTTGACAAGCGTCCTGCAGAAAAAAGTTAGGCTACAAACATCTCATACACAGATCAGAGTTAGTGTTAAAAAATTTTGGACTAGAATTAGAAAACCCTAAAATGCAGTCTGTTAAAAATCACAGAGCCAGAGACTCATACGACATAGATTTCCAATTAGTATGATAGAACTTTAGATTTTGTACAGTATCCAAAATAGGCTCATACGACACAGGATCAACCTAGTACGAGTAAAATTTTTGCAAGAAATAGACTTGTACAACACAACTTTAGACCAAGTATGAATAAAGAATTTGCAACATAAAAGCTCGTACGACACAAAATTATACCTAGTACAAGTCAGGATGAGGTGTCATCCTAGACTAAAAAGAAGTCCGTATGATCTGAAAAGGCAACTCGTACGAATATCTGAACCAGAGCCGGATAGAGATGAAGTTTGCTGAAGATTAAGAGGCCAAAAGTGATGATTCCGGCCCCACGGTGGGTGCCAAAATATCGTGCTCTGTGAAGTGTACCTATACCTACAAGCACAATGCACTCAATAAATCATTACAAGCATGGTTAGCAAATTGAAACAATGAAAGACAAAACCATAGCTAATCGACTTATTGCCTCCTAGTAAATGCGAGTATGAATTTTGCTCTCAGATCTTATTATGAAAATTCCAATGACTTGACTACACTTAGATGGAGGATTTAAATGATGAAAATGCATGATCTTGCAGGAATAGCATGATTAAGCTATATGAGTTCATGATTGATCTAGAAAATGAACTAAGATTAAGATGCAATTAAGCTAAAATTGAGCATGATAACATTGCTAAGAATGATAAACTAGAAGCTAGATGCCTATAGTAATAATGCTTGAATGCAAATGAGATGAATCAAAAATGATATGGAATTGGGACAAATGATATGAATTGGGGACATGAAATTAGGACCCATATTTCTCCAAAATGAGGTTTATTTATAGGATTTTCCAAGGCTAGGGATGATGTGGCAAGAATCAATAGTCAAGATTGATCTAAAGATATCAATGGTTAAATTGGAGGAGGATGGAAAAGGGGTTGGTTTAAAGGGAACATCTATCATCTCTATGATGACAAGTGTCAAGAGGCTTCTAGAAAAGTTGGATGAAAGGGAACACTTAGTGACAAGTGTCACAAGGTTCTAGAAGATGTTGGATGATAGGGGACATGTGGGTAGGTAGAATTGGTTAAATTTAGGAATGGTTAGGTTTAGGAGTGGTAGAAGTTAGGAGAATTTGAATTTAGAAATTCAAATAATATGGAAAAAGCTAATTAATTTCAATAACTCATGATTGATTTTTTCTAATTAATTAATGGATTTAGAAGAGATTAATTTGATGGGGAGAATTAATTAATTTTAATTAATTAATTAAAGGGGATGAAATGAACCTATTAAATATATCCTTAGATTTATTAATAAGTAGATGAAAGGTGAAATTTAATCAAATTGCTTAGTGAATTCAATTAAATTGGGGAGGAGTATTAATTAAATAATTACTTATTCAATTAATTATCTTCAGACCATTTTTAGGTGTATATAGAAGTATAGGGAGAAGCCCATTTGAGGTTCTGTATGGCTACCATCCTAGAGGGATACATGAACTTAGAGACCTTGGAGGTATGGAAAGAAGGAGTGCTTAGGGAGAGGACTTTGTCATCACTATGAAGGAGATCCATGATCAAGTCAAGACTTCACTTCACAAAAGTGTAGAAAATACAAACTTAGGGCAGATGTTAAGAGAAGGGATGTTTAGTTTAAGGTGGGAGATTTGGTGATGGCCTACCTAAGGAAGGAAATGTTGCCCAAGGGCCAACCATCTAAGCTACTCGTGAAGAAGATAGGACCTCTCTGGGTGGTTCATAAATTTGGTCATAATACTTATGAGCTTGAACTTTCCCCAGATTTGGGGATCTCACCCATTTTCAATGTATGTTATTTGAAAACCTTGAAGGGTTCTTTATCTAATGCAACACTTGGTTCATATCTTTTGGAAGAGGATGTAGATTGGGTGAAGGATTTCTCACCTAGCCAACCAATGGAATTGGAGAGTATCCTTGATTCCAAGGTGATCAAACAAATAAGAGGAGGGTCTTACAAGGACTACTTGGTCAAGTGGAAGGGCCTTCTTGATTCTGAAGCTACTCGGATGTCTAAAAGTGATATCATAAAGCATGGAACCTCAGTCACCTGGTTGGAAACTCAAGGGACTTGAGTTTTCTTGTCCATAAGAGTATGGTGTAGGGGTACTCAAAGGTGTATTAGCATCTTTGCATCTTTCCACCATGTGTTTACATGCAACATAATGTGTTGCCTTCAAATTTTCTTGTGCAGATCCTAAATGGATGTGGTAGGTCTGATGCTACCAATGCTATGCAATAAGCCTAAGGCTCAAAGGTGTGTATACTTGGTCAAAAGCCTTGTATGGGAATTTTATTTATGTTTTTGGTTTCTAGGGGTCCTAGCAGTGTTGTGTGTCCACTTTGTAACCTTTGGTGTGAAGGCAAGTGTGTGATGTAATCATTTGTCCAAAGTTGCCATGATATCATAGGCAAATTTGTAAAAAATGTGAGTTGTGGTTTCCCAACGTCTAGTTGGTTGTACTTGTACATTGGGTGGTGGTTAGAAGTGTTCCTTGGACTCATTTAAACCTAAGGAATAATTCCCAAAGGTTAGATGAAGATTGTGAATGAAATTTATGCTTCCTACTATTCTAAAATTGCAATTTTTACTATATTTTCTTGTGTTCTTGGCTTTGGTATGGATTTGTACGGATATCTAAAAGGGATAATGTCTTGAAAATGTTGTAACAGTGAATCACCTTCCATTTGTTGTAGGTTTGAGGTCTTGAAAACCTAATGTTGAGGAGTAATTAAATTTTCTTTCTTGCTACCTGGAAGAAACCCCAAAAATCAGGGTTTGGATGCAAAAGGTGTCATTATTCAACATTCCTCTATGGGAATGGATTGAAACTCTAGGGAATGTTGTTTCACCATGTATACTAACTATTTTTCTTAATTTTGGAAGCATTAGATTCCATCTTTCACTTTTGGAGTGATGCCCTAGACTTGACATTACCTATGTGGCAAGTCTGTGAAGTGAAGGATTGATTGAATCCTTGGTGCAATGGACAAAATAGTGGTCACAAATTGCATGGAGGGGACCATTAGACATGTGCATACATTATCCTAAAGCCCAAAATTCATTCCCATTTGACTGGTGAAGGCTTTGAGACCTAAATCCTCTATATCGACTAATTAGGCTAAAATAGGCATTGTAGGGTTTGAACAATTACACTCAAAACCCAGATGCAAAAGTTTGAAATCCTTTAGAGGGTCCAAATAGGTGTATGAATATCACATTTTTTCAAGGGGTTGTTTAGAGAGGTTTATAGATAAAGAGGAAGAAGCCCAAACAGATGCCTAATTGCTTGTAGCCCTATTTTCTAGGTCACTAAGAAAAAAAGGCACAAAGGGCTTGTAAGAAAAAATTGAAGAGGTCTAAGTCAATTCAAGTACCATTTCAACATGTTCAAACACCCACACATGACATATTCTATCATTTGATCAAAAGGTCATGTTGGCAAGGGGCTTGGGGTTGTGAGGTGTCTTAGTTTAGGGGTTGAGTGTATTGGAGTAGGAGTCTCCTTGTGATACCAAGTTGTCCTGAGTGGATTTATCCTTGGGAAGGATCAAGGACAAGCTTAAGAACCTTTGGAAGGTTGTAGGTATTGGACCATTAGATGGTGCCAAGTGCTAACCCATAGAAAAAACCACAAAAATTTATCATTAACTCCAAACCCTATGCATCAGGTACACATCTAGAATCCTCCCCCTTTCATGCTTTCAGTATCTTAGTTTTAGATCTGCAAGTTTGTTCAATTTCAAGTTCATTTATGCTTAACTCTTTATCTCCTAGTCTAATTGATCATTCAAACCCTAGTTTTTCTCATCATTTGCAACAAGAGGAATATAAACCATAAGAGGTAGTCATTGGCTATATTTTTCTCATAAGAAGTAGCCAAAGTGAGTTATCTCCTTAGGCTCTTTCATATTCCCAATGTGTTGGAAAAAGTGGGATTAGGTCCTAGTCACCCGATCTTGCTTTTCCCGCCACCACACTTCTGTAGAAAATTCAAAGGAAACCCCTCCAACAACAACTCTATGATTGTTCTAGGAGAGAACAAATTTAATGGAGAGCTACTCATCATGCCCTCATACATTTTCCATGAACTTTTCCACCCCACCTCCGACATGACAGTTCAAAACCACAACGTCCTTCTTGAAGTCATCAGTTTTATCTGGCTCATAAAGAACCGTGTCACCTCCCATGGAAAAATCACAGATGTTGATAGCCAAGGATTTTTATTGAGCCCTCAACATAAACTCTTTAGTAGAAAAGGTAAACAAAAAAAATTGCCTTGTCAAAATGAGATTATTCTTAACATAAATGTTAAATTTTTTGAAATCATGCAAGCCATCGATGAAATAATTGCCAGAAATATCCACTAGATAAGAAGAAGAATGCAAAAGTTTAATCCAAACTTTTGAAGTGATATTGGATATTAAAAGTGTCACCTTGTAATCAGGGCTTAAGCAATGAACATTAAGTAGACACCCACATGTCCAACCAAGCTCAATCCGTTCCTTGAGCTCACATTTCTCTAGAGGTTTCACATGTATTGTAGCTTGAGTAATCTGTATGATTAAAAGAAACACATAGAAACAGTGCCAACAAATGATGGTGAGGTGGACATCACAAATCGTAGCCCAATTAATAGTCCACATAATATAATCATTAGTGAAAATCAGCATTAGAATGAGTGCAATGCCCTACTAGGAACCCTATAGGGGAACAATACATCTAGGCAACAAAAAGGTGGAATAATTTATTTTTTCAAGATTAAGTGCATTAATTATAGCATTGTTGCATGTTTATTAACACAACAAAAGTCTAACACATGATATCCTAAAGGGTTACCAATGAATCTTACTTTGAAACTAAACAACTTCAAAAGTTTAATCCAATTATCTATCTAATCAAGAAATTCAATTGCAATTAATAAAACCATTCTTATAATACTGAATTCCATATTGAAAGATGTAAAGTGTTACATTATATTTATTTCCAATGATTCATTTACACATAAGAAGAAAGATAACTGAAATACTATACATCCCATTGAATTAAGATTACAATATTCCATAATTATGTAGCTTCCAATAATACAAATGAAGTACATAGGTTACAATTCCAAGGTTACAAAGTTTATTGATACAATGACCACATGATCTCAAATATACAATAATCTCGAACAAGAGCTAATACAAGAGTCACCAACCAAGAAACACTATATATATAATATATATATATATTAAACATAACACAAATAAATAAATAAATGAATTCTTCATTAATAATGGAGGCATGCAAACCAGGGAGGCGAAATTAATTGTTTCTCTGGTAGACTTTTTTTGCTACCCTATGGTAGCAATGCTACCTTATGGTAGCAGGTCCTACCACTGGTAGTACTGCTACCATCGATAGCAAGCTACCGACCTCCTCCCCATTTGACTTTTCTTTTTTAAAAAATATTAAAATAAATTTTAATTTAACACAAAGATTAAACATTTCAATACTCTCTTTTTTTTTTAAAGGAAAATTTCAACAAAGATTTTCAAATCTCAACATCCCCACTCCGAGACAATAGAGTCTAATAAAACACAACATAAAAATAATTATTAAACCCTACAAAACCCCATTTCTTTAACCAAAATTTTCCTCCATAATCCCAATTTTTCTTTTAACCCAAATTCTAATTTTTTTTTCTCAACCAGGAAGAACACAACATCGCATAACACACAGAGAAAATTATATGGAACAAAGGAGGGTAAATCTGGCAAAACTTTGCCAGCATAACCCCCTATAATTTCACAATATCAAGCTAAATAATACAGAAAGGAAATAATAAAACATTTAAACAAAAACAAAAATAAGACTCAACCAGAAATATTTTTCTTTTACAATACACACTAGAAAACTATAGAGAAAGGAGAAATACTTGAGCTAATATAAAAAAAAAACAATAACTAGGCAGAAGCTATCCAACCTTGGAAAGCTTTCCTGGAGATCTTGAGGAAGAGCTCCTGCAATCAGATATCCATGCCAATCCTCACTTCTCCAACATGCATCCAAGAAAATTTTGAAATTTCTTCCTTCAGACTGATGCCTCCTTCCCGTGAACTCTTCTAAAAAATAAAAAAAAATTTGAAAAAAATCTTTTACCCAAACCTTTCTAGGTTGAAAATATTTCCCTTTTTCCCAAAATATAATATTCCATTTTAAAACTAAAAAGGATTTTATTTTCTAATCCCACAAAAAAAATTGAAACTACAATTTCCCAAAAATCATTACTTTCCCCCCCCTTTTTTTTTCTTTTCTCATGCACATTTATTTAACTTTCTAAAAAAATATTAAAGGAAAGTAAATTTACTTTATTTTATTTATTTCTACTTTATTTTTAAAATCTAGAGAACAATAAATTCATTTAATTTAATTTATTTTCCCACTAAAGTTTAAATAAAATTATACTTCTAAAATAATGCAATTTGCAAACTAATAAAGGAAAGTAATTTTATTTTTTTAAATCTAGAGAACAATAAATGCAATTAATTTATTTTCTACTAAATTTGAATAAAATTATATTTCTAATATAATGCAATTCGCAAGTAAATTTAATCACTTCACTTGATTAATTAAATACATAATCACCTAAGCATTATAATTCATAAATTAAAAATGCTAACTATAAAGTGATGCCATAACTCAAATAATTAATCTAATCTACTAAGGCACACAAACCAAGAAGACCCAAACAAGGACTTTGAAAATCTCAAACAAACTAACTCGACAGCCAAACAAAACCAAAAGGGATGACCGACTGACGACACTCACAAGAGTGTAACTAAGGTACAATTAGGGTCAACCACTATCTCCTCCACTCCCATCAAACAAGTAAGGCACACTCAGACCTGTGAAGCCAGGTGGAGACGATACCCCATACCTAACCGATACTTGTACTTACAATGACCTGCATCATCAAACCACATATGCATATATACAAATATAGAATACAGGGCACACACACTGATGAAGGAGAATCATGACGTTCCTTGTCTCATTGGAGTGAGTGAAGGAAAATCATCCCCTCACATCCAATACACTCATATACACGCAACATATAATTACACATTACATAGATAAAGTAAAGTGTTAGTACATAGCAATAATTCATTAAATACCATAAATCACAAGTACTGAAATACTGTAAATAAATTATGCATCTCATATCTAGATAAAGCATGAAATAATGTCATATAAGTCTGAATAACATAATGGTAATGTATCCACTGAAAGTAAACAATAGTAAAATATGAGTCTAATAAGTTCAATCGAGGAGGGGTACTACATTCTCCCCTCCAAAACTAGGCTTACTCTTGGAAGCTTAAAACAGATAAGAATAGAGCTCTCTCATCTTCGCTGCATCCTCCCAAGTCATCGAGGTCTCATCATTTGGGTCCCATAGGACCCTTACCTGGTCGATAGTATGACCCCTGAGGGTCAAATCCTGACACTGAAGAATGCACACAGGCTCCATGGAAAGTTGTTTGTCCTCGACCTACAAAGAGTTCCAATCAAGAACATGTGTCACATCAGGATGATAAGGCTGAAGAACTAAAACATGAAAGACATTGTGGATGCGTGATAGACTTGGTGGCAAGGCAAGGTGGTAGGAAACATGTCCTATCCTCTCAAGGATCTCAAAAGGGCCAACAAACCGAGGTGCCAACTTAGTACCCTTTCCATAACGGATCAAACTCTTCCGCGGATGCACTCTCAAGAACACATGGTTGCCAAAAGAAAACAGATGATCTACCCTATGAGCATCTGCATACTTCTTCTACCTATCCTATGCAGCTACCAAATTCTCATGAATCCTCTCAACCTACTGCTCCATCTATTGAAGAATATCCGGTCCTATAAGCACCCTGTCATCTAGCCGATCCCAACTCAAAGGAGTGTGGCAAGGATGACCATACAGTGCCTGAAATTTCTCATTAACTCCAAACCCTATGCATCAGGTACACATCTATAATCCTCATTAACTCCAAACCCTATGCTTTCAGTATCTTAGTTTCAGTTCTGCAAGTGTGTTCAATTTCAAGTTCATTTATGCTTCATTCTTTATCTCCTAGTCTAGTTGATCATTCAAACCCTAGTTTCTCTCATCATTTGTAACAAGAGGAATAGAAACCCTAAGAGGTAGTCCTTGGCTCTCTTTTTCTCACAAGAACTAGCCAAAGTGAGCTATCTCCTTAGGCTCTTTCATATTCCCAATGTGTTGGAAAAAGTGGGATTAGGTCCTAGTCACCCGATCTTGTTTTTCCTGCCACCACACTTCTGTAGAAAGTTCAAAGGAAACCCCCCCAACAACAACTCTATGATTGTTCCAGGAGAGAAAAAATTTAATTGAGAGCTACTCATCATGCCCTCATAGATTTTCCATGAACTTTTCCACCCCGCCTTCGACATGACAGTTAGAAACCACCACACCCTTCTTGAAATCATCAGTTTTATCTGGCTCATAAAGAACCGTGTCACCTCCATGTAAAAATCATAGATGTTGATAGCCAAGGATTTTTATCAAGCCCTCAACATAAACTCTTTAGTAGAAAAGGTAACCAAAAAATATTTCCTTGTCAAAATGAGATTACTCTTAACATAAATGTTAAAAATTTTGAAATCATGCAAGCCATCGATGAAATAATTGCCAGAAATATCCACTGGATAAGAAGAAGAATGTGAATGTTTAATCCAACCTTTTGAAGTGATATTGTATATTAAAAGTGTCACCTTGTAATCAAGGCTTAAGAAATGATCATTAAGTATACACCCACATGTCCAACCAAGCTCAATCCGTTCCTTGAGCTCACATTTCTCTAGAGGTTTCACATGTATTGTAGCTTGAGTAATCTATATAATTAAAAGAAACACATAGAAACAGTGCCAACAAATGATGGTGAGGTGGACATCACAAATCATGGCCTAATTGGTAGTCCACATAATATAATCGTTAGTGCAAATTAGCATTAGACCAAGTATAATGCCCCACTAGGAACCCTATAGGGAAACAACACATCTAGGAAACTAAAAGGTGGAATAATTTTTTTTTTTAAAGATTAAGCACATTAATTATAACATTGCATGTTTAGTAACACATCAAAAGTATAACACATGATATCCTAAAGGGTTACCAATTAAGATTACTTCAAAACTTAACAACTTCAAAAGGTTAATCCAATTATCCATCTAATCAGGAAATTCAATTGCAATTAATAAAACCATTCTTATAAAATTGAATTCCATATTGAAAGATGTAAAGTGTTACATTATATTTATTTTCAATTATTCATTTACACATAAGAAGAAAGATAACTGAAATACCATACATCCCACTGAATTAAGATTACAATATTCCATAATTACATAGCTTCCAATAATACAAATGAAGTACATAGGTTACAATGCCAAGGTTACATAGTTTATTGATATAATGACCACATGGTCTCAAATATACAATAATCTCGAACAAGAGCTGATACAAGAGTCACCAACCAAGAAACACCATATATATAAAATATATTAAACATAACACAAATAAATAAAAAACTGAATTCTTCATTAATATTGGAGGCACACAAACCAGGGAGGTGAAATTAATTGTTGCCCTGGTAGCCTTTTTTTGCTACCCTACAGTAGCAGGTACTACCACAGGTAGTACTGCTACCTTAGAGTAGTAGGTGCTACCTTAGGGTAGCAGGTGTTGCCACCGGTAGTACTGCTACCATTGGTAGCAAGCTACCGACCTCCTCCCCATTTGACTTTTCTTTTTTTTTTCTTTCTTTTTTTTAAAATTAAAATAAATTTTAATTTAACACAGAGATTAAACATTTCAATACTCTTTTTTTTTTAAAAGGAAAATTTCAACAAAGATTTTCAAATCTCAACATCCCCACTCCGAGACAACAGAGTCTAATAAAACACAACATAAAAATAATTATAAAACCCTTCAAAACCCCATTTCTTTAACCAAAATTTTCCTCCATAATCCCAATTTTTCTTTTAACGCGAATTCTAATTTTTTTTTCTCAACCAGGAAGAACACAACATCGCATAACATAGAAAAAATTATATGGAACGAAGGAGGGTAAATCTGGCAAAATTTTGCCAGGATAACCCCCTATAATTTCACAATATCAAGCTAAATAATACATTAAGGAAATAATAAAACATTTAAACATAAACTAAAACAAGACTCAACCAGAAATATTTTTCTTTTACAATACACACTAGAAAACTACAAAGAAAGGAGAAATACTTGAGCTAATATATATATATAAAAAAAATAACCAGGCAGAAGCTATCCAACCTTGGAAAGCTTTCCTGGAGATCTTGAGGAAGAGCTCCTGCAATCGGATATCCATGCCAATCCTCACTTCTCCAACATGCATCCAAGAAAATTTTGAAATTTCTTCCTCCAGACTGTTGCCTCCTTTCTGTGAACTCTTCTAAAAAATAATTTTTTTTTTTTAAATATCTATTACCCAAACCTTTCTAGGTTGAAAATATTTCTCTTTTTCCCAAAATATAATATTCCATTTTAAAACTAAAAAGGATTTTATTATCTAATTCCACAAAAGAAATTGAAACTGCAATTTCCCAAAAATTATTACTTCCCCCCCCCCCCCCCTTTTTTTTTCTTTTCTCATGCCCATTTATTTAACTTTCTAAAAAAATATTTAAGGAAAGTAAATTTACTTTATTTTATTTATTTATACTTTATTTTTAAAATCTAGAGAACAATAAATTCATTTAATTTTATTTATTTTCCCACTAAAGTTTAAATAATATTATATTTCTAAAATAATGCAATTTGCAAACTAATAAAGGAAAGTAATTTTATTTTTTAAAATCTAGAGAACAATAAATGCAATTAATTTACTTTCTACTAAATTTAAATAAAATTATATTTCAAATATAATGCAATTTGCAAGTAAATTTAATCACTTCACTTGATTAATTAAATACATAATCACCTAAGAATTATAATTCATAAATTAAATATGCTAACTATAAAGTGACGCCATAACTCAAATAATTAATCTAATCTACTAAGGCACACAAACCAAGAAGACCCAAACAAGGGCTCTGAAAAAGTCAAACAAACTGACTCGATGGTTGAACAAAACCAAAAGGGACGACCGACTGACGACACTCACAAGAGTGTAACTAAGGTACAATTAGGGTCAACAATTATCTCCTCCACTCCCATCAGACAAGGCACACTCAGACCTGAGAAGCCAGGTGGAGATGATACCCCATACCTACCCAAGTACTTGTACCTACAATGACTTGCATCATCAAACCATATATGCATATATACAAATATAGAATACATGGCATGCACACCGATGAAGGAGAATCAAGACATTCCCTATCTCACTGGAGTGAGTGAAGGAAAATCATCCCCTCGCATCCAATACACTCGTAGACACGCAACATATAATTACACATTGCATAGATAAAGTAAAATGTCAGTACATAGCAATAATCCATAAAATACCATAAATGACAAGTACTAAAATACTATAAATAAATTATGCATCTCATATCTAGATAAAGCATGAAATAATGTCATATAAGTCTGAATAACACATAATGGTAATTTATCCACTGAAAGTAAACAATAGTAAAATATGAGTCTAATATGTTCAATCGAGGAGGGGTACTACATTCTCCCCCTCAAAACTAGGCTTACTCCTAGAAGCCTAAAACATATAAGAATAGAGCTCTCTCATCTTCATTGCATCCTCCCAAGTCACTGAGGTCTCATCATTTGGGTCCCATAGGACCCTTACCTGGTTGATGGTACGACCCCTAAGGGTCAAATCCTGATGCTGAAGAATGCACACGGGCTCCATGGAAAGTGTCTGTTCTCGACCTGCAAAGTGTTCCAATCAAGAACATGTGTCACATCAGGATGATAAGGCTGAAGAACTGAAACATGAAAGACATCGTGGATGCAGGATAGACTCGGTGGCAAGGCAAGACAATAGGAAACATGTCCTATCCTCTCAAGGATCTCAAAAGGGCCAACAAACTGAGGCACCAACTTAGTACCCTTTTCATAATGGATCACTCTTCCATGGATGCACTCTCAAGAACACACAGTCGCAAATAGAAAATTGATGATCTATCCTATGAGCATCTACATACTTCTTCTAGCTATCCTGTGCAGTTACCAAATGCTCACAAATCTGCTCAACCTGTTGCTCCATCTCTCAAAGAATATCTTGTCCTATAAGCACCCTATCCTCTAGCCAATCCCAACTCAAAGGAGTGCGGCAAGGATGAACATACAATGCGTGAAAGGGGGACATACCTATGGAGCTATGATATCCATTGTTATAAGCAAACTCCACTAGATAAATATAATCCTCCCAGTGCGACTGCTAGTCCATAACATACATGTGAAGCATGTCCTCCAAAACCTGATTCACTCACTCGGTTTGACCATCTGTCTCTAGGTGATAAGATGAACTAAAGTTCAACTGAGTCCCCAAAGAATGCTGAAGTGAGGTCCATAATGCTGAGTTAAAGATAGGATCTCTATCAGAAATGATTCACCTAGGAATCCCATGCAATCTCACCACATCTTCCAAGAAGACTCGTGCCACCACTATTGTCATATAGGAAGCTCGAATATGAACAAAATGAGCAACCTTTGTCAATCTATCAACAATGACCATGATAGCATCATGACAACGTGAAGAGATAGGCAACCCAATAATAAAATCCATGGAAATGATATCCCATTTCCAATCCGGTACCAAATTAGGCTATAAAAGCCTTGTTGGGTGCTGATGCTCCACCTTCACCCGCTGACACTCTAAACACTTTGACACAAAATTAGCAATGTGCGTTTCATACCAGCCCAATGATAAATCTGTCTAAGATCTGCGCGCATCTTCTTGACACTTGGATGTGCCGAATAAACTGCACGAAGGGCCTCAATCATGATCAAAACACGTAGACCCTATAAAGGAGGTACATAGATCCATCCAAGGTGATGAAGAAGTCCATCTGCCTCAAGGTTATATCTAGAAAATCTACCCTCTAATAGCCTTCTAGACTCCATCATGGCTCTAACATCCTAATACCAAGTATCCTGAGGAAGAACTCCAAGAATTCTCCCTCTCAAGTCTACTCCAAGGGAAAATGTTGAAACTTCATGCTGCCTGCGACTCAAAGCATCTGCCACCACGTTCTCTTTCCCCTGAATATAATGAACCTCAAAATCATACTCATAGAGGAATTCCATCCATCTCCGTTGTTGAGCATTCAAGTTAGGCTGCATGAAGATATACTGCAAACTGCGATGATCACTATGCAGCTCAAACCGATGCCCTAATAGAAAATGTTGCCATCTAACCAAAGCATGCACTATAGCTGCCAACTCCAAATCATGAACTAGATAGTTCAACTCATGGTTCTTGAGTTTGTGAGACTCATAGGCAACCACACATCCATCCTGCATAAGCACTGCACCCATACCTTCTAAAGAGGCATCGATGCATACCATAAAATCTCTAGATGGATCAGGAACTACCAAAATTAGAGTACCAACAAGGATTTCCTTTAAGGTACGAAAAGCTGACTCACATTGCTCTGACCAAACAAACTTCTTCCCTTTCCTCTGAAGAGAAGTGATCGGGTGCCCTATCTGGGAAAATCCATGAACAAAGTGATGGTAATATCCGGCCAAACCCATAAAACTCCAAACTTCTGAAACATTGGTCGGTGTTGTCTAGTCAACAATGGCTTGGATCTTTGAAGGATCCATGGATACACCTTCTCCTGAAACCACATGACCAAGATAGTTCACCTCTGACTGGAAGAAGTCACACTTTGCTAGATTGGCATAAAGTTGATTCTCTCTCAAGCACTGTAACACCTGACGCAAGTGACCCTCATGATCTTCCATAGATCTAGAATAAATCAGTATGTCATCCAAGAACACAAGGACAAAATGATCAAGGTAGGTATGAAAAATCCCATTCATGAAGCTCATGAAGACTGAAGGCACATTTGTCAACCCAAACGACACCATTGTGAACTCATAGTGTCCATAACGAGTATGAAATGTCATCTTATGAATATATGCATCTTGAATGCACAATTGATGGTACCCAAATTTCAAATAAATCTTAGAGAACACCTTGGCTCCCTTTACTAGATCAAAAAGATCATCTATATGAGGCAATGGATATCGATGCCGGATGGTTACCTTATTCAGTTGTCAGTAATCAATGCATAACCAAAGAGAACCATCCTTCTTCTTAAAGAGATAACAAGCGCACCCCAAGGAGAAAAACTAGGATGAATGAACCCCTTGGCCAATAATTCTTCTATCTGCAACTTCAAATCACTCAACTCCTGAGTAGTCATTCGATATGGAGCTCTCAAAATAGGTTCTTCTCCAGGAACCAAGTCAATGCGAAAGTCATATCTCGCTTTAAAGGCATACCAAGAATATCCAACAGAAACAGATTAGCATACTCTTGAAGAATAGGGTGACCATCAAGAGTGATTTCTTGACTCTCTTTTTCATCCACATCCTCAAGAGTAACTACAAAATGCTGACACCCTCTACACATGCACCGCTTAAGTTGCATAGCGAAAATCATACATAGGGATGGCAGTCTCTGAAGTCCAATAATATCCACTTCCCTGCCAAGGTCATCTAAACACTCCACTATCTTCTTGTGGCAGTCTACACGAGCACTGTGAGATGAAACCCAATCCATCCCCAACACCACTCCATACGAACCCAAAGGAATGATCCGAAGGTCAATTGAAGTAACTACGTTCCCTAGGTCCAACTCATAATAGGGAATAAAGGCATCTATAGAAACACGCACACCTATAGCCAATTCTACTTGCCACCTATCTGCCTGTTTAGCAAACACGAGTCCGCACTGCTCCACAATGGATGAAGAAATGAAAGAATCTGAAGCACTAGAATTAAAGAGTACAGAGATAGTAATTCCACACAACACACCTGCTGCTTCAATAACTGTACCCTGATGATCATCTTGGCAGTCATCAACCACTGCAAACACTCTATGGGGTCTACCTGCATCCCCTACTATAGGCTCTGATGTTGCTAGCCTCTGACTACTTTTCTGGTGAGAATGCTTATGGCACTACGTGGCTATGTGACCAAACTTCCCACAAGAGAAGCAAGCTCCCCTACTTGGTCCTCTACTTCCTATCAACCCACTAGACTATTGGAAGCTTCCCCTGCTAGGGGCATGAGATGCACTCTATGAGGATTGCCCTGAAGGACCCTATTTGCTCCTCTACTAGTTCTTGTTCTTCCTATACTAAGAATTGTCACCCTGCTAGCCCTAGAACTATTTTGGTCTCAGTGGCTGGCTGGGACTAGTTCCCATGAACTCTGGGTCCACTAAAAGGTGCACTACTAATCTGCACTCCTGACTAACCACCATGTGCATGACTAAGGTTCTACTCTACCAACCTGGCTTTCGCCACAACTACCTCAACTGAAGCTAGCTCAAACACTCTCACTCCTCTGGTGATGCGGTCATTTAGACCCCTCAAGAAGTATTGAACAAGCATTACCTCATCATTACCAATCCTGACATACTATTTAAGCTCATAGAACCTATGCTCAAACTGGTCTACTAACATACCATACTGACGCAAAGCATAGAACTTGTATGCTTGAGTCTGCCTCCACTAGGGTGAGAGAAATCGTGCCCTGAATCTCTCCAAAAATATCTCCCATAATACGGTGTTAATGCACACACGGATCTTCTCCTCCTCTGATCTCCACTAGATCGAAGCAAAAATATTGAGATGCATGATAGCACATCGCACCTTGGTGTTGCTACTATATGGGAACATAGCAAAACACCGATCCAAATTGATAAGCCAGGTCTCTGCCTCAAGAATGGTACCCTTACCATCAAAGAAGGGAGGGTTGGACCTCATCAAGTCCTTTATGTGACCCAGGGAAGCATGCGTGGGTGGTGGTGAAGGACTATGACGGTTAGAACCACAGCCCTATCCTCCACCTCTGCCTTTATTACGACCACCCATACGGCCACCTCCCCTAGCTTTCCTAGCCATGACTTAACACTACAAAAGAGAAAACGGTTCAAATCTATGGCAAGGATAAAACAAGAGAAACACAAACATTAAGACCTAAGCAAAAAGGTCAAACTGAATGGGCTCACTACAAACCCAAAGTACCCAGTGTTGAAACTTGGGCTCTCATACCAAATGTAATGCCTCGCTAGGAACCCTATAGGGAAACAACACATCTAGGCAACTAAAAGGTGGAATATATATATTTTTTAAAAGATTAAGTGCATTAATTATAACATTGCATGTTTATTAACACATCGGAAGTCTAACACATGATATCCTAAAGGATTGCCAACAAAGATTACTTCGAAACTAAAAAACTTCAAAAGGTTAATCCATTTATCCATCTAATCAAGAAATTCAATTGCAATTAATAAAACCATTCTTATAAAACTGAATTCCATATTGAAAGATGTAAAGTGTTACATTATATTTATTTTCAATGATTCATTTACACGTAAGAAGAAAGATAACTGAAATACCATACATCCCATTGAATTAATATTACAATATTCGATAATTACATAGCTTCCAATAATACAAACGAAGTACATAGGTTACAATACCAAGGTTACATAGTTTATTGATACAGTGACCACATGGTCTCAAATATACAATAATCTCGAATAAGAGCTGATACAAGAGTCACAAACCAAGAAACACCAGTGAAGCCGATCCTTGCATGAAGGTATGAACACAAAAATCCGATGGGAAGTGGCACTACCACCTGACCATGTGATCCCAAGGTGGAATCACTCCACCATGTTGGGAGATAGTAGAAGACCCTGTAGCAAGCAAAACAAGACAAGTACAATAGTATAACATGACTCCGCAAAACTCATGTGACTCAACTCACAAACATTAATGACCTTAAGGAGAGAGTGTCATCGCATGGCTTAAGGTGGTTACCCTAGGTAGGCCTCCATAGGTCCCGACCCCCATCCTAGGTTATCCTGGTACCCTCTCCCAAACCCCCGGCTCCATCTAAGCATCATGTAGACCCTACCAATCCCTTCATGAAGACAAGGTGGTAGGTTTTCCATTCCAAGCCTTCTCACCACATCTTGAGCCTATACAAGTGGTCAAGCATGTGTGAGGTACATTATCTTAATTAAATATTTTAGCTACCCACCCCCTAATCAATTATTAGGTTATCACTTCTTAACTGACTTTCGAGGGGTTATCCTGCCATCCTCTTTGGGCACAGCCCCCGCTTGAAAGCCACTCTCTCTCATAGGACACTAACAAGAATGGTCTCTCTACGAGAATTCTATGGTGAAACTGACAACCATATCTAATCCTAACAATCTATAGGTGAAGAATACACCAATCATAAACCTAGGATTGACCATTTGGAATAAAACACACAATGGCTCACATCAACAGGTTTACACAACAACATCTGACCAAGGGGTATACACAACCTTTACAACATGACAACCACTCGAAAATAGGTTTACAACGAAATATGCTTTTACCCAAAAATCCATTTATTCTAAAGATCCTATAACAGGCAATCTTTTTAAAACAATACAAAGCATTAATTACTTGCAAATACGGATATTTCAAAAAAATAGAAAATACATTTTTATTGATAAAATAATAGTAGAGTTGTTATTTGCTTAATAAGGCTAAATTTAAACACATAAAAATTAATCCCCTAACCTATTTCCATGATTTAATAAATAATCTAAATTTATGCTTTTCTGAAAATAACTAAATTCTGAATTAATTATATATATACAATAATATAATATATGTATATGAAAATATATACTAACCAAATATACATCATATACATATATTCATATTAAAAAATATATATATCTATTAACACATAAATTTATTTGCACAAAAATTCATGATACTCAAATAATAAAATGCCTAAAATTTAAAAACATATATATAAATATATATTATATATATATATATATATATATGTTAAACATAACACAAATAAATAAAAAATGAATTCTTCATTAGTACTGGAGGTACGCAAACCAGGGAGGCGAAATTAATTGTTGCCCTGGTAGCCTTTTTTTGCTACCCTACAGTAGCAAGTACTACCGCAAGTAGTACTGCTACCGCACGGTAGCAGGTACTACCACCGATAGTACTACTACCGTATGGTAGCAAGCTATCGACCCCCTCCCCATTTTGACTTTTCTTTTTTTCTTTTTTTAAATTTAAAATAAATTTTAATTTAACACAGAGATTAAACACCTCAATACTCTCTTTTTTTTTTAAAAGGAAAATTTCAACAGAGATTTTCAAATCTCAACATCCCCACTCTGAGACAACAGAGTCTAATAAAACACAACATAAAAATAATTATAAAACCTTGAAAAAACCCCATTTCTTTAACCAAAATTGTTCTCCATAATCCCAATTTTTCTTTTAACCCAAATTCTAATTTATTTTTTCTCAAGCAGGAAGAACACAACATCACATAACACACATGGAAAATTTTATGGAACAAAGGAGGGTAAATCTGGCAAAATTTTGCCAGCATAACCCCCTATAATTTCACAATATCAAGATAAATAATACCAAAAGGAAATAATAAAACATTTAAACATAAACAAAAACAAGACTCAATCAGAAATATTTTTCTTTAACAATACACACCAGAAAACTACAGAGAAAGGAGAAATACTTGAGCTAATATATATAAAAAAAAAAAACTAGGCAGAAGCTATCCAACCTTGAAAGTCTTCCTAGAGATCTTAAGGAAGAGCTCTTGCAATCAGATATCCATGCCAATCCTCACTTCTCCAACATGCATCCAAGAAAATTTTGAAATTTCTTCCTCCAGACTGCTGCCTCCTTCTCGTGAACTCTTTCAAAAAATAATTTTATTTTTTTTAAAATATCTTTTACCCAAACCTTTCTAGGTATCCACTAAAAGTAAACAATAGTAAAATATGAGTCTAATAAGTTCAATGGAAGAGGGGTACTACACTGAGATTTTTCAAATTTGAAAATTGCCTTTTCTGACGATACCTGTGAGCCCAAAGGAGACCAAGTGGGTAAAATTAGGGAGGTGGATATCCATGGGGGATTGGAATGTTATACTCTCCTTGAAGGACTAATCTGACATCGAGAGGCAAGGAATTCAAATTCCTCCAACATCTCAGACCCTAGCCAAGAAGGCCGAGCGCTACCAAAGCATCAACAACCCAAATTTATTAGGTTTTCTATCCCAAATATAAATTAACCCTCACAAATATTTTAATTAGTCAAAATAAATTTTAATTAAGACTATTTCCAAAGTGTAACTAATATTAATGTAAATAATAGAAAAGATAAAATATAGTTTTCTATGAAAAATATATAATTGAGAAAAATGTAAATAAAATAAAGAGAAAAAGAAATGTAATATATATAAATATTGTTCTTGTGAATCTATATTAGTTTGAATACTATATCTGGCAAGTATCTTGCTGAGATCAATAAGAATGAACACATGATATTAGTACACTTTGGAAATAGTCTAGTTGATCATTCAAACCCTAGTTTTTCTCATCATTTGCAACAAGAGGAATAGAAACCCTAAGAGGTAGTCCTTGGCTCTCTCTTTCTCACAAGAAGTAGCCAAAGTGAGCTATCTCCCTAGGCTCTTTCGTATTCCCAATATAACGGAAAAAGTGGGATTAGGTCCTAGTCACCCGATCTTGCTTTTCCTGCCATCACACTTCTGTAAAAACTTCAAAGGAAATCCCCCCAACAACAACTCTACGATTGTTCCAGGAGAGAACAAATTTAATGGAGAGCTATTCATCATGCCCTCATATATTTTCCATGAACTTTTCCACCCTGCCTTTGACATGACTGTTCGAAACCATAATGACCTTCTTGAAGTCATCAGTTTTATTTGGCTCATAAAGAACTGTGTCACCTCCCATCGCAAAATCATAGATGTTGATAGCCAAGGATTTTTATTGAGCCCTCAACATAAACTCTTTAGTAGAAAAGGTAACCAAAAAAAATTGCCTCGTCAAAATGAGATTATTCTTAACATAAATGTTTATATTTTTGAAATCATGCAAGCCACCAATGAAATAATTGCCAGAAATATCCATTGGATAAGAAGAAGAATGTGAAAGTTTAATCCAGCCTTTTGAAGTGATATTGGATATTAAAAGCGTCACCTTATAATCAGGGCTTAAGAAATGATCATTAAGTAGACATCCACATGTCCAATCAAGCTCAATCTGTTCCTTGAGCTCACATTTATCTAGAGGTTTCACATGTATTGTAGCTTGAGTAATATACACAATTAAAAGAAACACATAGAAACAGTGCCAACAAATGATGGTGAGGTGTACATCACAAATCGTAGCCCAATTGGTAGTCCACATAATATGATTGTTAGTGCTAATCAACATTAGGCCGAGATTTTTCAAACTTGAAAATTGCCTCTTCCGACGATACCTGTGAGCACAAAGGAGACCAAGTGGGTAAAATTAGGGAGGTGGATATCCATGGGGGATTGGAATTTTATACTCTCCTTGAAGGACTAATCTGACATCGAGAGGCAAGGAATTCAAATTCCTCCAATATCTCAGACCCTAGCCAGGAAGGCCAAGCACTACCAAAGCATCAACAACCCAAATTTATTAGGTTTTCTATCCCAAACATAAATTAACCCTCACAAATATTTTAATTAGTCAAAATAAATTTTATTTAAGACTATTTCCAAAGTGTAACTAATATTAATATAAATAATAGAAAAGATAAAATATAGTTTTCTATGAAAATGTATATAATTGAGTAAGATGTAAATAAAATAAAGAGAAAAAGAAATGTAATATATTTAAATATTGTTCTTGTGAATCTATATTAGTTTGATTCCTATATTTGGAAAGTAGCTTGTTGAGATCAATAAGAATGAACACATGATATTAGTACACTTTTATATATCTAAGGCAAAATATGGAGTTTACAAATATGCATGTTGATTATATTGATATGTGAATGGTTGCTAGTTATTTATTTTTATATATGCCATTAATATAAATCTTACCAAATTTATCAATTGATCTACTTTAGGCTAATATACTAGTGCACTATGTATTTAAATGTTTATGAATCGATCTAGCATGAACATTTGAATGTTGGCCTAAATTTTGGTTCCACTATTGAGACTTGATATACTAACCAACGTGCAATATTAGGTATGTATTAAGTAAAATGTGTTAAGATGAGTCACTAGTTTAGTGTACTATTTGGAGTTTACTCTTCAAGAGGTATCACTTAATGAATTATTACATGAATGGTGTGAGTGTGTGTTGTATGATGATTTGTATGACTTTATATAGAGAGCTATTGATTCATTTGTTTGGATGGTCATCATTATGGTTTTACAAATGTTCAAGAGGATCATTGTGTGTAGTATACCAAATTCCTAACCATGTTGTCTAACTCAAAAAACTAGCTTTGGTGTGGAATCATGTTGTGAATTATTTATAAATGGTGTTTTAGAAAGATATATCTTAAAACCAATTACCACATATTCCTCTTTGGATAAGACACTTAGTTTTTAAGCCCATATTTAAAGAATCACAAGTCAATTGCATTGTTTATTGAGATTTAGGTGATAAGACACCTAACATGGAGTAGACGAAGACCCCATAGTTGGGACACAACAAGAGTGGAATAATAACGAGTTAGTGAAAATGGAAAGAAGTCCTAAGATAGTGCATAATGAGAGATAGAGTGAGAAATGGGAGGCTAAAATCATCATAATAGAAGAATAATTATGAATCAAGTGGATACAATGCAAACCACAAAAGGATTGATATATAAGAGAGAATTAGGGAAGAAGTAGTATTCCATATAGCTGTGAACATCATTAGAGGAAGTATTCTATGTGGAAGCATCTGATCAAATGATATATTGCATTAATTATTATATATTATGTTAACCCTTAACTTGACATAATATATTGACCTGATTATTAACTCTTATCTATGAGATAGATAGTTGTGCTACTAGATTAAATAACTGCTTTGAGTATGATTTTCATTGTTGGATTTGATGCTTTACCTTCAATGTGTGGGATATATTTATATAGTTGTTTGATCCATAGATGGATGTGAAGGAGAATACATGGATTCACTTGAGCATCTTACCTTACCTAGTTCCAATGGTCAAATTAGTCACCCTATGTTTAGTATGGCATGCTGACTTTTTAACCAGTCCTATTCATTTATGAATATAGTAATGCTATTTTTATCTATGCACTTTGCCTCTAATATTAAACATTTATGATTTTAGATCCCTTTGTTGTGGGTAAACCCCTAAAGTTTTTGCATCCTTTGCATATATTTATTTCCAAAATTGCTTTCTATTTTCTTATTTATTGATTTCCACAATCCACAGTATCTCTATCCCAAGGTGCGGTCGAGAAGACACACCCCTGCCCCAATTTTGTTCCCACTTTGCATATCTTCTGTTGTCTCCATTTTTCATTATAGCCTTGTTCACAAAGCTCCATCATGCTATTCCAATTTTAGTTTCTCGAATCATGAAAAGGGTTTCTTATTATTTCAACTACAGTGAGAGCCACTAATTATTTGTTACATGGGTTACTAGAATTTTCATTTGGGAAAATGTTTGAAGCAGGTCTTTTTGCTAATACATTTTCTTGATTCTTTATTCAATGTAAGATTGATTTCTTCATACTTTCAGGTTTTAAATTGAATCTACTCTGAAAAGTATTATAATTATTTGAAGATTTTTCATCTTTCAAAGACCCAGTGGCCTACACTGTTATCTCATTCAGAATGATATTTCCCTCTAGCTTATTTACTTCATTTTTGAAAAGATTCATTGCAATCACAGTTTATTAACATTTACATTTATTTGTTTTCTTATTTCACATGGCTCGCTTTGTGGGTTCCTCTGACAATTTTAGGGCTTTCTAAAGAGCATTAACAATGTTGCCCTGCTATTTGAATTAGGTTTTATGGATTTTCCAAAATTTTAGAGCATTATGGGAAACTTGCAATGTTTTTGTTCTGCAATGTTTTGGGCTGTGCAATATAGTGCATGCTCATGGAAAATTAGCAATGTTTTTGTCATAATATTGATGTAGAGTTTAGGGTTTTGAAGAAAATTTGCTATTTATTTGTTCTCTTATTTAACATGTTTAGCTTTGTGGATTCCTATGAGAATTTTAGGGCTTTCTGAAGAGCATTAACTATTTGAATTAGGTTATGGATTTTACAGAAATTTAAGGACATTATGGAAAACTAGCAATGTTTTTGCTCAACAATGTTTTGGGCTGTGCAATATAGTGCATTGTAAGAAACTAGCAATGAATTAGGCTATGGATTTTACGGCATTATGGAAAAGTAGCAATGTTTTTGTTCAACAATGTTTTGGGCTATGCAATATAGTGCATTGTAGGAAACTAGCAATGAATTAGGGTATGGATTGTATAGAAATTTTAGGGCATTATGGAAAAGTAGCAATGTTTTTGTTCTGCAATGTTTTGGGCTGTGCAATATAGTGCATTGTAGGAAACTAGCAATGTTTTTGATGCTTGCTATTTAATTTTGGTCATATTTAATACAGTTCACAAAACTTAATCTGGTCATACTTTATACAGTTCACAAAACTTAAAGATGTTGCATAAGAGAGTTGTATTGCGTACCTAGAAGTTGTCCCATGACAAGCTCCTTGATACCTAGCTCTAAAACCACTTAAACGATTCCTTCAGAAACCTCCTCTTTCTCAACTATCAAAGTACCACAACATCTAGTATTCTACTTAGAATCCATACCAGATTGATGCGCAAGTATGAATATATCTTGCAATGGTGATTCTCTGTGCTCCTGACTAGTACTTTGGCTCTTTCCTTTGCACTATGCGGGTTTTACAAGGAACAAGTGCAACTTCCATAGTGGGGTCTAATCTTGGCTTGTGTTTTAGTGTCCCTTTTCACTTTATCCATTAGTGTTATTACTGCCACCACTAATTAGGTAAAACTGAAATATATGTATGAAAAATGGTTATCACTAGTACATTCGAGTCAAAATTTCGACGGCAAATCGTCGTCATTCCGACACAATTTCGTTGCACTACCGACAAAAATAGCCGTCGAAAAATTTTTGTCGGAAGTTCTAACTATCCTTGTGGTCATCGCAATTCTGACATCAGCTCCAACCTTTCCGACGGCCGCCATGGATGCTCATACCCAGAAAGAATACCGTCGTGAGCTTGGCCTACCATCAGAATTCCGACATCAAAGGGTAACAATTCCGACAGAGGAGTGTCATCGGATGCACAACATTCTTGTCAGAACTGTCGTGGAGGCCATCATAATTTTAACCCTTTTGTGTTGGAATTAGGACGGCCTCTAGGAGAGTTCCAACAAGGATGTTGTGCATCCGATGACACTCCTCTGTCAGAATTTTCACCCTTTGATGTCGGAATTCCGACGATACGCCGATTTTTCAAAAAAAAAAATTTATAGAAAAAGATTGACATTGGTATCTCTCTTCTATCTCTCTTCTCTATCCCTCCCTACTATCTCTCTTCTCTATCCCTCTCGACTATCTCTCTTCTCTCTCCCCTCTCTAGGTCTCTTTCTCCATCCCTCTCTGGGCTAGCTATCTTCTTTACTCTAGTCTACGATTTCACATTTTTGAGAAAGCATGAATTGTATGGATGGTTTGTTTGTTTCAAATGAAGTATAGTCCAGCCTCCACCAAAATAACAATGACAGTAAGGACTAGTAGAGTAGTTTGTTAGAAGGTTTAGACATTGATAATAGTGTCTAGGTTTTCCCCAATTCTTGAATAGCATCAATAGATAATCATAAGTATAGCAAGGAATAGATTACTTAGAGCTTGTAATGAAGAAGGGTTTTGAATTAAAAAGACAATGATAAGAGTTTTTATACGGTTCAAAACACAAAGACAATCACAACAGAAAATTACAAGTTATAGGGTTACATTGAAATAGAAAGGTGGATTTTAGAATTTTTGTAGTAACATTCACTGTTATATCCACATGAACAGCTCATAGGACTTGTAACAATCAACATGGATAAGAAATGGAAATCCTCTTCTTAGAGTATGGGATCATTGTCAACTTTAGAAGAAGCCCCTTCTTTATTTGAGTAGGTTTGATTGATTATTGAAGAATATATTGTGTTTCTCTATCAATAAATAAGAGGTCTCAAGAAGCTAAAGACAAAGAAAACTAATTGATGGGCAACCTTTTGACTGTCAAGAAGTGATTGCCTTAGATGAAAGTAGTGATAAATGTCACTATCAACAAAAGAACAACCAATAAATGATAAATTTGCAGTGAGATCATAGTGCCTAAATCAGTCTAAAAGCTTATAAGGATCAAAACCAAGCCATATAAGCTTCAAGAACAATTTGAGAGCATCAAAGACATCTACCAGACATTAGAAATTGTCAAATCAATGACACATAGCAGCCTCATTACAATCTTATGTTGTATTAAATAGCAAAAGCCAAGTCTAAGATAGTGTTAGAAGGTGTGTGAGAGTCTTCAACATGGATAACTGATAGGTATAACACTGAGAGCAACAATATATGAGATTTGATGAATGACAGTGGCCATGATATGGAGATGATAGTGTCAAGTATCACTGTCAAAGCATGAATAGAGGTCCTAATCTGAGTCTTTTCAAGAGAGAACAATAAATATGAAGCACCAAGGTCTACAGTCAGATCAAAGACAACCATCTAGCAGCCGAAAAAAGAATCAAAAGGCTGTGAAAGGTCAAAATCATAGTATTTCCATAGCCCATGAAGTTCTAGAAGATGTGCAAGGGCAGTTCATAGTGCAAGGTCATAGGTATTTAGTGTCATAATTATTTTCTTCACCCCCAGATCTTGATGATAGATAAAAGGATGCCATGACACAAAGTGAAAAGTCTATAGCACTGATAAATAGGTTAGCATTATGTCATATGCATACAAGACATCATGAAGCAGATTTGTCTGTAATAAAGTTGCAGCAGTCATCAACTCAAGCATAATGAAGGCATGGACACTGAGCATGCAAAAATATAATTGATAATAGTGGTGAAATGATTAATGTTGTATCACAATTTGATATCAAACTGTCTATGAAGATAGTTGTTGAAAGGTTTAGTGCTGGTTTTAAAGGTGAAAACATTGCATGAGGTCTACCACCATAAAGGAAATACAAAGCTACAAATAAGACAGTGACCATTCAAAGATAAAGCTACAAAGAACTATCAAAGAAACCACAGTCCAATGAAGAATCAAGAGACAACAGGCTTAAGTGTAGTCTCAGATATTTGAAAATGTCATTATGGATAGTTAAGAAAAATAAATGCATTCATGATATTTGCACTCAACAAAAGAGAAGGGTTTGTATTCATCAAAGATTAGTTGAAACACTTGTGAGAGAGAGATCAATATCCATCAAGCCATAAATAAGATAATCACCATTACAAAGCATGATGAGTCAAAAAGGCAATCAAGAATTATCAGTTCAAAGGATCAATAGGTGAATCTTCTCTTGTTGATAATCTCTAGTGATGGTGTATAGGATCCCTGTTCCAATCTCAATGTGCCAAAGCTTGATGAGAAGTCATGGATTAGAAGTTACAAATGCCTTAAATAGTTTTCTATTGAGAGAAGCCATATAGTCAAATCAAGACTCAAATCCACTATGGTAAGATACAAACAACGATGATAGTCAAGGAGTCATTCATTGTAGGGTTTTCATAAAATTTTAGAATATGGTATGAGCAGTCCAAAGAACTATGACACTTCACTGAAAGGAGCAGCATATCAGTCCTTATTGGCATCAAATTATACAAATGACAACTAGGGATGAAGCTACAGGAGACAATCACTATCTTAGTTTAAGACCCTAGAACAATATAGCCCCAATGGAGAAAGCAAAAATCAAAACATAGGAGAAGTCCTAGAATCCCACTAAAATCTTATTTGCAGTCGCAGAGTTGCAAGATCAAAAGCATATAATGGTAAAGATGACCTAGGGTTCTCTTTTTATTATTGAGACAATATTATGTGAATATGATAGTTTACCAGTCCTTGAATGCATGTGAGTAGTCCCAATGAAGAAACAGTACCATCAGGGTATTAGAATAATTTTTGAAACCTGCAATCATGTTAGATAAAACCTGCAATCATGTTAGACAAGTATTGAAAGTATAATTCATAGAGCAACCATTTCAACTAGGTTTAGATAGCATATATTCATAACTATTTCAATTTTATGTGAACTACACAATATCTATAATGCATAATTGGAGTTAAACCATAATAGGGCTTGGATGAGAAACATGATAGGGAACCCAAAGCTGTCCACATGCTAAGCCCAAGAGTGGATATACCATCCCTCTTGGCCCCATGTGGCAGTCTGCCATCCATATGAGGTGGTGTGCTTAGTGGGTAAACTTGTACCTGCCCTCCCTATCCATGCTACCTTATCCACCCTTCTATGATTGAGACCCCTTTAATCACACTTGTAGAGGTTGATGGGGAAACCACAATTACATTATGTATGATCTCCTACCCTATCTCGTTGAATTCATTCCTACACCAAGTGACTATGAACAAAAGCGTAGGTATTTAACAACAATGACATGGTCCATGGACTAGCGATCCTCCTCTTGATACTCCATCTACAAATGAGAACATCTATTGTATACATTGCTACTTCAGAATTACAAGTTGCTTCTTCTAGAACTTTCCATGATTCTTTGCAATAGGATTATATGTCTTCTAGATTCACCCCACTAGGACACATTCATATCAAGCATCTTTACTTTTTTGAAAAGTAGACCACATTTCAGATCTAGATGACACCATAATAACTTTGATTTCCTCTTGCAAGATATTCCTCCATCATGTATTGCTTCATCGAAGTTCAAATTTGCTTCTTCAAGGGCTCTCAATGATTCTCTATATAGGATTCTTCGTGTCTATGAGATCCACTTCATTGGGAGGCCTACTTAAACATTTCACATCTATTTGTGGACTCTCACCTTTCAAACATTTCACATCTTATTGAGCTTCTCTTTGTTTCGAGAATAGTTTAATATTCTCTACTTAACAGGACCAACCACGTGAAGGTGGAAGCTCATTTGGCCCCTGCCCCCCCCCTAACATCACTCTAAATTCCCCGTTAACATCTAACATTCATTCATTCTTTCATCCATTATTAAAATATAACATTCATTCATTATCACATAACATTCATTAACACATAAAATTCATTAACTTTCATTAAAATGCAACATTCATCAATAATCATCAACACATATCATTCATGAACATTCATTAGCACATAATTACATTCATTACACATAAAAATCAGTCATTATCAAATAAGGTAGATTACAATCATTTCTTTCTTTGTTTTTTCTTTGAAGCTATGAAAAGACTAAGTGGAACATCGGTTTCTTCATCATTTCCCCCATCTTCGGATGTTCTGCCCTCTTCTCATGCTCTTGATGTATGCCTAGTCCTATACAAAGGACGAGGATGTTGAACCAAAGGGGGGTCCTCTGCAATAACAAAGAATTGGGTTAAATTCAAAACATTTTTTTATTATTGTTACAAGTATTTCATTAATTTAAAGAACACAACCGTTACACTCTTTACCTGATGGGGCCACATCATCTTCCACATCATTTTGTCTAGCCTCAACCTCTACATGCTGAGCACCCTCTAGATCCTCTGGAGTTGAAATATGAAACGTTACATTAATCAATACACCAATTGCAATTATATTTGTTTAAAGGAATAATAGTGGTCCTCTTTACTTGATTGGGGAACATCACATTCCTAATGTTGTCTACCCAGATCATGCTCCACTTGGTCACCACCGACTACATGCTCTAAAATATTAACAATAAAGGTTACATTAATTACTACACTAATTTTCAATTTAAGATGTTTAATTGTATTAATAATTACATAAAAAAATTTGAATAGCAAATGAATACCTCCACTACTAGGATGCACATCTGGACCTTCATGTATAGGTTCTGTTCCACGATTATCATGTTGCATTCCAATGTCACGCACAGTGTTATCATTGCTTGCTTATTTAAAAAAAATATAGTCACTTTATGTTGAAACTTAACATCAAATAGATTATTGGTTAAGTATTCAATTTGAAATAATTTTCATTTAGCTTAACTACCGTTGTGACAGATGCATCAGAATCTCGTGTTTGCCCACTCAATTCTCGTAGCCATTCAGCCACGGCTATATAGCCTTGCTGGTAGCCAATTCTCTTGTCATCTTCCGTGGGTGCTCTATTGAATTTAGAGCCCTGCATTTTTGCTTAGTATTGTGAATTTTGCTTGTATTGTTTGATAAAAAAAAAATTGTTTACAATTTATAAATATTTTGATGTGATACTTAATTTACTGATTCTTACAATTCGTGCGGCAAGTTTCATATAGCCACTAGAGCCGAGTTTGTGTTGCCCATTCTTTTCTTGTCTTGCCTTGGTTTCCTTTGACGTGTGACTCAATCTATGAAAATTTTGAAATATGTTAGATTATATAAATATAATGAATAATTAGTACATATTCACATTCTTAATAGTATCACATAACTTCTTCTGGCATTTGGTGGTGTATTTCCTTTTTTCCTTTCAATTCTCTCCTTTGCATCCAAAATCAAATCCTTCCACTCCCTCTCTGGAATCATGGGGGGATGCTCATACTTTACGTTCTTCTCTAAATGTGTCCTCTATTGGTCCCTCACATACTTTAGATATGTGCCAACATTTTCCAGGAGCTTAGTCTTGTCGAATGTGTCATTTCCAAACAACCCTACCATACGGTTTGTGAATTCAACTTTTAACTTTTTTTCTTGGTCATTCCATCTTTAAAGCAGAAACAAACCTGTTAGATTTAGAAAGAAACTGAAGCTAACTTTGATATAGTTCAAGAAATGGATAAAAGGAAAACTATTCTAGCAATGATATGAAATCAAAATAGTGGATAAGGGTTAGTTCATGTATGATATTCCACCTTTTACGTATGGTGGGCCCAAATATCTGCAATGAAATGTCATTAAGATTTTTATAAAAAATATCATTTCTTGCAAAAAAAACATGGGACCATTAGTGCAAAATGAGTGATCAGTAAGTAAATTACAATCAGACTATATATAATAATATTTTTAAAGTACCTGGAACCTTCTAATCTTCAAGGGAATCAATTCTTCATCACTCACCACCAATGTGGCCTGCAACGTTCCCGTACTAGCAATATGGGAAGATCTAGGAAATGATGGTATGTTATCAACAGTACTCACCTTTGGCACATCCTCATGTGCATCTCCTACCACAGTAAATGAATCCACTATGAATTACCTCCAAGAAAGAACACTTCAAGGGTAATAAACACATAACGAAAGAGAGAGAAAAAGAGGGATCTACCACCAGTGGGCGGGTCAACACGAGCTGATGCAACAAACGATGTCTGCATGCTATGTGTTGTTGACATTGCAGTCGGCAATATAGTTGGGCTCGACCTCGGACCCATGTCAGCACCTGAAGAGTAATACATTAAATATGTAAAACATTAAAAAAGCAAGTTCGCAAGTCCAAAGGAGTGGTTTTAATATATAGAACATGGTCATCACCTGAACTACTCGCAATACCCTGATCATCGCCACCAGGATGATGAGGCCCTATAAGTTTCTGTAAAAACAACACATACATATTTTAGTTAATGACATAAAAGAGATAAAAATATAAACCATTATTGAACTTTTGTTATGATTAAAGCTTTCATTACTGCTTACTTGCAAGTTTTCCATTGTCGTCAACAATAGTTGCACCCTCTTTGTTATCTCATCAGTTTGAGGGCTTATGGTTGCCAAATCAACAATCTCTTGCCTAATTTTTCTAATATTCTTTTGTACAAATTATATAGAGTTTGCGCTAAGTGCGATGTCATCAGCGCATAACACTGTCGAGTGCCCCACATCCCTATGGAGGTGCTGAGGTACTATAGGTTCCTTTCCCTTATCCTGAACATCCGTATGTGACAAGAATATAATTAACACTATCAAAATTACTTCAAAACACTCAAGAAAAGATCATAATGAATAGTTTGCTTCTATCTAATTTGTACAATTACAATGAGGTTTACCTACTCCGTAGAAGTGTCGGGACCTACACCCCTATCTATGCTATGTGGTGGATCCATGTGGCCCTGTGACAAAGAAAAAATATAAAAAACGTTAGTGAAATGAAACCAATAGACTTAGCAGAAAAACTTAATAATACAATGGTTTATTGGATTCATTAATTGGAAGTTAGCTTGAATGGTATATATATAGTACGTACCACCCCCATGATAGTAATTTTGTTTGTATCTATATGATTCAAATGGTAATCGATTAGCAGCTCTTCCCCTGCACTTATTGATTTTATCGCACATACAAACACACAATTTCCCTCACGTGCCTCAAATATGCAATTGGGTTGCTTATTAGTTGACCCAGGTCATGTACTATTTATAAAACCTGCAATATTCCCTGTTGCTTTTGGCCTTCCATCAATGTATACAGCCACTCGTTTACTTTGATCATTATCTTTTTGTTGTATATAATTGGTTCACAGTGCATACCTACACATATTTTTTTTATATCGAACAATCTGCATCCAATCATTATAATTGTAACAAGGTCCAACAAACTCCATCAATTCAGCAACTTTGTTGTAATAGACCTTTATGCTGTCCATGGAAAATAGGCCCAAACCATGTAACGACGAAGGTGCTATGCGATATATCCTCTCATTAACACAAAAATCAGTGTTTATTGGAGGAAGTTCCTTGGGTACACATTATTTCAGTAGATGTTTGTACCTCAAGGGCACCTCAATGTCGCCTTTGGTCTCATCATCATAAGAACATGACCCCCCTTAAGCAAGAAAAAATTCCATGCGTTTATTGAATTTTCTTCTAATCTTTTGACCTCTAGTTGATCTCCCTATTTGAGATCTACTACATGTCTCACTTTCCTCTTCTATTCCTTCATTTCCCTCACTCGAGGAAGACACATCTGACAAATACCTATTTGGTGATACCTGTGCATCATCAAATGAGAGAGTTAGTTGGCAATGAGAGAGATATTTTGCAAATGAGGGTAATATTGATGAAGAAGTTGGCCATAAAGTTGATGTTGAGATTAAAATTTGAGTAAGTCCAACTGGGGCCTCAAGTGTTGATAACTGTATAAGATTTGCTGCTAATGTTGAGGTTTGAAAAACTAAGGAAGTTTGTTTTTCTTGTAATTTTTTTAAAATATATTATTTCTATAAGGTGTATTGACTTATACCTGTCGATCCATGAGACTGTGCAGGATCCTCGTCAAAGGGGTTCAGGTTCCTGCACCAACAATTGATCATCATAAGCATTACATTTGTAATTTGATAAACAATAAATACTGTAGTATCAGAAGCATCATAAGCATCACATATGTATCATCATATATGTAATTGAGCATCATAAGAATCACATATGTATCATCATAAACATGTAATCCATCACATACGTATCATAAATCACCATCCATCACATAGCTAATAAGTAGTCCACATTCCATAAATAAACACAAAGTTCAAAAAATGTCCCATGTATCATCATAACCTTGTAATCCATCACATATGTATTTTAAATCACCATCTATCACATAGCTAGAGGTGCATCATGAATTAATTAAGTAATGGCATTAGAATTCAAAACATATGAATTATTTATGTAACCATATAAGTCAAATCAATTTCTATCAAGATATCAATATTAAATACATAATATAATAATCACATCTCATACATTTCATTCATGTCATTGATCTTCTTCTTCATCCAACTCATCATCATCATCATCATCATCATCATCGTCGTCGTCGTCGTCGTCGTCGTCGTCGTCATCGTCGTCGTCATCATCGTCATCGTCATCATCGTCATTGTGTTCGTCATCGTCATCATCATCACCATCACCGACACCATCACCATCACCATCACCATCACCATCATCATCAACAACAACACCATCATCATCATCAGCTTCTTCTTCGTGTACATTTCTGTCAGGAACATCATCGAGTAACTGTCGATCGTGATCATCTATATCATCTTCTACTTCTTCGGTATCTTCTTCTTCCATCACATTATACATTATCAGCCTTCCTCTTAGATCATGTCTAACAACAAATGACCAACCCAGTTTGTGTGGAACCTCCAAGTAAAATACCTGCTCACATTGACTTGGAAGAACATAGGACTCATCCCCAACTTGTTCAAACGACCTTGTATTAACCATTGTAAATACATTAGCATGTTAGATAATAGTTCTATCAGGATCATTTATATTCAGTCATAGCCTATACCATTTGACGACAAATAGAACTAATTTGAAGGAATTAAAGTCACACTCAAGTATATCATCCAAAATGCCATAGTATCGATTTTGAGACACTTGAGGATGTATGTCGTTTCTAGATGAAATATTGGTCACCTCAAAGACTGCAGTTATCCCAAAATCACAATTTTTCTTCATGTCATCCAACTATTTGATGCAAAATTTATGACCATTGCAGCACATAGCCTTGTGGTGTTTGACCTGCAATATGTCTAACATATTAAAATTATTGCATCATGAGTTGATAAACATACGGATGATTAATAAAATTATACGTACCTGTTGATCTCTTAAACCATATGCTAAATCAATTTCCCTTTGTGTAACATTGGAATCTCCATTACGATGAGCTTCTTTAACCAATGAAGCGACACCATCCCATGTTAATGTGCGACCAGAATGTTGACATCGTTCAATCCACACCGTCATCCAATCAAGATTGTTTGCAATATACAAATGTAGCGCATCCCACTCCCGACCAACTGTACAAATAATTAATAGACCACTTACAACTGATTTATTTAGAAGATGAAGAATTAATTTACTACAATAACATCTTATAATTACCTCTCACTTTCTTCAATCTACCTTTCCCCATCAAGTGCTCCCCTTCGAATTTATTAATGGGGTTGGGATCCCAAATGTGATCTACGTGGATTTTTGTTGCAAACTTAGGAAGATATTCAGTAATGTACACCATAGTTTGGTATACCATATATCCCTCCACCATAGAACCCTCAGGATGTTCTCTTTGTCGAACCAAAGCCTTCAAAAATTTCAAGTGCCTCTCAACCATCCACATTGACCTAGTGTGTACAGGTCCACACAATTCGATCTCCTCAACTTGGTGTATGAGGTAGTGTTCTTGTGCATTGAAAAAAGTTGAAGGTAGACACTTTTGCATTTCACACATTAGATGAGGGATTTTTCTCTTCCAATATTTTATATCTTCCTTCTGGATTTCTTTAGATGACAACCACCTAATTAAAGAGATTGAAGACGCAAAAATATATAAACGAGACTTTACAAAATAATATACAATATATTGCATAACAAGTAAAACAAATGACAAATATAATATCTATACAACAAATTGAAAAAACATCACTACTTACCTCATGTATTTTCCAAGATCATATATGACTTGCTTGATATTATTGTCGAAGTGGTCTGGGAGAGATAGAGGTAGAACGTACTGCAACAATTATAAAATGATCTTTTCATTGTTTTCTAACATAATACAATGAAAAGTACATGCGCAGTATACAAATATATAGTAGATACACAAGAATGCGAATTACCTTAATGAAGGTATGCCAATCATGCGTTTTCATCCCTGGCCCAAATTCACTCTTCTTTGATATGAGATTGTTTATGTTCACAGCAAATCCTGTGGGAAATCAAATTTTTTGTATGACTTCTTTTATAGAATTGCTTTGCTACTCCATTAATAACCAAGGAAGGGCACTTATATTAATCTGATCTCCTTTGCTATTTGATTGAATGACATTTTTCATTGCATGATTGGATTCCACAATGTCACTACAAATTTTGACAATTTTTTCTTTGTCACGCCTTCCATCCAATATTTTCCATAATGTCTCTGTTATATTCTTTCCAATATGCATTGTATCAAACAAATGCACAATTTGTAGCTGCTCATAGTAAGGCAACCTATTGAATTGTCTGGGATAACTTTTTAGTCCCTTTGGAAGGTGGCCATCCATGCCTTGACGACCTTCAGTATCATCAATTACATCATCAGTAAATAAAACATGATAGAAAAATTCAAATTCCAAACATAAACCATTAGATGGAATGACATTACCTTGACGATTAATTCTATTATATTCCAACTTCCATAAATGAGGAGTCATTCTTCATGGCTTTTATGTAGTCTCTTCTTTCCCATTAAAAAAAAGGTTTTTTAGTATTCTAGTACTTATGATTTTTGTGAAGGAAGTGCCTATACTCATCAAACACCTGCTTTCCTAAACTTTTTGAATCACAGGATTTCATCTTTGGACCACAAACTAGACATGCAAATTTTCCCTTTGTTTGCAGACCTACAAGATAATGTATAATTCTATTAAATCTGTTAATTTTTATAATTATAATTATCATGCGCAACTTGAACACTATAACGTACCACAAAAATGTGTTAGCCCTGGGGCATCATGTATTGTCCATACAAGCATTGCATGGAATTGAAATTGTCTTTGTCCTATTGGTCTAGAGATGTCATACATGGTCACACCATTCCATAACTCCAGCAACTCGTCGATAAGAGGCTCAATATATACATTCATATCTTTAACTTGGTACTTGCCTAGTGGAATGAACAAAAACATTACATAATTATTATGACCATTTTACTGCAATATTTATAATTAAATGTAGATGACTATTAAATGATAAAATACTTGGAACAATCATTGCCAACATTATGTGCTCCCTCTTTATTGACATCCATGGAGGAATATTATTATTGATAACAAAAATAGGCCACACCGAGTAAACAAATCTCAACTCTCCAAATGGATTGACACCGTCCGCTGCCAATGAAAGCCTGAGATTACGAGGTTCTTCTTTAAAGTGTGGCCACTTTTCCTCTATGTCCATAAATGTTGAACCATCTACAGGCATTCAAATAATGTCATCTCGACTTCTATTGCGTGCATGGTAATCCATAAATTGTGCCAAGCTAGTGCACTTGAATAATCGTTGCATACGTGGAATAATGGGAATATAATATGATCATTGGGACAAGCATCTATTGTTTGATACTCCATTCCAATATCTTTCATAATGGCAGATAATTCTCGGTATGAGCAAGGTAGAATATTTGATGGTGGTAAGAAAAACTCACCTATCAATCTACAGCAAAAAAAAAAGGTTTGAGGTGTTAATATAAAGAATATTAATGGTACATGATTCACCATTTATTAACTGTAATGACATGTATGACACACCTTAACATACGTGAGATTGTTATGTTGGATAAACCATTCATAACCTTCAAGTTCACCAACAACAATACAACAGAGAGAAGAGTTGTTTGGGAGCCTTTGTAAAGGGGCTCATATGCCTTCTCAAGAAGAGGTAAATCATGAACATCAAGGTCATCTTGATCATCATGATCAGCTATGCCAGTACTAAATGTGTCATGGATCAATGTATTTGTACCATCATCTTCAATTATGTTTTTTGGTGCATGATCGTCATCTTCCATGGGATCATTATCTTCAGCTTCGATATTCACACCTCCATGTTCCTCCACTTCGAAAACCATATTCTCAGGGTTTTGTTGATCCATACCATGTGCTCCAGGGTGCTCCACCTATATAAAATTGATATGCATAAATAAACCGTGATCATGATCTCATTATCAAGTGATTTCTTATGTATATAAATTGTTAAAATGATATAATGAACAACTTACGAGTGGATGATAATCATGTCCCCCTTCAATGTGACCATGCTGCCTACAATGTTTCTTAGCTGTTTTGATTAGAAGTCTTCTAGTATTTAAGCCCTTACAAATTTTGTAGGGACAATAACATTTCCCATCACCTTTTCTTTTCAAGTTAGACCATAATCTAGCAATTGTCTCCTTATTTTGTTCTTCACTGATATTATCTAACATGGTCTTTCTTCACAGGCAAAAAAATCAGGCTATGGAAACTTCAGTGCAAAAGCTTCACAAAAATTGCAAATCAAACCAAAACCATTTAACTCTTCTTTTTCATCTTAAAACATTGAACTTAATAGAGAATGTATTTAATGTAGCTAATTGTGTGAATTTCTAAGCATTGTGTCTACAAATTCTTACTAAAAGTTTGCCTGTTGCAGACTTTATGAGAGACATTTTTGAGTATTCTAAGCAAAGCATTTATTTTAACATACACTTATTCATCCACATTGTAGGGATAACAATACAAGGCTCACATATTGGTCTAAGAGGATGCCATGGTCTCACAAAGTAACCAAGAACCATATGAAATGATGGTCTTGAACCCACACACAACTAGGGAGGATCCATACGATTATGTATGACTTCCCCCTTGTTTGTTTAATGGGATTAGCCAGCTCCAAGACATAGCCGTCAATAATCACTAAGAATGTACAAGTGGATCGTAGCTACCCATACAACAAACACTTACCCCTATCCTCAAATTTTCCCAATGTTTGATTCCTTATATACACTCATCCAAGGTTATCTATGTCGATCTTGGTGAGGAATCACATCACAACAAAGAAGGCAACATTTAAAAATAGCAATAGTTTCACTAAACTACCAAAGATCATAAATATTGAAAGAAAGAAAAAATAGTAACAATAATAAGTCAAATAAATGTGTTCAATTCCAATAGCAAATCAAACATAGCCACAATAACTACACAATAGAGAAAACTCACAATAGTGATTAAACTAATTCAAACAAGATAAATTAAAATTGTTGGCCCATGCAACAAAGATGAGAGATCATCAATAATTGAAGGAAACTTCACAATCCTTAAAAGTGCACATTACATAACTATATGACTAGAAATTGTGGCTAAATAGAGTGAAGATTCATCATGACTCCAATAATAGTCCCTCATGTGTGCATTTGTGGCATGAACACAAAAACTCCCACACGGCATGGCCATGTACCTAATGGAGAAGACATGCCTAGGTTACATGCCCAAAAAACATGACTATAATAATAGTCCCTCATGCATGCATTTGTGGCCTGCACACTACAAATCCTAACATATCATGGCAATACACCTCATAGAGAAGACACACCTAGGGCCACATTGCACATAGCAACATGCCTCACAAAGAAGACATGCATAGGGCACATGCCACATAGCAATGTGTCTTATGGAAAAATGTGCATGCATGTCACACACCAAAGCTATATGTATACATCATGAGGCACATTCATATGTTATCAAACACAACCTATTGTCTCTAACATGAGTTCCTCTCTACATGTGTGCAAATCTTCCAGCACTAATTGCCACTAAGAAGGAATAATATAAAATGCATCTTCAAATATTTGTGTGTGTGTGTGGAATTGTGTCTTTGAACCCAAATCACTACCACCAACAACATGTAACCATCACCTACACTATATCAAAACATAAGTATGGTGTGACATCATATCTATTTGCATAATGTCAAAACACATGCAAACATGAAAATCATCATAGCATGACAAAAATCAATCTCCACATGTTGGAACAAAGATATAAATAAGATAATAGGGTAAGAGGAAACCCATACCAAGAACCACATACCAACTATCGGCAATGCCATCAAGATAAATGTAGGATAGGATACCACTATGAGCCATCCAATGGTCCATTCTATGAGGAGAACTAGGGGATACTATCTTTGAAAGGTGTGGTCAATAGAGATAATCCCTACTAATGCCACAATATGTCACCATAGCTTCTTGAGTTTTCCATTCTTCTACTTAACACCACATTTATTGAGTTCCTCAATAGCAAGGTTGGTTCTCAATAGGATGCACAAACATGTAAACACACAAGCATGGTTTCATCATACTTGTACAACAATACAAATTCATTTTTCTAGTTAATTACTTAGTGTAAAAATAACTCCATTACATAACATAGGGCAATAATCACCATAAGTTTTCAAATAAACTGCCCAAACATCAATTGGAGTTACCCTTTCTAAGGTACAAACATAATTTATTTATAACTTCAAAATTAAAATAATCACAATACATCCAAATAAGTTCAATAGTGCATGGAAATAGACAACATGATCCATAATTAAACCCACAAATTACCCTAACCAGTTTTTTTATGTCAACTTTGATTCAATCACTCCTTATTCTCTATCATTTGGTTGGCACAAGGTGAAAAGATGTTAAAACTGAAAGCAAATACTACATATAGCTGCTCCTACAATAGAAAATGTAAAGATTTTTTTTTGAAATGATGAGTGATGTTTTGAGAATGGTTACGACTCGAGCCTTCCTAAAGGCCAATGGACTCAAGAAATAATATGTTTTTCTTCTTCTAGTCACTTGATGTGCTCTTATCTCAATAGTCATAGGACTAATCTTGTAAGTCCTTTCTATAGGTTTTCTTCAATATATAAAATCTTTTAGGTATCTTCATTGTCTACAACAACTTGGCTGTCATTAATCATTGTTTTTAGATGGCTGCACTGTATCATGTGATTGCATGAAAAAAGGTGATTTCAATTGAATCTTGTGTCATTGTTTGTGTTTGGTTGTCTTTGGTTGTCTCTATCTGATGAACTCTATAAACCTTGTTTTTGGATGATCATTATTGTCTTTCTATAGCTTATTGACCTCCATTTATGGAACATCCTCAAAGTCTATGATTGTCACTAGCATGATCCTTGCTCATTAATATTTGGACCGTACTATTGATATGCCAACTAATTGAAAGCTTCTAGGAAATTGCTTTTTGTTTTGCTCTTGTTAGAGTTTTCTCTATACCATCACAAAAATACATGACAATATGACATACTATCCTTATTCTCATATTGTCACTTTTGCACTCTTACTTGTAGTAATGGCTCTTTACAATGGACTACTAATTTGCCCTCTTCATGGTACAAATTCCTCATGTTAGGATGTTTGTCCATGTGAAACCTTTGGTTCTAGAGTGGAGACTATTCCTTAATAGGTGTGAGAAACTATCATGATAGCTAATGGTCCATGCACTTGTTTCCATTACAAACTTCTATTACAAACTTTTAGAGTTGCAACTTCCACGAGCCCCTCTAAGATTCCAAAAATATTGTCTTTGGTCAAGAATTCTGATGATGGCTTTTGATTTGTCTTAATAAGAATTCATCATTACTAGTGTTTGTTTTGTCTTGACATTCATCTCTCCCTCATTTATACCCTACTCTTTTGGATACTGTCTCAGAGATTACACTAATGTTTTCTCATATTTATTGTTGATAAATAAACCTTACGTTGACAACAAAAGAATTATTTTACAGACATATAGCAAATAATTAAACGTTTGCCAGCATCCTCCCTGTGTGTGCCAAAATAGGAGCTTTCGAACAAGGTATGGACATCCATCAAAGCATAATTGAGAGAGCATTGGAATATAGGTCGGTTCTTGTCCAACAAGATTCAGGACGTAGGGTTTCAAAAAAGGAGATATGGAGGGTGTGAATTTACCCTCATGGGTATTGATTAAGCCTTCAAACAAACCAAATCGATCCCTGCCCATGTACTTCGCCAGATCGGTGCTAAACAAAAATAATCAAGGCATATTTGGGTGGGTTTAATTTAGAGCAGAGACAACATTGAGAAATTAAGCAATAAAAGATCGATACTATATATATATATATATATATATGCCATGATTTGCAGGAACTGTGAAATGAAAACAAACAAAACAAACAAATGAATACCAAAAGTATTACCCAGCCGATTTGTGGTGAGGAGAAGTAAATAATGGCATGGTCTCAAACAATTTGAACTCCACCTTTGTAGGCCAATCAAAATATAGCAAGAAATTGGAGGGGAATTACGATTTTGAAAGAATCCCCAGCCTATCGTTTTCAACCTATGATAAAATACATTACCAAGATCGCAGGAATGCACAAAATGGAACAATTCGAAAAAAACCTTACCTTGCTTGTGCAGAGATCGCTCTGGCGGGAGGGGCAGGGAGGCAAGATGGTCGCCGCTTGTGCTTTCAAAATGAAAATGTGTTGTTCTTTTTTTTTTAATAAAATGCTCATCATCGTCGGAATTCCGACGAACACGGGCATAGGTCGTCGGAATTCCGACAACCACGGACATTTTGAAAAAAAAAAAAATCAAATTTTCACACAATGCTCCTTGTCTGTCGGAAACCTCCGTCGGAATTTAACCCCAAATGTACTAGTGTATGTTTATTAATTTCTTCTATATTCTATCAAGAAGTTATTTTACAGACACCGGGACTGAACATAATAATAGAATACATAATGGGATAATCCCATTCTTCTTGGAAATCCCATATCCAATGTCTACTTCAAGGTTTATGGGTACATGAGAATGAGTCAGGCGGTTGCATTCTTGTCAAACTTCAAGTTGGGCCATTATATGAAAATCCCACCTCGCTCCATGTTCCTTGTGCAAGTACGTTCTGTAATACTCTCTCCTTCGCAACTTGGATTTTCATATTCACCATGAAAACTTCAGCATAAGAACAAGAATCGCCTCACTTCCTCATCCCCTATTCAAACATTCTGGGAGCTATATTTTAATATATGAAATAGCCACTCTTAACTGCATGCCTTGGATTTATGAAATGATCTTTACTTTTGCAAACAATGTTTACAGCAGAGTTATTGTTTCAAGTTTCAACGGTCTTCAAATTTCATACAGTTCCATGCTATGGCAGAGAGGATATATGAGCTTGTGTGTTCTCATTTAGTTTTAAGTAGAGTGCATATAATATATTAGTTTGGTGTAAGAGCTTTTACGTCTTCTTTCTTTCTCTATGGCCGATGAATCAAAGTGATGCTTGTGAGTTCTTTAATCCTTGGCAAACTGAAATAAACAGAGTTTGTGAAGTAAAGGTTCAAAAGTTGTGTTGTGGTGTAAGAGTCAAGTGTGTTAAACAATTGGAGGAATGGCGTCTGCAATCAGAGGGGTGCTTAAATATTTATTATCTTTCACATTCTATAGATATGCTTGCCTTAGTACTAGGACTTTAAGAGCCTAGGGTTCAAAACACGAAATGAGGAGAAGGTAAGGTAGACCTGCGGCTGTTCTAAGACCATAATAGTTTCTTTGTTTTGTCTGTTGCAGACGTTGAGGCCACATTTGTTTAAAGCATTCTGTCAAATAGTTCAGGCACCAAAGTGCAAAAGCCAGCTATTAAGAAATATGGAGAAGGAGGATGGTCTGACCACTACTATTTACTATATGTGAAGACATCTCTACAAATTATTAGTTTTGTGCAAATACAGCTATCATTTTTATTGTGAAATCTATTTCTTAGAAGCATTTACCTGCAATTTCTCCATAACCATCAATTTTAATTGATAACCATACCCGATGATACCTGATGATAATTTTAAATGATATCAAACAGTTTCAATTGTTAAATCTTCATATGCTACCAATTTGCTACACAAGTCTAGAGTAAAACATTGGGCTTTCAAATTGTAGGTGTAAGTAAGAATTCGGCCATTCATTTATTATGGGGATTTAAGAGATGATTTAGTTGTCAGGCAGCTTTGTTGTTATGAAACCCTTTTGATACAATTGGGGCTTTGACAATGAAGCTTCCATAATTTTGTCACTTGCATATACTAGTTAACCTTGCTTTAGTTTGCAATTGCCTTTGTTTTTCAGGCACTGAGAATAATCCTCTAGTTATGACCCATCATAATTAATAAGATCACTATTAATGAAAAAATTAATATTATCAATATTAATGAAAAATATGTAGTATTGAAATACAAATTTTCTTTCTAAGTAATATTAAAAAATCCTCTAATATTTTAAGACAAATTACATTCTTCTTTTGAAGATAGTTATTGTTGGGCATGTAAAGTAGGCAAGTATATGGTAGAGTTGGTGAGTAATGGGAGGCTTTGTCAAACTAATTTTATTGTAAATTGAAATAGTCGTAACATATTAATTGTATCAAATATAGACCTTAATAAGTTTGTATTAATGCAAAATACTAGTTTTTCCTAATTCTACTATATTTTTCTTAGAAATTCTCACATCTAATTTATAAATATTATCTCTTCAAGAAGTATTATAATATATTTATTTTATATACTGTGAAATGTAATTTAAAATTTTCTTTGTAAACATGTTGGTTATGTTTATGTTATAGATGTAGGAGATTATCAATCAAATTGAAAAAAGCATCATCAATTATGTAAAGCAAAGAACCTTCTTTCACATTGACTATGGAATTTATAAGCATAACCAACATGTTTACAAAAAAAATTTTAAACATGACAACTCTTAAGGATGTTAAATTTTAAATAATTTAATATATAAACATTTTCTTTTAGATTTGAACCTTCCAATATATTATTTAAAACATATTTTACTATCAATGTAACCATTGCACCTTGTTTGGTGCAAGTTCTAGTTATGTGGATTTTCCATGTTTGAAAGATTAGGGCTTTCTGAAGAGTATTAACAATGTTGCCCTATTGTTTGAAGTAGCTATGTTTTTGTTCTACAATGTTTTGCGTTGTCCAATATAGTGCATTGTGGAAAATTAGCAATGCTTTTGTGGTCTGCTATTTAATTTTAGGCATGGATTTTGGTGTAGAGTTTAGTGTTTTGAAGAAATTTTGCAATATTTTTGTCTCACAATGTAAATTGGATTAGTTTAGGTTTTTTTGAAATATCAAGAGTTGTATAAGAGTCCTCACAATTAATAATTTGTGTCCTTTATTTTTTGTTGTGTTTATTTCATTTAAAAAAAATTCTATTAATATCTCTTAAATGAGGCCATCGGTTATTTGATTTTTTTTAACATTATGGATACCTATACACAAAAATATAGAAGAAATCAAGTATCAAAATGATATATTTATAACAAAGCCAAGGGTGAACTCACAATAATGGTTCCCACTTTTTTGTCACTTTTGACAGTGAGATGTACATTTCTAAAATAATCTTCAACTTCCGAGAACTATAACTTTTAAACTATTAAAAATTTGAAGATAATGTAAATTAGTGATTTGTAGCATTTTGTTTGTAGATTCTATATACATTTTTTTCAAATTTGTTTGAAGGATTTTTTTAAATTTTTTCCATCTCCCTCAAAAAGTAGTTTTTTACAACAAACTACATTTTTTAAGAGTGACGTGCCTCCCAAAATGCATAACTTTTTTTCTATAAATCATAAAAACTCAATTATTTCGAATTTTGGTTTGTAACATCAATAACTAGGGCTTGCATTTGGTTTTATAGTGATATGTTCAATATTTTTCATTTTATAAAGTTTTGAAGTCCGACTAGTCATAAGGTTTAAGTTTGAACACATAACTTATTCTATATAAATCAAAATTCAATTTATTTATTTTTGTTAGAAAGAAGACATCAATACCAGGGGCTTAGATATTTTTCAGAATTTTTTGAATTGGTTTCTTAATTTTTCCCAGTGCGTTGAACAGAGAAGTTCATGTTCGGTGAAAAACCAATTTTCCATAAAATTAAAAAAACAAGAACATAATAAATTCAAAATATAACAAAATTATAGTCATTGGAAAGCTTGCTCCGAGTACTACCATCTAATATTTTTGGGTTATCAAGATTATTTCATTCGTGCTTTGAACTAGAGCTCCAAAGTCATAAATTCTTCAGAACTCTGAAATTTTTTGGGAGAAACCTCTAATTGGAGGGTTCGAATGAATAGTACTTCGATCAAATTGGGTTCGCTCGAACCATAAGGGGTTCGAGCGAACCCCCATTCGCTTGAATCAATGGGCTTGATTTTGACCCATACTTTTTCGTAATGGCCAGGTTCGAACGAACCCGACCATTTTTAACTGTCGGTTTTCGTTCGAACTCTGGCCGACGCAAATTTTTTTTTTTTCATCTGTGGAGTCGTATAAATGTCCATAATTTTTTTCATTTTTTATCACACAAATGATTAAAATAATTCGCATTTTTGGATGAGAGAAGACATTTGAAAATTATTTTAAGGGCAATAATTTGAAGGTTTTTTTAAAAGCATGGGGAACAAGAAGAGAAGGCAAAATAAGACTTCAAGGAATTATTCTCCCGAAACGGAAGAAAGATATCGAGAACAAAGAAGACAAAGATATCATGATGAAAGTATTTATTTTTAATTTTATTTCTATTTAATTTAATATGTATTACGTACCAAAAATAGTGTTTATTTGTTAGTATTAATTAGGTCAATATTTTTTATCTAATATTTTTAATGAAAATTAATTTAAAAAATCTATATTAAATTAATTGGAAATAATAGGATTAAAAATAATCTTGTTTTAATTGGAAAGCATAATTAATTTGAGATAATACATGTGTATTTGCAAATTTCAAATTCTATCAACTTGCTTGTTGTGTAATTGCATTTTTCTCCTATATAATTAAGTCCATTTATAATAGATAAGACCTATTAAGTCATAAAATTAATAAGACCTATTATGTCATAATTTGGGTTCTAAATTATATATATTGAATATTTAAGACATGTACAAGTAATTTCATGTGATAGGTCCTTTAATATCACATAATATATATGTCATAAGGGGAGTTAAGTATATTAATTGTGAAATGTTTTTTCATACGTAGTCATATTGATTTTAATAATAAGGCCTATTAGGAATATTACATTGATTATAGGTCTTAAATGTGACATAAATTTATAACCTATTACATGTTGAATAATTTAGGTTCTATTTATATGACTTCACGTATGCAAAAACATTTCAGATTAGGAGGTCTATTATGCAATAATAGGTCTTAAATATACACACATGTGACAAATTATAGTCCACCTACATTATGGTCCATAACAAATTAATATGAGGTCACCTTTATCGTATGCATGCATCAAAATATTTGTACTTTTAATTTTCAAAATTGGAATTTCTTATTTATCAAAATTTTATTTTATGTGTTAAATTACTGCTCAAAATTAGAGATTGAGGTTTTCAAAATAACTCATCAATATTTATTTCCACTTTATATTTTTATGTTTATTTACATTATATTAGCGCAAAACAAAATTTAATCTTAACACTATACATAAGGTTTAATTTATGTTATTCCTTAACACTATATATAAGGAATAACATAAATTAAACGATAATAATAAACTAATTATAATTCTTCATGTGTAAATATAGAAATAAACATCAGAAAAAAATTAAATTAAAATAATTATCATCTTCTTGAAATATTAAAATTACTGAACAAAATTTAATTTTATATGTTTAACATTCACTTTATATGTTTAATTTATGTTATTTCTTAACACTATACATAAGGAATAACATAAATTAAATGATAATAATAAACTAATTATAATTCTTCATGTGTAAATCTAGAATTAAACATCAAAAAAAAAAAAATTTAAAATAATTATCATCTTCTTGAAATATTAAAATTACTGAACAAAATTTAACTCTAACTCTAAACCTACTTGCATAAGTTAAATTTAAATTTGAGCCCTAATCCTAACTTGAGAACAAATTGAACTTTAAACCTAAATAGGTAATTTAATTAAAGTTATAACAGTAAGGTCCTGAAAGTAATTAAATTTAATAAACCAAATTGAATGGGCTAATTTTAATATGTAAAGCTTTAAGCCAAATTCACCCCTATTCTTAAACCTAATTGAATAATCTAGATTAATTCAAGAACCTTACACAAACTCTTAAATTATGTACAGAATGGGCTCGAGAAGAAGGGAGTTCTGAAGCGAGAGTCAAGGCAAACGAACCTATTGAAGAACACAATATAGTTGATGAACATAGGGAGGAGATTATCCAAGTTGAACCAATGGAGACCTTTGAAGGAGAGGGGCCAGGCTCCTTACCTCCTACCACTGATATGGATGAGCATATTGTGGATCTAGCTAAATAGGTGAAAAGAAATATTTCTTATAAAAATTTATCATTTACTTGAAATGGATTTGGATGAGTTGAAACATCTCAGTGAAGAACCTAGACATACTAAAAGGAGGTCAATGAATAAAAGTGGAAAAGAAATAATGTCTCATTTCAACAATCTTGATACTACACTAGAAGAAGCTCAATTGTTATCAATTATACTTACTCATAAAGACTTAATAGATCCAATGAAATTGTTGGGTATAGATACAACAAGTCAAAAGAGGAAAACTTCTCAGCTACAAAAATCTATTGTTGATAATGTTAAGAAAGGTTTGGTGAACATTGGTAAAAAATCTCGGAAACTAGATAAGACCATTTCAAGAAGAGTGATGTTGACATCTTTAGTAAATGAAAGATTACCTCAAAAAAGACAAATCTCTTCACTGTCATTTGAGTTTGGTTTTTGTAGAAGGACAATATCTAAATATGTTAAAAAGAGAAAGATTTTGGATGATACTACCTCAGAAGGGAATTGGGCAATTATGTGTAGAGCTCTTCATTCTGATAGAATTGAATATGTTGTTAGGAACTTGGTGACAAGTTTTTGGAATGATAATACTCGTCCTTCATCAAATAGTAGAGATGTTATCAAGCAAAGGATTGGTCCTGATCATTATGATCTCCATGTAAAACATTAGATAGACACAACAAAACATGAATTGTATGTATTGTTTATTAAAACAAACCCTCATATAAAGATTGGATAAACCATGTTTGAATGGTTAAGGCCATATTATGTGAAATTAAACAAAGTTTTCGAAACTTGTTCTGATTGATTAAAAAATAGGTTTTAAGGACCCAAAACCTTTACATCATAGAGAGAGAAAGAGTAGCAAAAGGATTAAAAGTCCACATACATAATGACTGGCTAGAAGACCAGCGAATAGAAAGAACAACAAAGCAACAAAACAACAAAACATAGCAAAGAAACCAGGGAGATGCTACTCAGCAATTTTCTTTAGCAGGTCCTCTGCCTTTATCACCAACTCATCATAGGTAGCCCCTACAGCTTTCAGCTCTTCCAGATCCCTATTCATTTTCTTTTCCTTCCTCTTGCTTCTGGTGCGAGTTCTAGGACCTTGAGCTTCCCCTGTACCTTCAACGTCCAGGTCAATTTCCTGGATTTCCTTGTCATCATCAAGCTTACTAATGAGGGTATGAGTATTATTGGCTGAGATTTTCAAAATACTAAGGCCTGCTCCGCGATATTCTTAAGGCACTCCTCAATTTTTCCCACTTTAGTGACAGTATCCGAGAGTGTCTTTTCACTAGTTTCTACAAGGATTTTTCTGTCTAGCATCTCCTTTTCAATCTTCTCAAACTTGGGTTGAAAGAATCTCTAATGTCTTCCGCTTTAGCAATAGTGTTTTTCAGATCCTCAATATAGTCAGCCATTGTATTCCCCTCCCCTATATTAATGGTCTCTAGAATCAGGACTCTGTTGCATAGTTTTTTATACTCATCCATAGCTTTCTTGTAACCATCAATGAGCCATTCCATAGTTTTCATAAAACCATGCAAGCCCTCAGGAGGAGGGCCATCGAGGGGAATCACTTTTCCAGAGGTTACCTGTTCATCTTTAGGGATATGGAGGGCGGAGATAGTGTCGGAAGCCCTGAGAGTCTCTTCCATTGCCTCCTTTTCCAGGCTATGCTCGGCTTCTAGGGTCCTAGCTTGCTTGTCAGCTTCCGGTTCCTTGCCAGTCTCCTCTTTTTTCTTATTATTTTTTTGAGTCTGGGCTTGGTTTTTAATTTTCTTCTTCAGCAACCCTTTAGGGTTCTTCTTCTCCTCAGAATAATCTAAATCCTCTTCTTCCAAAGAGATGCTGATTAAGGGTTTGATTTGAAGTTTTTTGCCCTTGGAAGATGAGGGTCTTGTTTTCCTCTTCTTACTACTCTCATACTCTGAATCATCAAAGCTATCCTCAGTATCAAACGAGGAATCATTGTTGGATTCCTCCTCCTCCGAAAAAGCAAAATCGGACATATCTTCCTCAGAGTCCACAGAGGGTTGCATCCAGTTAATTTGACTGGCCTTTAAATGGTCATAAATTAGGACCATTAGGCCTTGGTGCATTGCAACATCGCCCAGAGGATTCTCTTTGTAGGCTTTAAGGGAAGCATTCATTGAGCAAAGCAAGAAATAAGGAAAATTCACCTTATCATTATGCCTAAAGTGGTTTAATAGAACAAAATGATACCCATAGACTTTTGTAAACCTACCATCTAGAGTAATATACCGCATTAAAACAAAGAGAATTTCCTGCCAGGGTTTGGCAAAAGCCCTAGGCGGGTAGTAGGTTTTGCTCAACTTTACCAGTCATTTTTTCTCTTTCTCAGTAACCGGGTACCTTTCAATGGCTTCCCTGCTGACCTTCTTGTCTCTGTAGAAGTTGCAGCCTTCCCTGTTTAGACCCGTAGCTTTAGCTATTAAATCTTCATCAATTTCCACCATTTGGTACCCATTTTTAACATTCCCTTCTTCCAGTTTTTGCAGAAAAGGCTAGTTACCATTCCATCACGGCCGTGGAGTCTCTCTATGAAGTTTGAGAGACCGCCCTTCTACAAAATACCCCACACCTCTTCCTTCTTTTTCCACTCTTTGCAGCTACTTGGCTCATATCGTCTCCTATTTCTGCCCATGATGTCGCTTCTCACAGCCAAATTTTGAAACTTGCAGAGCTGGTTAAACAAAGAGCTTTTCGGAGCTAAAACAATTACCCAGCAAGCGTGGGAGTTGATGGCATTGATGTTATAATGAGTGATTTTCTCATTATAGAGATAACTCGAAGTGCTCACATCAGTACTTTTCATTATTACCCTGTCAATCAAGAGTCTTTGGGGTACTTCTATATCACTCATCACTTATGATTTGTCTGACATCTTCAGGGGGTCCGCTCTCACCCATCCACATGGTAATTGTCTCATTTTTAACCACCACATTGGCAGCCCAATCAGCAGAACAGTTGGCCTCCCGATAGATATGGGAGATATGGCATTTTTTAAAGGTTCTAATAATGTCAATAGCAAAAGTGATTATGTTGTGAATCGACCATGAATGTTTTGAAGTCCCATTAAGGCACTTTATTATATTATTTGAGTCCCCTTCTATCCATAGATAGGGGCAATTCCATTTTTTGGCTAGGATTATGCCTTGAAGAGCTGCCATAGCTTCAGCTTTATGGTTCGTTTGGGTTCCAATAGGGACAACAATCATCTCTTTGCAAATTCCTCTATGATCTCTAAGAATAGCTCCACAACCTGAAGGACCTGGGTTACCTTTGGCTGCACCATCAAAATTGATTTTGAGCCAGCCTTGGGGAGGGGTTTGCCATTTAGCTTCAAGCCTTTTATTGTAGCTGAGATTAGGACCATCGGTGATCTTCATATTCCAAGCCCTTAAGATATTTGACTCCAGGGAGTTATTTGAATAACAAGGACCCTCCATGATTCCCATATTTTCCTGGATAGCCCTTTGAATTTTCTAGAATATAGTATCTTGATCTAGGGAGACATCCCTGAAGATTTGGTTGTTTCTTTCTTTCCAAAGACCCAACAAGATGTGAGGAAGAGAGAGCTGCCACATACATCTCAAAAAAGGGTTAGTCCATTGAATATTCTAGGAGGAGAACAAATCTCTGATGTTACTCGGAAACACCCAAGCTAAACTAAAGCTCTTGAGGAAATTTTCCCAAACTAAGGCTGAGAAGGAAAAGTGGAGGGCAAGGTAGTCCACAAACTCTTCCTCTTGAAAGCACAACACACACCTGATAGGAAGGACAAAACCTCTGCCTTTTAGGTTGTCAACAGTAAGGATCTTATTTTGGAGGATAGTCCAGAAGAAAAAAATGATTTTGGGGGTGAGACCTTTTATCCATGCTTTAGACTAGAAAGGATTTATAGGAGGGGGGGGAAAGGACACAATACAAAGAAGACACGGTTAAAGTACCTTTGGGATCATGTTTCCAAATCAGGGAGTCCTCTTCATTATTCAGCCATATAGTAGACAGATGGGTCTAATTTTAGAAAGGCTAGGGTGGATACTATCAATGTTCTGCCAATTGTTTCCATCCTAGTATTCTGCCACTAAGGAGCCAAAAGAGCCAATACAGGAAGGGGCATGGGAGACCCATTCATGGAAGTCCATTAGGGGTTTATCAAAAAGCCAAGGATCCTCCCAGAATCTAACTTTTCAGCCATTTCCAAGTTTCCATATCACACCTTTAGGAATCACATCTTTACATTTAGAAACATGGTTCCAAATATGGGATCCATTTATACTGAGATCCGAATTAAGAAAAGAAGAGAGAGAAGAAGACATAAGAGAGTACTTACTTCTCCAAATTTTGCACCATTCAGAATCAGAATGAAACCATCTCCAAGCTTGTTTAGACAAGAGAGCTTCATTTAAAGAATGAATCCTCCTAAGACTCAGACCACCCTTGCTTTTCGGCATACAGACCTGATCCCAGGCCACCAAGGACATTCTTTGGTTTTCCTCAACCCCAGACCATAGGAATCTTCTTGGAATTTTCTCAATTGCTTCAGCATACTTGACTGGAATTCTGAAGAGACTAAGAGCATAAATAGGAATACTTTGAAGAGTAGCCTTAAGGAGTTGGAGCTTACCAGCTTGACTTAAGAGGGCCCCTTTCCAACCGGCAAGTTTTTTATGAAATTTGTCAACTAGAGAACTCTAGAAGGAGTCAGGAGGGGCAATCCCCATGGGGATTCCAAGGTAGGTAGCAGGAAGGTTAGCAATCTTACACTCCAAAATTCTACTGATCCTCTATTGTCTTCTCTTTGGAGTATTAATGAAAAAGACTTCACTTTTAGCCCAGTTGATAAGCTGCCCCGTAGTAGAGGCAAATTTACACAGGGTACTCTTCAATACTTTAGCTTCTGAGATACTTGATTCCCCCATAATAATAGTGTCATCAACAAACTACTGGTGGGAACACATAAGGTCAGCAAAAGAAGGTTGGAGGCCCTTAAAGGATCCTTGTTGCACCAATTTTTCCATGGACCGACCAAAGCATTCTGCCAAAATTATGAAAAGGATGGGGGAGATAGGATCTCCTTTCCTAAGACCTCTCGAGGCTTGGAAAAAAGAAGAAGAACCATTGACAAGAACAACAAAAGACACAGAGGTAGTAAGTTGGGAGAAAAGATCCACAACTCTAAAGGAAAACCCAAAAGAAATGAGAACTTTTTGAAGAAGAGACTAGTCAACCCTGTCATAGGCTTTGGAGAGGTGAAGCTTAAGAATGAGACCTTGCTTCTTAGCTCTAACAAGAGAGTGAATGTTCTCATGAACTGTAATAATGGAGTCAACAATTTGTCTTCTAGGAACAAACCCATTTTGCTGGTAGGAAGGATAGACAAAACTCTAGTAGTAAGGACCTTAGAAATAATCTTGTAAAAGAAGTTGCAGAGGCTAATAGGTCTGAATTTGTCCAAAGAGTCAGCTCCTTGAGTCTTGGGGATAAGAGCAATAAAAGTACCATTGATTTCTTTCAAGAGTTTTCTAGCCCCAAAGAATTCCTTAACCCCATTGGCAACATCAGTACCAATAATATCCCAAAAATCTTGGAAAAAGAACATTGGGAATCCGTCAGGTCCAGGTGCTTTGTTACCATCAAAGGAGAAAACAACATTTTTAATTTCTAAGATAGTGGGAATGGAAGAGAGGGAGGCATTATTATGAGCATCAATGAGACAAGGAATGTTCTGAAGAAAAGAGGATTGGGCTTCAGTATCCAGACTATGATCACTCTTTAGGAGGTTTGAGAAATACCTCTTAGCTTCATTCCTTATTTCATCCTCCTTGACCAACTCCCCACTTTCCACAACTAGCTTGTTCATTCTATTGACTGCTTTGTGCTTGATAGTCGACATATGGAAGAATCTTGTATTCCTATCCCCTTCCTTGAGCCAAATGCATCTCGATCTCTGCTTCCAGAACATTTCCTCTTTGACAATAATATCATGGTATTTTTTAAGGATCTCATTTTCATTAGCAATAGACACAGTACTGAAACCATCCTTCTGGATCTGGTCCTGTATTTCTTTAAGGTTTTCCTGAATTTTACTCTTAGCCTCAAATATATTCCCAAAACTGGTTTTATTCTAGAGTCGAATGTTATCCTTCACACTTTTGAGCTTCTTAACAACTTTGAACATAGCTGTTCCCTCAACTTGGATACTCCACCATTTCTGAATATTTCTTTTGATGTCGGGGTGAAGGGTCCACATTTTTTCAAATCTAAAGGGAAAGTTTCTCCTTCTATTGATCAAGTTAGCACTGAAGGAGATAGGAAAATGATCGGATCCAACCCGAATTTGGGCAGACAGAGAACAGAAGTACTGACTATACCAGTCATCAAAAATGAGAGTTCTATCAAGATGCACTTGGATAAGGTCATTACCAGTTCGTCTGTTGGTCCAAGTGTAATTGCAACCCTGTATCTCCAAGTCATTAAGAGCTTGGGAGTTAATAAAATCCATGAGGGCCATCCTACTTTCTAGCTGAGGAGGACTGCCTCCAAATTTTTCCTCCTCTTTCAAAGGCATATTAAAGTCTCCCATAACCATCCAACTAAAATTTTTGAAGCTGTCCCTAGCTTGGATGATCTTTTTCCAAAAAGAGTTTCTAGCCTTTAAGGTATTAGGAGCATAAATGTTAGTGAGAACCCATGAAGAACCATCTTTTAGGTGCTCAAATTTGATACAAGAAAAGTTACTTTCCTAGATAATGACCTGACCTTTAACAGTGTTAAGATTTCAGATGGTAGCAATGCTTCCAGAAGCACCCTTGAACTGCCCCCACTAACATTACCATTTTTAAAGAACTTCAAAGACTCAACTTTTTCTCTACTCATTTTGGTTTCTTGAATAAGAAAAATGTCAGGATTACTATCTCTTATCATATTCCTAATAATATCATGTTTATGGGGATTGTTGAGTCCCCTTATGTTCCAAGAGATAATCTTCATAGCTACTTACCAATTCCCAGCTCTTTGAGAGTTTTTTGAGTTCCATCTGCTATGTTCTTGCTGGCCTCCTTGTCTCTAACTTTGTGGTTAGAGGGCCATCCTGGGGAAGAGGAAATGTACCTAACATCAACTTGAGCTATTCTGCTAGATTTCCTTATTAGAGAAGTCGAGGGAGTTGTTACTTTCTTGTTCCTATTTTTTGGTTGCTTCCATTCTATTTCTATCATAGGAGCCACTTTCGGGTTGATGAGAATTTTGGAAATTTCTTCTTCATTGCCCCATTTAGGAGTTCTGGAGTCAGTTCAAACATTGTTCACTGTTCTTGAGCTCTGATCTGAATCCAAAAGATTCATACCCAAAATTGCACATTTTTGAGCTTCTTGAATTTCAAAACTTGGCATGGCTAGAGAAGAGTCAGTCCTTTTAGCTTGGGGATCAGGGATCTCTCCTTCCTCAGGTTGGTAATCTCTTGCTTCCATTGCCTTGCTTTCATAAGTATCATCAACCACTTCAACTATCTCATTTGGAGGATCATTCTGATCTTTCATTTCCTTTTTTTGAGTTGTTCTTATGGGGCTGGCTTTGGTTGATTCATTTCTCTCTACTTCCTATATTGTGGGCCTGAAGATAGAATTTGAGGCTTCCTTCTATTCCCCCAAAGGAAAAAAAATGATTGGAATTTTCTTCCTTATTTTCTGGGTTTTTAACTTGCCACACCCGTTTCTCTGGCAACTTTTGGCTTTCAATATGAGGTTTAAGCTGCTTGGGTTCCACCTTTTGCTTGTTTGGGCAAGATTTTGCCCAATGACCTACTTTTTTACATTGGAATAACATGAAAGGAATAGTTTCATATTCAATATGTTGTTTCCAGGTTCCCAGCTTTGAAACTAGGTCTATCTGTTCCGGCATATCTGCCTCAGGGGCTACTCCTACATAGAACCTTGCATGAGTTAGTCTTCTCTTTGAAGTAGTGATTGGGTCTATAGAGAGTAGCTCGCCAAAAGAACTTGCTATTCCAGAGAAGATACTTTCTACCCAGTATTCAAGAGGCAATCCTGGAAGCTTAATCCAAACTGGAACTTGGGCCAGGAGAGAATCATTCATGTTTAGATTTGGATGCCATTTTCTAAGAACCAGAGTTGTCTTTCCTACCATCCAGGGACTCCCGCACAAAATATTAACCTTATCTTCTTCACATGAAAAGGGAAAAGATAGAAGACCTTTGGGTAGTGCCAAAATTTCAACATTTCCTTTAAGGGCCCATTTTCGTTTGACAAAGGCCCTGACAACTTCAATATTAGGGTGCGAACCCATGAATTTCCCTACCAAGGAGTTCAACATACTATTGATATTATGGTCCAGAACCTGGTCAGGGATAGAGATAGCAAACTTACCACCAGAAGGGTCAGAAATATTCTTAACAGGAGGAAGGGAGGATTTACCAGTTGGTCTAGTTCCAAAAATGGAAGACCATTTCTTTTTCTCCCTCCCACTATCCACAGAGTCATCTCGTGGGATGGGCCCCCCATTGGACCCTTCCCCCAGATGCCCAGATGAACCTGTTGTCTCCTCAAGCAGAGTACCATCAGACTGTGAGTCAACAACAACACCTGGGAAGTCTGTGGGCTTGTCCTTATCACCAATAGGACCAGCACCATTGATCTCATTGATCCCACCATTGGAACCAGGGTTCCCACCTTGCTGAGAATTTGAAATTTGAGCTCCTGCTCCCTTTCCCGCTCCCACTTCCGCCATGTCAATGAGATTGTTTTAGCTTAGTTTTTGAAACTTCTTGTTGTTGTTATCACATCTAATTTGACTTGTACTATCAGGTGTTTTGAAAGATTAGAGAATATAGTGATGGTTATGAAAATGCTCCTTCTAAATGAACAAGTCAATTCATAGCATCCATCTTATGTGATAAATTAGATGATAATGCAACCAGTCAAATAAATTGCATAAGAGGAATTTGTGGAAAATGCAGGGACTTGGCTAAATTGCCTTTGAGAGATGAAGATACTGACATGAGGAAGATGGTAAATTGCAAGAGTTACAAGTACAAAAAATTTGAAACAAAATTTGGAAAGGAATCTACAAGGCTAAATTATGTAGAAGAGGAAATACCTATTGGAACATTTATGGAAAATTTTTGTAAGTTGATAAAACCATACATATGCCATTGTTTTTTTGCCAAGTGGCAAGAAGAAAAATTTAAAAGATTAAGAGACACTTTCCCACTTGGAACTATTCTATCTATAGTTGACTTAGCAGAGAATTACTCTTTTGCACATCAAAAAGAGATTCAATCAGAGTATTACTTTTCAAAGCAAATCATTATTTTGGTGCATGTGTGTTATCAACATGCACAGATCAATTTGGATGGTGTTGATAGTACATTTAAAATTGTATACACCTAAAAATGGTCTGAAGATAATTAATTAAATAAGCAATTATTTAATTAATCTCCCTCCCCAATTTAATTGAATTCACTAAGCAATTTGATTCAATTTCCCCTTTCATCTACTTATTAATAAATCTAAGGATTTACTAAATAGGTTTATTTCATTTCAATAACCCCCTTTGACTAATTAATTCAAATTAATTAATTCCCTCCATCAAAAATCATTTCTTCAAATCCATAATTAATTAAAACAAATCAAATTCATGAGTTGTTGAGATTAATTATCTTTTTCATATTATTTGAATTTTTAAATTCAAATTCTCCTAACTTCTACCACTCCTAAACCTAACCATTCCTAAACCTAACCCATTCTACCTACCACCATGTCCCCTTTCATCCAACATCTTCTAGAACCTTTGTGACACTTGTCACTAAGTGTTCCCTTTCATCTAACTCCTAGAAGCCTCTTGACACTTGTCACCATAGAGATGACATATGTTCCCTTTAATCCAGCCCCCTTTGCCAACCTCCTCCAATTTAACCATTGATATCTTCAGATCAATCTCAACTGTTGATTCATGCTAGCTCACCCCTAGCCTTGGAAAATCCTATAAATAGACCTCATTTTGAGCAATATGAATCCCATCTCATTCATAGCTTACGCATTGTTACTATAGGCATCTAGCTTCTAGTTTATCATTTCTTAGCAATATTATCATGCTCATTTTAGCTTAATTGCATCTTAATCTTAGTTCATTTTCTAGATCAATCATGAACTCATATAGCTTAATCATGCTATTCTTGCTAGATCATGCATTTTCATCATTCAAATCCTCCATCTAAGTGTAGTCAAGTCATTGGAATATGCATAATCAGATCTGAGAGCATTTTCATACTTGCATTTACTAGGAGGTAATAAGTCGATTAGCTATGGTTTTACATGTCTTTGATTTAAATCTTCTAACCATACTTATAATGATTTATTGAGTGCATTGTGGTTGCAAGTATAGGTACACTTCACAGAGCATGACATTTTGGTGTCCAACGTGGGGCAGAAATCGTCATTTTCGGCCTCTTAATCCTTAGCAAACATCTTCTTTGTCCGGCTCTGGTACAGAAATTCGTACGAGTTGCCTTTTTCAGCTCGTACAAACTTCCTTTCAGTCTCAGATGACACTTCATCCTGACTCGTACGAGCTTTTACATTGAAAATTCTTTATTTGTTTTAGCTCATTCCTGTGTCATACGAGAGCTAATTCTATTTCATACAAATTTTTGTTTGTTAAATCCTGTGTCGTATGAGCTAGTTTTTGTCTCTATGCAAAATATAAATATTTGTCATTCTGTCTGATAAAACATGTCGTACGAGTTTCTGCATCTGTGATTTTTTTTAAAAACTGCAAATTGGAATTTTCAAATTTGTCTATATGTCGGTAATCTGCATTTTTTAAGGCTTTCTGGTCATTTTTAGCTCTTGAAAGTGTTGCTAAAAGCCATGCCCCTATAAAGTTGCATCTACAACTCTTGGAGACCTTTCCAATGAGTTAAACGATTCGTAATTTCGAGTCCCGAGCAACAAGTTATGCCTATTTGAAGTTAGGCTAAAAATTTCAAAGTTTTTTTTTTTTTAATTTCATAGTTTGGATCACTAATGCTAATCTTGTTATGTCTATGAGATGTTTGCAGCCTAACTCTTTTCTGCAAGACGCTTGTCAAAAATACGCTTGTCAAAGACAAATTCAAAACACAATCATGACTACTAATGGATCTATTTTGCAGGTTGCCTAAGGATTCAGCAAAAAACTGTGTATTCTTTAATATTTTTAGGCACATGTCAATTTGGGCTTAAAGAAATGAACTATCATGTCTTATGTGCTTCTGATGATAGGCGAGTATCCTCTCACCTTTCTTAGGTGATCAGAAAGCTAGACTCATCTTTTTGCTTTCATTAGTGCATCTCTTTAGCAGGCCTTCCCTCCTGAGGAGTTATTAACTCTTAGCCCTTAAGGCCAGTGAGAGGGGAATGACCTAAGTGGGAATGGCTAACACCAAGTAATCCAACCCACTATAAAATAAATGTGTTTTTGATGAAAATCAAAGCAATGACAATGCTTGGGAATAGCTCTCCTTCATACCTTCGGGTATATCAAACCTTGGTTTTCAAGGCTGGGAGACCTCTTAATTGAATTTATCGGATCCCAAACTAGTGTCGGTTAAAATAGAAGCTACCCGATTCACCTCCAAAAGGGTGATAATATTTGTGCAAGAGAGATAGTAACTCTCCCAAGACACTTGCCATATCGTGCCCCCATTAGCGTTTGGAGTCGGATAATACGGCGTTGAGAATTCATTGTGTGAGACTTAGCGGCCGTATTCTGATTAGCTATTGGGTGTGTACCTAAGTCAGCAAGCAAAGGTTTTCATTCTCAGCCAACTTCCTTAGGGTTTAGCTTGATTGAGAGTCATTTATCACATCATGTGTTTGTTGTGTATTCATCCCTAAATTGAAAAATTAGACACTTAAAACTGGTAAACCAAAGTAAAACATCAAAATTCAGTGATCAAAACTCAAACAAACAAACACTTTTTACACCTGTTAAAATAACCTATTGTACGAGCTTTAATTCTCTGTAGCATGAGTCATAATCTTTGTCATATGAGTCAACTTGCATAAAATCATTTGTTGTACTATCCGCTATCCTGTGTTGTACAAGTCATCTATTTTGTCGTATGGTTCATAAAATTATGTCGTACGAGTTGCTACTGTTTATATGAAAAAATTTGTTCTGTCGTATGGATCTGTATCTTGTGTCATCCTAAGCTGAATCTTATGTCGTATGAAACTCTGCATCTATCAATCTAGAATTGTGTCCTGCATGCCTATTTTAGATTTGTCATTTTTACCTAAACAATTTGCAATAAACATAAACACCTGTTATCTGTCAGTCTGTGCTTAAATTGTCTGCTTGGTTTGCTTGGTCAAGTTATCACTCGTCAAAATCAGACTCTAGAACATAAACACCTTAAGACTTTCAAGTCACTACCCTCAACAAGTTCAAGATCTAAACTTCTCAAAGTGCATTATCACCCTCTTTGATAAACTAATCACTCAAACATAGTGTCTCATTAGGATCAATCAACCTTTATCACAAAACTGAAACGTTTGGTCAGGATAACTTTGTCCCACATCGTAGGATAGATTGCTCCTACTGGACTTGGTTCTCATCAAATCATCACCATTGCACTCCTAAATCGAATATCAAAAAAACTTGCAAACTTTTAAACACTTAAACTCTCTTTTAGTGTCATATCACTCTATTGCCTTGAAATTGACAATTGCTCACTTACCCAAAACAACCTTTTGGACAATCAAATCCTAAACAAAATAACACACATGTATGCCCGTTCTAACTAGAGCTCAGAGATGAAAGATTGTAGAGATGGAAATCAAAAGATTTGAAACAAACATAACCATGGAACATGAAAATGAAGTACAAGTCAAAGAAGAAATAACAGAAAAAAACATCATAGACATCAAGAAAGATCCCCAATTCGACAAATTTATGCAAAAATTGTTGGAAGAAGAAATAGAAAAATACTTTCTAGTGCTAGCCAAATCTGGTGCTACACTTCCCCAAGATTTTGATGTGAATAAATTGACACAAAAGAAAAGTGACCCTCCCCCTAATAATGAACAACATGAGGACATCTTTGGTATCAAAATGAATAACATGTCAATCCCTATTAACAACAGAAACAATGAAGAAACTTACATCCCCAAAAGAGATGAAGTAGAAATTTTGAATAACATTCAATTTGATGAGAATACAAGAAGAACTAGGGATGAAACAAGATGAGATCCAGATCCTACTAGAATGCAAAATCATGTTTATGCAAGAACAAATCATGTTGATAATCCTATCATGACTCTGACACAACAATTGCAAGCAATGCAAACACAAATCCAAGAGATGCAAAGAGGAAATGTTAGACAATATTCACTTCAAGAAATATGTCCTTATCCTTTTGATAGGAATATAAATATGATACCATTCCCTATAGGTTTTGAAAATCCAAGATACAAAAAATATGATGGAAACTCTGACCCTCAAGAACATATAAGAGAATTTTGTACCATGAGTATGGAGTTTGCACATGAAGATACCTACCTAATGAGACTATTTCCGAAAAGCTTAATTGGATTAGCTATGGAGTGGTTTTCCAAACTTACACCCAGAATAGGATTATTTTCAGTGTTGGTGGATAAGTTTGTTTCACAATATTCCTACAATATACAACATGAAGTGACCATGCTAGACCTTTGTAACACTAAACAAAAAGGTGGAGAACCCTTCATGTCATTCTTACAACGATGGAGATGCCTAGCATCACGGTATCCTCACACATTGCCAGAGTATGAAAAATGGATATATTCATTGACAACTTAAATGATTAAATGAGTTATTACTTAAAAATGCAAGGAAATCAAAGCTTTGGAAAAATGGTTGATAATGGAATCAAAATGGAAGAAGCCATGATAAAGAAGGGTAAGTTGAAAATATACAAAGAAGGAGTCCATCCTCCTAACAACAACAATAACAACAATCACAATGACAAGCCAAAATTTTGGAACAAAAATAGAAATGTTGTCAATGATGGAATAGTAGATAACAACAGTGTGAAACCAAAGCAACCGATTTTCAATTTATCTACTCAATCAATAGCGGCACAACAAAACAACAATCACCAAAGAGCAACTATCAAAACTTTCTTTCGAAGACAATTCACAAACATTAGTAAACCCTTGGGATCAGCATTAAAAACACTTCTCGCAAACAAATTGATCACTTTACCAGAAGAAAGGAACTATGAACCTCAAATCAAACCACCTTGGTGGAATGATAATCAATATTGTGATTTCCATCGAAATAAGGGACATCTCACAGATAATTGTCAAAAGTTGAAACATGTCATACAAGACTTAATTGATAATGGAGTAATCACTATGGATAAACATACAACAAATGAATCTCATACAACCTTTAAAACTCCACTTCCAAACTATGAGAAAGTTGAGTCATCAACGACACACAATGGTAAGGGTAAAGCAAAGGTAAACTATGCTCATACATATGACAATGTGGTGAATGTTATCATAGTTAAAGAATAAAAAAATCAAGAACATGCTCATGCTATAACAAGAAGCAAAGCCAAAGTTGTTTTGCTTGGTCCTATAATGAACACATCATCCACTACAACAAAACAATACAATCTAGTGGAGCAACTACAAAAAACACCCGCACAAATTTCCATCCTAGAACTTTTAAAACTTTCACCAGTGCACAAGGAAATTCTTGAATGAGCATTACTAGATACAACCGTATCCAAGGATCTTGATATCAACCAATTCCAGACCATGGTGGGACACCTTACAACTCCTCATTGCTTATCATTCACTGAAAAAGATGACATGTCCTTACAACACCCTCACAATGCTCCCTTACATATCAAAGTCCTTATCCACAAAACACGAGTCAAGCATGTTCTAATAGATGGTGGAGCTGGCCTAAATATTTTCTCATTGAGTCTTGTTTGTGCCTTGGGATATTCAAAAGATGTAGTTTATGTCCAAAAAAGGATCACTATAAAAGCCTATGATGAAGAAGAACATTCCTCCAAGGGAATTGTGATACTACCAATCAGAGTGGGACCTCTACAAAAAGACACAGCATGCCAAGTTCTAGACTTGGACCTATCATATAATGTGCTCCTAGGGAGACCATGGATACATGACTTGCAAGTTGTCCCATCAACCTATCATCAATGTGTCAAATTTACCTATGAGGGACAAGAAATCACAATCTCTATAGATGCAAATCCATTCCAATATTGTAGCAATCTAAAAATGGCTCAGGAAGTAATTGTTCTGCATAACAGGGAAGCAACATCTTTGAACATACAATCCAAGGAAAACTCATTTGCCTCTATTTTGTCAAGTATGGAAAAACAAATGCAATTAAGACATTGAGGGAACGTGGAATACTCAATATCACAATTACTACTTTCTCCTAAATCGTTGGGAAAACCATCAAGCTCTAAACAACAATCAACTGTGAAACATCTTTTGATATTTGATGGAGCATTTATTAGTGTTGGAACCTTATCAGAGGAGACAGAAGACAAAGATGTACTACAATAGCTATACAAAGATGAAGAAGTTCAACAAAAGGTCAACAATGTCAGAAATCCTATAGAAAAATATGGAAAAGGATTCAACATTCTTCGAAAGATGGGATACATTGGAATAGGACCTATAGGAAAAAGAAAAGAAGGTATCTCAGAACCTATTGAGCCTCATACTCAGCAAAAAATTGACAAAACAGGATTAGGGTATGGACAAGTCAATCTACTAGAAAATACATCTTTTAGTCCACAACAAGAGGAATATGAAAATAGACAAGAACAACTTACAATTGAAAAGGAAGAAAAATCGGCTAAGCAACAAGCACAAACAAACCTGAAATGGCAAAAGAAGCAAGCTTCAAATTAGCAAGAGAAACAAACTAAAAACATCTCTCAAGAAGACTTAAATCTCAATCAAAACAAACATGAAGCTAATATTACTTTAGGAGAGCTCATAGAAAAGTTGACAAAACTCAATCTCAATCCTGAGGAGATTGAATATGAAAGAAGGAAAATTATAGCCAAAAAAGCAGAAGAAATGCTATATGAACAAATCTGTAGATTGCAAGCTACAAGTGATACAGACTCTAATGAATGGGAATGGGATTCCTATCACTTTGAAGAATCAAATGAAGAAAAATGCTTTGAAGGAGATGTAGGAGTTGATGTAGCTCACACGTATGCAGGACAAACGTCAGGAACTAGTTCACTTGAATTAGAATCACATTCGGCTAACTTAGACTTAACTGAGGACAGTCAGGAACTTCTTACATGAGATCATTCTAATGAGAGTACCATTCTAGACATCGACACACATATTGATACCTACATCATGACCCTTGAAACCCTTGAAACATACCAGCTTGAATATTCCTTACCTCTAATCCATCCTGAGCTTATTGATTGGGAAAATGAAGGACATACTGCAATTGATACTTTTCCAAACAACCATGCCATCTCTGTATATCTTAATGCAATCAAACCCGTAACAACTCTCATCAGGAATTTCAGCAACACATCTTTCAGTCAAGTGGGTGCCAAAATCCGCTTGTCGCAAAAGTGAAAATAAATAAAAGAGTATCAAGTCTAATGTTGAAAACCATTTATTGGCAACATTAGACCAAGAAAAAGTAAAAATAAAGGATGCATCTAATGGTGAAAACCTCCTTGAGGCGCCAAAAGATGGGAGATTTGACACTTTACCTGAGCATTATCAAGAAAGATCATCCATTTTGATCGAACCAACAAAGGTAGTCAACATTGGCACAAAAGAGAAACCAAAGATTCCTCATCCAACAACTTCTTTGTCTGAGCAAGAAATGCAACAATATGTGGAATTCTTCAAACGATGGAAAATCAATTTTGCCTAGTCATATGCAGACATGCCAAGGTTAGATCCAGAGCTTATTATGCATCACTTGAATGTTAATCCAAGAGACAAACCAGTTAAACAAAAGTTAAGGAAAATGCATCCGCCTATTGCTCTTCTAGTCAAGGTAGAACTAAAAAAAATATTGGATGTCGGATTCATCAGACCTGTAGCATATCCTCAATGGGTATCTAACATTGTTCCTATTTCAAAACTAGATAAAAGCATTAGAATATGCATAGACTTCAGAGATCTTAATAATGCATGCCCAAAGGATGACTTTCCTTTGCCCAACATTGACATCATTATGGATTTAATGGCTGGACACTCCATGTTTTCTCTAATGGATGGTTTCTTTGGATACAATTAGATCAAAATAGCACCCAAAGATCAAGAAAAGACAACTTTCACATGCCCATGGGGTACTTTGTGCTGGAACGTCATGCCTTTTGGATTAAAGAACGCATGTGCTACATATCAAAGAGCTATGACAACTATATTTCATGACATGATGCATACATTCATGGAAGATTATGTGGATGACATATTAGCTAAATCATACAATAGAGAAGAACATATAGAAATACTAGAAAAGATATTTGACAGGTTAGAACAATACAAGGTAAGGCTAAACCCTAAGAAATGTGCCTTTGGTTTTACTTCAGGAAAGCTATTAGGATATATTGTTTCAGCAAGAGGAATCGAAGTAGATCTAGCTAAGGTAAAAGTAATCATGGAAATGACATCTCCCAAGAATATCAGTCAACTAAGATCACTACAAGGAAGACTCTAGTCAATCAGAAGATTTGTGGCTCAATTAGCAGATAAATGTCAACCATCCACTCACCTATTGCACAAACATGTTAATTTCAAATGGGACCATCAATGTGAAGAAGCATTCAACAAGATCAAGTCATATCTCATGCAACCACCTGTTCTAATGTCATCAATTCTAGGAGAACCATTATTACTCTATGTATCAACTACTGAAGCATCATTGGGAATTTCACTCGCACAAGAGGATAAGGAAGGAAAAGAACGAGCCATCAACTATATCAGCAGAACACTAGTGGGATATGAGATCAATTATTCATCAACAAAAAAAGCATGCTTGGCAGTAGTTTTTGCTTCTCAAAAACTACGACACTATCTACTATCTCACTCCATCAAGTTGATAGCTAAAATCAACCCTTTGAATTATTTGCTCAGCAAAGCCACATTGACAGGATGACTAGAAAAATGGATCATGATTCTAAGTGAGTTTGATATCAAATATGTTGACAAAAAAGCTATCAAGGGACAAGTCATCGCAGATCAACTAGCAGAAACACCACTTCAAGATAATCATCCTCTACAGATTGAATTTCCTGATGCTGATATCTTAACAGTTACAATAAAAGCATGGCAACTATACTTTGATGGTTCATATACACAACATGGATCGGGAGCAGGAAATCTTTTCATCACACCACAAGGGCATACAATCCTGAAAGCATACAAATTAAGCTTTATGTGTACAAATAACATAGCAGAGTATGAAGCATTGGTAACAGGCATCAAAATGGTTGTAGAATGGAATATAACACATCTTCAAGTCTTTGGAGACTCTCAGCTTGTCATTAATCAAATCAATGATGACTATCAAACAAAAGATGACAAAATCATGCCTTATAAAAAGATGGTGGATGATATCAAGAAGTACTTTGTAGAAATAACTTTTGAACAGATTCCAAGAAATGATAACAAAGCAGTAGACACCATGGCTACACTTGCTTCTCTATTGTAGACACATGAAAATCAACAACGTTATGAATTCCTGGTTGAAGAGTTGTTTCATCCCGCCTTTAATTGTCCGGATTCCCAAACCATATGTCAACTTATTGGACATGATTCCTCTTGCTATGGCCAAAAATTACACATACCTAAAAGATAATATCCTACCTCCTGACTTATCAAAGAACCAAAAGAGAAACTTTATTCGCCAATCCTCCCATTTTACTCTCGTCACAAATACCCTGTATAAACGAGGTCTAAACGGTACTCTCTTACGATGTCTTGAACAAGAAGAATCTGAGAAGGCCTTATAGGAAGTTCATAATGACATTTGTGGCACTCATTCAAGTGGTCTTACCCTTTCAAAAAAACTCATACGCTTGGGCTATTATTGGCTGACTATGGAACGAGATTCTTTTAAGATAGCAAGAACATGTAAACAATGTCAAATCCATGGGAATTTGATCCATGCACCAACACAAGAACTACATACTTTAGCAACATCTTGGCCTTTTTGTCAATGGGGACTTGATCTGGTAGGAAAGATAAATCCTTTCTCATCTAATGGACACAAATTCATCCTGGTAGCTACTGAATATTTCACAAAATGGATTGAAGTTGTACCTCTCATAAACATCATAGGAAAACAAATTGTTGCATTTATCTTGAATTATATCATCTGTCGCTATGGAATACCAATGACCATTATCACTGATAATGGGTGACCATTTAAGAATCAAGATGTACAAGAGCTATGTGAGAAGTTCAAAATCCAACATAGATTCTCCACACCATATTATCCACAGGGAAATGGGCAGGTAGAAGCATCTAACAAAACTATTCTGAAAATCCTTAAAAAGACAGTGAACGATGCTGGGAAAGATTGGCATATTCAGCTGAACCCTGCTCTATGGGCCTACCACACCAGTATCTACACACTGACATGTGCCACACCTTTCTCTCTTGTATATGGATCAGAAGCCATATTGCCAATTGAAGTAGAGATACCCTCTCTACGTGTATCACTAAAAGGTCTCATCCCAGATGAAGAACAAAGAGTATCTAGACTACAAGACTTAGAACTGATCTAGGAATGAAGACAAAATGTCTTTGATCATCTAAAGGTATATCAGCAAAGAATGTGTGGAAGCTATAATCATAAGGTTAAACCAAGACTATTTCAAGTGGGAGAACTAGTGCTAAAAGAAAATCCACGCAACCAGGCAGATCGAGAAAAGAAAGGAAAGTTTGAACCAAACTGGTTAGGTCCATTTGTGATCACAACAGTATTTGGATTAGGAGCATATCAGCTATCAACACAGGATGAAGATCAGCTTGAGGAACCTATCAATAGCATGCACCTGAAGAAATTCTATATCTAAAAATCAAAAAAATAAAAAACAGTGAAAAATTAGAAAAATAAAAAACAGTGAAAAATCAGAAAAATAAAAAATAGTGAAAAAATCAAAAATAGTGAAAAAGCAGAAAAATCCTAAAAAGTGAAAAAAAAAGAAAAGAAAGAAAAAAATTAAATATCAGAAAAAGTGAAATAAAAACAGATGGTGAAAACCTGGCAAACAAGCACTATCTGTCTGCTAGCTCTTCCATCTATTAGTTCATGCATCTTTCTGCTTGCATTCATTCATCAGTGCTGACCATCCTAAGCCTTTGTACATACGCAAGCATCACAGCTACTCTCTCGCCATGGTTTGGATCATTGGATATATCACAAATGAATTTGTTTCTAGGCTTGAGGACAAAATCCTACACTTAGCGGGGCAAAATCCTACACTTAGCTGGGGGAAAAACTCTTGATCATTTTGAGCTTAATCAAACAAGTAAAACAAACAGTTAGACAACTCTTATCAAGCAAAAAATTAGACACATCCAACATTGAACACAACATCAAACTATCAACTATCAAGCTATCAAAAAGTCAATCTAAGCACATCACACACTTTTCAGTGGATAATATCTTTTGGATAATGATTGTAACATGATTGTTCAAATTTTTTATATTGCTTTTTGTTATCATGATTTTCGAGTGACTCCAGGATGTCATTGACTAGAGGAACAAGGAAGAAAAATGATATTTTTCTTGTTTGTTGTCTGAAAATTAATCATTAATATGTGCAAATTTGTCTTGGGACATGATCATCGAAGTATCATTAAAGACATTTTTGATTTGCGTATTGAAATGATTAATACTACCTGTTTTACACAAGCAACACTCAGGTCATCTCGGTTCAATTATACCTCAATGCTTGTGTTAACTTGCTATATTAAAATCTAGGAAAATAGTGCTCAGGTCATCATGGTTTAATTATACCATCAATGTTTTCACTCACTTCCCACATTTCAAAAGCTCAATGATGACAAAAACGCAAAATAATCCAGTGACTGGTCCAGGTCATAGTTTGCATCCATTGCATTTTTATTGCATTTTAGCTTGCATTTCATTCTTGCACGGGATCCTAAAAGCTCCTTTTATCCAAGGTTAAATCTATCACAGGAATCATCAAAGTATCATCACAAGTGTATATGCAATCAGAATGATGACTCATATCTATTTCATAATATTATCGACCTAGTGAAAATCTTATGCTATCTCCCTCAACAGAATCAACAATCAACATATCTGAATATTTCTGCATCTTGATATCAGTTTTTTATCTAATCAACCTTATCAAATCAAATCAATCAATCAAACCTAATCAATTCTATCATGTCTTACACAGGATGTATCCTTCCTGAAACCAGATGTTCTAATCATGTCTTATACAGGATGAATCCTTCTTGAAACCAGACGCTTTGATCATCATTGTCTTATATAGGATGAATCCTTCCTAAGATCAGACTGAATCTAATCAATCAAGATTTTTCAATCTTATTAATCTAAGCAATCAAGCTAATCTAAGAACTCGCATTTTCATCAACCACAGTTGCAGAAGTCAAATCAAATCTATCGGGATATCAATCTCGCAAAAACTCCAAAGATCAATTATCTCAAATGATCTCCCGAGGGGGCATCATCATACCAGAATTTAGCAATCAAGAGCTGGGCCATCCTATCAAATCAATATTAGCATGAAACTGAGATTATTCTTTCAATCAACACGTCATCACACCTCGCTTCAAAGAGGGGCAAAATGTATACACCTAAAAATGGTCTGAAGATAATTAATTAAATAAGCAATTATTTAATTAATCTCCCTCCCCAATTTAATTGAATTCACTAAGCAATTTGATTAAATTTCCCCTTTCATCTACTTATTAATAACTCTAAGGATTTACTAAATAGGTTCATTTCATTTCAATAACCCCCTTTGACTAATTAATTCAAATTAATTAATTCCCTCCATCCAAAGTCATTTCTTCAAATCCATAATTAATTAAAACAAATCAAATTCATGAGTTGTTGAGATTAATTATCTTTTTCATATTATTTGAATTTTTAAATTCAAATTCTCCTAACTTCTACCACTCCTAAACCTAACCATTCCTAAACCTAACCCATTCTACCTACCACCATGTCCCCTTTCATCCAACATCTTCTAGAACCTTTGTGACACTTGTCACTAAGTGTTCCCTTTCATCTAAGTCCTTCTAGAAGCCTCTTGACACTTGTCACCATAGAGATGATAGATGTTCCCTTTAATCCAACCCCCTTTACCAACCTCCTCCAATTTAACCATTGATATCTTCAGATCAATCTCAACCATTGATTCATGCCAACTCACCCCTAGCCTTGGAAAATCCTGTGAATAGACCTCATTTTGAGAAATATGGACCCCATTTCATTCATAGCTTAAGCATTGTTACTATAGGCATCTAGCTTCTAGTTTATCATTTCTTAGCAATATTATCATGCTCATTTTAGCTTAATTGCATCTTAATCTTAGTTCATTTTCTAGGTCAATCATTAACTCATATAGCTTAATCATTCCATTCTTGCTAGATCATGCATTTGCATCATTCAAATCCTCTATCTAAGTGTAGTCAAGTCACTAGAATATGCATAATCTGTTAGGTCCCAGAGACAACTAAGAGGGGGGGGGGGGGTGTGAATCAGTTGTCTAATAAATTCAAACCAAAAAATGTTTAACCAACTTAATGCTTAATACCGGTAAACCAGTTAAGTATGTCGGTAGATAGTGTTAACAGTAAATTGCTATACCGGTAAGGATTAATGCATGAAACATAAACATAAAGTCGTCCACAACACATAACACCAATATTTTTACGTGGAAACCCTGTAAGGGGAAAAACCATGGTGGAAAACCTTATGCACAATCAGATGATACTACTGTAGATAGTAAGTTTACATAAATGGGGTCTGCACATGCAAAAAGGCCAACAGCCTAGAGCTCACTGCTCAATCACAAAAAGGGAGTCACACTGACTACAGTTGGATGGTTAAATCCAATAAGAATGTACTGCACAAAATAGCATCTTCATATGCTGGATTCAGTACCGGTGTAATGCTGATATGCTTCTACAAAAACCTAGCTTCACCTCCAAATGATGTCTTCGTGTATATCTCTACTTAATCTTGCATATACCTTCACACAACTCTTTTTTGCATTCCACACTTGATCTTACAAATAAGATCTTACATTTATACCATAACCTAAGACCAATTTTAGTAGGTCGGCTCTACAAGATATTACAATAAAATAATTTTACAAACAATATAATATCCGATGCAATAACCGATTAAACATGTTAGCTTAATGCTTTTACTACAATAATAAATCATCTCCATAGCGTGCCATGCTGATCTAGAAATGATAAACCTACCGGTGTAACCCTAGATAACCCTGGACCTATTTGCCGGTAAAATAAAATATGCAAATATGAATATACCAATGATTAGTTCTTCAAATAAATGTGTCCACATGATGTCTTCGACATTACCAAGTGTCTTCCATATCATTCCAAGTGCCGGTGAACTTTATATCCTACCGGTGAACCATGTACTAGTAACTGTGCAATAGTTACTTGCTTGCCAGTGAATGTTGCTGGATCTCTAGTGTTTCAGTAGGTGTTGATATCAATGACAAAACCATACCAAAATACCAACAATATCCCCCTTTGGCATTGATGGCAACACAAGATGGAAAAACCATCAAAGTGCCAAAACAGAAATGCCAAATACCAAAAACCAATCAATCTCCCTTAAACAACAATCTCTCCCCCTGGGAGCAACATGTGTTTGTTCAAAGATTAATACCAATCTTTCTTCAAAAGATAATGTGTTTTTCCATAGATATCTCTCCCCCTTTGACATCAAATGTCAAAGCTACAAAATTCAAGTTCATACAAAATACCAATCAATTCAATATACCAACTACTCCCCCTTTGAAGTAGCTTCCTCATCAAAGACCGAAGTAAAAGATTTATCTTTTAATTCTGCTGGTTGATGACAACCATCAACTATCTAAGTCTCTACCAGTGGTGGTATGACTCCAAGTTGATCTCTAAGATATTCAAAAGTCTCCTTAGGCAAAGGTTTTGTGAAAATATCTGCAAGCTATTCTTTAGTATTCACATAAACCAGTTTTATCTCCTTTTCTTCAACTTTTTCCCTTAGAAAATTCAGTTTGATAGAAACATGTTTTGTTTTAGAATGTCATACCAAATTCTTAGATATATCAATTACTGCAGGGTTATCACAGTATATAGTAATAGGTTCCTTGCATTTTACCTTTATGTCTTTCAACATTTGCTTGGGCCATAGTACCTATGTACAGTTAGTTGCTGCTGCAACATATTTTGATTCTGCTGTTGATAAAGATGTACAACTCTATTTCTTACTCAACCAAGAAACTAATCTCTTTCCAAGAAAGAATGCTCCTCCAGTGGTTCTTTTTCTATCATCCACATCTCCTGCCCAATTTGCATCTGTGTATGCACATAGGTCAAAATTTTCATCTCTAGGATACCATAATACAAGATTTGTTGTGCCTTGTAAGTACCGGAAAATCCTTTTTACTGCTGATTCATGATTTTACCTAGGATTACTTTGGAATCTAGAAACAATACATACTGCATTCATAATATCAGGCCTGGTTTGTGTCAAATACAGTAAACCTCCTATCATAGATTTGTATCTAGTTGGATTAATAGGTGTAGATTCATCCCTTTGAGATAATTTGTCATTTGTAGTCATAGGTGTGCTTACCGGTTTAGAGTTCTCCATCCCAAATTTCTTTAGTAATTCTTTCAAGTACTTGGATTGACTCAAAAATATACCTTTATCAGTCTATGAAATATGCAAACCTAAAACGAATTTTATTTTTCCAATCATAGACATTTCAAATTCTTGCTGCATTTTAATAGAAAATTCCTTACATAATCCATCTTCTCCTCCAAATATTATATCATCAACAAATACTTCAATAATCAAGATGTCATCATTAGTTATTTTGTAATATAAATTTCTTTCTGCATTTCCTTTAGTAAAACCAATCTTCAAAAGATACTTAGCCAACCTTGCATACCAAGCTCTTGGGGCTTGTTTTAATCCATACAAAGCTTTTCTTAATCTACAAACCATATCATTGTCATCTGTCAAAGAAAATCCATCAGGTTGTTCAATATATACTTCCTCTTAAAGATCTCCATTCAAAAATGCACATTTAATATCCATTTGATAAACTTTGTAGTCCTTGTGAGCTGTAAAAGCCAAGAATAATCTGACTGCCCCAATTCTGGCTACCGGTGCAAAGGTTTCATTGTAATCAACTCCTTATTTTTGAGAATATCCCTTACACACTATTCTTGCTTCATTTCTGACAACCTTACCATCTTCATTAAGTTTGTTTCTAAATACCCATTTGGTTCCAATTACATTTTTATCTTTAGGCCAGGGAACTAATGTCCAAGTATTATTTTTCTCAATTTGTCCTAATTCTTCTTCCATAGCTTTAATCCAAAATTTATCTTCACATGCCTCATTGATAGATGATGGTTCAATTTGAGAAATAAGACATACCTCTTCATTTGCCAATCTTCCTCTTGTCATAACTCCTTTAAATTTATTTCCAATTATCTGATCTTCAGAATGGTTTAATCTTACATACTGGGGTGTCTTAGTTTGATGTTGTTCTTCACTTACTGTGGAATCCTCTGATGATATCAGGGTATCTGGATCTTCATTCTGTACCGGTGGATTTAGTGTAGGTTCATTTGTCACAATTTTTGTTGCCGGTTCAGAGTCTATATACCTTGAAGTTCCTCTGAATTGTTCATCAATCTTTACATTTGTACTCTCAACAATTTTCTGCAATCTCTTATTAAAACATCTATATGCCTTGCTCTTAGATGAATAACCAAGAAATATTCCTTCATCACTTCTAGGATCAAATTTCCCAATATACTCATCTCTTCTAATATAGCATTTACTTCCAAAAATTCTGAAATACTTAAGAGTAGGAGTATTACCAAACCATAGTTCATGAGGGGTCTTACCAGTTTCACCTTTGATGTGAACTTTGTTGAATGTATAAACAATAGTGCTGACTACTTCTCTCCAATACACATGTGGTAGATTTGCTTCAGATAACATACTTCTTGCTGCATCCAAGATAGTTATGTTTTTCCTTTCAACAACTCCATTCTGCTGTGGTGTTCGAGGTGCTGATAACTGTCTTTTGATTCCATTCACTTCATAGAATGTATTAAAGTCCTTAGATGTGAATTCTCCTCCTTGATCTGATCTTAAACATTTGATTTTCTTACCGGTTTCATTCTCAACCATTGCTTTGAACAGTTTGAACTTTCCAAGTGTTTCTGATTTTTCTCTAAGAAAAGTAACCCAACGCATTCTAGAATAATCATCAATAATTAGCATGAAATATCTATCACCTTGTAAGCTTTTAGTTCTAGCTGGACCACATAAATCAGTGTGAATCAAATCAAGAGCATTATTGGATTTTTCTGGAATACTTTTGAAACTAGCTCTAACTTGTTTTCCAAATTGACATTCCTTACAAATTGTATTCTCAGGTTTCACAATTTTAGGTAGATCTCTAACTACCTTAGAAGTACTGATTTTTACCATGCAATCAAAGTTTACATGACATAGTCTCTTATGCCATAACCAACTTTCATCTATATGTGCAATCAAGCATGCCTTTTCACTATTATTCAAATGAAAGATATTACCTCTAGTCTGATTACCGGTTGCAATTTCCAAACCAGTTCTATTCATGATTTTGCATTTTCCATTTTTATATTGTAACTAAAATCCCTTCTCAACTGATTGACCAACACTTAAAAGATTATGCTTTAATCCTTCAACATAGTAGACATTGTTAGTGTTATGCTTACCATCAAGAGATATTGAACCCTTACCTTTGATTGAACAGGTATTGTCATCTCCAAATCTTACTAAACCTCCATTGTATTCTTGAAAGTTCAAGAATTTACCTTTGTCACCTGTCATGTGATGTGATTATCCTGAGTCAATGATCCATTCATCCTTTACTTCAACTTTGGCTGCTAGGGCTTGTTCTACCAGTTGAGCAGTAGGTGCCGGTTGATCTTCTATTATAGCAACAAAAACCCATCCATTGTCTGTCGGATCCTCATCAGAATCATCAGTCACACCTTCATCAGCAATGTAACAAGATTTGTCTTTGTTCTTCTTAAATCTGTATCTTTGATATTTAGGATTAGGCTTGTATGTTCTTCTAGCTTCTTCTCTTAGTCTAGCATGTCTATCAGGGCATCTCGAAGCCATATGACCAATCTTATTGGAGTTGAAACATTTAAAGAGTGCTTTACCTTCATACTTACTTCCAATTGGACCTTTTGGCATTTTTCTTGCAAATAGTGCTTCAAGTTCTTCAAGCTCTTCATTCTCCTTCCTAGTTTCTTCAAGTTCTCTTGCATAAAAGGCTTTCCATTCTAATTTTTCAAATGATGGAGCAGATGATGTTGATGCTTTAAAGGCCAAATCTGTCTTTATAGTAGCAACAAGACCAAATTCCTCAATTTCAAAGGCTGAAAGTTTTCCAATCAATGTATCCCTAGTCACTGATGTATTAGGCATTGTTCTTAACTCATTTATAGCAGTAACCTTCATTTTGTATGCCAATGGCAAACTTCTTAAGATTTTTGAAACAATTTCATCCTCACTCAAAGTTCCTCCACAATATTTAATACCCAAAAAAATTTCATTTACTCTTTCCATAAAAGCATAAATCCTTTCATCTTCTTCCATTTTCAGATGTTCATACTTGACTCGGAAGCTTTCAAGTTTTGTAATCTTGACTATGGAATCTCCTTCATTCAATGTTTCCAAATGATCCCAAATAGCTTTAGTAGTAGAGCTATCTGATAATCCCATGATTTGTTGATCTAATAATGCACTCAAGAGTGCTTCTCTTGCTTTGCAATCATTATCTTCATCTTTAGCCAAGGTTGTTGGAACAGTCTGACCAGCTACAACAATAGTATAACCATTCTTTGTAACTTCCCAGATGTCTTTACCAATGTAATTCAAATGTGTCTCCATCCTGATCTTCCATATCCCATAGTTGGTTCCATCAAGTTTAGGATTGTCCTTCCTGAAATAATTAGTAGACATTGGATCTCCTCAAGTTGTTAAACTTCTGCAAAAGAGGACTAGGCTCTGATACCAATTGTTAGGTCCAGGAGACAATTGAGAGGGGGGGGGGGGGTGAATCAGTTATCTAATAAATTCAAACCAAAAACTATTTAACCAACTTAATGCTTAATACCGGTAAACCAGTTAAGTATGCCCGTAGATAGTGTTAATAGTAAATTGCTATACCGGTAAGGATTAATGAATGAAACATAAACATAAAGTCATCCAGAATACATAACACCAACATTTGTATGTGGAAACCCTGTAAGGGGAAAATCCACGATGGAAAACCTTACCCACAATCAGATGATACTACTATAGATAGTAAGTGTACATAAATGGGGTCTGCACATGCAGAAAGGCCAACAGCCTAGAGCTCACTACTCAATCACAAAAAGGGAGTCACACTGACTACAGTTGGATGGTTAAATCCAATAAGAGTGTACTGCACAAAATAGCATCTTCATATGATGGATTCTGTACTGGTGTAATGCTGATATGCTTCTACAAAAACCTAGCTTCACCTCCAAATGATGTCTTCATGTATATCTCTGCTTAATCTCGTATATACCTTCACACAACTCTTTTTCGCATTCCACACTTGATCTTACAAATAAGATCTTACATTTATACCATAACCTAAGACCAATTTTTGTAGGTCGACTCTACAAGATATTACAATAAAATCATTTTACAAACAATATAATATCCAATGCAATAAACAACGACCTAAGGGAAGCGGCCAAGGCGATGATGCTCTTGGTACAGAATGCTAAGGAAACTATGAAAAGTTTTTAACTTTCTTGTAATGCTAGGCTTGGGGTCAATTTCTTGCTGGCCTCTTGCTATCCTTTTCTCTGCTGCTAGTTTTTTTGTTGGTTTTTTGCAACTGTCTTGTTTTGTTTCCTTCTTGAATATCTTTTGGATGTAATCGGGTTTCGGGTCTCTTAAAACTTGTTTTTACTTAATCAAAAACAATATAATATCCGATGCAATAACCGATTAAACATATTGGCTTAATGCTTTTACAACAATAATAAATCATCTCCATAGAGTGCCATGCTGATCTGGAAAAGATAAACCTTCTGGTTTAACCCTAGATAACCCTGGACCTATTTGCCGGTAAAAAAAAAAATGCAAATATGAATATACCAATGATTAGTTCTTCAAATCAAGGTGTCCACATGATGTCTTCGACATTACCAAGTGTCTTCCATATCATTCCAATTGTCGGTGAACATTATATCCTACCGGTGAACCATGTTCTAGTAACTGTGCAATAGTTACTTGCTTGCCAGTGAATGTTGCTGGATCTCTAGTGTTTCAGTAGGTGTTGACATCAATGACAAAACCATACCAAAATACCAACATAATCAGATCTGAGAGCATTTTCATACTCGCATTTACTAGGAGTCAATAAGTCGATTAGCTATAGTTTTACATGTTTTTATTTAAATCTTCTAACCATGCTTATAATGATTTATTGAGTGCATTGTGGTTGCAGGTATAGGTACACTTCATAGAGCACAACAAAAATTGTGTCATTAAGAAAGAGTACCACTTTTATACCAGTGATGATAAGGAGCATGACACACTTTTTGTACAACATTGCTTTAAGAAGTTTTTTGAATATTTGAAATATAGAGGCATAACAATAGTTAAACATTTTGTTTTATCTGATGGATGTGCGGCACAATTTAAATCTTCAAGGCCATTTTATGCACAATGTATATATCATCGAAATGACAAAATACCACATGTTTGGAGTTTTTTTGAGAGTGGTCATGGACAGGGTAAACATGATGGTGCAGAAGCTTGTATCAAATGTGCTCTAAGAAAGCATCAAATAAAATACACAGGAGATCATATAGAAGATGCACATGATGTTGTTGAATGGTGTGAGAAACACTTTGACCAACCTAATTATCCTGGGGAATCATCATCGAAAACATACAGACCCATTCCATATAGAGTGTTTTGGGAGATAACTGGTACATGTTCTCTTTTAGTGTTTTATTTAAATTTTTTTAATTTTTAAAAAAATACACGTTCCTAATTCAAATGTTTCAATTTAACAACTTGATCTACATGTACATTCTTGTACACATGTACATTTTGCAGATGTGGATAGAAAATCAATGCATGGATGCAAGAGCATGGAGAGGACAAGATCTTTGTATTGTGTCATGAGTACAGATAATCGCCCAAGGACATTATACACTAGGGATTATTCATGTTTTTGTTCTGAATGCATTTTTGAAAACTATGTTGATTGCAAGAACCAAGAGCTTGGATATGTTAGTGAATGGAAAATGGTGCCACTAGATGTTTCTTACACATATGAGGATTCAAATGAGGATGAAAACTTTGAAGACATTCCTTTGATTTTTGGTGATTACGATCATATTTCAGGATTGATTAAAAAAGGTACATACATGACATACACATGTAAATATTTCCTTAAAAATGACATATAACTTAGAATTTATTTAAATTGTGTCAAATTGCAGGAGATATTTTTGCAGTCATAGCAAAAGATGGAATATAGAAGGTATTAGAGTTATTATTTATTGTGTTGCACAGAAGAGAGAAATAAGTTATCAAAATCTGAGATGAGTGATGGAATGTCATTTCCCACAGGTTTGAGTTCTGATTTGAATATGTACATGTACAAATCGCTTACATGGGAATTTTTAATTTCTCACATTTCTTATATACATGTACATGCAAGCTCAGTTGTAGTGCAAGGGACATATTTTAAACAAGTTAAAATTGTTCAACATGGGATTCATTTCACTGAATACCAAATTGACAACAAGGTATATTAGTATAGTCACTTGGTCATTGTTGTTGGCCTAATTCTTCAAACAGTTCCATGTTGAGGGCGGTCGCAAAAGTAGAGACTAGATAGTGAAGATCGTGACAAAATATTTAGTGCTATTGAAGAACGTTCTGAACCACTTGATGTGGTATGAACTATATATATTTAGTAATCCAAAGTACACATGTGGTTGAGCCCACATGAATTGAATTAATACTCAAGATAAATTCTAGATCTCTTAACTTGTTTTGAAACTAAAGGATAAATATTTTTTAAGTTTAAATACATGAAATTTTTAATTATATCAAATTAGGATGTATTAAAAGTTAATTCAAGTACATGTACATGTTTAAATGCATGTTTAATTTGTATGTATAAGGTACTATATCTAATTCTAAATGCATGTAATTTGTAAGGACCACTAGTTAAAATAATTTAATTAAAAAATGCATATTTAAATTAGAATGTAATATGTACATTTGTAAAATTGATATAATATGGAATTAGGACATGTGTAATTAGGACATGTACATGTTGTGAACTATTTAACTACAATATACATACCTAGAAGCTCACATACAATGTGAACTATTCAATACATGACCTATTAAGTTTAGTTTGTTTATTTGATACATACTCTTTTGTTTGAACATGTTCTTTTAAATTTTAATGCATATCTACTGTACATGTACATATGTGTTACATGTAGTTTAAATTTTTTTAATTTCTAGAGAACATACATGCATGAAATATAAAGTATAATCTAGTCTAAACTTCATTGTACATGCATGAAATATACAATCTAATCAAACATGTAACCGAGATATTTAAAGAATATAATCTAGTCTAAACAAGTCATACATGATGCACGAAATATATATATAATCTGATCAAACACAAACTAGGTATAAAGTATAATCTAGTCTAAACTCCATGTACATGCATGAATATATATAATATGAAAGTCTATAAAAAGATAAATGTAAATGAGCTATAAAGTATGGAGAAAATCAATAGGGATCATGTCGGCTACGAACTGAGCGACCATCTGAGGGAGAGTCCTACAAAAGTAGAATTTATTTAAATATTAAATATAATATATTTATCTCTCTAGACGTGCATGTACATCAAATCCAAGTAGAGTTAAATAAAAATTTAAATATAAATTATAACATGCATGTATACATACATGTACATATATGTACCAAAAACCATAACTAACCTATCCACTAACAGCATCTAAAGAATCTCTCCTACACACACGCTCAGAGCTCAAGGAAGGAGTGACATGAGCTAACTGTCAATTTAAGGATTAGTCCACAATTAATTTAAATGATCTACAAATTAAAACTTAGAACTAGATTATTTATTAAACACGATCTATATATATATATATAGATTTATCCTACAAATTTACAACATGTATACATATCTTCTAAAAATTTAAACGCACATGTACATGTACATACCTATGTATCACCTAGAGTAGGTTGTATAGTTTGATCTTGTCCCGTGATCATATCAACAACATCACTCATGCCTGCATATCTCTCTCTAGTTGTATGTATCACTGAGGAGTGCAAGGGGCTAACTAGATGAGTGGGCATCATGGATGAAGTGTCTGACTATAGTAGCATGTCCATAAACCCAAGTAGGGCTCAAATCTCTCAGCTGCTCCTCAAATGAGTCCAAACCCTCATCTGTGATATGGACCTGATTAGCTCGTATCTCCTCCACAAATGAATCCAAGCGGCCCTCATCTGTGATATGGACCTGATCAGCTCATAGCTCCTCCTCTGCAGCAATAGAGTGATCTGTAGGTGGGTCAGTGCTTGGAGCATGCGTAGAGTGATGAGAATTCTATGACTACCTCAGGGTATGCATCGATGTCACTGTAGCTTGACCATATCTGAGAATCTCCTCTCCAACATTAGCCAATGGTATCCCAAGTCAAGATGAAATAAAACTATAAGCATGTATTAGGTCCTTGGCTAAATACTGTGACATCTATACATGTCTACTACCTCTGACTATAGTTGCTACCTCATCTGAGGAGGGGATGCCAATAGTAATATACCGATCATTTGAATCTGAAGCACCCACATGACTAGAAGATGCATGATCTGTGGATGATCGTGAACGTGGTCGACTCATCATATATCTGCCCACCCTGTCAGAAGATATGGTGGTTGTTGCTGATGCAATCTGTCCAATCCTATCAATTGCTTCTCTCCGAGAAGCAATCACAACGTGATCTGCTATGGGGGCCATGGCTGGGACTACTGCAGGAAATCTCTGGCCAACAAGGTCCCTATGTCTAGGCGGAGCTCTATCATGCCTATGATATGCATCTCTATCAGCAATCTTGCCCCTCCCCTGTACATAATATCCTAGAATATCAAGGTAGCTTGGTTTCATCTAACAATGAACCTTAGCAAATACCTGTTGTGCAAAGTATAATAGTATATGGTCATTATTAGGATAATGACCATGGGTAGCTAAGAAGCATGGGTAAATCAGTGATGCAACCTATAGGTCGATACATCTGGTAACCCGATTTCCCCTAACCTTACTCTTCTCCTAATATTGTGGAAAGCATCTCTCCTTGATGGTCTCCTTCGAGACCACCCACACCACATTAGAAAAAGAATGAGGACCCCTCACCTCACTCCGCAACTGTCTATATATATCCTCTATAACCTCAGGTGAGAATGAGGTATGAGAAACTAAGTGGTCCCTCAATGTCCATAAACTATAAAAAATGGACATGCATGTACTCTTGTACATGCCATCAGTATGAGGGTCATCTAATATGGCCCTCAACCTATGCAACTCACGACCACTGTACTAAAAAATAGTAGCAATGTCAAGAAAGGGAGGATCCTGCTATGGAGGATCAACATCATCAATGTGTGGCTCATGATCAGGAGCCTGCGTAGGTGGAACCTGATCAGGAGCATGCAAAGGTATATCCTGGGATGCCATCTATCTAGGTACATGTCATAAAGTTAAAATAAATACATAAGAAAAGAGAGAGAGATCATTTTCATGACAGAGAGAGAGAGATTATTGTGATGTAGAAATTAGGATTCATCACAAGATAAGTAGATCAATCAAAACACAAGACATTATAACATAATCAAAGAAATACTCATTGCAATGAACCTAATTCCAAAGCACATTCAATAGAGGTATGAAAATGAAGCATTCAAAAGAACATTATGCAAACCAGATTCAAGATTGAATACTCCTTCCATGCGGCTCCATTGTTGTTCTTTCCTCTTCAATAGTTTTGTGGATCTCACCTACAAGTGCTCTCACAATTGAAAGCAAAAAGCTCAAGAGTACTAGAACGAAAATTCGGTAGAAATTCGAAAAAAATGAAGGGATTGATTGAAGAAAATCATCCAATTTATAGAGAAACTGGATAAATGACAAGATTGGCATGATGCAATTCAAATGGAAATTGCAAATCAATATGACAAATTATGACAAATTATGCACTTTCCATGCATAATTTGATTGATTGATTATGACACATTTCATGTCAAAATTGATTGATTAATCAATTATACAATTTCATGACAAATTGAAATGCCACTCCCATAGAATTAGGAGATGAAATAGGAGGGAAAAGGAATTAGAAATTTGAGAAATTAGGAAATTGAAATTGATGAAAAATTAGGAATTAGAAATTGAAAGAAATTAGAAATTAGGATTTAGTGAATTAATTAATAATTTTTCATTTATTAATCAATTCACAAAGAGGAATAATTAGCCAATTAAATAAAGATTTAATTGTAATGAGAAGACCTAGGATAAATAAGTAATTTAGTAATCCTAGAGGAAGAAATGGCAAATTAGGTTAAATGACTAAATCATAAAACCCTAGAAGACGAATTAGAAATGCGAAAATGACAATTAGGTCTTGATTGAAGATAATTAATGTCATGATTTTGAATTGATAAATGACCAATGCGACAAAATGATTAAGAAAATGCGCCAATTGATGAGGAACAATGACAAATCGATCCAAATTGACATAATTGAGACAGACAACGATCGATGACAAATCAGTCGCAAAATGACAAAATTGACAAGTGGACAAGGATCGACAACAAAATAGATTGCAAGATGACAAGATAATGACCACGATCAATGACAAATCGATCGCCAAAATGACAAAATTGATAACGACCACGATCAATGACAAATTGATCGCAAGATGACAAGATTGAAGGACTGATGATAAATCGACAAGATTGATAAGAGGACAACGATCGATGACAAATCGATCGCAATATTGACAGGATTGATAAAGAGGACAAAACCCTAATTAGGATTGACAATGTCCAAAATGATGACAAATGAATACGCACATTGATGTGACAGGGTAAAATCGATCAAAATCATGATTGGATAATGTTGTCAACAAGACCAAATTCGAAGACGAAATGATTGAAGAATGTAGAAGAATGACTCAATGTTTGCAAATGATAAAGACCAAGTGCGTGACATAGGAGAAATGTTAATGCGACGCAAAAACCTAAAATGAGGCAATGCGCAAATGTTAAAGTATGACCTCGCAAGCGTTGACCATTTTTGGGTGTCTACATTTTGCCCCTCTTTGAGACAATGCGATTCTGAGCGTTGTTTCAAAGAACAATAATGAAAATGCCCCAGACAACGATAATGACATATGCATGCCCCCTCGAGGAATTGGCCGGAAACATGCAGAAAAGAGGCCAATTGATCGATAAAAATGACAGGATCGAACGGACTGACAATCGGAGATCGGATGCATGAAGGACAAGCAATTTAAGGTGCACAAGACCGCGACCAACATAAGATGGAGAAGACGCACGTCCATCTATGCAATGACAAAGAGCTATAAATGGGACCAAGAGGGTGAAAATGACTCATTTGCACTAGCTAAAGAGGAGGATTTGTTGCTCTGGACAAGGACACTTGTAGACAGGTGGCGAACATTCCAACGGCGGATCACCTTGGAGAACGTGTAAGCACATTTAGACGACCGAAGGACGCAGGAGCAGCGGTATGTATCTCGAAAACCCATGTTTTGGATTTCATGAATTTTGAGGGCTTACGGGACATTGCGGGGATGAGGAGGACAGAGGGAACACCCAGTGACAGAGGCACGTACTCCTTATGACAGACAGTGGACATTATGTAGTTTGCCATTTTGTAGTCAGCCTGCAGGCCATACTTAGGACAGACAGTCCGATTTTGTACTCCGATATTATTATGATATGTGATATGATATGCATCGATATGATGGGATGCAATGTTATGATTTATGTTTTTTTTTTTTTTTTTTTTTTGCATGTATGGATGACTTATGCACTGGTTTATGAACATGTATGGATGCATTTTTATGTATTTTGGATGTATTTATGAAATGGAATGTATAAAATGCTTGATGTGATGCTTGATGTAATACAAATGTACTAACCAAATGGATGCAGAATGCAGCATATATGTTTGGAGATCGGAGCACTAGACCGAACTGACTATCCGGACCGGACGGAAGAAATGTTAGTAAGAAGAAATGAGATAGAAGACAGTTAGAGATGATGAAAATTTGCTTTTAGTAATGCACTTTGTAGGTGAGAACCGTTATTTTTATTTAGCAAAATGGATGCGTAGCATCATGGCATTGAAGGCCAGAGCTGAAATGCAACCCGATTTGCGTAAGACAGACACAGCATAAACAAACGACAATCACAATCAAAAAAAAGAAAAGGATCATGAGCCATCCCGGTCACTCTAAATCACTCAGTGACATCATCGAGCAACATAGGAACATGATCAAAGATAAATCAATAAAAAGATAAGACTCACAAATTCAAGCAAATCAAACAAACATCTTGATCTTTATTGTCAAAAGTTGAACGTGCCGATAGGACGATCATGCTGTCTGGTTTTAGGAAAATGCGGTACCCCGTCTAAGACAGGACACAGTCTAGTTTCGAGTATACCACACCCTATATAAGACCCATGATAATGTGACAAGGACAAATGAATTGAAGACAATGTTCGGTTGATAAGACAAATGTGATCAGTTTGAGTGTTTGAGTTGATTGAAAAATTTCATCTGGTAATGCGTGATTTCATTAAAGCACAACGTTGGATTGATTGCGAATGCTCAGTGGTTTGTCTTATGCACAAAAGGAATTTTGTTTGTGTTTTTGAGTTTTACAATTTTTCTGTTCGTTTTTTCAGGACTTTATTTGATTTTTATGACTTTTTCAGGACATTTTTCGATTTTTATGAATTTTCTTCAGGACTTTTTTCAATTTTTAAGACTTTCTTCAGGACTTTTTTCAATTTTTAAGAGTTTTTTTCAGGACTTTTTTCAATTTTTATGACTTTTTTCAGGACTTTTTTCAATTTTTAAGAGTTTTTTTCAGGACTTTTTTCAATTTTTAAGAGTTTTTTCAGGACTTTTTTCAAATTTTTATGGATTTATTTCAGGACATTTTGAAATTTTTAGTATTTTTTCATGACATTTTGAAATTTTTATGACTTTTTTAGAGATTTTGCCCCCAGTGTCTAGCAAGGAAAGGAATATGACCAATGGATAAATATGCTTTCTGAAATGTTGGTGGATAGAGGGAAGATAAAGGCCTTTTATTATGGAGACAACGCAGATGCAATTTCCAAGGGCTATGGCGTGAGGGGACAAGAGACTGGATATGACAATGTAAAGCAGGAAGATGGCATGAGGGACATGTCAAGAGGTGTTTGAAACCATGTTTAAATTTTTGTGTCCTTATGTCAGATCAAGATGAGTGTATGGATAGTGATAAGATATGGATAGGATAAGAAAGACCAAGAATGGATAAGGGACATGGACTGAAGGTCGGGATTGGATACATGATGGTGGCAGAAAGTCGCAATAAGCTAGGGAATATGGATGAAAGGTGATAATAAGCAAATGGATAAATGACCAAAAGCTATGATAGACTAAAAGCTATAAACAAGATGCATGATGCTCATGATGATTCTCAGCCTTGTCAAGATCAAAGGTGGAAAGGGAAACTGGACATGAGGGACAACAGGATATGAAGGGTAATGACAGGGGTTTGATAGGATAATGGAACAATGAAGGATAAAAGGATATGAAGGAGTATGACATGGGTTTGATAGGATAATGGAACAATTAAGGACAAAAGGATATGATAGGAGGAAACCTGCCCCCAAGTGTGGTGTGCAAGAAGTTCATAGATTACACATGATGCCTGTTTACCAGGTTTTCATCATGGTACTTGCCCAAAGCGCCCGTTTGCCAGGTTTTCACCAATGGACGAATTATTTTTTCTTGACTTTTTTCTTCTTTTTCTTTTTTTACTTTTTTCTTTTTTTTGATTTTTTTGACTTTTTCAATAGAAGATGGACACATGATAGGGGATGGAAGAAGGACTCAAGCGTCTTTTTATTTGGTTAGTAGCCTTGAAATAAATGGACCATGACCTTTTAAAAGTATGCTCAAAGACGTTGGTAGGATAAGGACATGAACAATGAGATGAAACTAAGGCAAGGATTTATGCAAAGGATTGGACGAGAGGGATGGGAGGATGGAAAATATGCATTGGATAATGGATAGGGTATTGGAAGAATTGGGTTTGAGTGGATGGAAATGTTGGCAAGATCGACATTGGCACACACCTTGAGGGGTGATGAACTGATGGAGGAAAAGTGGGTGTTGGATATTGAGATTTTGAAGGAAAGAAAGGCTTGGGATTTTGGGACATAAGGGCCCAAAATAGATGAAGAAGGTGATGGAGGAATAGACTTGGATGATTTGGATGGAGGAATAGCAATTTTGGATGCCAAGTTGGATGTTTCTTTTTGTGCTTTAAGGAGCTTCTTGGGAATCCACATGGTTTTTGATTTTTCATGCTTTTGTGGTTCCTTGGAGTGCATTGCTTGCACGAGGGATTTAGGAACCCATATATATTTTGACTTTTCTTTATTTTGCTCAGCAGGCCTTTTTGACCTTTTGTATTTTTCTTTTCCTTTATAGATCATATTGCTCTTTGTTTTGACATGTCGGTTAGACTGGACATGTTGATCCTTGAATACATGTGGATTGCTAGACTTATGATGCTTATACTTGGCATCCAAATTGCTTGGAGGAGGGAATGAATGTCGGTGTGGATGGGAATGATATGGAGGCATGTGGGATGGATGGAAGGTTCTCCAAGATGTGTGCCTTTGTTGATGTTGCATAGGAGATGGAGGGATATAGGGACCTAGAATGGATGGAAGCGATGATGGGGAAGGTGGACATTTGGATTTTGACTTTGAAGGGATACCAACGCCTTGAGTGTGAGCTCTGTAGCCATGACCATTAGTATTCTTTTTGATATGAAGGGGTTCTTGTTTATGAAGGTCTACTCCTTTGCCTTTATGAATATCTTGACTTGTAGGATACTCTTTTCTTTGGGAAGAAGACGCGAGCCCATTTTGAGGTGGAGGTGATATGATGGAAATGATGAGATCATGAAGTGGATCAGATTTCACCAAAGTGGAAGAACCCATTGTGCATGTCGAGGGTTCATGAACATCTTGCACTGACACGTTAGAATCATCAGGGGGATTAGGATCATGAGGGGGATTAGGATCATGTAGTGGACATGGTTCAATGATAGGCTCTTCAAGAGATGGAATGGGAGAAATAATGGGATCATCAAAAGAAATACGATCTTGGGGTGTGTATGGGGGATTAGGACAAGGAGATGGCAGAACAAAAGGATCTTGTGGAGGATCTGAAGGAATGATTTGATCTTGACAAGGAGGAAGATCATTGGAATCTTCTTTAAAGGTGCTTTGCTCTTGACTTTTAATGGGATCATCGGAAAGGATGGGAGGAATATCTTGATTTTCAATGGGATCATCGGAAAGAATGGAAGGGATATCTTGATCTTTTTGAGGAAGTGGAATATCAATGGGATTTGAAAGGAAATTGTGTTCATGAAATGGAAGGGGATCATTTGGGATTGGATGAACTGGGATATCTTGATCTTGCTCGGAGAATGGAGTGTCAATAGGACTTTGGATAGGATGGACAAGAATAGGGGAATCATCGTGAGTGTCTGGGAAGATGGGGTCCTGGTCAACAATTGGATGGGATGATAAGGTTTCAGGATCTTGATCTTGATTTTCTTTAGGACTTATTTCTTTGTGCTCTAAATTATCCTCTTGACATGGGGTTGGACTTTGGATATGCATGGGGGATTCTGACAAGGAATCAATGTTTTGGCATGAAGGAAATGCACTTTGAACATTTGTGATGGATTCTGGCAAGGAATCAATGCTTGAACATGAGGAAGAGGGACTTTGAAGGGGGTTCTCTAAAATAGGTAATGGCAATAAAGTGCATAGTGGCATTGGGTCTTGTATTTTTGAAACATGACAAGGATGTGCATCATGAATTGGATTATCGTGGCAATCAATTATGGATAGCTCTTGAATAATTGCATCCTTGGGTGTATTGTTTGATGAAGACAATATGGAAGGTCCTTGCGGAACTTCTGGAGGTGTAGGGATAGATGCCACTGGAGAGTCAATTTGTTTATGGGGGGATGAGGCATTGCTAGACATAGGTGTATTATCTTTATCTTCCTCAAAAGACTCACTTAGTCATTTCCTTAAGAGCATTGCAATAAGGCCACCTTTCTTTTGAGGTTTTGACATAGTTGGACTTGGAATTTGAACTTGTTTTTGATTTGATGTCATGTTTTGATATTGGACTTGATGTTGATCAGATTGGTTTGACATGTTTGAAACTTGGGTTGGTGTGTGTTGCAACCTTTGTTTTTGAATGTTTTGTTGCAGTTGTTGACATTGATATGTTGATTGAACTTGAACTTGTTTTTGATTTGATGTCATTTTCTGATATTGACCTAGATGTTGATCATTTTGGTTTGACATGTTCAAAATTCGGCTTGGTGCATGTTGCAAGTTTTGTTTTTGAATTGGTGATTGTGGTTGTTGACATTGATATTCCACCATTGGTTGAACCATTTGTTGACATTGTATAGTTGGTTGGACATATTGTTGAAATTGAACCATTGGTTGTGTTGGTTGCATATGTTGAACAATTGGTTGTGTCATTGGTTGTGATGGTTGAAAATATGATTGATAGTAAACACCTTCTTGTTCTTGTTGCGGAGGCACATAATGTTGAAATTGATGTTGTCTCCTTTCTTGTAATTGTTTCATCATCTCTATTTGGGAGAGGAGAGCTGGTATGTCTGATCGTTCAAGAAGAGATCTTACATTAATTGGCTCAAAATTTGGATTTTGACCTGGAAATTTTTGAAACATTTTGGACATTTGAGATCTTATCTTCTCACTGTTTATCACTTTTTGCTCCAATATCTCCTTTTCTTGAGCTAGTTTCTCCTCTAGTTTTTGTATTTGGACATTTAAATCATCATGATAAGTTTGACCGATATTGCCTTGTTGTTGGGTTGGATATAATTGTGATTGCCTTGGATTAAAATTTGATTGCATTGTCGGTTGATATGTCAAACTTTGTTGCATCATTGGAATTTTTGGAATTTTTGGATTAAATTTTGATTGCCTTGGATATGTCACTATGCAAATGCAATATTTTTGGAATTTTTCAAGTATAATGTATGATATGCAATTAAATGCAACCTAAATAAATGAAAATGCAATCTATGTTTTTGGTGTTTTTGAAGATTTTGACAAACTTTTGGAATGCAAATCTAAGAGAGACCCTTAGGATATTGGAATGATGTCTAGACCTCAAAGGAAAAAAGGACTTAAATGGCAAAGGACAAGATGACAATGTCTCCCCTATATGCTTGGATACTAAGCTAGGTTTGACGAAATGATATTGATGACAAAAGGACAAAAGTTTGATAATGTCTAGACTTCCCAACAATGACTTAGGGTTTATCAAAGATTTGGATTACTCAAGTATGACAAGATCTAGGTTTGACACTATATGCAAAAGGATAATTAATATGCAAATGATCTTAATATGATATGACAATGACTTAGGATTAATGAAGAGACTTAGGGTATGGAAATATGAATGTATGACAATGGTATGACTTTAATGCAAGAGGACATATGCAAATGGATGACTTTTATTGATATGCAAAAGAGTATAACTTAGATGAAACCTAACCTTGATACTTGACAATGACTTTGCTAAATGCAAACTAGGATGAACCTAAACGTAAGTGACATAAGAGTTGAGACAATTTTTTGACCAATGTTGGATAACCATGTTTTAGGAAGATGATCTTTGAATCTTGTTGAATGTTTGTTGGATGAATGTCTCTTGTGCTTAACTTTATGTTATATCAATGTGTTTGTTCTTGAAATGGTATTCAACTTTTGACAATCAAAGAATACAAGATGTTATAACTTAGACTGAAGACAATCATGCTCATTTCCACATTCCCTAGGGTAGGCAAAGACATTAGGTACTTGAGAGGTAGACTCATTATGGGATTCAAGGAGAATACATAGATGCTTGACCCCACGGGCTCCCCTCCACGGCACTCACTTCTCAGGGCAGCCAAGCATCAGTTCCCATGGAATCTCCCCATGGCGAACTTAGTATCTCTTCCAAGTATCCGAATTTGTCCTTCTCAAGCAACTAGAAGGGTTTTTGGCCTCTAAAAACAAGGTGTGTAGTAAGGATTTCTGTTAAGCATTACTCCTTGATGTCATGCAAGCATGATTTAGACATTAAGCCCATCAAGATACCAAACAAATGTAGTCGCACAAGCGCGATTTAGACCAAGAGGCCCTACTTAGATGCTGATATGAGAAAGAGTTCCAAGGGGCATCACTTCCCAAGTAACTGCAATTCCCACGTAACACTTCCTTCAAATCTTTCGCTCATCAGGTATTTGTTTATAGTGAGTTAGAATGCCAAGGAATTCTAGCCGTACTCACTTTGGGTCATTCCCTTCTCACGATTATCACTCGCTTGCTAAAGCAAAGTGGTCGGGAAGGCAGGCCCTCTAATGGAGACAAACAATCAGCAACACAAGCATGGTATTGAAGATCTGGATTTCTGATCACCCTATAAAGGATGAGAGCATACTCTCCTACTCCAATGTCATACTTAACAAACAAAGCAAACAAGGGTTCATTTCCACCTACTTATAAATCACTAAATGCCTAATTAAAAATCTCAAACACACGATTTGGTTGTTTCTCCAAGGCAACCTGCAAAACACATGTCAGAAGTTTGATTTGTTGTCTTTGACCATCGAATCTGCATAACACATGTTAGTAGTTTGATTTTTAGTCTTTGTCATGCGTATGCCAAGATCCTGCACAAATAATTAGTACCAAAATCCAAAGCATGGATGATCTGATTTATGAAAACTAAATATAAAATTTCAGTCCACTTTGAGAAGGCATAACTTTCTCATCCTAGCTCCGAATTACAAACCGTTTGATGCGTTGGAAAGGTATTCAAATAATCTAGAACCAAATTTTGGAAACATCAATGATATCTCATCATGTTTTTGGCCACCATATTTGTCCAAAAATGCACCTAAGACCCTCAAAATTGCAATTTACTAAAACATATAAAATTTTGGAAAAATTAGAAAGCAAAAACTGCATTTTTCACCTCTGTTCTGGACTTTACACAGGCGCAAAAGATAGGACACAAGCGCAGGATGTCAAACACAAGCGCAGAAGTCTCAAACACAAGCGCAACATGCTTTAACACAGGCGCAGAATTCTTCACACAGGCGCAGGATGTGTCCAGAATGCACTGCACGGCTCTGTTTTTGAGTTTTTGACCTGCAAATCAGCTTAGAAGCACTCCAAAACACAGTAAGATGGTTAGAAGGTTAGTATTCACGTCGGGTTCACCATTTAATGTGATGTAGAAATTAGGATTCATCACAAGATAAGTAGATCAATCAAAACACAAGACATTATAACATAATCAAAGAAATACTCATTGCAATGAACCTAATTCCAAAGCACATTCAATAGAGGTATGAAAATGAAGCATTCAAAAGAACATTATGCAAACCAGATTCAAGATTGAATACTCCTTCCATGCGGCTCCATTGTTGTTCTTTCCTCTTCAATAGTTTTGTGGATCTCACCTACAAGTGCTCTCACAATTGAAAACAAAAAGCTCAAGAGTACTAGAACGAAAATTCGGTAGAAATTCGAAAAAAATGAAGGGATTGATTGAAGAAAATCATCCAATTTATAGAGAAATTGGATAAATGACAAGATTGGCATGATGCAATTCAAATGGAAATTGCAAATCAATATGACAAATTATGACAAATTATGCACTTTCCATGCATAATTTGATTGATTGATTATGACACATTTCATGTCAAAATTGATTGATTAATCAATTATGACAATTTCATGACAAATTGAAATGCCACTCCCATAGAATTAGGAGATGAAATAGGAGGGAAAAGGAATTAGAAATTTGAGAAATTAGGAAATTGAAATTGATGAAAAATTAGGAATTAGAAATTGAAAGAAATTAGAAATTAGGATTTAGTGAATTAATTAATAATTTTTCATTTATTAATCAATTCACAAAGAGGAATAATTAGCCAATTAAATAAAGATTTAATTGTAATGAGAAGACCTAGGATAAATAAGTAATTTAGTAATCCTAGAGGAAGAAATGGCAAATTAGGTTAAATGACTAAATCATAAAACCCTAGAAGACGAATTAGAAATGCGAAAATGACAATTAGGTCTTGATTGAAGATAATTAATGTCATGATTTTGAATTGATAAATGACCAATGCGACAAAATGATTGAGAAAATGCGCCAATTGATGAGGAACAATGACAAATTGATCCAAATTGACATAATTGAGACAGACAACGATCGATGACAAATCAGTCGCAAAATGACAAAATTGACAAGTGGACAAGGATCGACAACAAAATAGATTGCAAGATGACAAGATAATGACCACGATCGATGACAAATCGATCGCCAAAATGACAAAATTGATAATGACCACGATCAATGACAAATTGATCGCAAGATGACAAGATTGAAGGACTGATGATAAATCGACAAGATTGATAAGAGGACAACGATCGATGACAAATCGATCGCAAGATTGACAGGATTGATAAAGAGGACAAAACCCTAATTAGGATTGACAATGTCCAAAATGATGACAAATGAATACGCACATTGATGCGACAGGGTAAAATCGATCAAAATCATGACTGGATAATGTTGTCGACAAGACCAAATTCGAAGACGAAATGATTGAAGAATGTAGAAGAATGACTCAATGTTTGCAAATGATAAAGACCAAGTGCGTGACATAGGAGAAATGTTAATGCGACGCAAAAACCTAAAATGAGGCAATGCGCAAATGTTAAAGTATGACCTCGCAAGCGTTGACCATTTTTGGGTGTCTACAATTATACATATACATATTCATGAGAGAGAGATCATTTTCATTTTGAAAAAATACATAAAAATTTCAAATATTTCAGTGAGCGGGAGAGAGAACATATATTTCAGATCTGGAGATAACATATATTTCAGAGAGATGGAGAGATCTAACACATGTATATTTAAATCTTTGAAACACATAAAAAAATCAAGAATATGATATATAACATTTGGGCCCCTATGATTATCTTTGGGCCCATATGATTATAAAAGTATTAAATCTGCAATATGTGATCTTAACGAGAATGTCATACGACCCCTTAAGACACTATGTGATGGACTAAGGGGTATTTCATTCACATATGACCCCTTAAGACACTATGTGATGGACTAAGGGGTATATCATTCACACTAGGATTTTATAAGAAGTCATATGTGGTTCTAAGGGGTCATGCATGTGTTATAACACATGCGTGACCCCTTAGGACCACATATGACCCCTTAGGACACATAGGGAATGGCACATGTATAGTAGGATGTTATAAGGGGTCATATGTGACCTACTAAGGGGTCACGCATGTGTTAATGCATGCGTGACCCCTTAGGACAACATACGACCCCTTAAGACACTATGTGATGGACTAAGGGGTATGTCGTTCACACTAGGATTTTATAAGGGGTCATATTTGGTTCTAAGGGGTCATGCATATGTTATAACACATGCATGACCCCTCAAGACCACATATGACCCCTTAGGACACTATGTGATCCTAAGGGGAATTTAATATGTATAGTAGGATGTTATAAGGGGTCCTATGTGACCTACTAAGGGGTCACACATGTGTTAATGCATGTGTGACCCCTTAGGACCATATACAACCCCTTAAGACACTATGCGATGGACTAAGGGGTATGTCATTCACAGTAGGATTTTATAAGGGGTCATATGTGGTTCTAAGGGGTCACACATGTGTTATAACACATGCATGACCCCTGAGGACCACATATGACCCCTTAGGACACTATGCGATCCTAAAGGGAATGTCATATGTACACTAGTATGTTATATGTGATCCTCTGTGATGGACTAAGGGGTATGTTGTTCACACTAGAATTTTATAAGGGGTCATATGCAGTGCCCTTAGTAGGTCACATATGACCCCTTATAACATCCTACTATACATATGACATTCCCTATGTGTCCTAAGGGGTCATATGTGGTCCTGAGGGGTCACGCACACATGCGTGACCCCTCAGGACCACATATGACCCCTTAGGACACATAGGGAATGTCATATGTATAGTAGGATGTTATAAGGGGTCATATGTGACCTACTAAGGGGTCACGTATATGTTAATGCATGCGTGACCCCATAGGACCACATACGACCCCTTAAGACACTATGTGATGAACTAAATGGTATGTCATTCACACTAGGATTTTATAAGGGGTCATATGCGGTTCTAATGGGTCATGCATGTGTTATGACACATGCGTGGCCCCTCAAGACCACATATGACCCCTTAGGACACTATATGATCCTAAGGGGAATGCCATATGTATAGTAGGATGTTATAAGGGGTCATATGTGACCTACTAAGGGGTCACGCATGTGTCAATGCATGCATGACCCCTTAGGACAACATACGACCCCTTAAGACACTATGTGATGGACTAAAGGGTATGTCGTTCACACTAGGATTTTATAAGGGGTCATATGTGGTTCTAAGGGGTCATGCATATGTTATAATAGATGCATGACCCCTCAAGACCACATATGACCCCTTAGGACACTATGTGATCCTAAGGGGAATGTCATATGTATAGTAGGATATTATAAGGGGTCCTATGTGACCTACTAAGGGGTCACGCATGTGTTAATGCATGCGTGACCCCTTAGGACCACATACGACCCCTTAAGACAATATGTGATGGACTAAAGGGTATGTCGTTCAGACTAGGATTTTATAAGGGGTCATATGTGGTCCTGAGGGGTCACACATGTGTTATAACACATGCTTGACCCCTTAGGACCACATATGACCCCTTAGGACAACACTATGTGATCCTAAAGGGAATGTAATATGTACACTAGTATGTTATATGTGATCCTCTATGATGGACTAAGGGGTATGTCATTCACACTAGGATTTTATAAGGGGTCATATGCGGTGCTAAGGGGTCACGCATGTGTTATAACACATGCGTGACCCCTCAAGACCACATATGACCCCTTAGGACACATAGGGAATGTCATATGTACAGTAGGATGTTATAAGGGGTCATATGTGACCTACTAAGGAGTCACAAATGTGTTAATGCATGTGTGACCCCTTAGGACAACATACAACCCCTTAAGACACTATGTGACAAACTAAGGGGTATGTCGTTCACACTAGGATTTTATAAGGGTTCATATGCAGTTCTAATGGGTCACACATGTGTTATAGCACATGCGTGACCCCTCTAGACCACATATGACCCCTTAGGACACTATATGATCCTAAGGGGAATGTCATATGTACAGTAGGATGTTATAAGGGGTCATATGTGACCTACTAAGGGGTCACACATGTGTTAATGCGTGCGTGACCCCTTATGTGAGGCCCTACCCTGACTCATCTTGGCATTTCTGTTATTTTCATGATGAGACTATTATGGATGCTTTATTTTTATGCATTATGGATTTAGAACTTATATGATTCCATGATTTGGATAACATTGACGTATATTGATGCTTCATTTTTATGCATTATGGATAGGAAACTTTATATGATGTTAGAATAGAATTACTTTGTGATGATGTATGTCATTATTGGAATTGTAGGACTTCATTATGATGATAGAAATAGGATGCTTATAATATGAATGAATCAAATTTTGAGGATTATGATAATTGCTTATGTGGATCAATTGGGATATATGAGATATTGATTTATTACTGTCAATTGTATGAGTGGTTGATGTGTATTCAAATTCATGTGTTTAATAATATATTTTTGGTTATTTAGAATTAGTAATGTGTAAATTGAGATGCATAGGAAAATTATCCATTTGACCATGGAAATATTATGGAGAACCAAACCTAGATCTATGTACGTTTGTAAAGCTAGGGGTTGTCTATTTGGAGAGACAACACCTCGTTTGTATTGTATTTTATTTGTGAAAGTAAATGATGCATGAGTGTTAAATTTATTTTATTAATATGTGTAATCCAACAAGAGACAAAATTCCATGTGTGATTTTTATAATGTATTTTATTGTGTCACTTGACACAAGTGCTGATTAGTGTCATTGATTTTGACTTGTCTCTTGGAGGGAGTTTGTTTCTACCAAAGCCATTTCAAACATTTGAGTGTGGTCCCAAATTTGCCTTGGGTAGGGAGTCTTGGGAGTGGTCAACTTAGGTTTGACCCGTACATTAACTTCAGTTGGGTTTCTAAGGGGTCAAATGGACTCCTAGGGTTAGTTTTAGGGCTCTTCCAAAGGTCTAAAGGGTATACCTATGGGTTAGGGGTATTTTTAAACATGTGACTACACCCATGTGACTGTTTAGTCACCTCAAAAAGTGGTTTTTCCAAGGTGAGAGAAAATTCAACCTAGAAGGTTCCTCCTAGGATAGACAACCTTCACTTTTGGTGTCAGACTCTCTTCCCCATCCTCTCTTACCTTTTCTCTTTCTAGTTTTAGCAACATGTAAGAGGTTGGGAAGACCAACCAATGGGAACTCTCACTCTATCCAAGGGTTTGGGAAGAGTAAGAGAGGCCATATTAGGCAAGGATTAGGGACTTAGTGAGTTAATCGCCCAATCTCCATTGTTGGAGATCATGCAATTTTTGAAGAATAGTTGTAGGATAGAATTTTTGGCCAAGTGTTGGTGAAGAGATTGTGTGGATTTGGGCTGCTCATCCCAACTAGATCTATCAAAACCTTCGGGTAGATTAAGGTTGGTTCTTACTCTCTTTTTGTTTATGTTGTACATGTATGAAATGCTTGTATGAAAAAGTTGTTTATATGTATTTTACTTTGTGAAAGAAAATGTGAATTTTTCCCCTTTGTTCTTTTTATGCTTTTTCTTGTATTGGGAGTGTCCAAGGCCTTCTACTCTTGGGAGAGTAGAATGGTCTTGGGGTGGAAGAATTTTGATAGCCTTGGGTGAGAGGCTCTCCTTTATGGAGAGTGATCTCAAGGGTGTTCTTTCTGACCCTTGCTACATAGCCTTGTTTATGCATTTGGGGGTCATAAGGAGAGATGGTATGGCTTATATGCCTTTTATGGGCATAAGGATGTGGGGATGTATTTTTGTTATATTTGGTTGCCATGAGGTGGCTTGAGATGTTCCATTCTTGCAGTCTCCCCAATCGTATTGGGTCCACTTCCACCCGTGGAAAATCATCACAAGTTGTGGTGAAGTGTAGCCTTGGTTGGGAAAATTGTTTGTTATGTGTTTACCGCTTTTCTTGTTGTGGTTGTTTGTGTGTAACCCGTGTAGTTCTTGGTTCTCCAAGCTCGGGGGTGGCTTCTAGTAAGCCTAGGCTGGGAGGTGAGCACTCCATGGCCAAGCTTTATGTTTTAATTGCAGGTTGCTTGGGATGGGAAGGAAAAAGAAAGATATAAGTTGCTGGTTTTTACTTGAGTTGCAGAAAAGATTAGGAAATGAGATTATGTAATTAAGTTGCAACTATGTAAAAGAAAAGCCAAATGTTGTATTTATTTTTCAAAAGCAAAGAAATGCATATATTCTCTTCTAAGTTCTTATTCAATGGAAAGGAGAGACTAGTTGGGTTTTCAAACCCATTTGTAGTGTTATGTACATTGTATTCTAAATATGCTTGAAGAAATGCATTATTCTACTTAGTTATTTTTGCAAAAAAATGAAATGTATAGGTTTTATTAAGTCCTATAGTTACCAAAAATAAAGTGGTTGCATTCATGTTATTTTTGAAATTTAAAGTTCTTTTATTCCCTCATGCAAATAAAATTTTGGGAATGGGAAAAAAGCATGCATATAGACCTCTTGAGCTAAATACAAATACAAATTGTGTTAAATAGATTTAATATATGTATCTTTAAGCTGATTTTAAATGTTTCTAGGCTATTGTAGTTGCTGTTAAAATTTACTGCATTCTGTCATTTTATCTATTTCAAAATATAAAATCTAGTTTATTGCATTCTGTCAGTTATTTATTGCAGAAAATGTTTTTAAAATTTAGATAGTCATCTATTTCCAAAGTTAGCATTAGATAAAAAAAAAGGGAGAGAAATGCATTATTCTAAATCTACTAGCTTGCTGTTTGTGATTTAAATAAGATGAAATAGTTACATAATGTCTTAGGCAATGAAAATATATTATATTCCCTCTAAGCTACTGTTAATGTGCAGAAAAGAAAAAGAAAATGGTTAGATTAGGATTTGTGATATTAATAAAAATAGGAAAAAAATTCTAGAGCATTCTCATATATTTAAAACTTACAAAAAAAAACTCCTCATCTATTTCATGCTACTATTTTAGGGTGTGCATATATATATATATATATATATATATATATATATATATATATATATATATATATATATTATTTTGGGATGTCTACATATTTCATTTAAAAATAGACATATATATACATATTTATATATACATATACATATATATATATATATATAAATGTTGATTGTATTTTTTTTACACAAAAAAATAAAATAAAATAAAAATGGCAAACTATGTTTTACCCCCCCTCGGCCCCACGGAATTCACATAGGTGGGGAAAAAAGGGAAGCACCCCTGCGCTGTGGGTCGCAACCCCCAGCGGTAGCCGCAGTCACCTCTGTCGGCCGCAACCCACAGTCGGGGAGGCTTCGCCCCACCTGTTGGCAATGCCCTACAGCGGCAGTGCAATTGGGTCTGCGGGCCGCATACCATAGCGGCGGCCTTGGCCGCCTCTATGGGCCACGAGCCGTAGGCATGATTGCGGCCGTCCCTACAGGGAGCTCCCATGAGTAGCACCCCGCTGCACCCTGTGTAAAACTCCGCCCCTCCTCTGCGAAAATCGCAGCCCCCGTGGCATCCCATGGCCGCCGCTCCCTTGGGAGGATCCGCCTTGGCTTCAACCCTCTTCCACCATTCCTGCACAAAAAAAAAAATTAGAACACACACACACACAAGCCCTAACCCAATTTTTGGGTTAGGGCAAAACTCACATGTATAATATAAAAAAAAAATAAACATGTGGGGGTTATGTCCCAAAAGTTAGGGTTTAAATTTATTTATTATAAAAAGAAGATGGGGGAAACCCTCTTCAAAATTTGAATAAGGTATTCCCCCCATAGACTTTGAATATGATAATATTCTTTTTACAACAACCCCATATGTAATTAGTTATTCATATATATATATATATATATATATATATATATATTATAACTCCAAGGAGTAATAGTCATAGTTATATATGTAGACACATATATAAAAATGACTTACAAGTTTATACTTAAATTGGAATAAATATTCTAATAGTGGACTTACTTTTGTTATTAAGTAGAGTCATTTTTTTTCCTTAGGGCTTTAATTATAAGCTAGTTTTAGAACCCTTTTGGGGTTTGATATTTTGGGAAATCATAATAAATACTTTGGAAATAGTTAGCCTTAGGAGTTAAATTATATTGGCCAACTATAATAAAAATTTTATGGCACAACTGCACTATGGGATTAATCGTCCCTAGAATCATACTTTAGACAAATTATAATTATTGTTAAAAATAATATTAGGTTTTATAAAGCTAAGTGCTAGGGAAAACTAATTTAATTCCTAGGTAATTAATAGGCTATTTGAGATTAATAAAATCTCTTGCAAATTTATTTAGAGATTGTTGTTTAAATGAAATGATTATTACTAATTACTTGATAAGATAATAATAATTCCTTAGAGAATTAATATTCTACATTTAATTTAGATTATCTCACTTACTTGATCTAGTGTTTAGATTTTTTATTAGATGAAAGAAATCAAATGCAATTAAGACAAGACTTGTTAATGCATTATTTATCAAACTTAGTTCTATTAGGTAAGTTTAAAAAAAAAAAAGCTTATTCCATTTGTGCCCAAAAGTTTGGGCATGACATTTTGGTATCAGAGCAAGGTTTCCAACACCAGGAACCTTTCTCCATTACGTTTCTGTTTAATTATTTAATTAATTAAATTATATTTATATTTTTTTATTTATTATAGTTAATTTTTAATAAATTAAATCTTTCTCCAAATTTTTTATTTATTTATTTCATTTTATTTTATTTTCTTATAAGGATGCCTCCAACTACGCGACAAGCTCACAAATGTGGTAGAGGCCCTAGGCGTGAATGCATGGCATGCAAAGAGGTTGATAGGGAGGAATCGGTTCTGGAAGGGAACCTAGAGGCTCCTCTTGAATGGCCAGTTGACCTGAACCGAGACATCTTGTTAGCTCTACAGAACTTGATTGGCATAGTCTAGGATAGGCTACCTGTAGTGGATCATTATGTTGAAAACCAAGACTAAAGGAGCCATAGAATAGTAGAACAAGAACGGAGTAGGATTCCACCTCCTAATCCCGTAGAGAGTCAGGCTAGGCATGAGCCCGAGTCGGTTCACCTACCAACACCACCTCCAGTAGTAGCATCAATGTATTATGAGAGGGCATGTCGGGATCTAGGGGATCTAATTAGAGAGGTTATGCACCTTCAGCCACCATCTTTTGGGGGATCTACCGATGGGGTAGAAGTAGAGGCATGACTTTTGAGCCTAGATAGGTGCTTTGCATTGCGCTCCTACAAGAGAAATCTAAAGGCATGTGTAGCAGTCCACCTATTGAGAGGAACGACCTCCACATGGTGGAGACAGGAGGAATTTAAGTGTTGCTTAGTGGTAGATACTCTGACATGGGAGATTTTCACAGAGAGATTTAGGGAGAGGTACTTATTAGAGCACTACAGACAGAGTAGGGTGGATGAGTTCCATGACCTCCAGCAAAAGGGTCTTTCAGTGACCCAGTATGAGAGCAAGTTTTTTGGGCTCTTACCGTACGTGGACTACCTAAAAGACAAGAAGCTTCTCATCAACCAATTTATCAGAGGGCTAAATGTCAGCATAGTAGGACCGGTAAGGATGGCCACTCCAGGGAGCCTTCGGGTTGCCATGTAGAAGGCCTTGATAGTAGAGGAGATTTAGGTTAGACCTTAGGACTCAAGGGATCAATCCCAAAACTGTAACCCTACACCCTAGACTTATGGGTTCCAGAAACCCCATTGGAAGGGTAACAACAGACACACATTGGGGTTCTCCAAACCCCCTCCTCTACAGCAGTCACAATAGAAGCAGAGGCAGAGGCCTCCGCAGAGTTAGCAGGGCATAAAGCCCAAGCAGTGGCAATCTCAGGGTCAGAGGCGAGATCAATGATCTCAAGTTCATTACACACCTCCAGTGAGGACTCAGCAGTCCTCTAGGGGTGGGTACAATGGTTCTAGTAGAATAGGGGAACAATCTTTCTCCAGACCACAGGGCGTGCAGTTTCAGGCACGTGGCACTTGCTTCACATGTGGAGCCATGGGACACATGGTGAGAGAGTGTCCTCAGGGTCAGATGGCAGGCAGTTAGAGGATGGTAGCATCAGAGCTGATAGTTGGGGATATGGGCAAGTCCCATAGGGTCTTCACAGCGGTTGACAACCGCTAGGCAGAGCATCAGGCCACAATTATTGAGGTTGCAGGTATGATCAGAGGTAGTAGTGTATCTATATTATTTGATTCAGGAGCTACTAACTCTTTTATATCTCCATTGGTTGTGGAGCGTTGCAGGCTAGTGGCAATAAGACAAGAGGTCAGTTGGGAAGTGGAGTTAGCTTCAGGGGCTAGAGTATTAGTGGAATCAGAGGTTAGGGAATGTCAGCTTCAGATTGGTAATATCACCACTTTATTAGACCTTAGAGTTACACCACTCGGATCATATGGCATCGTACTTGGCATGGATTGACTTTATGCCCATAGATCCAAGATAAATTGTCACCTGAAAAAGATCGAGTGTGAGGATGATCATGGTTCTCCCATAGTAATCACTGGAATTCAGAGACCCGTGTCTCTTCGTATGATTTCCGCAATGTAGCTTAAGCAGAGCATGCGAAAGGGATGCCAGTTATTTGCCATCACCATTAGTGATAGAGGAGAAGAAGATGAAAAGGAACCATCTATTGACGACCATCCTACCTTAAGTGATTTTTGGACATATTTCCTTCAGAGTTACCCGGTATGCCACCCCGTAGAGAGATTGATTTTCATATAGACCTTGTACTAGGAGCCAAGCTAGTTTCAAGAGCACCATATAGGTGACCACAAATGAGCTTAATGAGCTCAAGATGCAGCTTGAGGAACTCCTAGAGAAGGGCCACATTCGTCCTAGTGTATCCCCTTGGGGTGCACCAGTCATCTTCGTGAAGAAGAAGGACAGATCTCTCTGATTATGCATGGATTACCATTAGTTGAACAAAGTAACCATCAAGAACCAATATCCTTTGCCCAAGATCGATGATTTATTCGACCAACTTCAGGGTGCCAAAGTATTTTCCAAAATTGATCTGAAGTCAGGGTACCATCAGTTGAGGATAGTGGATAGAAATATCCACAAGACCACATTTCACACTAGATATGGCCACTATGAGTTCACCATGGTTCCATTCAGTCTTATGAATGCCCTAGCTATTTTCATGAGTCTCATGAATGAAGTATTCTGCACATTCCTTGACCATTTTGTGATTGTCTTTCTCGACAACATATTGGTACATTCATAGGATGAGAAGGAGCATGAGGAGCACCTGAGATAGGTTTTGCATTGTTTGAGGGATAATCGGTTGTATGGTAGTTTGTCGAAGTGTTCTTTCTTTAGAGCAAAGGTCAAGTACCTTGGTCATGTTATTGTAGACATCTAAAAATGGTCAACGCTTGCGGATTCATACTTTAACATTTGTGCATTGCCTTATTTTAGGGTTTTTGCGTCGCATTAACATTTCTCCTATGATTCGCACTTGGTCTTGATCATTTGCGAGCATCGAGTCTTTCTTCCGCATTCTTCATTTGTCTCACTTTCAAATTTGGTCTTGTCGATAACAATCTTCAGTTATGATTTTGATCGATCTTATCCTGTCGCATCAATGTGCATGCTCATTTGTCATATTTGGACATCGTCAATCCTAATTAGGGTTTTGTCCTCATATCAATCTTTTCATCTTGCGATCGATTTGTCATCGATCGTTGTCGTTTTCAATCTTGTCATCTTGAGATCGATTTGTCATCAATCATGGTCATTTTCAATCTTGTCGTCTTGTGATCGATTTGTCATCGATCGTGGTCATTTTCAATATTGTCGTTTTGCAATCTATTTTGTCATCGATCCTCGTTCTTGTCAATTTTGTCATTCATCGATCGATTTGTCATCGATCGTCGTCTTTCTCAATCATGTCAATTTGGATCAATTAGTCATTGTTCCTCGTCAATTGGTGCATTTATCAATCAAATCGCTTATCAGCATTGGTCCTTTGTCAGTCAAAATCATGATCAAATTGAATCGATATCAATTATCTTTTGTCAAGACCTAATTGTCATCCTTGCATTTCTAATTCATTTTCTAGGGTTTCATGATTTATTCATTTAACCTTGTTTGTCATTTCTCCCTCTAGGTTAAATAATTTATTTATTTATCCTAAGTATTCTTGTCACAATTAAATGTTCATTTAATTGGCTAACTAATTTCTCCCTCTTTGTGAATTAATTAATAAATGAAAAATTGTTAATTAATTCACTTAATTCCTAATTTCCTAATTTTCTAATTTTCCTAATTCCTAATTTTCCAATTTTCTAATTTTCCTAATTTCTAATTTCAATTCTCTCCTATTTTTCTCCTAATTTCATGGGAATGACATTTCAAGTTGTCATAATTTGTCATAATTGACAATCAATCAATTTTGACATAGAAATTTGTCATAATTTTGTCAAGATTATCAATCAATCAATTTTGCATAGAAAGTGCAAATTTGTCATAATTTTGTCATGTTTGTCATTCTTGATTTGCAATTTCCATTCGAATAAAATTCATGCTAATCTAGTCATTTCTCCAATTTGTCTATAAATTGGATGAATTTCTTCAATCAAGGTCCCTGATCCCTAGTTGAATCAATCACGCTTCGAGTATTCTTGCGCTATCATCTTGTCTACTTGCTTTCATATCATGCTCATGCACTAGTAGGTGAGATCCACAACAAAGCTATTTGAAGGAGAAAGAAGGACAATGGAGCCACATGAAGGAGACATTCAAGTTTGCAATGGTTTGCGTTTGAATTGATGTCTTGTTTTCATGTCTTTATTGAGTGTAATTAGGATTGTTATCACTGCAATTGAGTTTTCATGATTGAATTAGGCTAATAATTTACATTGCTTTGATGATCCTCGAATTCCTATCTACAGTTATATCTGGTGATGGGATCCCAGTTGACCCATCAAATATAAGAGCCATTATGGATTGGCTAGAACCAACCAGTGTGACAGAGGTCAGGAGCTTCATGGGCTTAGCAGGTTATTATCGACATTTTGTTGAGGGATTCTCTAGAGTCGCACATCCTATTACTTCTCTTTAGCATAAAGGGAAGAAATTTGAGTGGATGGAGAAGTGCGAGAAGGCCTTTCAGGAACTTAAGAAGGCACTTACTAGTGCACCTATCCTTGTAGTGCCAGATCCCTCAGCTGACTTCATGGTTTGCACAGATGCTTCCCTAGAGGGTTTAGGAGTAGTCCTTATGCAGGATGGCAGAGCTATAGCTTTTGAGTCTAGGAAACTTAAGACTCACAAGCTTAATTACCCTACTCATGACCTTGAGCTTGCAGCAGTAGTGCATGCACTTGTGAGGTGGAGACACTTCCTTTTGGGTCATCATTTTGAGCTACATTCAGACCATCAGAGCCTTCAGTACATATTCACTTAGCTGAATCTTAATGCATGTCAGAGGAGATGGATGGAATTCTTGTGCGAGTATGATTTTGACATTCACTATATCAAAGGGAAAGAAAACGTAGTTGCAGATGCTTTGAGTAGGAGACGTCATGAGGTATACACCATATATATGGGCACGGATTTGAGAGATCGGATAATACAGCAGTTGCTAGAGGATGGATGGTATTTAGAGGTTTGCCAGGCTATACGATCTCAGGAAACTTTAGAAGGGAAATATGTGGATTATTCCTTAGAGTCTGACGGATTATTATGCCATAGAGGGTGCATCTATGTACCTTCTTCCAGGGGATTGCGGGAGCTCATTATCACGGAAGCTCATAGAGCTCCTTATGCAACACATCTCAGAGTTAAGAAGATGCATGCAGACTTGAGGCAGTTATATCATTGGCCAGGAATGCAGCAACTTATTGCTGAGTTGGTAGCCCGATGCCTCGAGTGTCAGAGAGTTAAGGCGGAGCACCGCCATCTAGGTGGGTTGCTCCAATCTCATGCTATACCAGAGTGGAAGTGGGATACTATATCCATCAATTTCATGATTGGTCTCGCTATGTCATCTCATCACCATGATGCCATCTTGGTAACGGTTGACAAGTTGACCAAAGTGGCCCACTTTTCACCAGTTCGTACTACCTTCACAGCACTAGCAGTAGCATAGGTGTTCTTGTGAGACATTGTCAAACTTCATGGCATTCCATGCAAGATCATCTCCAACAGGGATTCCCTCTTCACTTCTTCCTTTTGGAAGGCATTACAGGCAGCTATGGGTACCAAGCCCAATTTCAGTACAGCCTATCATTCAGAAATAGATGGTTAGACAAAGAGGGTTAATCAAGTGTTAGAGGATATGCTTCGCATGTACGTCATGGCTCACCAGACCAAATGGGAAGAGTACCTCTCCTTAGTGGAATTTGCTTATAACAATGGGCACCACACATCTTTGGGGATGCCACCCTACCAGGCATTATATGGCAAACCTTGTAGGACACCGTTGAGTTGGGACCGCATAGAGGACAGATTTGCTATTGGTCCTAAGATAGTTCAGGATATGGAGCAACAAGTGGATTTGATTAGGCAGAGTCTTAGAGAGGCACAGGATAGATAGAAGAATATGTAGATGCAAAGAGGATAGATCCTAGCTACTTGGTTGGAGACAGAGTCTTCTTGAGGGTGTGACTGCATAAGAGTCCAATCCATTATGGAAAGGGGTCTAAGCTCCCACCTCGATTTGTAGGACCATTTGAGATCCTTGAGAGGATAGGACCAGTTGCCTATCATTTAGCATTGCCACCTAGCCTGTCATGCATCCATGATGTGTTTCATATTTTAGTTTTGAGGAAATATATATATGATGAGTTTCATATTCTAGATTAGGATGCCTTGCAGGTGGAGTCGGACGGTCAACTAGCTTTGGAGCCCATTCGCATTTTGGCATGTCGGATGCTGGCCCTTCAAGGTTCAAAGCTGGACTAGGTTGGGGTCCAGTGGGATTGCTATGATGAGGTTACTGCTTCATGGGAGGATGCAACACGTATGAGATCATAGTACACCCACCTTTTTTATGAACTCTAGGAGGAAGTTCATGCCTAGAGGGGGAGGGTGTGAGGCCCTACCCCGACTCATCCTAGCATTTCTATTATTTTCATGATGAGACTATTATGGATGCTTTATTTTTATGCATTATGGATTTAGAACTTATATGATTCCATGATTTGGATAACATTGACGTATATTGATGCTTCATTTTTATGCATTATGGATAGGAAACTTTATATGCTGCTAGAATATAATTACTTTGTGATGATGTATGTCATTATTGGAATTGCAGGACTTCATTATGATGATAGAAATAGGATGCTTATAATATGAATGGATCAAATTTTGAGGATTATGATAATTGCTTATGTGGATCAATTGGGATATATGAGATATTGATTTATTACTGTCAATTGTATGAGTGGTTGATATGTATTCAAATTCATGTGTTTAATAATATATTTGTGGTTATTTGGAATTACTAATGTGTAAATTGAGATGCGTAGGAAAATTATCCATGTGACCATGGAAATATTATGGAGAACCAAACCTAGACCTATGTACATTTGTAAAGCCAGGGGTTGTCTATTTGGAGAGACAACACCCCGTTTGTATTGTATTTTATTTGTGAGAGTAAATGATGTATGAGTGTTAAATTGATTTTTTTAATTTGTGTAATCCAACAAGAGACAAAATTCCACGTGTGATTTTTATAATGTATTTTATTGTGTCACTTGACACATGTGTTGATTAGTGTCATTGATTTTGACTTGTCTCTTGGAGGGAGTTTGTTTCTACCAAAGCCATTTCAAACATTTGAGTGTGGTCCCAAATTTTCCTTGGGTAGGGAGTCTTGGGAGTGGTCAACTCAGGTTTGACCCGTAGGTTAACTTCAGTTGGGTTTCTAAGGGGTCAAATGGACTCCTAGGATTAGTTTTAGGGCTTTTCCAAAGGTCCAAAGGGTATACCTATGGGTTAGGGGTATTTTTAAACATGTGACTACTCCCATGTGATTGTTTAGTCACCTCAAAAAGTGGTTTTTCCAAGGTGAGAGAAAATTCAACTTAGAAGGTTCCTCCTAGGATAGACAACCTTCACTTTTGGTGTCAGACTCTCTTCCCTATCCTCTCTTACCTTTTCTCTTTCCAATTTTAGCAACATGTACGAGGTTGGGAAGACCAACCAATGGGAACTCTCACTCTATCCAAGGGGTTGGGAAGAGTGAGAGAGGCCTTCTTAGGCAAGGATTATGGACTTAGTGAGTTAATCACCCACTCTCCATTGTTGGAGATCATGCAATTTTTGAAAAATAGTTGTAGGATAGAATTTTTGGCCAAGTTTTTGTGAAGAGATTGTGTGGAAATGGGTTGCTCATCCCCAACTAGATCTATCAAAACCTTTGGGCAAATTAAGGTTGGTTCTTACTCTCTTTTTGTTTATGTTGTATATGTATGTTTGAAGAAATGCTTGTATGAAAAAGTTGTTTATATGTATTTTACTTTGTGAAAGAAAATGTGAATTTTTCCCCTTTGTTCTTTTTATGATTTTTCTTGTATTGGGAGTGTCCAAGGCCTTCTACTCTTGGGAGAGTAGGATGGTCTTGGGGTGGAAGAAGTTTGACAACCTTGGGTGAGAGGCTCTCCTTTATGGAGAGTAATCTCAAGGGTGTTCTTTGTGACCCTTGCTGCATAGCCTTGTTTATACATTTGGGGGTCATAAGGAGAGATGATATGGCTTATATGCCTTTCGGGGGCATAAGGATGTGGGGATGTATTTGTGTTGTATTTGGTTGCCATGAGGTGGCTTGAGATGTTCCATGCTTGCAGTCTCCCCAATGGTATTTGGTCCACTTTCACTCGTGGAAAATCATCACAAGTTGTGGTGAAGTGTAGCCTTGGTTGGGAAAATTGTTTGTTGTGTGTTTACCCCTTTGCTTGTTGTGGTTGTTTGTGTGTAACCCATCTAGTGCTTGGTTCTCCAAGCTCGGGGGTGGCTTCTAGTAAGCCTAGGCTGAGAGGTGAGCACTCCATGGTCAAGCTTTATGTTTTAATTGCAGGTTGCTTAGGATGGGAAGGAAAAAGAAAGATATAAGTTGTTGGTTTTTACTTGAGTTGCAGAAAAGATTAGGAAATGAGATTATGTAATTAAGTTGCAGCCATGTAAAAGAAAAGCCAAATATTGTATTTATTTTTCAAAAGCAAAGAAATGTATATATTTTATTCTAAGTTCTTATTCAATGGAAAGGAGAGACTAGTTGGGTTTTCAAACCCATTTGTAATGTTATGTACATTGTATTCTAAATATGCTTAAAGAAATGCATTATTCTACTTAGTTAGTTTTGCAAAAAAATGAAATGTATAAGTTTTATTAAGTCCTATAGTTACCAAAAATAAAGTGGTTGCATTCATGTTATTTTTGAAATTTAAAGTTCTTTTATTCCCTCATGCAAATAAAATTTTGGGAATGGGAAAAAAACATGCATATAGACCTCTTGAGCTAAATACAAATACAAATTGTGTTAAATAGGTTTAATATATCTATCTTTAAGTTGATTTTAAATGTTTCTAGGCTATTGTAGTTGCTGTTAAAATTTACTGCATTCTGTCATTTTATCTATTGCAGAATATAAAATCTTGTTTATTGCATTCTGTCACTTATTTATAGCAGAAAATGTTTTTAAAATTTAGATAGTCATCTATTTCCAAAGTTAGCATTAGATAAAAAAAAGGGAGAGAAATGCATTATTCTAAATCTACTAGCTTGTTGTTTGTGATTTAAATAAGATGAAATAGTTACAGAATGTCTTAGGCAATGAAAATATAGTATATTCCCTCGAAGCTAGGGTTAATGTGCAGAAAAGAAAAAGAAAATGGTTAGATTAGGATTTGTGATATTAATAAAAATAGGAAAAAAATTCTAGAGCATTCTCATATATTTAAAACTTACAAAAAAAAACTCCTCATCTATTTCATGCTTCTATTTTAAGGTGTGCATATATATATATATATGTGTGTGTGTGTGTGTGTGTATAAATATGTATCTATATATATAGATATATATATATATATATACATACATATTTATATATACATATATATATACATATATATATATATATACATACATATATATATATATATATATATATATAAATGTTGATTGTAATTTTTTTAAACAAAAAAAAAAATAGCAAACTTTGTTTTACCCCCCCCTCGGCCCCGCGGAATTCATGCAGGCGGGGAAAAAAGGGAAGCACCCCTGCATTGTGGGCGGTGACCCCCAGCAGTAGCCGCAGCCACCTTTGTGTGCCACAACCCACAATCGAGGAGGCTTTAGCCCCACCCTATGGGTGGCACCCCGCAGCGGCGGCACAACCGGGTCTGCAGGCCGCATACCATAGTGGCGGCCTTGGCCGCCTCTGTGGGCCGCGACCCATAGGCATGGTTGCAGCCGTCCCTGCGGGGAGCCCCCGTGAATAGCACCCTGCCACCCCCTATGTAAAACTCTGCCCCTCCTCTGTGAAAATCATAGCCCCCGTGGCATCCCATGGCCGCCGCTCCCTTGGGAGGATCTGTCTTGGCTTCAGCCCTTTTACACTATTCTTGCACAAAAAAAAAAATTAGAACACACACACACACAAGCCTTAACCCAATTTTTGGGTTAGGGCAAAACTCACATGTATAATATAAAAAATAAATAAACATGTGGGGGTTATGTCCCAAAAGTTAGGGTTTAAATTTATTTATTATAAAAAGAAGATGGGGGAAACCCTATTCAAAATTTGAATAAGGTATTCCCCCCATAGACTTTGAATATGATAATATTCTTTTTACAACAACCCCATATGTAATTAGTTATTCATATATATATATATATATATATATATATATTATAACTCCAAGGAGTAATAGTCATAGTTATATATGTAGACACATATATAAAAATGACTTACAAGTTTATACTTAAATTGGAATAAATATTCTAATAGTGGACTTGCTTTTGTTATTAAGTAGAGTCTTTTTTTTTCCTTAGGGCTTTAATTATAAGCTAGTTTTAGAACCCTTTTGGGGTATGATATTTTGGGAAATCATAATAAATACTTTGGAAATAGTTAGCCTTAGGAGTTAAATTATATTGGCCAACTATAATAAAAATTTTATGGCACAACTGCACTATGGGATTAATCGTCCCTAGAATCATACTTTAGACAAATTATAATTATTGTTAAAAATAATATTAGGTTTTATAAAGCTAAGTGCTAGGGCAAACTAATTTAATTCCTAGGCTATTTGAGATTAATAAAATCTCTTGCAAATTTATTTAGAAACTTTTGTTTAAACGAAATGATTATTACTAATTACTTGATGAGATAATAATAATTCCTTAGAGAATTAATATTCCGCATTTAATTTAGATTATCTCGCTTACTTGATCTAGTATTTAGATTATTTATTAGATGAAAGAAATCAAATGCAGTTAAGACAAGACTTGTTAATGCATTATTTAGCAAACTTAGTTTTATTAGGTAAGTTTTTTTTAAAAAGAAATTATTCCATTTGTGCCGAAAAGTTTGGGCATGACACCTTAGGACAACATATGACCCCTTAAGACACTATGTGATGGACTAAGGGGTATGTCGTTCACACTAGGATTTTATAAGGGGTCATGCATATGTTATAACACATGCATGACCCCTCAGGACCATATATGACCCCTTAGGACACTATGTGATCCTAAGGGGAATGTCATATGTATAGTAGGATGCTATAAGGGGTCCTATGTGACCTACTAAGGGGTCACACATGTGTAAATGCATGTGTGACCCCTTAGGACCACATACGACCCTTTAAGACACTATGTGATGGACTAAGGGGTATGTCATTCACACTAGGATTTTATAAGGGGTCATATGCGATTCTAATGGGTCACACATGTGTTATAACACATGCGTGATACCTCAGGACCATATATGACCCCTTAGGACACTATGTGATCCTAAGGGGAATGTCATATGTACAGTAGGATGTTATAAGGGGTCATATGTGACCTACTAAGGGGTCACACATGTGTTAAGATACTATTTGATGGACTAAGGGGTATGTCATTCACACTAGAATTTCATAAGGGGTTATATGTGATTCTAAGGGGTCACGCATGTGTTATAACACATGTGTGATCCCTTAGGACCACATATGACCCCTTAGGACACTATGTGATCCTAAAGGGAATGTCATATGTACACTAGTATGTTATATGTGATCCTCTATGACCTCCTAAGGGATCGTATAGTGTCATCAAGGCATATGTGGTCTTAAGGGGTCATGTTGTGTGTGTAATAGGATGTGAAAATGGGTCACATTGTAGAGGATTTATTTTGTCTAATTTGTTTGAATTTGTTATCTAAATTTTCTAATGTTTTTTTAAATTAAAATTTATTTTTTCTAACGTTTAATTTATTATATTTATGTTTGTGACATTTTTCTAATTTTCTTTTTTTGCTAATGTTTTTCTAAGTTTTGATTTACTACCTTAGTTTTCTATGTTTTTCATAACAATTTTTTAAAATGTTGAAAAAAATATATATATACAGTTATGTAATTTTAAAAACAAATTGACACATTTAAGTCAAAACATTAAATTATCAAACATTTTTCTAAAATAATGAAAAACAATAAATTATCAAACATTTTTCTAAAATGTTGAAAAACAATAACTATATACAATTATTTAATTAAAAAAAATAAATTAACAAATAAATTATTTATTAATTTAATAAAAAAAGACATTATTAAACCAAACAAAGGGTTATTTTGTGCACCTGATATAATAAAGGTCGAAAACTGAAATATGAAAGATGCTAGCTGCTACAGACAAAGCTCGGTGATGTGATGCTGATGACTAGTTCGATCTAACCCCCACCAGACAGAAAAAGACAAGTTTGACAATGACTCTTTAACTATCACTTTCGCTATTTATAAGTGTTTTAGAAAAACCTAACTGGAAAAGGGTTCGAGTGAAGGGGGGATTCACTCGAACCCATTAAAATAATAATATTATAGTGGGTTCACTCAAACCCAAAAGCCACCCGCAGTTTGAGTGAACCCACGACCGCAACATGGTTCACTCGAACTCCAAGGGGTAGTTCGAGTGAACACCCCTATTTCGCTCGAACCCTTCACTCGAACCAATTAAAATAATAATATTATAGTGGGTTCACTCGAACCCAAAACCCACCCATAGTTCAAGTGAACCCATGACTGCAACATGGTTCACTCGAACTCCGTGGGGTAGTTCGAGCAAACACCCCTATTTCGCTCGAACACCTAAAAAATTGAACTTCCCACTTTCACCAAATTCCTTTGTTGGCGAAAGTGGGAACCAGCTTTGTGAATTCACCCCCAAAGTAAATGTAAAAATAAATAAAAGTATAAAATTTTATTTTCAGTTGCAATATTTAGTATTACTTCATGAAAATCTACTGTTAGTCATCCCCATTTTATCCGCATTTTACGCATTCTCCCACACACATAGTTCCATCTTATGTATATATGTATACACATTTCCACATTCAATGTTCATCATTTTTAGTAATTTCCATGATGCCTATAAGTCCATTCCATAAATATATCTTATTTTCCATGGTATACAGGCATTCAGTCTCATTCATTTATAATATGATTACATCCAGGTATAAGTTGTATATCAAGCACATTTAATAAATGAAAATGTTAAGAACATTTGAGCATAACAAAAATCCCTAAATTTTAATAATTATTAAATTTGTCAAATCAAGGGGGTTGACTTAGGAAGACAACCCTTTCAATTGGTGATCTCCACTAGGTGTTTATAAACATTTTTTTAGTACTTAACATTCAAAGAAGCACAAAGAACAAATAAAAAATTACTTGTGCACAATATACTAGATCAATCCACATACTAGAATTCATATATGCATGTATAGAAAAATATCTAGAGCTATAATTTCAACCCTCCATAGAGTCCTATTCTCAAGACAAAGTACAAACAACAACAAAATCATTCTCCTTCCATTTTTAAAATAAATATTTTTTATCATTTTATATTCACTTTCCTAACTTAATATTCAATTATTCAATATTTAACAATTTACCTCTCAAATCTTCTACCTAAATTAATTTACAAAGTAATCAATGCCATTCACCTAATCAAATCCAAAAGCATTATATAGATAAACTTATTAATCTCAATAACACATTGGAAAAAATGCTTAGGGCATATTAAAATGATATAATTGCTTAAATTTATATAAATGAAAAAAAAAAAAATTATAATAGAAAAGTAAAAAATATACATTTAAATATTATTGATTAGAAACAGAATATACATAAAAGAAAAAAATTATCTTTTATTACTATCTACTTTGGGTCAAAATATCTCTTAATATTTTTTTATTAGGATATTCTATTTTTTTAAGTTTTTGAAAAAAAAATATAGTGAAAAAGATTAAATCCGTTTTAATTTTAATTTTTTTCTTTCTTTCAAGAATTGATTTGAAGTTTAAAATTTATTTTAATTAACATATTTTTATGAAAGTATAAGCAATGATTAAAATTTATTATAATTAATTTAATCTATAATTATTTGTCTTATTAAAATTTTAATTACGGTAGAATAATTATACCTTGAATTAAAATCTTTCTTTAATTACTATTTTCTTTTTGATAAGAATATCTTTTAATGTTATTTTCTTATATTAGACATTCTATTATTTATTTATTTATTCTAATTCTTCCACCTCTTATTTTAAGGAATAATTTTTTATTAGGTTAACATTGTATTTTAATTTTTTGTGTTTTTTTTATAGAATTACAAATAATAATCAAAAGATGTTAGAATTTATACATTTTGTCTTATTAAAAATTTATTTATTATAGAATAATTATATTTGAATTTTATTCTAATTTATATAATAAAATGAATTTCAAATTAAAACCTAAATTAAATGTTTAGAGCAAGAGAGCAAGAAATAGCAACTAACTTTTGATTACTCATTTCATGCCAATAATTTAAGGATATAATATGCCCTTGGGGAGTTATGTTGGTGGTAGCATGCCATTTAATTATTATCTCCATCTCCATCTCTCTCCCTTATCTATATATCATTACTTCTCCTTGTATCTCTTTGTTTTCCCCTTCTATCATTCCCTCTATTTATCATGTTATGTCTCCCTCTTTCTATCCCAATCTCTCCCCCCCTCTCGCTCCCTCTTTTTATATCTCTCTCCCTCTCCCCCCTCTCTATCTATTTGTATATCTTTCTCCCTCTTTATATCTATCTCTATATCTCTTTTACTCATACACACATTTCCTCTTTCTCCCTCCTTATCTCTATATCTATATCTCTCTCACTCACACAAACACACACTCCCTATTTCTCATTCCATATCTCTATTCTATCTTACTATCTCTAGATCTTATACACTCCTCCTCCTTCATCTCTCTCACTCTCTCTATATCTCTCTCTACCTCTCCATATATCACTTCCTATATCTTTATCTTTCTATCTCTTTATCTCCCCCTTTCTATCTCTAATTCTCCCTCTTCGCATTTTACTCTTCTTCAATCTCTCCCTCTTTTTCACCCCCTTTATATTTTACAAGTTATATTTCTCTCTAGATCTTTTTTATCCCTATATCTATCTCTTTCTATTCATATACATCCCTCTCCCTCTCCCTCTCCCTCTCCCTCTCTCCACATCACTCCCTCTTTTTATATCTATCTACTTCTTCTCTCTCTAATGTGTATACACACACTCCATGTTTTTATCTCCCTCTCTCTATCTCTAACACTATATTTCCTCCTCTCCCTCACCTCTCCCTCTCTCTAAAGTCTAAACCTTTCTCTTTGTTACTTGTCTCTATCAGCTCCTTTCTCTCACTCTTGCCTCATCTCTCTCTCACTCATTCACTCCATATCTCTTGCACAATATATCTCTATAATGGTGAAATAATTAGGGTTCCATCACTAGATTTAGTAAAACTACTAATTTTTACCTAGGGGCCATAAAATTAGGGAAAGATGGAATGTGATATATCTAAGTCTAAAAGACCAAGATTCAGGCCAAATTCCAAGGGTTTTAGGTATGCCTCTTCTTTCCCTTTAACTTGATTTGATTTAATTAATATTGCTGAAATTAGGGTAAATGTGTGTAAATTGAAGCAATTATGCATAAACAATGAGCTACAATCATCAAATGGAGCCACGAACCTAGATTTGAGCAATATATGAATGTTCAGATTTGTTCCAAGAAGGTCATCCTGATTTATCAAAACTAGATTGCCAGTCACCCTAGTCCTCTGAACTTTTCACCATCCAAAAGGGTACTTGTTTGTCTCTACAAATAATGTTGATCCAAAAAATTACTGCTTTGTGCCTATTCTTGTACATAGTAGTGAAGGGAAAATGGTTGGGAATAGGGGTTTTCCTTAGGTCAAACCTTGGTTTTAGAATTAACCATGAAATATAATTCAAATGTAAATGAAGTGCTAGAATGGAAATGCTTTCCTTTTGAGGGAAAGGCTAAAAAATGTTTGAAACACTAATGTTATACCTCTTTACTAATTTTTGTTTATCTTCACAAGGAATTAGGGTTTCATGTAGATAGTCTTTGTAAAACATAGAACATGAATGTCATCTCCAATGCTTGAATCTTGAATTTACTTTTGTTGCAATGCTTGAAATAATATTGATTGCTTGTTCACTTGACTTTGTTGGATGTAATTGAGAACTTGAATTTTTTGGATTAGGTTTAAAATCAAAAGGGTAGACCTCCTTTTATACATGATAGTCGAGAAACATTTTTTTTTGAAATGAGACAACACGGGATCCAGGTTCTTGCTAAAATAATGTTACTATTATGAGACCCCAAAATGTGTCCTTTTGGAGAGGACTAAGGTGTTGGGTTCCTTGTTCCAAGATCTTGGGGAGGAAAGTGCAGACAATGTAGATCTGAGCTTGATACACCATGTGAGCAGAATCAAGACTTTAATCAAGCCTTAAGGGATGAACACCAAGGTGAGGGCCCAAGTGAGGACAAAATTTTAAGGGAGTATAATTTAGGATGCTAAATTCTATATCTCTCTTCATGTCCATCTCTATCTATCTATATTTTCCTCTATCTATATCAATTCCCACTTCTCTCTGTGGGACCTACATTTCTTTATCTTACCCTCCTCTCTATTTCTCCCCATCTCTCCCTCCCTCATCCCCTCTCTATCCCCCTATCTATCTCTTTATCTCCACCTCTCTCTCCCTTTTTCTTCCTATATCTATATCTCTCTCTTTCTTTTCCAATATATATCTATCTCCCCTATTTCTCTCACCCTCTCTCCGTCTCTATTTGTCTATCTCTAGTTCTCTCTATTTGTCCATTTATTTATCTCTCTCCCTCTATTCCTCTCTCCCTCTCTCTATATCTCTAAATCTCTATCTCTATCTTACAATCTATAAATCTCTCTCATCTCCCCCTCTTCCTTTATATATATCTCTATCTCTCCTCTTTGTTTCTCCCTCTATCTCCTCTCCTCCTATCTTTATCTCCCCCTCTCCCTCACTCTATATTTTTTTCCCTCTTCTTATTTTTCTCCATCTTCATCTCTACCTTTGTCTTCATCTCTCCCCTTAATCTATAGACATGCCTCCTATTATCCATTAATTTCTCTCTATCTCTCTCTCATTCTTCCTCTTTTTGGACCTCTATATACATATCTCTTTTCCTCTCTCTATATATAACTTCCTATCTCTATATTTATCTTTCTATCTCTTTGTCTCTCTACAACTATTTATTTTTCTCTTCCATATCTATGTATTCCTCTCTCTTCTCTCTTTGTCTCTCTCATACCTCTCTTCTTCTCTCCATTTTCTTCTCCCCATTCTCCATGTCTATCTTTGACTCCATCTATATTTCCATCTTCTTATCTATCTATATATCTATATCTTTATCCATCTCTCTCTCACTCTTACCCCTCTATATATTCCTTGTTCTAGCTCTATCTCAACCTCTCTCTTGTGCTCGCTCTATTGCAAACATAACATGAGCCTATTTTTAATGAAAGTTGTTTATCATCTCAATTCAAAGGTTTCATTTCTGTTAGGATTGAATCATTTTAAGTGGATACATAGTTTATTTTATGCTATCACCTCTCAATTAAGTCCTTTGTTGCACAAAGATCATCATGGCCACAAATTGACCTCATGCACTACACAAATTTATCCAAGAAATAGACTAAATTTTCCCCAATTGACCTTACAAACCTCTTTGTCATACCCATTGCACACCAAAGTGCAATTGTTAGTTTATCAAATTGTGAAAGCTTTCAGCACTTGGTTACAACCAAAACCCTTATTTGATGATAAGGTTTTTAAATTCTCCCCATATTTGAAAGAGAGAATGACAAAAAACAAAAGAGGTATGAAAGATAAGATTCAAGAGTTTGAGGTAGAAGAAGAAGAATAAGTAGAAATAGGGTGAAAAGGAGAAGAAGAAATATCAATAGGACAAAAAGGTGAAGGAGAAGGAAAAGGAGAAGGAGAAGGAGAAGCATATTCATTTACAATATTAATTTCTATTTGAGGAGTATGGATGCCTTAAGAAATCCTTTGATAAGATAAGTTAATTGAAAAAGGACATCCTGCATGTATTTCATAATCAAAACAATCAATGACAGTAACACACCCAATGCCATGAAAGAGAGCACTACAACCAAAACCTGTAGGAACTCTGCTAATGAAGAAAGAACCATTTTGATTTCACTAAAATCAATCAAGAATAAAAGGCTTGCATCACCTCATTCAAATGATTAAAATTACATGTAAGAGAATGCTAATGATCTTGTTATAATAAAAGCTAGGCCTGCTATGAACATCCCTGAAAGAAACAAACACCTTGCTAATTTTGTATCTCCACCATTTCTTACCATAATTATTATCTCATCCTTTTTTCTTATTACAATAAAATTTGGGTTAGCAATTTTTTTGTTCTACAATATTTTGGGGTGTCGAATATAGTGCAATTAGTGCATTGTGGAAAATTAGCAATGTTTTGATTAAGTAAAAGTAGGTATTTGAAAGGTACCGGAACCTTTTACAAGCCAGGAAAATAGAAATGCTAAAAAAAGTGCCTGATCACTTCAAAAAGACAAAATGAACCCACTGGATGGGCATAGCTTAATACATCATTACATAAAAAACTCAGAACAGACAGCAAAAGGAAAACAAAAGACAACAAAGAGACAGAACCAAGGACAACAACTGGAACTAAATACTATTCAGAATTTCCTCAGTGTGAACAACCATTTGTTTCATGTTGTTCGCTGAGGTCTTCATATCCTCCATCTCACGACCATCAATGTTGACCTTATTCTTTATGTTGGCTCTGGTCCTCCTTTCATGACCCTTCTTGTTCACCTACTCTTTATCACCATCCTTCTCTGCATTATTCTCGAACCTATTGATAAAGATGTTCATGTTGTCCATCGAAGATTTGAGGATTTGGAAATTTTGATTAGCAAGCTTCTTGACATTGTGCTCTAGCTTGTCAATTCTATTGCCAAAATCTTTCATTTTGTTTTTCATTTCCTTTCTATCTCCCATCTCATTGACCTTTTTTTCCATTGCTAAGATTTTACCAACCATACATTCAATAGCTTGCGCATTATGCAGAATGGCCACTAACTCTTTAACATGCTCCACCAAGGGCTTCTCACCAACTATAATTCTTGCCATGGCCTGTGTATCAGTTTTCAAACTATTAATATCCTTCACGATAGTAGCAATGGTCTCATAGAAAGCCTTAATAGTATCTTTGTCACCACTATCACTTTGACCCCCTTTTTCCTCGTTATGCAGACTAGTGGTATTCACGGTTTCCAAATTATCCTTAACTGGGTTACCCTCCCCTTCTTTGTCTTGACTATTGATCCTCTTATTTTCATCATCCTCCACCTCAGATTCAACCAGAACATAATTGAGATCAGAATTGCTACCCTTTTTAGTGTTTTTTTCAGAGCCTTCTTTCCAGAGGCTTTCCCTTTCCTCTTTTTAATAGGTTTTTCCTCAAGGGATTCAGTTTCAGAATCCGACATTTCAGATTCCACAATAATCCTCCTCTTCTTGGCCCTAATCCTCCCTTTTTTTCTAGTCTCTTCCGACTCTCCCTCAATCTCTGAATCAAAGTTGAAACCACTATCCTTACTTTCCATAGTGTCATCTCTGGCATTTTTGCCTTTAATAGGCTTTTCAATGCACTTCCCCTTTAGCATTTTATAAACCAGGACCATAAGCCCCTGGTGGAGGGCATGATCAACTTTAGGGTCCTTCTGGATCTCCTTTATAGTATGATCCATTGAACAGGCAAGGTAATAGGGAAGGCTAACCCTTTCTCCATGATAGAAATGGTTGAGAAGGACGAAGTGATGCCCATATGCCCTGGTAAACCTACCATCTAAGGTAATATATTCAATAGAAGCAAATAAGACAAACCTCCATGGCTTGCAAATTCTCTTCGGGGAGTGGTAGGAGTTGTCAATTTTGATCATCTTTCTTCTCTCACCATCCATAATAGGAAACTTGTATGCTTCTTTATTTGATATCCCTCTGTCCTTGTAAAATTTCATACCCTCGGTAGTCATACCCGTGGCCTCAACGATAACCTCTTCATCTACATTCATCATATGTGATCCAATCAGAATTTTTCCATTTTTCTAGTTCTTGATGAAATAGCTGGTGATTGTGCGGTCCTTCCCATTTAGTCACTCTATGAAAACATTGAGACCCCACTGCTGAAGGATACCCTAGACTTCTTCGTTCTTTCTCCATTCAGATTAGGAAGCAGGTTCAAATCTCTTCTTATTACCTCCCATTTTTCCAGAACCTTCCTTGCAATGCCTTCTCTCATTTTGATAACTTTTCCTCTAGTTTCTATGGTTATTCTGTAAGAGCGCCCATAATCCATGCCAAATAATAATGATATGACACCTATTTAATAGCTCATTATCTTCAAGCAAGCCCTACATCAAAAAAGGTGAAAAGGTCATTAGAAATAATGATTAAAAGTACCACGTTGCCTTGTATAGCTTCAATCCTGATTGAGCAAGGATTTCATCTCACTTACAATATCCATTTCACCATAACTAGTAATGATGTCTCCCGATTGGCAAGCCAGGTTGGCTACCCAATCAGCACAAGAGTTGGCCTCCTTGTAAACATGTGTAAAAACACACATTTCAAACTCTTCACTGATTTTCCTAGTAGCTGTAATAACATTACTAATCGACCATGATGGCGGGAATTTCATATTTAAACAATTGATAATGTTTAAGGAGTCTCCTTCACACCAAACTTTAGTGCAATTGGCTTCTTTGGCAAGGATAATCCCATGATAAGCCGCCATGGCTTCAGCAACACGGTTGGTCTGATTTCCTATAGGAATACATTTTATGATTTTACATATTCCCCATTCAACCCTTAGGAACACTCCACATCCTGTGACCCCCGGGTTTCCCTTAGAGGCCCCATCAAAATTGATTTTCATCCACCCCCTAGGCGGGCTGGTCCATATCACTCCCTCTCTAGGATTACTCTGGATGCCCTCTTGAGCTTTTAATCTCCATTTTTTATACACAAATTGATCCTCCTTAGTGTTAGGATTATCAATACCACCTATAATATTTATATTTTCTACTATACTTCTTATTTTTTCAAGCATAATGTTAGCCTTAGTATTCTTTTCTCTAAAAATTCTATCATTTCTCTCTTTCCATATACCCCAACACATGTGAGGTAAAGCAATTCTCCATAGTAAGGTAGTGGTTCTATTTTTTGAAGGATGATGCCATGACTTGAAAATCTCCTGAATCGAGTTGGAGAAGCTCCAACTGATATTGAATTGATCCAGACAACTTCCCCAAACATCAGCTGAGAAGGGGAAATGAAAGGGCATATGATTTATTGTCTGCTCATTCTGCTTACAAAGTGTACAGAAACTTGGCATGCTGATACCTCTTTTTTTGATATTCTTTGTTGTAAGAATTTTGTCTTGAAGGGCTATCTAAAAGAAAATGTTGCTTTTGGGGGTAAGACCTTTCACCCATGCTTTAGCCCAGCAAGGACTTTCCATGTTATTGTACTATTGATGATAAAGAGATGCCATAGTAAAAGTACCACTAGCTATGAGTTTCCAAATTAACTGGTCTTATTCTTCAATCCTCACCATTGAGTTCATGACTTTGTTCAAACTACCCAAAGACTGATCCACTTGAGATAAGTCTTTCCACTATCCATCTTTCCAATAATCCTCCACCTTGGTTCCAAATATTTCCTTGCATTAGTTCTGATATCTGTTCCACTCAGGGTTTTCATTTAAAGGGAGCTCAAAAAGCCAAGGGTCCTCCCAGAACTGAATAAGATTCCCTTTCCCCAACTTCCATTTTGTGCCTTTGATAATTAAGTCTCTAGTCCTAGAGACATTTTTCCAAATATTGGATCCAATTGGGATAATCTCCGCTTTGAGGAAACTTTGAAGATTCGGACATTGGCTTTTATATTTGTTGTCCCATATTTTTTTCCACTCTCCTTGATTTCTATATCCTCTCCAAATCTGCTTGGCCATAAGGTATTCATTTATGTCTCTTATTCTTCTAAGGCCCAGACCGCCTTTATTCATAGGCTTACAGACCTTCTCCCAAGCAATTAAGTTCATTCTCTTCTTCTCCTCAACCCCTGTCCATAAAAAGGATCTCTGAATTTTTTCAATGGCCTCAAAATACTTAGTAGGAATCCTAAATAGACTGATGGCATAGAGAGGGATACTTTGAAGAGTGGTTTTTAGTAATTCAACCTTACCTACTTGACTAAGTAGATCTCCCTTCCATCCAGACAACTTTTTATGGAATTTATCCACCAAGGCTCCCCAAAAGGTATCTGGAGGATCTTGACCTAAGGGGAGCCCCAAATAGGAGGCAGGCAAGCTACCAATTTGGCCACCCAAAATGTTACTAATTTTAATCGTCCTTCTCTCTGAGGTATTGATAAAATAAACAAAGCTTTTAGACTAGTTTATAAGCTAACCAGTAGCCTCTCCATAGTTATCCAAAGCCTTTTTTAGTCTTCTAGCATCCTTCACAGTTGCTTTTCCCATTATTATAGAATCATCAACAAATTGCTGATGATAGCATATTTGATCTGCCGAAGAAGGATTCAAACCACAAAACTCCCTTTTCTCAACCAACTTTCCAATACATCTCCCCAAACATTCCGCCATGATGATAAAGATCACTAGAGATAGAGGGCCCCCCTTCCTCAGACCTCTTGAAGCTTTAAAGAAAGGAGAGGGGGAGCCATTCATTAACACAGAGAAAGTAGCCGAAGAAACAATTTGCCTGACAAGGCCAACACTGCTAGGATTAAAACCAAAAGCAAAAAGAACATCCATCATAAAATCCCAATCCACTCTATCATAGGCTTTAGAGAGGTCAAGTTTTAGAAAAAAACCTTCTTTTTAGAAAAGGCTAGAGAATGGATATTTTCATGAACAGAGATGATAGAGTCCAAAATTTGCCTTCCTGAGACAAAACCACTTTGCTGAGGCAAAATAATGGAAGGAAGCAAATTTAGAATTCTAGAGGTAAGGACATTAGAGATAATCTTATAGAGAGAGTTGCATAAGCTTATAGGTCTGAAAAGATCCATTGAATCTGCCCCCATCTTTTTGGGTATAAGAGCTATAAAAGTACCATTAACTTCTTTCAAAAGTTTTCTAGCACCAAAAAAATCTTTCACAGCTCTGGTAACATCATCTCCAATAATATGCCAGTACATTTGGAAGAAGAACATGGGAAAGCTGCCTAGACCTAGGGCTTTGTTGCCCTCAAAGGACTTAACAGCTATCAAAATTTCATCATGGGAAGGAATGGTAGTTAAACGATCATTCTGATTTTCCCCCAAAATGGTAGGTATACTATCCAGAAGTTCCCTTTGGGCCTGTATATTCAAATTCTAATCCTTAGCAAGTGAATTAGAGAAAAAATCCATAGCAGCCTTGCTCATGGAATCATCATCTTCAACACATCTGCCATTCACTTTAATCTGTACAATTCTATTTATGGCCTTATGTCTTAGGGTGGACATATGGAAGTATTTAGTGTTCCTATCCCCCTCCTTTAACCATACATTTCTCGATCTTTGTTTCTAGTAGGTTTCCTCTTTAGCTATTATTTCATGATATCTCATAAGAATAGCATCTTCAATGTTTCTAGATATATAGGTGTAACCATTGTTCTGTATCTCATCCTGGATTTCCTTGGGTTCTAAGAGGGTTGTCAATTTTGAGGTAAAGATGTTCCCAAAGCAATCCTTATTCCACTTCTTGACATTGTCTTTAACATTCTTCAACTTTTTTAACACTTTATACATGGCATTGCCTTCAATACTGACCTACCACCAGTCCTTAATCTTACTTTCTAGATCCGGGTGTCTAGTCCACATTTTTTCAAATTTATAAGGGAAATGTCTCCTTCTATTCTTTACTTCATCCATGAAGGTTATAGGGTAATGATTTGATCCTGCCCTTATGTGAGAAGATAAAGAACATTCATGAATATTAAACCAATCTAAGGAAAGAAGAGCTCTATCAAGTCTAACCTAAATCAAATTCTCACCACTTCTTCTATTAGTCCAAGTGTATTTGACTCCTTGCAACTCCAGATCATGAATGGCATTATTGTTTATAAATTCCATTAGGTCCAATCTGCTATCCAAATTAGCCTGAATCCCTCCCTTTTTCTCATTTTCCTTCAAGGGAGTGTTGAAATCTCCCATAATTATCTAGCTATCCTCAGCAAACCTTCTTCTCAGCCTAGTAAGATATCTCCACATCTTGATTCGACCATTCTTAGTGTTAGGAGCATAAAAATTAGTTAGGACCCACGTAGTGCAATTCTTAATGTGCTTAAATCTAATACAGGCCAGATTATTGTCTTGAATTAACACCTCTCCTTCTATATTGTTTTTGTTCTAGAAAGTAACAATTCCTCCTGAAGCACCTTCTGAACTACCTCCGCTGACTCCTTCGTTTTTAAAAATATTCAAAATTTCAACTTTATCTTTAACCATTTTAGTTTCTTGAATCAAAAAAATGTCAGGGCTTTTGTCTCTAATCATGTTTATAACTAAATTATGTTTATGAGGACTATTAAGTCCCCTAATATTCCAGGAGATGATTTTCATGGATTTTTAGAAATACCTACCTCAAAGATGGTTCTTTGGGTACCATCTACTAAATTCTTGCTTGTTTCCAATGATCTTTTTTTGGCATTTGAGTGTCTTCCTAGAGAAGTGTGTTGTGCTCCCACATCACCAAGCCTGCTTCTGGTGTTTCTAGTCAGTGTACTATTTACTGGGTTATTGTTATTCTTTTTTTTGTTCTTGTTCCTTCTTTTATCCTCTGCTACTTCTTCATCCTCCTACTTTGTTTCATTCTTCCCCAGTGCCTTTTTTATGTCCTCTTCATCTCCCCATTTTGGATCTTGTTCCTTCGAATAGGCCAACTTTCCCTTTGCTGGGGTGGTTAATGAGATTTCCGATAGCCCTTGGCCCAAAATAGTATCAGGTTGGACCTCCTGGAACTAGTCTATTTCTTTATCTTGATTTTGAGATTTTGAAACAAGGTTGAAGTTATCTCCTTCCTCTTTATTATCTATGGGTTGTTTATCTGCTTTCTCTACCTCTGTCTTGTCCTCTTTCTGATCCTCTTGCTGAGTGTTGTCTTTTTCTTTGTATACTGAGTCCTTAACACCTTGTTCCAACATCTGAATCTTTAGTTCATTACCCACTTCACTGGTAATTTATTCCTCCACCCATCCTATCTAAGACTGCTTCTTTAATTCGGATCATTGGATTCCCAAGCTTTTATTGGCTTGTCCACTTTTTTCCAAACCTTAGTTTGGATATGGGGTATATCCTCTATCGATGGACATTTTTTAGCCCAATGTCCCACTTTTTTACAGTGAAAACAGGTGAAGGGGATTGTTTCATAAACAATATTCTGTTTCCACTTCCCAATTTTGATTCTATCTCTATTTCCTCTGGCATGTTCGTATCAAGTCCAACTCCAACACAGATCCTAGCATAGATCAGCCTTCTTCTAGAAGCCGTGATCTGATCAATAGTGATAAGCTCCCCGAAGGTGTTGGCAATTCCTGCAAAAACATCTTCCTCCTAGAATTCCATTGGGAGCTCAGGGAGCTTGACCCACACTGAGACTTGGGCCAAAAAATTATTTCCTTTTGCTACATTAGAGTACCACTTCTAGATGTATATGATGTATTTGCATATTCCCCAAGACCCACTACATAGAATGTTTCTTCTATCCTCATCACAAGAAAAGGAGAAGGACAGACAACCTTTGTTCATTGCTACCACATCAACCTGACCTTTCAGGTTCCACTTTCTTTTGACAAATCCATGAACTATTTCTATGTTAGGTCTAGATCCAAAGAAATAACTAATCAAAGTATTTTCCATTCTAGCAATGTTTTGATCAATGATTTGGTTAGGAACAATGATAGCAAACTTGTCGTGAGACACATTTGAGGAGTTCTTAATAGGAGACAATGAGGACTTACCTTTAGGCTTAACCCCAAACAATGAGGACCACTTACGTGTCTATCCATTGGGTCCCCCTTTAGGGTCTGTTGACGAAAGAACCTTTTCCGGATGATCTTTACCTTCCACCGTATTCTCTGAAACAAAAGTCATTTCCTGTCCTTGGGCTCCTTCTGAGTTACTGTCTTCTATTTTTGAAGTTTGAACCTGCCCTTTCCCTCTCTCTATTACTAAATTCTCTTCATGTGGTGTTGGTCCTCCCCTTGGGTCCCCCAAATTCATGAGATCATCGAGGTCCTTACCATCTGAACCTCCTCCTTCAGCAGAAATCTCTGAATCATCTGCCGCATGATGTCCCGATGCTGATCCAGAATTCCCGCTCAAATTTGAATTCTAGAACTGCCCGCCCTCCATTGTTGAAGTCCACAAAAGCCCATAGATTTTCTATATTAAACAATAAATATAATTATCAATGTTTTTGTCATGTGTTATTTAATTTGGGTCATGAATTTTGGTGTAGAGTTTAGGGTATAGAAGAAAGTTTGTAATATGTTTGTCCCACAATTTAAATTGGATTGTGATTTTTTATGTAAGTTTTGAAGCATAATGGAAAATTAGCAATGCATTCTCCTGTTGTTTGAATAATAGAATCTAGATTAGGGCAAATTTTATGGTAAAATTAACAATGTTTCTATTTCACTGTTTAAATTGGGTTACATATTTTAGACCAAATCTTGAAGCATTATAGAAAATGACCATTGTTATTATCCCCCTATTTACTATTAATATTTTTGGTGAAAATTTTAGGGCTTAGTTGAATGATAAAGCATTATTTTTCCTCACTCCACCCCCCAATTAATTGAGTTATGAATTATAACACAAATATAGGGCAACATGAAAAAATTGTAATTTTTTTCTTGCTATTTAAATTTGGTTCTTAAATTTAGAATTAATTTTTAAGACATTGGAAAATTAATGATGTTTTTGTGCTACTATATTATTTGGGTAATGATTTTTTTTCAAATTTTACGGCTTTGTGAAATATCATCAGTTGTGCAGAAGTTTTCATAGTGAGAATTTTGTGTCATGTATGTTTTTTTGTGTTTTTTTTGTGAAATATAATCATAACACTAGACCTAAGTAAAATAGTCTACAAACACACAATCAAAAATATAAATAGACAACACTTGAAAATCAATCTTCTATTATATTAAAATGAAGTACACTGCACTCCAAATTGCTCTCTATATTTCTATGTTGTACCCTAGGTTATGTGCCTCAAATATCTTTTCATAAAATAAGAGAACCTTTTAGTCTTTTCAAACACCCATCTTAATAGAATGCCAAGTTTAGGAAATGCAACTTTGATAAAAAAATAATAACGATAATGTAGAAATTGAATAAAGTAGAAGACAAAAAGCACCGTGTTCTGACAATAAGAACAACAACCAATCTTTAAAATCTCTAAATATAAGAAAAAACTGCATTTGAAGTAGAAGACCTGCACTTAGTTAAGAATTAAAAATCCAAAGCTACTGATTTCTATGCCTTGCTCAAGGAGAATAAAAACCAAGCAACACTTTCAATTTTGTTATGAAAACATCCTTCATAATGTCAATAGATTAGCCTTATATAGGTAAAGTCATTATAAATGAAGTTAAGTGTGCATTCTAGAAATAGAAGGCTTTGAGATTCTTTGTCATTTAGTTTCTCAATAAGAGTAAGTTTGTTAGAGTTAAAACTTTCAAATGGTTTTCTAAAACTCTTTAGGGGTTTACCACTTGAGTTTTCTTACATACAGTCTGTATATATTATTTTTAGTTTTTTTTTGTGGATGAATTGTATTTTGATTTTCTTTTTCTTTTTCACCAATTATTTCTAAATGAAATCTACAGTGATTCTTTTAAATTTGCATTAGATAACTTTTCGTTCTTTGATTGTTTCCATGTTTAATTTTTATCATTGTACTTTTGTTTGGGGGAGAAAGACTTCTAGGTTTTCTTTAAGTTCTCCAGTTTGTCAGTATTTAAATTTTTTCAATTAATTAGTAACTTGCTCCATTTAATTTTTTTAGTGAATTCATGACTTGTTCTCTACCATGATATAAATAATATTACCTATCCAGGTCTCCTTTTTGGACATGTTAGAAGTCATTAATTCAATTTTTCCCAAATTTACTGCTCACTGCTAAGTAAACCAACCTCAAATGTCACAATATTTTCCTTATTTGAATGTTACAATTATAATCATTGAGTAGGTTTATTCACTACAAAAATTATGGCCAACTAAAAAATACTAAAACTAAAACACTTTAGCTTACTTGATTAGCAAAGAAATATTTAGGCACATGAAGTGCTAACTGGAACTCTTACTAATACTCAAGAACTAAGATAAATATGCCCATTATAATTAATAAGAATGAAAAAGATAAAAATCCACATGCTAACTGAAGAGTATGGACAAATCTATATTCTTTTTTTTGTTTTTTTGATCGGTAAAAGGCCGAAGCTGAATAAATTTTATTAATTAAAAAAGTAATTACAACTCCATTCAATGTGAGCACTAGTAGGAAAGAATGGAGGAAGAAAACCTCTGGTCTCACCCAGATCCATTGGAGGATCAAAATCTAATGTTATAGTTAGTTGATAATTAAGTACAAGATACATGAGTCCCTGGGTAAATCACATCTAGGCTAAACTGCTAGAAAGAAAATTTTGACCAAGATTTCTGATGCACTGAAATTTGACCCTTTCCTGAGAATGATGTCTTCGAAAATGATGCCCCAAAGAAATCTCTAACCTTTATTCCTTTGTTCTTATCTCGTGAAAAATAGGTACAAACTATTCCACTAATATGCAAAGGACCTTAACATACCTTACAGCTAAGATCGATGTATGGAAAAAACATTACGATGCATGAATGAAATAAACAACATCAAGAAACTTTCTGTTTGATTAATAATGCCCCACTTCCCTCAAAGGGTAAAGCCCCTTTAAGCTAACCGTGACCATACCTGCAAAAACCTTCGGACCTAACCTACATTAAATCACTTCAAGAGATGTTAGCCCACAAAAATACTTCATCTATGATGCCAAGCCTTTACCAGTAAAGCAGCAACACCCATAGAGCTATCAGAAATAAAAATAACTTCAAATCCAAAACCCTGCCTATATCAAAGTATAGAGATATCATAGCACTATATTGGGAGGGAGCCATTCGAAAAAAGGATCAATAAGACACCACAACTCCTTATAGAGAAACCAAAGATAAAACAGAGACTAGAACCTCTCTAGAGACATAATAAGGCCAATTCTTCCCAACATTCTGCTAGTTAAAACACCAAAGAGAGAATTCAAAATGATGTCCTTAAAAAAAGAGACAAGCATCAAGAGCATGAAAGGAGACAAGAGGAGATATCCCTAGACCAAAGATAATTATCAAAGAGAAGCTAGCCCATACTACATAGTGTAATACCCTAAAAATGGTCATCTAAACAATGGGGCCCTAATCTCGACAACATCACCAAGGTCCTAACCAAAGGCAATTAAATAAATCTTGAGCACATTATTAATTCTTTAATCATCAAATATCACATGGAAAATCAATTACTCAATATTAATTAAATATTCATTTAATTAATTTTTTTTTCTTGATAAGAGTGGATAGAACCGCTGAACTATATTAAATTTTAAATTTTTTTTTATAGTGTCTGGTTCAAAAAGCACTGAAGGGAAAGAACCAGTAAGAAAACCCTTCAGTATTGCTTAAGTAACACAAGCCTAGGAGGAGCGGGAGGAGAGGGAGGAGAGGGAGGAGCGGGAGCTCAAATTTCAAATTTCCATCAAGGCGGGAACCCTGGTTCCAATGGTGAGAGTGGCCAGATCAATGGTGCTGGTCCTATGGACAATAAGGACAAGCCCCCAGACCTCCTAGTTCTGGTTGCTGACTCACAGTCCGGTGGTACTCTGTTTGCCGTGACAGTGGATTCTTCAGGACATCTGGGGGTAGGGTCCAATGGGAGGCCTATGCCACTTGTAGACTCCGTGGATAATGGGAGGGAGGGAAAAAAATGGTCTTTCCTTTTTGGATCTAGACCAACTAGTAAATCCTCCCTTCCTCCTATTAAGAACATTTCTGACCCTTCTGGTGGTAAGTTTGCTATCTCCATCCCTGACTAGGTTCTGGACCATAATATCAACAGTATGTCGAACTCCTTGGTAGGGAAGTTTATGGGTCCGCGCCCAAATATTGAAGTTGTTAGGGCCTTTGTTAATTGAAAATGGGCACTAAAAGGAAATGTAGAGGTCTCGGCTCTTCCCAAAGGTCTTTTGTCTTTCTCTTTTTCATGTGAAGAAGATAAGGTTAAGATCTTGTGTGGGAGCCCATGGATGGTGGGAAAGATAGCCCTGGTTCTAAGAAAATGGCATCCGAAATTAAATATGAATGATTCTATTCTGGCGCAGGTTCCAGTATGGATAAAACTCCCAGGATTGCCTCTCGAGTATTGGGCAGAAAGCATCTTCTCTAGAATAGCAAGTTCTTTTGGTGAGCTGCTCTCTATTGACCCAGTCACTGCTTCAAAAAGAAGATTAACCCATGCAAGGTTCTATGTTGGAGTAGCCCCTGAGGCAGATATGCTAGAATAGATTGATCTAGTTTCAAAACTAGGAACTTGGAAACAACATATAGAATATGAAACTATTCCTTTTGCTTGTTTCCATTGTAAGAAGGTAGGTCATTGGGCAAAATCTTGTCCGAAAAAGCAAAAGGCAGAGCCTAATCAGTTAAAACCTCAGATTGAAAGCCAAAATATGCCAGAGAAAAGGGTGTGGCAAGTTAAAAACATAGAAAATAAGGAAAAAAATCCAAATCGCTTTTCTCCTTTGGGGGAACAAAAGGAAGCCTCAAACTCTATCCTCAGTCCCACTGTTCAGGAGGCAGATAGGAATGAAACAACCAAAGCTAGTCCCATAAAAATTATGTAGAAAATGGATTTGAACGATCAGAATGATCCTCCAAAAGCAAAAGATGAAGTGGTGGATGACACATATGAAAATCAGGCAGTAGAAGCTAGAGAATATCAACCGGAGGAAGGTGAGATCCCAGATCCACAAGTTGAAAGGACAGACTCTTCTGTAGCCATACCTAGTTTTGAAATACAAGAAGCCCAAAAGTGTGCCATTTTGGGATTGAGTCTTTTGGATTCGGATCAGCATTCAAGAACAGCAAACATTATTTCAACTGAGTCCAGAACTCCTAAATGGGGTAATGAAGATGAAATTTCCAAAATCCTAACCAATCCGAAAATGGCTCCTGTGTCAGAAATGGAATGGAAGTAGCCTAAACACAGGAGTAAGAAAGAAACTACACTCTCGATATCCTTGATTAGGAAATCTAGCAGAATAGCTCAAGTTGATGTGGGATATGTCTCCTCTTCCCTAGGATGACCATCTAATCACAAAGTTAGAGACATGGAGGCCAGCAAGAACATAGCAGATGGAACTCAGAAAACTCTCAAGGAGCTGGGAATTGGTAAGTAACTATGAAGATAATCTCTTGGAATTTAAGGGGTCTAAACAATCCCCATAAACATGATATTATTAGGAATATGATAAGAGATAGCAATCTTGACATTTTTCTCATTCAAGAAACCAAAATGAGTAGAGAAAAAGTTGAATCTTTGAAGTTTTTCAAAAATGGTAAAATTAGTGGGGGAAGTTCTGAGGGTGCTTCTGGAGGCATTGCTACCATCTAGAATCTTAACACTGTTAAAGGCCAGGTCATTATTCAGGAAGGTAATTTTTCTTGTATTAAATTTGAGCATCTTAAAGATAGTTTTTCATGGGTTCTCACAAACATTTATGCTCCTAATACCTTAAAGGCTAGAAACTCTTTTTGGAAAAGGATAAAACAGGCTAGGGAAAGTTTGAAAAATCTAAGTTGGATGGTTATGGGGGATTTCAATACGCCTTTAAAAGAGGAGGAAAATTTTGGAGGCAGCCCACCTCAGTTGGAAAGTAGAATGGCTCTCATGGATTTTATTAATTCTCTAGCTCTTAATGATTTGGAGATACAGGGTTGTAATTTCACATGGACAAATAGAAGAAATGGTAAGGACCTTATTCAAGTGCGCCTTGACCGAATTCTTATTTCTGATGATTGGTACAGTTAGTATTTTTGTTCTTTATCTGCACATATTCAGGTTGGTTCCGATCACTTTCCAATTACTTTTAATGCTGATTTGATCAACAGAAGAAAAAACTATCCCTTTAGATTTGAAAAAATGTGGACTCTTCACCCTGATATTAAAAAGTATATTAAAAAATGGTGGAGTATCCAAGTTGAGGGAACGACAATGTTCAAAGTGGTTAAGAAGCTCAAAAGTGTGAAGGACAACATCCGAATCTGGAATAAGAACAACTTTGGGAATATATTTGAGGCTAAGAGTAAAATTTAGGAAAACCTAAAAGAGATACAGGACCAGATCCAGAAGGATGGTTTTAGTATTGTTTCTATTGCTGAGGAGAATGAGATTCTTAAGAAATAACATGATATTATTACTAAAGAGGAAATGTTTTGGAAGTAGAGATTGAGATGCAAATGGCTCAAGGAAGGAGATAGGAATACAAGATTTTTCCATATGTCAATTATCAAACATAAAGCTACCAACGGGATGAACAAGTTAGTTGTGGACAGTGGGGAGTTGGTCAAGGAATATGAAATAAGGAATGAAGCTAAGAGGTATTTCTCAGACCTCCTTTTGAGGGATCAAAGTTTGGATGCTGAAGCTCAGTCCTCTTTTCTTCAAAACATTCCTCGTCTCATTGATGCCCAAAATAATGTTTTTCTCTCTTCCATTCCTTCCACCTTAGAAATTAAAAATGTTATTTTCTTCTTTGATGGAAACAAAGCTCCTGGTCCTGATGGCTTCCCAATGCTCTTTTTTCAAGAGTTCTAGGACATTATCGGGACTAATGTTGCTAATGGGGTTAAGGAATTCTTTGGGGCTAGATAACTCTTGAAGGAAATAAATGGTACTTTTATTGCTCTTATCTCCAAGATTCAAGGTGCTAATTCTTTGGACAGCTTCAGACCTATTAGCCTTTGCAATTCCTTTTACAAGATCATGTCTAAGGTCCTGACCTCTAGACTCTTGTCTATTCTCCCGGCTTTTATTAAACATCAGCAGAATGGGTTTGTTCCTAGAAGACAAATTCTCGATTCCATTATTACTATTCATGAGAATATTCACTCTCTTGTTAAAGTGAAGAAGCAGGGTCTCATCCTTAAGCTAGATCTCTCCAAAGCCTATGATAGGGTGGACTGGTCTCTTCTACATAAAGTCCTTACTGCTTTTGGGTTTGCCCCAAGAATTGTGGATCTTTTATCCCAACTTACCACTACTGCGTCCTTTGATGTTCTTGTCAATGGTTCTCCTTCAACCTTTTTCCAAGCTTCGAGAGGTCTTAGGCAAGGAGATCCTATCTCTCCCATCCTATTCATTATTATGGCAAAATGCTTTGGATGGACCATGGAAAATTTGGTGCAGATAGGATCCTTTAAAGGTCTCCAACCTTCTTTTGTTGACCTTATTTGTTCACACCAGCAGTTTGTTGATGATACAATAATTATGGGGGATTCAAGCATCTCAAAAGCTAAAGTTCTGAAGAATACCTTGTGTAAATATGCTTCTACAATGGGCCAGCTTATTAATTGGGCCAAAAGTGATGTCTTTTTCATTAACACTCTGGAGAGAAGACAACAAAGGATCAACAGAATTCTAGAGTGTAAGATTGCTGACCTTCCTGCTACCTACCTTGGTCTCCCCATGGGGATTGCCCCTCCTGACTCATATTGGAGTTCGCTGGTTGATAAATTTCACAAAAAACTTGTAGGTTGGAAAGGGGCTCTCTTAAGTCAAGTTGGTAAGCTCCTTCTTCTTAAGGCTACTCTTCAAAGTATCCCCATTTATGCTCTTTGCTTATTTAGAATTCCAGTCAAGTATGTTGAAGCTATTAAGAAAATTCAAAGAAGATTCCTATGGTCTGGGGTGGAGGAAAAGCAAAGAATGTCCTTGGTGGCATGGGATCAGGTCTGCAAGCCAAAAAGAAAAGGTGGTCTGGGGCTTAGGAGGATTCGCACTTTAAATGAATCTCTCTTGTCGAAACAAGTTTGGCGATGGTTTAACTCTGATTCTGAATGGTGCAAAATTTGGAGAAGTAAGTATTCTCTTCTGTCCTCTTCTGTATCTTCTTTGCTTAATTTAGATCTTAGTATAAATGGATCTCATATCTGGAACCATGTTTCTAAATGTAAAGAGGTGTTTGCTAAAGGTGCGACATGGAAACTTGGAAATGGTAGAAAAGTGAGATTCTAGGAGGATCCCTGGCTTTTTGACAAACCCCTAATGGATTTCTATGAGTGGGCTTCCCATGCCCCCTCTTGTATTGGCTCTTTTGGTACCTTAGTGGCAGATTACTGGGATGGGAACAACTGGCAGAACATTGATAGTATTCATCCCAGTCTCTCCAAGCTCAAAACCCAACTATCTACTATCTGGCTGAATAAGGAAGAGGATTCCCTGATCTGGAGATATAACCCCAAAGGTACCTTTACTGTATCTTCGATGTATTGTATCCTCTCCCCCTCCCCTCCTATGAATCCTTTCTGGTCTAAAGCTTGGTTAAAAGGGATAACTCCTAAAATCAATATGTTCTTCTGGACTATTCTCCAGAATAAGATCCTTACTGTTGGCAACCTTAAATGCAGAGGTTTTGCCCTTCCAAATAGGTGTGTGTTGTGCTTTCAAGAGGAAGAGTTAGTGGACCATCTTGCCCTCCACTATTCTTTCTCAACCTCTGTTTGGGAAAGCTTCCTCAAAAGCTTTAGTCTTGCTTGGGTGTTTCCTAGTAACATCAGAGATTTGTTCTCTTCCTGGAAAATTCATTGGACCAACTCTTTTCTAAGGTGTATGTGGCAGCTCTCTCTGCCTCACATTCTGTGGGGTCTCTGGAAGGAAAGAAACAACTGAATTTTCAGGGATGTGTCCTTAAATCAAGACATTGTTTTTCAGAAAATTCAAAGGGCTATTCAGGAAAATATGGGAACTATGGAGGTCTCTTGTTACTCAAACAACTCTTTGGAGTCAAATATCTTAAGAGCCTGGAATATGAAGATCACTGATGGTCATAATATCAGCCACAATAAAAGGCTTGAAGTTAAATGGCAAACCCCTCCACATGGTTGGCTTAAAATCAATTTTGATGGAGCAGCCAAAGGAAATCCAGGTCCTTCAGGCTGTGGAGCTATTCTCAGAGATGACAGAGGCATTTGCAAAGGTATGGTTGCTGTCCCTATTGGCATTCAAACCAATCATAAGGCAGAAGCTATGGTAGCCCTTCAAGGCATTATTCTAGCCAAAAAATGGAACTGTACCCATCTTTGGATTGAAGGGGATTCCAACAATATTATTAAGTGTCTCAATGGGACCTCTTAGCCCTCTTGGTCTATCCACAATATAATTTTTTCTGCCATTGACATCATCAGAACCTTCAAAAAATGCCACATATCCCATATATATCGGGAGGCCAACTATTTTGCTGATTGGGCTGCAAACATGGTGGTGAAGAATGATACAATAACCACGTGGACAGGTGAGAGCGGTCTTCCCGAAGATGTAAGACAAATCATAATAAATGAAAGATATCAAAGTACCCCAAAGAATCTTGATTGACAAGGCAATTATGATATGTACTGAAGTAAGAACTTCAAGTTACTTCGATAATGAGGGAATTACTCATTATAACATCAAAGTTAGCAGAACGTGCATTATAACTTGTCAATTCAATAATGCTATGCATGCTTTCTGGGCTTTTGTTTTAGCTTCAAAAAGCTTTCTATTTCACTAGCTCTGTAACCTGAACTTGACTGTGAGAAACGACACCATGGGCGGAAATAGGAGAAGATATGAGCCAGGAAGTTGCAAGGAGTGGAAATAGAAAGAAGAGGTGTGGGAAATTTTGCTGAAGGGTGGTCTTTCAAGCTTCCTTGAGAGACTCCATGGCCATGATGGAAAGATAACCAGCTTCTTCTACAAAAATTGGAAGAAGGGCAAGCTTAAAATGGGTGACCAACTGGTGGAAATTGATGAAGAGTTAATAGCTAAAGCTATGGGACTCAAAAGGGAGGGCTGCAATTTCTACAGAGATAGGAAGGTTAGCAGGGAAGCCATTGAAAGGTACCCAGTCATAGAGAAAGAGAAGAAAAGATTGGTAAAGTTGAGCAAAACCTATTACCCGCCTAGGGCTTTTGCAAAGCCCTGGCGGGAAATTCTCTTTGTTTTAATGAGGTATATAACTTTAGATGGCAGGTTTACGAAAGTATATGGATATCACTTTGTCATCTTAAATCATTTTAGGCATAATGATAAGGTGAATTTCCCTTATTTCTTGCTCTGTTCTATGAATGCATCCCTAAAAGCTTATAAAGAAAATCCTCGGGGTGACACTGCAATGCACCAGGGACTTATGGTCCTCATTTATGATCATCTAAAGGCCAGTAAAATCAATCGAATGCAGCTCTCTATGGATTCGGAAGAAGAAATGTCTGATTCTAATTTCTTAGAGGAGGAGGATTCAGATAATGATTCCTCGACTGAAAATGAGGAAAGCTCTGACGACTCAGAGTATGAGAGGAGCAAGAAGAGGAAATCAAGACCCTCTTCTTCTAAGAGTAAAAAACCCCAAAGAAAACCCTTGATTAGTATTTCTTCGGAAGAAGAGGACTCTGATTTCCCTGAGGAGAAGAAGAAACCTAAGGGAGTGCTGAAGGAAAAAAGTAAAATCCAAGCCCAACCCAGGAAGAAGAAAAAGAAAACAGAGGAGACTGGCAAAGATCTGGAGGACACAGGAAAGGAACCAGAAGAGGACAAGCAAACAAGAACCCTGGAAGCTGAACAAAGCCTGGAGATGGAGATTATGGAGGAGACCCTCAGGGCCGCTGACACTATTTCTGCCCTCCATATTGCTAAAGATGAATAGATAACCCCTGGTAAAGTTACTCCTTCTCCTGGTCCTCACCCCGAGGCCTTGAAGGGTTTTATGAAAACCATTGAATGGCTTATTGATGGGAATAAGAATACTATGGATGAATACAAAAAACTCTGCAACAAAGTCATGATCCTGGAGACTATTAACATTAGAGAGGGGAACACTATGGCCAATTATATTGAAGATTTGAAGAACACAATTGCCAAAGCGGAAGACATCAGAGATGCCTTTAATCCCTGGTTTGAGAAAATTGAAAAGGAGATACAGGATAGAAAAAACCCTGGAGGAAACTAATGAAAAAATGCTCTCGGATACAGTTGCCAAAGTGGACAAGATAGAGGAGTGCCTCAAGAACATTGCAGAGCAGAGTCTTAGCATTCTGATAAATCTCAGCCAACAACACCCATACCCTCATCAGCAAGCTCGATGATGAAAAGGAAACCCAGGAAATTGACCTGGATGCAGAAGGAACCGAGGAAGCCCAAGGTCCAAGAACTCGCACCCGTGGAAAGAGGAAGGAAAAGAAAGTGAATAAGGACCTGGAGGAGCTAAAAGCAGTTGGGGCGGCCTATGATGAGCTGGTGACTAAGGTAGAGGATTTGCTGAAGAAAATTACTATGTAGTGTCTCCTTGGGTTCTTTGTTGTTTTTTGTTGTTTAGCTATTTTTTCTGTTCGCTAGTTTTTTGGACTCTATTTTCTCAGCTTTTTATTTTAACTATGTTGTAATGGTTTTGGGTCCTTAAAACCTATTTTTCATTCAATCAGAACACAAGCCTATTCTACCTAATACCAAATTCCCATTGGAATAGTACATCAAAAAACCCATCCCAATTACATAAGCCGCATTAGATATAAAGGAAGCCGCCAATAGAAGCATATAGAAGGAAGATTAAAGTATGATCACCGCAGGATGCATATCCATTGCTGCCAAAAAACACTAGTTTGAACCACCCCTGTCTATGAAACACAATTCTCCAAATCACTGGTTAGAATGATACCACATAGCAGAGATGAAACCATAATCAGAGACCCTGTCAAAAGAAACATTGTGATCAAGCATAGCAGAACCCGCACCAAAGAAAAGCCACACCAAATAAGGAGGTTGATGAAGACTACAAATATGCCCTTCTTTACTTCAAATATTCCAAAACCGAGGAAGGGATCTCATCCACACTTACCTCCCACATATTAGCTTCACTAACAATGGCTAAGTTAGCCAAGAAATCTGCAATCTTATTCACTTCCCTATAACAGTGGGAAATAAAAAAGGAATCAAAAAAATCTAATTTTTGCAAAATATGATCAAGTATATATTGTAATTGCCAACAATTCAACTTCTTTTTCATGACACTTGAATAATAACCATAGAATCACCCTCAATTATAAAGTCCTTAATTCCCAAAGATATAGCCATATCCAAACCAAAGGACAAAGCAAAGAATTCTGCACAATTGTTAGACTTGAAACCAATTGCATGACAACGAGCCTAAACAAATCTTACCTTATGATCACAAATTACCATACCCGCCCCTGCTAGGCAAGGCTTCCCACAAGAAGCACCATCAAAATTCAATTTAAAGTGCCCTTGCGGAGGAGGTTTCCAGCAAGCAAAATTTCTCTTACTTATAGCATTAGTCTTATTTAAAATAGATCCATGAGAAGGTAAGACTGATAACATTCTCCAAACTTGAGTTACCCTACCATCCCAATGAGAAAAAGAGGTAAGGGTTTCCAAATTCTTATAGATAAAAGACAAAGCAACTTCAGAGATGGAAGATTCAATCCTCAATAAAACCTCAGCCAAGGAAGAACTTGTTTGTTTAAAAATCCTATTATCACGCTCTAACCAAATATTCCAAATCACAATAGATGGAGAAATAATCCAAAGACATGCATAGAAAGATGAAGCAAATAGGAGAGGCCAGGCTCTAAAGTGAGAAAGGAGATCCTTACAAATAACAAAGGATAGATTAATCTTTTCAAACAACCATTGCCAACAAGCATAGGCAAAATCACAGTGAAGAAACACATGTTCAGAAGATTCTAAATTTTTATTACAAAAGACACAAGAAAATACTGCTGTAATACCCAACCTGTCCAACCTCATTCTTGTAAGGACCCTACCCTGCACTTCTAACCAAGCAAAAGCACCAGCCTTTGGGAGGTAAGCCATATGCCAAAACAACTTGTATGGCCAAGTAGATAAATCTTTTCAACCAAGAGAGAATTAGAGCCATCCTTAATTGTGTACTTACCAGAGATATTCCTTGTCCAGATAAGCTCATCGTCAGCAACAAAAATAATGATTACTCTCTCCCCCAACATCTTTTCATATTTCAATTTCACATTTTGATCAATATCTAAAAACTCAATTGATTTCCATTTTGCCACCTTAAGATTCCCACTATACTCAATTTCAAAATAATCAGCCACAAAGACACCCCAAAGGGAAGAAAGAGTGGAAATTAAAGGAGACCAATCCCTCGAGTTCACCAAAGGGGGATGTCCATTCCAAACTTCCTCCCAAAACCTAACCTTTCTACCATTATGAACATTCCACAAGAGATGAGACAAAATCACAGATCTACACTTACATAGAAAATTCCAAATAGCTTAACCAAACGGTAAATTAGAAACTTGAAAAACATACTCTCTTGGTTTGTTATTTAAATATTTAGCAAACATAATTTGTGCCCAAAAGGAGAATGGTCTCTCATACAATTTTCAAACCAACTTAGCATGTAAGGCTAAATTTTGACTTTCCAGACTCCTAATGCCTGTGCCCCCAAGGTTTTTAGGCAAACAAACTTTATCCCATGCTACCAGAGGGAGTTTCTTCTTATGTTCTTTATTATTACTCCAAAGGAAGGACCTAAGAGTATCTTGCAAACTAACAAGAACCGCTTTCGGAGACTGCAAAACAAACATGAGATAAATAGGAACAACATTTAGGATAGGCTTAATAAGAACAATCTTACCGGCCAAAGATAACCATCTATGATTCTAGGATAGGATCCTTCTAGAGATAACTAAAATCATTTTATCCCAAAACTCAACTCTATCCTTCTTAATGAAGAACAGTATACCAAGATAAGAACATGGAAGATTTCCAAATGCAAATCCCCAAAAAATCTTCAATCTATCCTGAACCAATTGTGAAGCATGAAGGAAAAAATCTTTGACTTATCAACATTGACTCTCTGACTAGAAAAGGATGCATAATTATATATTATCCCCTTTATCACTCTTGCCTCACCCAAAGAGGCCTGACCAAATAACAAGGTATCATATACAAACAAGTAATGCGAAATGCTTTGTGGAACACTATGAATCCTAATTACCTTCCAAAGCCCTCCCAGCTTAGTGACTCTTATAGCTCAACTGAACGTTTCAGCTAGAAGAATGAACAAGAAAGGAGACAGGGGATCCCCCTACCTCAAACCCCTAGAAGAGGAGAAAAAACCACAAGCGGAGCCATTAATTAGAACTGAGAACCTTGCAGAAGAAATACAAGCACAAATCCATTTGACCCATGCCTTGGAAAAGCCCAATTTAAGTAGAACAACACACAACGCCCCCCATTCTACTCTATCATATGCTCTCATCATATCTAATTTGAGGATCATGGCAAGGATTCTCAGAGTAGAAATAGAATGTAGAACCTCATGTGCCACTATAGCTCCTTCTGCCATCTCCCTTCCTAGAACAAAACCACCTTGTTCTAAAGAAATGATCCTAGGCAAAATTTTAGCCAACCTTAAAGAAATAGCCTTGGTTAAAATCTTGTACAAAGTATTACATAAAGTAGTAGGGCGAAAATCAGCAAATCTCTTGATAACCTCTTTTTTAGGAATAATTGCAATCATTGTAGTATTAAGCTCTTTCAAAATAGACCTATTCCTTCTAGCTTCCTCAAGGGTCAATAAAACATCATTTCCCACAAAATCCCAACATTTCTGAAAAAATAAAGGAGTAAATCCATCCGGTCCCAGAGGCTTATCAAGGTTCATTACAAAAACAACATTCTTAATTTCATCCAAAGAAAAAGGAGACATCAACATTTTATTATCTTTCGAAGATACCAAAGAATGAATATTAGAAGAAATGTTATTATGAATATCTCCATGCTCCGAAGACAATAGTGACTTAAAAAACCTAACTACCTCTGAAGCAATATCCTCCTATTCTGTTAAAAGTCTACCATTTGGACACTCAATACAGGATATCCTATTTCTACTTCTCTTAATTTTTGTTGAAGAGTGAAATTTTTTTGTATTTCTATCACCATCTAAAAGCTAGATCTCCCTCGATTTCTGTCTCCAATAGATTTCTTCTCTAGACAAAACTTCTTCAAGCTTTGCTTTTAGCAGTTTTAGTTCATCAAAAACAAGAGGCACCATACCATGTTGAATCACATGTGAATTAAGACATTCAATCATATATTGAATCCTCTGCTTTTCCTGAAAGATATTCTTAAAATGCAATATATTCCATTCTCTAATATTAGATTTCAAAAATCTCAACTTCTTAGCAATCTAAAACATTCGAGATCTAGAGCAATAAGGAGCAGAACTCCACCATTTTTTGAGAAAAAGCAAAAAGGAAGAATCTCTAAACCACATAGGTTCAAATTTAAAAGGTGACTTAAAAGGAGCTTTATCTTCCAGGATTGATAGAGAAATTGGAAAATGATCTGACCCCGAAACTAGAAGAATAGAGGAAAAAAATTCGAACTCTAAATCAATCCAAACATCTGATAACAAAAACCGGTCTAACCTTTCCACAATTTGAGAAAAATCTCTTCGCATATTTGTCCATGTGAAAATCTCATTCTGAAATTGACAATCAAAAAGATGCATGTCCTTAATGAACATCCCAAAGTCTTCCATAATTTTTTTATTAGGAAGAATACCTCCTTTCTTTTTCCCCAAGTCAGTGATAGCATTAAAATCCCCCCCAAAGATTATAAAGGGACCATGCCTTAAAGGGGAGGAAATCCTCTTAAGTTCTGCCCATAATTTAGTCTTCCTTTGAATACCAGAAGGAGCATAAATATTAAAAAGCCAAAACTTAACCTTCGAAAGCTTGCCTTTAACTAAGGCCAACATCTAGTTTACAATAGAAGCAACTAGCTCAACCTCAATGTTATAGTTATTCCAAAGCAATTCCAAACCCCCTGACACACCACAAGCTGGAGAGGAGAGGAATTCCCACTTTCTTGAAGAAGAAAAAACCAAATCAGCAAACTCCTTTGACAATTTTGTCTCTTGCAACATGAAAATATCACACTTAACTAGGTCCATCTGGGACTTAATTAAGCGCCTCTTGTTAGGGGCATTTAAGCCCCTAACATTCCAAGATATAATTCTCATTGCTCTCGAGGGGAGACCGAGGCTCCCCTCTTTCCTTTAGATGGAGAAGACTTTCCTTCTCCAAAACTACTTTGAAGATTACGTTTCACAGCCCCCGACCTAGTCACAAGAGGACTGATAATAGACCTCATACTCCTCTTTCCCTTAGGAGTACCACTTCCTTTCATAGCATCACCAAGAGAAACTGAATGCTTCCCTTTCCCAACACCAGGAGAAAGAGACAAAGTCTACTGAATCCCAACATCAATCTCTAATTGAGTCTTTTGATTCTTTGGAGGCCTACCCCTACCAGGAGAAACCACAAATGAAGCCCTAATTAGAGTAGTTTGAACAATTGGTAAACTCTTACTTGACTTAGGAGAAGTCATGGCTAAATTATCTATGATGCCCACTTCTAATGAGGCCAAAATCTCAAAAGGGTTAGTAGATGTAGAAATAGGAAGGGTTGATTTAATTCCCCCCAAGTCATTCTCAATGGAACAGATAACCCTATTCATAATTTCCTCATCCATCTGATGCTTATGATCTTTAAAAAGATCATTTACTTGGTGAACCAAATTTTCATCTGGCACAATAACAGGAATGTCCCCTAATTGAATATTATTTCCTAAGGTGGCGTTATTATCCACATCCACATCAACATGCTGTGAAGAATTAGACACCAATTATTTGACTTGTTGAGCAAGGATAGCATCATGAGGAAACCCTAGAGAAGAAACCCCAACATTAGACTCTGAAACAACCCCATCATTCTTTGCAAAAATCTAACCAATTCCCTGACAACTTTCTAAGTATTCTTTTGACTTCACAGGATAGACATGATTCCCACCACCATCATTTAGTGACTTATCCAAGGAGTTTGAGGTAGTGAGATTTGGAAGCAGATCATCCACATTGTTGTCCCATGAAACCACAATATTTTGGTGAGCTACTATCTTATCCTTACTTGTAAAGAACCCTACAGACTCCGGATCGTGAGACACAACATAAACCTCTCACTTCCCAACATCCCTCATAGCCTGGTTAACCTCAAAAGTAGCAGGAGGTTTCCCATTGGAACCATTAACTAATAGTTTATCCAGAAATGGATTATCGTTACTACCCAAGCAATGTTCTGCCTTATCCAGAATAGAGGATTTCAAAAAATCCATAAGCAAAGGAGCATCCAATTGCAAGGAATTTTTACCAAAGTCTTTCTCCAACTTATTAATTGGTTCTTTCCAGATACCCTCATGAGATTTAATGATACAGGTTTGAGGGCAAACATTATTAGGGTTACTCAAGACACAAATTTTTACCAAAACCTCCACCTCCACAAAATCAAATCTTGATGATAAGAAAGAACCACAAGTATTACCAATTTGTTCCAAGACCTCCGAGTCCATAAATTCAAATGGTAATTTGGGCAAGCCAAACCAGAAAGGAATTAATTTAAAGCTTGACCAAGCAGGGACATAAAATGGTTTCCAAGCCGAAACAAACACTAAATTTTTACCAAACCAGTAATGTGAAGATTTTAAAACTTCATCCCTAATAGAAGAAGAGTTGAAAACAATAATAAATGCATTTGTAGAGAGTAGTTGAAAATAACGCATATCAGACCACTTTTTCTGCAATTTATGATGAAATTTAGATAAACTAGTTGCATCCCCCCATATTTCCCCAGAAATAGCATGTGTATGAAAACAACGAGCTTCCAAATCCATAATAGAATCAAGTAAATCAATGCATGGAATAGGAGCCCATACCTGTGAAGACCCACCTCCTAAACCAGAGCTAGTTTGATTTTCACTTACCTGATCATCTTTTCTTGATGTCGAAGATTCCCTTACCTTATCCCCCCTTTGATGTGATGAAGATAACTCAAGCGGGTTATCGTTAGATTGTTTGTCCATCATCTTTTCACCAGTGTTTAGCCGAGAAGCCCTAATTGCCTCATTTACAGATGAAAACTTCACAACTTTCGTATAGGATGGTTTTCCTCCCAGCTCTATAGATCGTTTACCCAGAAGCCCCTTTAAATGATTTGGGATAAAATTTTGCCACGGGCCCTAACCAAAATGCCTACGATCCAAAAATTGTTGATGCCCTCCACTAGATCTATCCATACTCCACCAATTTCCATTGCTTGGACCTCTGAAAAAACCCCAAAAATACTTGGAGACTGGCTTGAAATTTCATAGGTCTGCCCTCAACCAATTTTGCATTGCCATATCTACCCATTTGCCCTTCGTGAAGACTAGCTGTGGGACATGCAGCTAATCTTCCCAGCCCACATCAGCCCATGCGCCAATAACCCTAGATTTGTCCATGCAGAGTACTTTTAAAATCTGAAAGATCTGGATTGCGCAAAACCAAATTTACTGCACCTTTTGCTTCTGAATCTTTAAATGATCATTTTGTAACTCTGTGCAAAGCCATTAGCTTCTTCCTGCACAGACCCCATGCTGATATATCTTGGTTGATATATTTTGTTAACACTTCTGATTAAACTGCTCTTTGATCTTACAGGCAAAAAACTCAGATAGTTTAATCAACCTTAATGAGAAAGAGGGCTAGGGTTTGTATCGCCATCCAGAAGTCTTTCTAAAATGGGCGTATTATCAGAGCTATTTTCATCTTTATTAGATAAGTTGTTTATTATATGCTCTAGATTTCTAGGTGCATCCAAATGTTACTGGCACCAAACCCTAGCATGTTGTGCCATGATAAATGAAACAAATGGCTCCCCTCTAGTTTGTCAAATCTCACATTATGCCCTCTGTGTGCAAGACTATTCCAAATGAAGACAATCAATCTGATTTAGAAGTCATTGATTCTCAGATCAGAACCCTAAATCGTCGCCTTAGAGGTCACATTCGTAGTTTTGAAGGCAAATTCGTTGTGTGAGTTCTCTATTACAATTCAGAATGGTAGTATGTGCGAACTAATATCTCTCGAGGCCTTTGTTGCTGGACGTTGTGAACTGATATATCTTCAAAAATATGATCGCTATGAAACAAGATGAGTGCCAATCAGTGGTCAAGTTGCAACACATCAATTCCCCTTAGGATAATATCGCCAAGCCTTGTCAAAAGTTTGAACACCAAGTCACAGATCACCAACTTGCTGGTATCAAAAATGAAGACGATAAATGAATCTAATTGAAATCATTGATGTTCGAAAGGTGGACTCACTATATTCATTTAATTAATTGAATCATTTCCAAGAATATCATTTTGATCAATTATCCCATTTTAATTTATTAAATATCCTTGCATATTTAATTAATTAATCAAATTGCCATTTAATCATGCAAAAGGAATTAATTTATTACAAAAGAGGAATTAATTACAAAACAAGAGTTGAATTGAAATTAAAATAAAATAATTGAATTGAGAAAGAAATCAAACTTGAGATATTATTTCTTTTTCTAAATTTAGAACTTGAAATCAAAAAAGCAATTAAATTGAATTATTGAATTATTCTCTAAAATTGGAACTCAAAGCTTTTCAAAAAAAGAAGTTCAGTTGCATTGAAAAGACTCTTTTCTTGAATAAATAATTATCTATTTTTATCACAAATGCATGGAATTAATTTATTATTATTTCCAATGCAACTTGGACTTCTAATTTGAATATTATTCAATTAAACTATAATTGGAATCTATCTCAAGGTTAACTTAACCCGATTTCTCAATTATTTTCATTTAATCCTAAATTGAGCTTTTCTCTTGGTAATTCTCTATAAATTCAGTCTTCAGCTCTCATTCCAATTTACCCCGGAGATTTTTGAGAACACACTTGGAGGTTATTATCATGCTAATTTCGCTCTGGAGTCATTGAAGATTATTGTGCCTTTTTAGATTATTTGCATCCATTTTACTCATCCACCTTACATCCATTATTGCTTGAATTGATTATTTGATTGAATTATTCATCCATCTTGCATCCATATAGTTAATATCATATAGATTGAATCCTTCATCTTGGTGTAGTCTAGTCACTGGTATTGCTTATAAGAATCTGAGAGCAATCTTATACTCGCATCTTTTAGAAGGTAATTAGTCACTTTGTTATGGTTTATTATTTATTGATTACTAACCATGCATATAATGACTTAATTAAAGTGTTGTGCTTGCAGCTATAAACCACTTTTTCACACACACATCTCTGGTGCCCACCATGGGGCAGATGACTATATTTTTTGGCCTCCAAGACTAACTGCTTGTTTTTTTTTTTGTTTTTAAATTTTTTTAATTTTTTTTTATTTTCTAGATTTCAGATTTTTTGACTTTTCGTCTGTACATCTCGTACGACAATTCCCACAGGTTGAAACGACAAACTGCAGGTGTCATAGGAATTGGAATCCTGTCTCGTACGAGTTGGGATCATATATCGTATGAGTTTTCATACTGTCGTATGACTCTATATTTTCTGGTAAAATTTTTTTTTAAAAGGCAAATTTTCATGATTTTTTTATTATTTTGACGACTGACCCTGACTGTTTATCTGTCTATCTCAAAAAATTTCAAAGCCTAATCAATTTTTGCAGAACGTTTGTCAAAGAATATTCTTGTCGCACAAAGACAATATGACTACTGATTCATTGTCTTTGCAGGTTGCCTAAGGAGAATCGACTAAACATCATGTATTCTTTAAATTCATTTTTTAGGAACCTAAATTGCTATCTGGTTAAAGAAGAAATCTATCTTTTGTGTTTTTAGAAGAATTTGAGAGGTAGGAGAGTATGCTCTTGTCTTTTTCTAGACAATCAGAAATCCAGACCCTTGAAGCTTTTTCTTTGTTTGAGATTTGTACAACTTTAGCAGGCCTACCCTCCCAAGGGGTTGAAAAACTCTTAAAGCCGTTACGATTGGTGTGAGGGGAATGACCTAAGTAGGAACAGCTAAACGCCAAGTACTCCAACCCACTATAAAATAAACATGATTTGATGAAAATCAAGTCAATGACAGTGCTCAGGAATAGCTCTCCTCTGTACCTTCGGGTATATTAAACCTTGGTTTTCAAGGCTGGGAGACCTCTTAATTGAATTTATACCTCGACGCGCCGAATGGATCCTTAACTAGTTCCAATTAAAATTAGAAGCTACCCAGTTCATCTCCGAAAGGGGGATAATCTTTGTGCAAGAGAGATAGTAACTCTCCCAAGATACTTGTCATTTCGTGCCCCCATTAGTGTTTGGATTCGGATAATACGGCATCGAGAATCCATTGCATGAGATTCAGTGGCCATATTCTGATTAGCTATTGGGTGTGTACCTGTGTCTACAAACAAAGGTTTTCTTTCCTCACCAAATTCCTTAGTGTTTGCGTGTTGTGATTGGAGTTGGTATACATACTACTTGTTTTCTATGTTTTCATCCCTGAAACAAAAATTGAAATACCAAAATTGGAGAAGACAAGAAACAACTTAGTGATTTGAAACTCTGTCCGTGTCAAAAACTAGTCCATCCTAAGTCAAAACTCCATCCATGTCAAAAACTAGTCCATCCTAAGTTGAAACTCTGTTTGTGTCAGAAACTAGTCCATCCTAAGTTGAAACTCTGTCTGTGTTAGAAACTAGTCCATCCTAAGTCGAAACTATGTCCGTGTCAGAAACTTGTCCATCTCTAAGTCAAAATTTTGTATCTTGGTCCAAAATCAGTTCATCTCAGAATTAGTCATACTCAGTTATCATACTCAGCAATTGAAAAAATTCAAAATTTCTAGGCTCTTTGTTGTGAACAGTTGTACGAGTCTGATAATTTATCATGCTGCACCTGATCCAGTCTCGTATGAGTCTTTTGATTTGTCATCCTAGACCTGATCCTATGTCATACGAGTCATTTTAATTTGTCGTCTATTTCTATATCTTGTGTCGTACGAAATAGAACTTCTCTAAGTCTTTTGTCATCTTGCACATACCCATCTATCATATGGTACGAGACAACAACTCGTATGAAACAAAAATTTTGTCTTCCTAAAATAGCTAAATTGTCATCCGGTTCAGAAAATCCTATTGTACGAGTCTCTAGTTTTGTCAGAACAGAACAATCAAACTTGCCTAGAAATAGCTTATAGTGAACATAATACTAGTTATCAATTTTCCTGAGCATAAACAATTCAAGACAGTGTACCTTTGCCATTTGTGTTGCACGATTTGGTTGATCATCTTTCAGCTAGTTCAATCAACTAGCTATCAAATTTTAGTCACTTAGATAACGTCTTATATAGGATAGATCGTTCCTAAAACCAGACTGAATCTTACACTACACTTAGAATCAACTTAGATAAACATCTTATATAGGATAGATCGTTCTTGAAACCAAACTGAATCTCAGTTGTTTCTCCCAAACAATACATTAACCGAACAACTAGCTCTAAAATTGATCTTGACCTCTGCATCACAAATAGCTTTAGGTCACACTAATCCATAAAAAAGCCTACACAAACTAGGAGTTCTCATAAGAAAGAAGCCAAAGGCAAAGGAATACTCTTTTCATACATCAATAATCCATTTTACGAAGGGGATCCACTCACTGAAATACTGTCGTCATCAGGCGGACCAATTTTTGATGAGCCTAAATCTCCCACTATATATGAGACAAAACACAATGATGGAAACAAGGATGATAATAACATTCCCAAAAATGATAATGATTCCTCATCATCAAGTGAGGTTGATGAAGACACTGAACCTCCAGAAAAAGAAATCCTTGACTATCAAAAGGACAAAGACTTTAGAAAAATGATGAAAGCTATCATGACCCGAGAGAAGGAAGACTATTTCTTAGAACTAGCAAAACAAGGTCCTAAAATTCCTACTAGATATGATGTTCAGACACTCATTACTAAAAAGAAAGATTCACCTATACTCATGGTACACAAAAAATTACAAGCCTTACGAATGGAGGTCACATAATTAATGAATAAGGATAAGTCCCCAAAACAATATTCTCTGGAAATAATATGTTCCTTTCCATTTGACAAGAATCTATACATGCCAACATTTCCCTCACAAGTGCAGATCCCAAAATTTGATAAGTATGATGGTACCTCGGATCCTCATGATCATGTCAAAGAGTTTTGTGCTACCTGTATGGAGTTCATGCACGATCAAACGTACCTCATGCACCTTTTCCCAAGGAGTTTATGGGGTCAAGCAATGGAATGGTTCTCAAGTCTACCCAAAGGAATAAAAACATTCGAAGAACTAATCCAACTATTTTAACAATAATACTCATACAACATTTGACATCCTATGAGTATGATCAAGCTTTGCAATACTAAACAAAAAATAGGGGAGCCTCTTCTTACTTTCCTCCAACGCCGGAGAAAGATGTTTTCTAGGTATTCTCGACCTATTCCAGACTCTGAGAAAATGGATATATTTGTCAATAACTTGGTCCCCAAATTGAAATATAGTATACAAATGCAAGTACACCCATTATTTAACAAAATGGTAGATAACGCCATTCGAATGGAAGATGTGCTCATAAACAAGGGGGATATCACACCTTGGAAAGAAACACAACCAGGATCTAGCTCTAAAGAGAAGAACAAGTATTGCAAATTTGGAAAAGACAACAACAATAATGTTGTTAATGATGGAGTAGTAGACACTGTCAAAGCCAGCTCAAAATCCACAATATTCAACTTGGCTAGTGGTACACAAGCACTTAAAGCCACTGAGGTTGCAGCAGAAAATCCGCCAAAGAAAACAAAGGAATGGTTCAAAGAAAAGCCTTGGCTTTCCAAACCTAAGTGTGATTTTACTCCTCTCAAAGAATCGTATGAATCCGCTTTCAAAAATATGTTGGTAAACAACTTGATAACACTACCAGATAACTCCAGACCATATGATCCAAAAGTTAAACCAAGATGGTGGAGAGAAAATGAACACTGTGACTTCCATCAGAATAAAGGTCATAACATAAACAATTGCATGAAGCTAAAACATGAGATTCAAGATCTCATAGACGCTAGTAAAGTTGTTGTTGGGAATCATCCGACTAATGTAGATCATAAAGCATTTAAGGACCCTTTGCCTATTTACGAACAAGGTGATTCTTCAAAGACCAAAGGAGGTGCCAAGGTAAATTATACTTATGCCAGTCAAGACAACTTTATCAACATGATTGAACCTTCCCACTCGGAATATTGCAATGTGATTATAGTCCAAGATAAACCAAATGAATCACGATATGGAAGAGCTCTCACCCATTCTCAAAAGAAAGTCACCCTCCAAGGAGCTAGTTCTTCTGACTTGGCTAAAGCAACATCAGATCCACCAGCCTTGCCAAACAAACAAAAAGAATCAACATTAGACAAATTTAAAAGGTTAACTTCATCATCATCTTCTAGATATAGTGTTGTTGAACAGTTGAAAAGGAAAAATTCTCAAATCTCAATCTTTGAATTGCTAAAACTCTCATCTACTCACAAAGAGATCCTAGACAAAGCATTGCTCACCACCAACATTCCAAAAGATTTAGACATTGATCGATTTTAGTCTATGGTGGGTCATCTGACTTCACCTCACTATTTGACCTTCTCTGAAGAAGATGACAAATCACTAAATCATCCACATAACCATCCATTGCATATGTAAGCCATGATCCACAAACACAGAGTCAAACGTGTTTTGATAGATGGAGGCGCGGGGTTGAATATCTATACTTAAAGTCTGCTTACAAAACTAGGATTCTCTGAAAATGTCATTGATCTTGGCAAGAAAATAACAATAAAATCCTATGATGAAGAAGAAAGGACTTCTAAAGGTCTGGTGTCATTACCAATCAGAGTGGAACTGGTAGAGAGAGATGTCCTTTTCTAGGTTCTTGATTTTCCATTGTCATATAATATATTACTAGGCAGGTCGTGGATTCATGAAATGAAGGCAGTACCATCAACATACCATCAATGCTTAAAGTTTCCTTATAACGGAGCTAAAGTCAGTATTCCTACTGATACAAATGTCATCTATAATGCATTGACAAAAGGTGCAGATACTTTTGTGGATCATAATAGGGCAACCTCTCCAAATGCAGATCCAGAAGCACTAATGAAAGACTTAGAAAAGAGATTGAAGATTACAAATACCTGCATGGATGGCTTCAAGATAGAACTAGTAATTTCATTAGTTTCTCTCCCCCCATCACCAAAATAGTTGGGTAAGCCATCAGAGGCTATGAGAACACAAACTTCAGCTCCGAATACCATATATGATGGTCTCTTTGGATAGTCTTCTACCTCCTTGGTGGATAAAATAGAGGAAGATGTTGTTCTTAACTGGCTCTTTAAGGAAGATAGTCAAAATTAGGAGGTATGACATTGTGAGATTTCCTCAAACCAACATGGTCCTGGCTACAAAATGATTTAATGCATGGGGTACTCAGGTACTGGTCCTCTGGGAAAACAAAAGGAAGGTATTACTAAACCAATTCAGCTACAAACCAAATCCACAAATGATAAGGCTGAACTGGGATACAATCCAAAAAAGATATCAGACCAAAAACATGTTTCTAAGTCTAAGTGGTAGAAAAGAATATTGCCTTTAACATTATAGGAAGTAGACACTCAACAAACAAAATCAGAGTGTAGAAAAGAGAAAGAGGAATCAACAACCAAGAAAGAAGAAATAGTCAATGCTCAAGCTTTGATGGTATCAACTAATAATACAGGAATTTGAGGTCCTAGAAGATATAAGAGATGAAGTAGTAAGAATCAGAGAATTGTTTGCACCACTAAATGTTCCTGTCACATATACTGGCAGGCAACAAGTAGACGATTCGGAGACTAATTCAAATGAGTATGAATGGGTTCCTCACCACCTCTTAGACACATCCACTACAGAAACTCTAGAAGAGTCTAGCGATGTCATAGATGATACTCAAGAGCTGATGCACATAAAACTAGAGAAAGAAATACAAGAAATTAGACAAAAGAGACAAGCACATTATGAACAAGGACTAAAAGAAGGAAGAATACCAGAAAGCTTCTCATCTATGTACCCCTATCCTAAAATAGAACAAATTAGGTATAGCACTACACAAGAAGAGTTGGAAGCTACAGAACAAGAACCAGTTATCAATCTAGAAGAAGTTGAATGAAGTAGACGACAACAAATCATAGAAAAATCAAGATCATGTCAACAGGTGTGTCAGATACAAGTGATAAATGAACCACAACATGAAGGAACTTGTAGTATTAAAGATGTTGGTGTTGATACCATACATACACTTATTAAATCACTTGAATAAGACTTGAAAACTTCACCTGATGACTCTGATGATAGTCCTATTTAGGACAATATCTACTTAGCCTCAAATCCTAAATCAGTTGATATGAACAATGAAAATATATCTACTGATCTTATCACTGTTAAACCATGATAGGACATCTAGTTTGGCATAGTGAATGATGTTACAAGTATGTCTATCAGATTAGATCAACTAAATATTAACATTAACTTTAATAATCATGATCTGACTCTTCCTGGTCTCGAGACACTTACGCAAGGTATTCTTCTGGAACTCGACTTTTTGATCTGCCCTTGTGATAACAATACCATGAATGCTCTTGAACCTATCCAAGATTTATCCTTAGTACATCCTGAATTAATTGACTATACTTTACAAAACTAGCCCATGAATATACCTACTTTTGCCAATGACTATACATTAGCCTATTATCTCAATGCAGTCGAATCTATAGACTATTCCACCAGTGAACAGAGTGAAAATATGACTAAAGCGGATATCAAGTATCTTAGTCACAAAAACAAGAAAAATAAAAATAAAAGATCTGATGGCAAAAACCACATTGTGGTGGTGTCACAATCTAAAAAAGAAAAAATAAAGGACGTACCTAAAGGTGGAAACCTCTCTAAGGCACCTGAAGGTGAGATACTTGATATACTGCCAAGTCATTTCCAAGAAAGGTCCTCCATATTGATCAAGCCAACTCAGCCAATGAACATTGGGAGTCAAGAGACACCACACATCATTCATGCAACTCAATCACTATCAGCAGAAGAATTGAAGGAGTTCACTTAGCTATTCTTAGAAAAGAAAATAAATTTTGCATGGATGTACTCTGATATGCCAGGCTTGGATCTTGATCTCATTATGCACCATCTTTCAATTACACCAGGAGTAAAACTAGTTAAGCAAAAACTCCATAAGATGCACACGTATGTAGCACTATTAGTTAAGGCTGAATTAGAAAAAACTGCTCAAAGTTGGATTCATTAGAGCTATAGATTATGCCAAATGGATTTCAAACATACTACCTATGTCAAAGGCAGACATGTCTATCAGAGTTTGCACTGACTTCAAAGATCTTAACAAATCATGTCCGAAAGATGACTTTCCATTACCAAATATTGATATGATAGTTGATATGACTGTTGGAAATGAGGTGTACTCACTAATGGATGGACTCTTTGGATACAATCAAATCAAAATAGCTCCTGGAGATTAAGAAAAGACAACTTTCACCTATGCATGGGGAACCTTTTTCTAGAACATCATGCCATTTGGGCTAAAGAATGTAGGAGCAACCTATGAAAGAGTAGTTACAACTATTTTTCATGAGATGATGCATAAGAATATGGAAGATTATGTTGATGACACCTTAGTGAAGACTATGAAAAGATCAACGCATATTCAAGAGTTAGGTCCTATACTCGACAGAATGGAAAAGTTCAAACTCCAGTTAAATCCAAATAAGTTTGCATTCAGAGTGACATCTGGTAAACTACTTGGCTATATCATTTCAAATAAGGGAATCGAGGTTGATCCTGAGAAGGTCCAAGCTATAATGAAAATGCCTCCTCTGAAGAACATCAGTCAAATGAGAAGTCTATAGGGATGTCTCCAATCCATCAAACGATTCATTTCTCAGCTAGCAGACAAAGCTCAACCTTTCACAAAGGTATTGAGAAAAGGAGTAATTTACAACTGGGATCAACAATGTGAACAACATCTTCAGCAGATAAAAGAGTACCTGTCAAATCCACCGATATTGATGTCACCGATTCAGGGTAAACCACTAATCTTATATATATCAGCAATTGATTCATCACTGGGGGTAGTTCTAGTTCAACAGGATGACAACAAAAAGGAAGGAGCTATTTATTACATCAGTAGGACATTGGTGTCTTATGAAATGAACTACACTATAATAGAAAAAACATGCTTGGCATTAGTCTTTGCATCACAAAATTTGAGACACTACTTGCTAGCACATTCAGTCAAGCTAGTGGCCAAAATTGATCCACTCAAGTATCTTCTCAATAAGGTAACACTTACCGGAAGATTAGCGAAATGGGTCATGATCCTTATAGAGTTTGACATTGAATATGTGGAATGCAAAGCCATAAAAGGATAGGTAATTGCTGATCAGCTTGCTGAAGCTTTGCTTAAGGACACTCAACCACTACACATAGAGTTTCCAGATGAATCTATAATGCACCTTACTCAACAACCTTGGAAAATGATCTTTGATGGGTCCTTTACCTATAATAGTTTAGGTGTTGGCATATTATTCATTACTCCTCATAAGTATTCAATCCCAAAGTCTTATAATATTTTATTCCCTAGCACAAACAACATTGCAGAATATGAAGCTTTGGTGAATGGGATAAAACTAGCTATTGAATGGAAGGTTGAAGAATTGTATATCTATGGAGATTCTCAGCTGGTGGTTAATCAAATCAATGATACATATCAGACTCGAGATGAGAAATTGATGCCTTACAAAAGAATGGTTGATGATCTTATGAAGTATTTTGCTTTTGTATCATTCCAATAGATTCCTAGGTCCGCAAATAGAGTAGCAGATGCTATGGCTACCTTGGCATCTATACCTAAGCTATAGGAGTCCAATTTTTGCTTTGATTTCTTGGTGAAAGAGTTATATTGCCTAGATTATGATTCTCCTAAGACCCAAATAGTTTGTTCTATTATTGGATATTACTCATCTCGATACAGCCACATCTATTCCTATCTATGCAACCAAATTATCCCTAGATATCTTACCCAAAATAAGAAAAGAAACCTAACTTGAAATGCTTCATGGTATGTTATCATAGCTAACGATTTATTTAGATGAGGTTTGGACGGTACATTGCTTAGATGTCTAGAAACTGAAGAATCTAAACGTGCATTATCGAAAGTCCATGAAGGCATTTGTGGTTCTCATTCAAATGGCCTTACTTTATCTCAAAAACAACTATGGGCTGCTACTACTGGCCAGACATGGAAAAAGATGCCATAAAATTTGCTAAGACTTGTGAGAAATGTCAGCTTCATGGAAATCTCATACATACCCCGGCAAGGGACCTCATACCATTTATTACACACTGACCTTTTTCAGCAATGGGCCTTTGATCTCATTGGTCAAATATATCTTGCATCATCCAACGAACATAAATTCATCATAACGGCCAGTGAGTATTTCACCAAGTGGGTAGAAGAAGTATCGCTCATTAAAGCAACCGGTAAACAAGTCGCCTTGTTCATCCTAAACTATATCATCTGCAAGTATGGGATACCTTCATCCATCGTGATTGATAATGGAGGACAATTTAAGAATAAAGATCTGGACGAGCTTTGTGAGAAATTCAAAATAAAGCAACACTGGTCATCAGTATATCACCCTCAAGGTAATGGACAAGCTGAGGCATCTAACAAAAACCTACTGACTATCTTGCATAGAACAGTGAACAAATCTGAGAAGGATTGACATCTACACCTCAATCCTGCACTATGGGCTTACAGAACAAGTATCAGAACACCTACTGGGGCTACACCTTTCTCTTTGGTGTATGGGTCCAAAGCAGTACTACCTATTGAAGTAGAAATACCATCTCTAAGAGTTTCTTTGCAAGGTCTTGTTACTGATGAAGATCATAGAATATCTAGATTGCAAGAACTCAAATTGTTGGATGAGCATTGACAATTGGTGTTTGATCATTTCAGAGTGTATCAAAAGAGATTGTCCAAAGGATATAACAAGAAAGTTAGACAAAGAGAATTTTAGGTTGGTGACCTAGTTCTAAGAGAAAATCCAAAAAATCAACAGTTTCATGACAATAAAGGGAAGTTTGAACCCAACTGGCTAGGTCCCTACATTGTTACTGCAGTATTCGGCTCTGGTACCTATCAACTCTCAAACTCGGAAGGAGAACAACTCCATGAACTGATTAACACCATCCACTTGAATAAATTCTTCACTTAGCATTCTCTATGCCATCAACTTGTACAACTGGAAAAAGTCCTAAAAAAAATAAAATAAAAATTAGAAAAGTCATAAAATATGAAAAAAAAGAAGAAAATACCCTAGTGAAAACCTGGTAAATAGGCACCTTGGTAAAAAAAAATGAATCTCTGCCAAGTAGGTGAAAACCTAACAAATAGGTGGCTCTTGTACTCAAGCGCTCCATCTATCAACACAACGTTGGCATTTCCTGCTTTGATGCATCTTTGCTTTCGCTTGTACATATCTTTTAGTCACTTTCATGACATCCTGGTTCGTTGGAACCCTCATGACTTGAAACTGATCAACATCGTAGTCTCAGGTTAATTGACAAAGCACATTACATATCCTAAGAAATATCAACCAAGTCATCTTTCCGTCAGTGAAACCTGGTCATCCACTCTGAGTTAGTCACCTGTCTCCTAACTACCAAAGAGTTTTTATCACTGAGTAAACAAACAAAACAACATAACAAAAAACAATCACTAAACAATTTGAGCTATGAATGAAAACTTTCTTTGTGTGTTGTCTTTTATATTGGTTTTTGATTATTATCCCTCTAAGTGACTCAAGGAAGTCTATTGTGACTAAGAGGAGCAAGCATTTGCGGCATAATGTTTTCTTTGTTTTCTGCTTGTAGGAATGATCCCAATGATCTGGAAACATATAAATTAGCTGGGTGTCTATGATAAGAGCCTTCACAAGAAGGTGAAATTGCCTCACATACCTCGACTCCACTTATTTGTATGCTACAGAGAGGTCCATATCATTTCTTTGTCTATTTTGAGGGAATTTCTTTATGGGGCAATTTGGGTCCCTGCAAAATTTGTCCAAGGATATGAATGAAAAAAGGGTCATTGTGGACAAGATAATTAATATTGCACATTAAAAAAGAAAGGAACTCTAACCTGCCCATTGTGTTTGTTATGCTCAGTGATGAATCTTAAGTATTTTAAATCCAGTGACTAGGTTTAGGATGCTTTTTGCATATCATTTCGCATATCATTCTGCATTTTTGTGAATTTAGAGTGATTTCGGTATGATAATAATCTCTTTATCTTCTGAATGAGAGCTGAAAGCATCATCATTTATTATGCTAAGTGGTCTATTTATCATCTTTTCTTTGATCGAGTACTTGTGTTTTGAGATTTTAGCTGCATACATAACATTTAATATAGCTTCATACATTTTATTATTTACTCATCTGCATTCATCTTATTGCATAGAAAAATGAAAACATTGCATTACTCATATTACTCAATACTCATTCATTTATTTGCATATGAAAAGAACCAAAAATAGACATCCATAATCATTTGCATTACATACATACATACTGAAAATAAATGCATACATATAGAATAAAGCATATAAAAGACATCTCATAAACGAGTCAACACAAGTACGATGAAGTCAAATCGAATCTCGTATATATATATATATATCATGTCAAGTATAAAGGTAAAAAATAATTTCAAATGACATATACAAACTCCCATTGAAGAAAGAATCATATAGGCTACAAAAAATGGGTGTGTCTACAAAAAAATATATCCGAGCTACAAGAAGAATATCTAGTTTTGAGCCTCTCCCTCATCCCTGGTGGAGGAGGAGGAGCCTGATGACCAGGATCCTATCGAGGTACCTGAGCTCCCTCAGAACATGCCATATACTGAGAATAAGGAATCACCTTCTATGCTACTGGAACTGCCACACTGGAATACCCCGCCAGAAACCCTAAAGGAAAACAGTACAACTAGGCCACTAGAAGGGCGAAATAATTTTTAAAAGAACAAGTGCACTAATTATAACCATTGCACATCTAATAACACAGTGGAAGACTAACACATGATTTCCTAAGGGTAACCAATGGAGATTAATTCATAGATTATATTAACACTACATTTAATCCAATTGTTTAGCTAATTAGGAAAATCAAATGCTTAAGACAAAAACTACACATACATCCATATTCCATAATGAAAGAATCAAAGTACTCCAATGCATTCATTTCTCATAGATCATATATACAAAAGATTAAGACAACTGAAATAAAAAACATTCCAATGATTCCCTTTTACAATATCTATAAATGCATGGTTACCACAAATACCACAGATTACAAAGTTACAATATCAAGGTTACATAAAAGTTGATACAATGACCACAAGGTCTCAACTGAAAAATGATCACGAAAATGAGCTGGTACATGAACCATGAATCTAGAAACACCAGCAAAGCCCTTCCTCACTTGAAGATACATTCTATAACATCTGATGGGATGTGGCACTACCACCTGACCATGTGATCCCAAAATGGAACCACCCCATCGTGCTAGGAGATAGTAGAAAACCCTGAAGCAAGCAAAGTAAGACAAGTATGAAAGAACTACAAGACTCTGCAAACATCCATGTGACTCAAATCACAAACACTAGTGATTCTAAGGAGAGAGTGTCATCGCATAGCTTAAGATGGATACCATGGTACAACCTCCTAGGTCCCGACTCTCTGTCCTGGTAAACTCTCTCAGCTTTCGGCTCCAACTAAGTCTCATGCGGACCTTACCAATCCTTTCATGAAGACAAGGTGGTAAGTTTGCCATTCCAGGATTTCTCGTAACATTATGAGCCCTATACAAGCACTACACCTATGCACGAGGAACATTATCTTAATTAATTCTTATTCTAACCACCCCCTAATCAATTATTAGGTTATCACTTTTTATCTGACTTCCGGCGGGTTATCCTGTCATCCACTTTGGGCACGACCCCTGCTCAAAAGCCACTCTCTCTCATAGGACACTACAGGAAAGGTCTCTCTATGAGAACTCTATGGAAAAATAGACAGCCATACCTAATCCTGACAAACCATAGGTAGAGGATACACAATCACTAACCAAAGATTGACCATTTGGACAAAAAACATAATGGCTCACATCAATAAGGTTATACATCAACACCTGACCAAGGAAATATAATAACATAGGACACAATAACAACTCAACCAAAATTGCAATGGGATTTAAACTTGATTGAAAACACCATTTACACAAGATCCTAATACAGGCAATCTTTTCTTAAAACAACAAAATGCATAAATAGATTTCAAATTAAGACTTCTAGAAAATAAGAATTACAACTATATTAATACACTATTTAATAAGTCATAAACCTAATGTTTCATCTTCTCGTAGTTCAATTTCAGAGTTTCTTTCTCTATCCTCTGACTCTATTTCTAAAGGATTGGGTGATCTAATTTACTAAGAGTTTCACTAAGTTTAATCTACCAACTTTCATCAAATATATCATTAATGCATCTATACTTGCATGATCGTAATAAATTGATTGATATTGTGACTCTACCTATTTCATAAATATAAATCTAGATCATTCTTAATCTCTTAAATCCTTTCAACTAAACATACCTCAAGAAACACGATCCATGGCTATTACGATCCTTGATAACTTCAAACTATTTGCAATACGTCCGGGTTCCAATACTTTCCACCTCGGTGCTCTTCTATCTCATGAGATCTCTATTCCGAGTCCTTACCCTTTCTATATTTTGAGAATTTCTCTGATAATAATAAAGTAATTAACACTCATTCAAGAGTGTAACCCCTAAGTTCGACACAAAATCGGAGATGATAATCATTGATCTTTTATGACTTGATCATAAACACATCAAAATCTCCACTATTCCATTCTCCCTAATCTCTTGTCACTCTTCTACATTCTTGCTCTCCTCTATCTTGCTCTCTTTTTTCTTTATTTCTCTCTGCTCCAACTTGCTATTTTCTATCTTCCTCTAAATCTTTTCCTACCTTCTCTTCTTCATTCCATTCTCTAATCCTTCGTTGCATCTCACCTCCCCTTCTCTTCCAACTCAATGGTCTATATATAGGGTTGTCATCTACCTTTTTCCTATTTTTAGGTTATCTCTCCTAGTGGTGGATTGATTCTAAATGACACCACTCATGGTTTTATTGCAACATAATAGTCCTAAATGTTTTTGATTCTTGAATTTTTATGTGTTCACCATGCAAAGTTATACATTAACTTCTTATATGACACCACACCTCTAAAGTGGTTAAGTCCATATTTATAGATTATCCATGAGGCTTTTAACTCCAAGACTAAGTCTATTTTACTAAAAATAACTTCCTAAAAACATGCAAAGTTAACTAAATTCAAATGTGCACGTATTGTTTTCTAAGACCAAAAGTTATGAATGCCTACCATGTACATGGGTTGGTTGATGTAGTCCATGAGAAATCAAAGTTGCCACGTGATTTATTAGCATATTTAATGGAGGAGGAGTGGTAGTCGATGGTGTTTTCGCTTTCATAAATTCAAATAACTTATCTTTAAACCCGCCTACTACTATGAAGGATCTGCCACATGGTTTATCCTTTAAATGTGGTTTATACTCCCTATGCCTACATGCACACATGTTTAGGTAGATTGCAACATGGTTTATGTGACTTGAAATGTGGCTTTCTTAGCATTAGAATCCATGATTACTAAGTTGTAACATGGAGTATGTTTCATAACAAGGGAAGAGTGGTCGGTGTTTAACTTCCAAGTGGTGTTTCATTTAATGGAAAGGGAGAGAGGTGGTCGGTGGTAATACCAACCTCTCCCTTTATATAAGGGGGGTGGTTGATATTACTATCGGCCACCCTAGTTATTGTTTTAGTAACCTTCTTTCACTCGCCACTTTCACATTATGGTAAATAATAATATACATGACTTATAATATATGATTTATTTAAGAAAAACCTAATAAAATAGGATATATATATAATTTCAAACTATATACATGCGTAATCAAAAACATAATATCTTGAATTGACATGATTATCCAATGATAAAGTAATCATTTAAGCATAATTTAAAATAAATACACATAATTAAAGGTCACCCTCGTGCCTATAATATATAATCCTAATTCACGTATATGCCAATATTCATAAACATGTTTTATGAATAATTATGTTTGTATTATAAAACAATGATTGTATAAATTTAATTTACAAATTTAACTCTCTCTCTCTCTCTCTATATATATATATATATATATGTATATATATATATGTATATATGTATGTGATCGAGTCCGAATCTACATATAAAATACGTATAACTATAGTATAATTTTGAAAACCAAATATTGAATATAGTTTCGATAATTCACCTACTTCTACATGAAGGACGTTAAATCATGGAGTCACTATTTAATTCGTATTATTATAAATTTGCACCCTTCATAGACAAATAAAATTTAACATGCAATAATTAAAATTCTTAAACACACAAACTGAGCAAACCTCAAGCAATTACTCATAAAAGGTCAAACAACAAAATACGAAGGCCGAACAAACTGACAAGATGACCAACTGACGACACTCACATGAGTGTAACTGAATAAAATAGGGTCAACTACTATCTCCTCCACTTCCATCGAAAAATATAAGGCACGCTCAAACCTATGAAGACAAGTGGAGACAATACCTCGTACCTACCTGGTACTTGTACCTGCAATATCCTCCATCACCAAACCACACATGCATATATACAATATAGAAAACATGACATACACACTGATGAAGGAGAATCGTGACATTCCCTGTCTCACCGAAATGAGTGAAGGAAAATCGTCCCCTTGAATCCAATACACTTGTAGACACACAACATATAATTCCACATTGCATAGATAAAGTAAAGTGTCAGTACATAGCAATAATCCATGAAATGCCATAAATCACAAGTACTGAAATACTGCAAATAGATTATGCATTTCATATCCACATAAAACATGAAATAATGTCATATAAGTCTGAATAACAAATAATGGTAATGTATCCACTGAAAACAACCAATAAAATATGAGTCCAATGAGTTCAAATGAGTAGGGGTACTACACATGCTATATGCTGCAACATAGTAGGTTGCCTTGTTGTTCTGATACAAAACCTCCTGCTGGAGGGTGTCTCACTCCGCTCTCATTGCCATGAGCTGACAATCATGCTCTGCTCTCAACTCAGCCAACTACCAATCTCTCTCAGCCCTCACCTTTGCAAGCTGTCGGTCTCGCTCCGTCAGCTGAGTCTGAGCCACTCTCAACTGTGATTGCAGCTCTACAAGACATGCTCTCATAGACCATCTTGTGTCTATCCCCTTCTCTCACACTGTCTCTCCACCTCCATCTCCACCTCTAGTACCACCCTGCTCCTCCCTCTGCTACTGGACCTATCTTGGAGCTGCTCGCTCCTCCTCACCTCCACCCAATCTCACTCCTACTTTCCCAAGGGATCCTCCCTCACCCCCTGCTGTCCACCCTCCATTGGAACCATGCTACTACTAGCACAAGGATCACCACATGTCTGCCTTGGAGCCTCGACTCTCTATCCCTATCCCTATCTCTGGCCCTATCTCGGACCCTATCCCTATACCTGTGTGGGGGGATCCTCCTCAACATCCTCAATGCGTGGTGCTTGCTCACCCGGATGAGTAAATATAGGAAAAGGATGTTGCTGGAACCACTCTCTGTACTAGGGCAATACCCCTGCATCCGCAACATCATCCATATAATCCCATCTAAGGCATTATAGACTAGTCAACTTCTGCATAGCCAAGGCATAAGATAATCATGGAGACCATCCCTATCTCTCCTCATCCGCGTAACGCGCATATGTTGTATACTCTTGTGAGACCACCTGAGGCCGGCCATAGTGCCTCATCACTTGAGAAATGATGAACCACTCCACAATGGTCTGTGATCTCCCAATAAGAGGACGTGTGACAAAAAGGTCCCCGCGGACTAGCCACCAGTAATCCCAAGGCTCCAAGCCTCTATAGGGTCTCCACACTATGGCTATCAAATCATCTAACTGTCACCGCCAAAAATCTGTCTTGCCCAGATGGGGCTATGTAATATAACCGGCATACCTGTATATAATTGGTTGCCCGAGCTCTCTACTATCATCTACCACCGGCTGACAAATGAGAATATGCTCCCAAGCCCAAACCTGTAAAATATATACACTTGCAGCCATGCTCCGACCATCTCTATACACGATCTCATGCATCTCGCGATACATGTGAGCCACCAAGCAAGAACCCTAGCCAAGCCTTTGAGGGGACTCCATCAATCTCATCAACATCCTTCCCCAACCACATTGGAAAACCTGATTCCCTCTATCTGGCATCAAGAAACAGCCAATGAATCCTACTAGAACACACGCCAGAGGAAACTCCTCACTGTATCTGCTCATCAATATGTCCCAACTAATGGAACAAGTCAAAATGTCAAGATCTCTGAAGACATGCCTCACTGCTTGTAATCCTGGAAGGTGTCCTGAATTGTAATCCACCTTATCCCTAGTAAAAGGGATACAGAGGATCCTATATACATCCTTGGGATTGATAGTCAACTCCTTCACTAGCAGATGAAAGATGTTATGCTCTGAATGGAAACACTCTACCAATGTCGTGAGCATTCTGTGATTCACACGTATATCTGGCAAACCAAGAAGATGAGTCAAACCACATACATCAATATGAGCCTGCTCAACCTTAGATAAATATCAAACTAATGCCATAGTAGGAGGATAAACGTATCTAAAGAGCACAGTAGGTAATCGAACCTACAAAAACCCAACAACGAAGCATAAAAAAAAATTCCAAATTAGCCTACAAAAGAAGTAAAACATCAAGCAAATCCAACTAAGTCAAATGCAAAATCAAAATTTCACATTTAGACCTTCAAAAATGCTCATTGTCTCCCAAACGACAAAACATAGAGGGACAAAATCTTGTACGAGTCAGGAATAGCTCTTGTATGACAAAACAATCTCAAATGACAAACTATTGGCTCTCGCACAACAAAATGGTCTTTTTACAGACCTGTCGTACGATACAAGGGTGCATCTCGAATGATAATTTAAATGACTTTAAATGACAAAATAAAATTTACCAGTTACTCGTATGAGACAAAATCCTATCTTGCATGATAAAACGTGAAACGTGACCCCACACATTTGAAAAACTTGAAAAATGAGCAAAAAAAATTCAAAATTGAAAACATAAGGAGGCTTAAGATCGATCACTTACCGCTGGCTCATAGTTTTGGGGTCGATTATGACATCTCTAGCACTCGAATCAATGCTGACGAGTAGGGACCACCATTTTCTTTGTAGAAGGCTTTTTGAATTTTCAAACTTGGAGGGTTAAAATGATATTAAAATGACACTTTTGTCCCATATATACCCAAAAACCTAATTTTTCAACTTGCTCCGATGGACATGAAAATTGTACCCTTAGCTAATTTGACCATTCTGATTCCATTTTCAGGATCAAAATCAAAATTGGAGATCATTTTGCTAGTCAATTTCACAATTTGGACCGCTTAGTACTCTTTTCATCAAATGCTCATTCTTTCTTTAAATTGCACTCGATTTCAACACTGAATATCAATTTCAATTCTAGACATCAATTCTACACATCAACTTTACAATCAACTCTACGCTTAACTTATCAATCAACGTCGATTCTTCAAATATTCCTTAGGATCAATTTGTGCTCAAATAACTTATTATCACCACACAATTGCCTATCATGTACCCTAGCTATCTTTTAATTTTGCTCCCGAGGGGGCATACTCATGACCTTATGACCTCACATCTCACAAGTCGAGAACATTTTTTTTCAAATCTTCATCAAAAGTCGAGCAAAATATTTTTTAACTAAAGAAAATCAATTCTCATTGCTAAGGGGCATCTCAACTTCATCGCTTCACATCAAGTTGATATCTCTCGATTATCTGAATTGAATCAATCGCTAGGGGCATATCAGTTTCATCGCTTCAAATCAAACTGATATTTGTCCTTCATCTAAATCAATCTCTTAATTTTAATCAGTTTCATTGCTTCACATCAAACTGATTATTTGTTTAAACTCAATCAAAAGTTTAAAGAGTATCTTTGATCACACTCAATCTAAGAAGGTGTTCAGTATTCATTTCTTGATCAAGCTGGATAGTTTATCTTCATCGTGTCTAGATCAATCAAGTTCAAGATCGATTTTTATCATCACTCACTGCATCTAAGTTCAATCAAGTTCTAGATCAATAAGATCTACTTCTTGATCAATCAAGTTCAAGTTCGGTATCTTTTGTTTCTATTGTTCCTCAGTTCAATCAAGTTCAAGAATGGTATCGCTTTAATCAGACTTCATTCAGCTTTGTCGCTTCGAATCAAGCTAAACACCTTGCTCTTCATCTAGTTCATGATTATTCAAGTTCAGAACTGGCATCTCCTAGACATCACACATTCTTTGAACCAACGTGCTGCTCACACATTAATTCAAAGAGGGGAAAATGTAATACCCTAAAAATGGTCATCTAAACCATGAGCCCCTAATCTCGACAACATCACCAAGGTCCTAACCAAAGGCAATTAAATCAATCTTGAGCACATTATTAATTCTTTAAACATCAAATATCACATGGCAAATCAATTACTCAATATTAATTAAATATTCATTTAATTAATTGAATCATTTCCAAGAATATCATTTTGATCAATTATCCCATTTTAATTTATTAAATATCCTTGCATATTTAATTAATTAATAAAATTACCATTTAATCATACAAAAGGAATTAATTTATTACAAAAGAGGAATTAATTACAAAACAAGAATTGAATTGAAATTAAAATAAAAGAATTGAATTGAGAAAGAAATCAAACTTGAGATATTATTTCTTTTTCTAAATTTAGAACTTGAAATCAGAAAAGCAATTAAATTGAATTATTGAATTATTCTCTAAAATTGGAACTCAAAGCTTTTCAGAAAAAGAAGTTTAGTTGCATTGAAAAGACTCTTTTCTTGAATAAATAAAAGAATTATCTATTTTTATCACAAATGCATGGAATTAATTTATTATTATTTCCAATGCAACTTGGACTTCTAATTTGAATATATTTCAATTAAACTATAATTGGAATCTATCTCAAGGTTAACTTAACCTAATTTCTCAATTATTTTCAATTAATCCTAAATTGAGCTTTTCTCTTCGTAATTCTCTATAAATTCAGTCTTCAGCTCTCATTCCAATTTACCCCAGAGATTTTTGAGAACACGCTTGGAGATTATTATCACGCTAATTTCTCTCTGGAGTCATTGAAGATTATTGTTCCTTTTTATAGATTATTTGCATCCATTTTACTCATCCATCTTACATCCATTATTGCTTTAATTGATTATTTGCTTGAATTATTCATCCATCTTGCATCCATATAGTTAATTTCATATAGATTAAATCCTTCATCTTGGTGCAGTCTAGTCAGTGGTATTGCTTATAGCAATCTGAGAGCAATCTTATACTTGCATCTTTTAGAAGGCAATTAGTCGCTTTGTTATGGTTTATTACTTATTGATTATTGATTACTAACCATGCATATAATGACTTAATTGAAGTGTTGTGCTTGCAGCTACAGACCACTTTTTCACACACACATAGATACAACATATATATAAGTTTAAATAAGAACAAATTAAGAGTAAAGAGGAGAGCAGAGATACAACATGGAATGCCAAGATTTATAAGTACTATAGGAAGCTAAGATGACAAACATAATTATCTAAACCCATAAGCATGATCCATAAAATAAAAAAGATGAGAGGTTTTAGTGCCAAACTGAGTAGGGACAAATGAGCTAAAGAGAGAAAATCATAACTAAAGCTAGAGCATAAATTAACTAAGCATCCATAAGTCTTATAAAAGATAAGTCTGAGATAAGTCAAAAGATAAACTATAAACCCTTAAGAGTCAGAAGGTGGCGGTAATAAAAACCCATGACAATCATGTCTATCTATCCTGACATCTCCTTTCCTGCTCCTCTGGAACCCTCTCTCTAGAGCTGGTCGAAGAATTAACAGGGCTAGAAATAGGGGTGGAAGGGATGCCCATGTCATTCGGGATCACTTCAATATTTTCCGCTTCCAAATAGTTAGCCAACTACTTATTACAAGTCGGTTTTCTAACTTGCAAAAGCCACATGAGAAAGAATAAATTCCTTCACCTAGTTGGGTTATAGGCTTGAAAGGTGGTTGAATCCTCAATTATCAAGATTGGATATCTAGGCACCCAATTGTTCATCTGAATGAGGATGTCATAGTCGTGTGGCTTCAAAACAGTGAGATCCTCATCAATATTGACCATCACCCACTCTAATTCTCCTAGCAATTCCTTCTTGAAGACCTTTTTATAGAGTTTAATTACCACATTCTTGTCATTCTCAAAATGCATAGCCACCGCCAAGAACATCGTGGCAATGTTTGAATTGGCCCTGGTGCAGTCTGCCTTCAAAATGTATTCATCCCCAAGGATTTTCATGACTGCTCTAATGACCAGGGGATTCAGAAAGACCAAAATGCCTTTCTATATTTTCTCCTTAATTTCTCCTACAAGAGCCATTTACCACTTGAGCCATATTAATCTTAGTGGAGTATCCATAGGAGCTTCAAGACTTTTAGATAGCCAAGAACTCAAACAAGTCTTAACTTATATAAAACAAAATTAAAGGTGTCAAGAAATACAACTCATCTTTCACGAAGAGGACCAATAATCGCTAAAGGATGTCAAAGGATGAAGGGTCCAGGTGTAACTTAAGCAATCTCCAAGATCAAGGTAATCAATATAGTCGCTACTAGATGAGTGGTTTTCTTAGCATTAGCTGGCTATCATGACAAGGGAAGTCACATCAACAATCCCAAGTGTGCCGCCAAATTGGATCAACTTGAGGGACTTTTCTAACAATAAGATGTCCTGATAAATATATCGACCAACATTTGGCTGCCCCTAAAAATATGGCAAAAATCCAAAGATAAATCTTGCCATAATCATCCCTATAATAATATATATATTTCTAAATCTCAAAGTGTCATAATCCTTTATACCTATCAATATATGATATATATATGTATATTAATACATATACATCCATTCATATATATATATATATATATATATATATATATATATATATATATATATATATATATATATATATATATATATATATATATATATATATATATATATACATGTATGTCTGTATATATATGCATATCCATATATACATATATATACCAATAGACGTAAAGTCTTAGAAGGCTCCAAGAAAAGAATGTAAAAATAATATATATGGAGATAAGAACTTCATAATTTTTTCCCAAAGGTCTACAATTATAATCCAAGAGATCAAGAAGAGGAGTGAGCTAAAAATCTCGCATAACTATCCAGGCTTTGAGAGATGCTAGAAACTATGTGTGAAAAGTGGATAAGTATCTACAAGCTGTAAGACAAAACACTTGAATTAAGTCATTGCATGCATGGTTAGATAGATATAATCATGACTATGAAAACTATAAAAAATTGACCTATTTCCTTCTAAAAGATGCGGGTATAGGCTTTCTCTCAGATTTGTCTAACAAATACCAATGACTAGACTACACCAAGATGAAGGATTTAATCTATATGAGAATTATATTAAGATAAATGGATGCAAGATTATGCTACATGGATGCAAGATTATGCTATATGAATTCAAGCAATCATAATTAAACTAAATATGAAAAAAGCTAAACTAAGATGCAATAATTTGAAAAACACAATATCTTCAATGACTCCAAAGCAAAAACTGCATAATAACAATAAAACTCTAGGGTGTTTTGAATGAGAGATGAAGGCTGGATTTATAGAGACTCAAAAGAGAGACCGATGGTCAAGATCGATTAGCAATGAGAGGTTGAGATTCCTCAAGAAAAAACACAATTTAGGATAATTGAAATAATTGAGAGATTAGATTCAGTTAACCTTGAGATAGATTCCAATTATAGCTTGATTGAAATGCGTTCAGATTATAAGTTCGAGTTTGCATTGGAGATAAAATTTAGTTGTTTCCATGCACTTGAGATACAAATAGGTGATTCCATGCACTTTTCTTTAATTTATTCAAGAAAAAATCCTTTTCAATGCAACTGAACTTCTTTTCTCAAAAGCTTTGAGTTTTATTGTTAGAGAAGATTATTAATTCAATTTAATTGCTTTTTTGATTTCAAGTCTCAATTTAGAAAAAGAAATATCTCAAGTTTGATTTCTTCTCTCAAATTAATTCTTTCTTTTATTTTCAATTTAACTCTTACTTTATGATTAATCTCTCTTTGTGCTAAATCTCTTTTTGTAAATTAATTCCCTTCTTTAATGATTAAATGACAAATTTATTTATTAATTAAATATGCTAGGATATTTAATTAAATAAATATGATAATTGATAGAAATGATTTACTTGGAATGATTTTATATTTTGATTGAATTTTTTGCATTTTTAAGTCATTTAATGTCGTGTCTCATGGTTTATCATGCGAGATAAGACCTTTTCTCATACGATAAATTGTCTCTGTGGTGGTTTATTGTCTGATGTGGGCCCACGTTTTGTACGAACTTGTTCTTCATAGCCCATTGTATTGTGCAATATATAATGTTTTTTCGTATTATGATAGTTTGTCATACTAGACATAATCCTGATTCGTAAGAAGTTTTGCCTTTTTTTGAAAACTCGTATGAAAAAATACAAGCATGTTTTAGGGTCAAAATATCAAATTTTGATTTTGCATTTTGTGTATTTGGCTTCACAAGCATGTTTAGCATATTTGTAGCGCAATTGGGATCACATGCTGACAGTGTTTATGTTTGATTTTGCAAATTCGGTTGCTAGATATCTTGTTTCGATGTGTTTATCCACCTATGATGGGATTAGTTCGTAGTTTATCAAACACAGATATGGGACACATTGAGTTGTGTGGGTTTGGATACTTTCTTCAGACTCCAGATATCCATGTAAATCATGGGATGTTGACCGCATTAGTAAAGCAGTTTCATTTAAAGCACAATATTTTCCATTTACCTGTAGGAGAGATGACAGTCACACCTAAGGATGTCTACCAGATTCTCAGGATTTTGTTAGTTGGTGACAAGGTCGATTATGATTCTGCTCAGCAGTCTGGGATTTTATCTTTGAGATAGATATTCCACGATGAGACTATCCTTGAGCAGGCTATCACATGGGATGTTATGATGGCTATGTATAGTGAGCAGTTTCCACTAGCATGCATGTTAGCAAGTATCATTGGTTGTTTTGTTATGCTGGATAGGAGACAACAGGGATTTTTGTGTAGTTGGGATAGGATTCTCGAGAGACTATTGACTCATCCTGAGATATTACAGTGGGGATCTTGTTTGTTAGCCCATATGTATCATGAGATGCATGAAGTTGCATATATGGATGAGAAGAGCATGGCAGCAGGAGTTTTAGTTTTGTAGATATGGGCTTGGGAACACATCCCAGTATGCAGGCCTATAGTATATGATGCCAGAGAGCCACACTAGCCTATTGTATATTTCTATTCAAGTTATGTCACTCAACCCCATCTGGGAAAGACAGATTACTAGAGGAGATAGCTAGATGATCTAATTGTGGTAGTATGGAGACCATATAGGGGTCTAGAGCTATGAGATGAGTGGAGAGGGAAGAGGAAGGATATGTTTATGACTCGTCCTCTTATTGATAGGTCAGTTTCTATCATTGAGCGGTTTGTGGTTTCCAGGGATATGTGGTACTATGGAAGACCACAGGGTATATCATAGTAGTTTACAGCCTATGCCTGATATGGAGATGAGGAGAGATGAGGGTGGGCTCTAAGGTTATCCTATGCATTGAGCATGCAAGTGTTACTACTTATCAAATTTCCATTAGTTTCATATCCAAAGTCATACTATATATTCTAGTCGGTTAGTATTACTAAATCATGTAGTCGGTACACACAGAGAAGTCAGTATGAACAGTCTAGTTGGTTATAGAAGAAAGCAGTCACAGTACACAGTATTCACCGAGTCATTTACCGAGTAAAGTTTCATGGCTACCGAATGGTAAATTTATCTCACCGAGTTGATATTCACCGAGTGAAATGTTTTACCAGATACATTGAACCTGGACATACACATGAAAATGTGTTACAACATCGAGGCACATCTAACCATTTTTGCATTGGGAATTGCATTAGGAGATTGTGTATGATTACAAGGTCAATCTAACCAATGAGATATTTTATTTAGTTATTCATTCAAAGAATCTTTTTATAAGATTGAAGCAATGAATCAGATCACCGCTGTAAGAGATCTATTTATACAGCATGATTCTAGGGTTAGACATATGTGACATGCAACAAGAAATGTGAGATAACAGTGTATGCATGAAGGAGGACTGTTACAAAGACACTGAGAGGTCACCAAGAAGGTTATCAGTGAACAGTCGAAGAACAGAATAAACAGAAGGGTTTACCGAGTTACATTATGGGTTACGGAGGTATGCTACAAGCTAGGCAATCTTATTCAGAGCACATAGAATCTACTTTAGCATTTCAAATGTAAAGTTGCAGATATTTGTAATGATTATATTGTAATATTTTGAAGTTGTAAGAAAAACCTTTAACAGGGTAAAAGAATCTAACCAAGTCTATAAATTGTAAATCCTTTAACCAGGTGCTACACTTATATAGTGTTGTAAAAATCCTTTAGTAAGGTAGATCTAACTGATCTTAATACTCCTAACAGGGTAAGCTATCAGAAATAGCTAAATGTAGCTCTAACTGAGCATTCTTTATTATTGTAGTAGTGAAGTTGTGGGTGCCATCTCCACCACAGTTTTTCTCTCTAACCAAGAGTTTCTGCATGACCAAAATATATGTGTTATGGAGTGAATCATGTATGATTGTTATCTATTGATTATAGCTTTATTTTATGTTACTGCACTATTTTGTTTATGCATAACAGTAAGGTTATTATCAAAGAAAAGTTTTGGAGTACTGATTCACCCCTCCCCTCTCAGTATATTAGCTTTCTATATTGGGCCTAACAATTGGTATCAGAGCTTGAATCTTGGAAAGGGGTTTAACTACCTAAAGAGAAAGATCTTAGCAATGGAAGGCTACAAACAATCTTGGAGGATTGTGCATCTTCAAGAAGAGCTAGATAATGCAAATCAAGTGATTGTAGACATGCAGAGGCAAATGCAAAAATATCTGAAAGTAAGGAGAAGATTATCTGATGACTTGCAGGATTCTCAAGAGCTAGTGGAACAAATTGAGACATCATCTAAGAATAGTATATCTGAAGAGACTGAAGAAATGATTGGAATGTTGAAAGAAAAGAACAAAGCATTGGCTGATCAACTAAAAGCAATGAAAAGAGAACATGAACATTTCAGTACACAAATGACTGAAAATCTAGATGCATTAAGGATAAATGAGGATAAAGCAAGAGATCTACAAAGAGAGATACAACAACTTGAAGCTCTAGTATCTAATAAGGAGAATGAAATCATAAGGTTAACTAGTATTCAACAAAATATGATAGAGCAACTAGGTTATGCACATCATGAAGCAATTCTAAAGAATGATGAAAATCAATCATTGAAACTTGAAGTATCAAGGTTGACTGGTGAACTTGAAACTGAGAAGAAATCCAAAGAATCATTGGAGAAAAGTTATGGAGCATCAAAGATGTTGGATGAGCAACTGAATACAAGAAGACTCTACAAAGATGGAGGACTTGGTTACAAAGGAAAAGACTCTACCGAGAAAGGAATTCATACTACCGAGAGAGGAGAATCATCAAATCAAGCTGAAAAAAGGAATAACATCAAAAGGAAGAAGCCTATTTGCCACTACTGTGGAAATCACGGTCATACTGCCAACATATGCTAGATCAAAAAAGGTAAGCAATCAAATATCTCTAAGTCCAATGGATATTGTTGTTGCAATAAATATGGTCACACACCTAATCAATGTAGGACAAAGTCTACTAACAACCATCAGAAGGCAAAATTCAAAGGGTTTTGTAAAAACTGCAATAGATATGGACACAGTATTGAGAAGTGCTGGTTTAAGCAAAAGAACTACATGAAGTATCCACACCGAGCAAACATTGGAGGTTACCGACAATATGCAGCAGTACCATGGGATTACAATACAAGGATATGGTGCGAATGTTGTGGAAGATATGGACATATAAGTGCCAACTGTTTTATAAGGTTTGGAATGAACAATCAGAGATCATGGAGAAATCCCAGTATGGCATGTTTTTATTATCACAAAGCTGGACATTTAGCTGGAGATTGTAGAGATCAACCGAGAAGAGACACTAAAGAGATAAAAGAAAAATTCAAGATGATTTGGAAAAAGAAAGAAATTATGTCTGATGAAGAAAGCACCTTACCTATTGAGTTAGGTGCACCTATTTCAAATTAGTCAAGAAAAGGTATGAAGGGACTACATTCTTTAAAAGTTAAATCATAACAGTTCCTATGCTATTATGTACAAAATTCAAAATCTGCATAGTTAAAGATGCAATTAGTCAGTTTATATACTATACAAGAAACCTGTCAAGTCAGTGTATACAGGAAACCTGCCATGTTGGTTAATGAAGTAAAGTTGGGTACTTGATGAAAATAGAAAATGGAGTAAATCGGTAAAAGGTGAACCGAGTGCATTTAATATCTTGACCTAACTTGCACGGAGCCCAATAAGGTATTTTTGAGTACTTAAAGGTGTTTTCGTGGTCATTATCATTCACCCAAGTTTTCAAGAAGCAGAGCAGAGAAAATCAAAGTGATCAAACTTCATTCAGAGCGAATTTTGAGGTATTTACATCAATCTATTCACACTATTTAGTTGGTTTCTGATCTAGTCAAATTGCTAGTGTCTACCGAGTGTGAAGAGTCAGTCACTTGTAAACCCTAAGGATAACTTGTCGAATCTTACTCGAGATCTACCATGGTGCCCAAGATCCAAGACCCTGTAGTTGTCCAAAATGTGGAGAAGCCCTCGCTGAAATATTCCCTAACTCCTAAAGTTGCCTCAGAACCAGATGATAAAACTGCATTTTCACTCATCCTGGATCGAGTCTTGTTGGTAGAAGATGTCAGATTCTTTACCAAATGTTGTGTTGAGGAACTCAGTCATGTAGAGATTAGTGACTCAAATGATGAACTATGTACTGATGGCAAACTAGATAGCAAATTTGAGCATATCAAAATCAAGGGATTAACTGAAGCCCTAGTCTATCCTCATGTGTTCAAACCCCAGTGGGTTAAGTTTGTATTGAGTAGAGTACATGATGATTTCATGTGGCTACAAGAGAAACCGTTCAAGATCACGAAGGAAGTCATTCACTTGATCACCGAATATCCCATCTACGATCATGCTCGTGCTCAGAAAATGATATCACAAAAGGAGCTAATCAGTCTAACCAGAGTAGAATCTGATTACCAAGGATTGAAATTAAATAATGTTACTGATGCTAAACTAAAATTTGCAATCAGAGTTATTGGTTACTATTTCTTCCAATCTGCAAGGGAAAATAGTGTACCATGTGCTACAATGGACCTGGCCTACAAAAAAGTGAAGAAGGGAATGAAAGTAGACTTATGTGAAGTGCTACTAAAGAACTTGTTTGAGAACCTGAACACAATAAGGAAGCTGAAGAAGAACAACTCGACAAACACACTAAAGTTCGGTTCACTACTTGTATGTATGTTTTTCTATTTTGAGAAGTTCTTTCCCTTAGTCAGTAAAGTAGTATGGGAGCTACACTGACCTATCACCCATCAGATCAATGATTACATCAAGAAGTTAGGAGATAACTTTAATGATATCATGGATGATTACTTCAAAAAATTCCAAGAGAAAATGCACAATAGGTACAGGATCCCACCATAGCTGGTCGAAAAATATAAGGACAATATATGTTTTGAAGTCAACATTGATTAATGCTATGTAAATGATGTTGAACCGAGGACTTAGTCATTGCAACCAATGGGTTATGAGATAGATTATGATATCACACAACAACAAATTGATGCCTATCTATCATTGCCAAGGCATGCAACTGAACTAAGGTATGGAACCTATGAAGAGGTGAAGGAGAAAGTAAAAATGAGCATTGTAGTTCCTAAGGCTACAAGAAAAGCTACAAAGATGATAAAGGCTTTATCTGAGAAATTCGGAGAAGAATCCTCCTCTACACCTATCAAAGGCAATCTTGCCATTACCGAGGAAGAATCAGAAGCACAAGAGGCTGCAATAACATTGAGCACAGAGTTGCCGAAGGGAAAAGTTCTAAAAAGAAAGAAACATGACATCACAAAGGCCCTACTGATTCCACCAACAAAGAGACCCAACACCAGAGCATCAACTGCATCACCGAGCAAGAAACAAAAGACTGTTGCCACTCCTAAGGTAACTAAGACTTACAAGAAATCTACTCGGAGACTCATTTTGGCAAAAGAGTCTAGTGATACAGAATCTGATGATGCAAACAAATTCCAGATTATGAAAAGCAAAAAGGTAAACATTCACAGTGTTGAAAACTTTTGTGCCAATCTCAAAGAATACGGTGGATTTGCAGGATTTAGATATATTAAGTATGAGACTAGGAACAATGATGAGAAACGACAGATTGAAGAAGTTGTCATATGTACACTTCTGAAGTTTCGATTAGCACCATTAGAACTAGCAAAGTCACTTTCGAGTGAACTCTACTCACATATTGATAACAGATGGAAATATGCAATGGATTCATAGAGACAAATAAGAGAAAGAAGTCTAGTCCATTTATTTCCTAACATGTTCATAGCTGAAATCAAGGAGCATCTGATCACATACAATTCAAAATTTCTTTTGAAATAGAGAGCCTTAAAATTAATGAATGGGCTATATATTGATGTGGAAAATGAGACTAAAGCCAAGTGGTAGGAGATATTCAAACAAAAGGATGTCAGTGAACAATCTCAAATTGAAATTGTTGATGTCACCGAGCAAGATCCAGATGTCACCAAGCAAGGTCCAGACCCGGTTGACACTATACAGATTGATGAAGATGTAATGGATGAAGCAGCACCGGAGTAGGAAATGATTGAAGGCACCACTTATGCAAAACTTGTCTCTAGTGAATCTGTCTTAGAACAAGTTCAGCCTTATCCGTCGGTGAAGCCACCAGTCTCAACCAAGGACACCGAGCAAGTTATCGAAGGTAAAAAATCTGAAGCTCCAGAAGATACAAGTAACAAATCTGAAGCTGCAGCAAACACAACCAAAGATCAGACGTGTCAAGCACAGACAAGCACTACACATATAACAACTGAGACCCCTAGCACTGAGCCACCAAAAGACACTGCAACTGCTATAGGAATAGACCAAAGTGTTGCATCTACCAAGCAACCTACCGAGGGTCAGCAAGCCTCACAAGCACTTGTCTCAGTGCCACAGACCAAAGGCAAAGAAAAGAAGGTGAGAAAGCATGGTTTTAAATTTGACTTATCTAAACCGATCGTGTTGCCCAATGTCGACATTTCCAAATTGAAAGGGCAAGCACTCACTGAACTCGGTGAACTATGCAAAGCAAAGGCCAAACAGGAGAAGCAACTGGTCATACAGAAAAAGAATAAAGTACTATAGAAGGTTAGGACACTACTCATAGAAATGCTACCATCAGCAACAGTGTCAACTGAAGTAGCCATCCATATTGAGTTGGATGAACTCCTTAATCAGATTGAAACATCTGGAGTTGATGCATCCGAGTACCTAAGCAAGCTCAAGGATAAAGAGCTCACAACAAAAATGATAGAGGAAGTACAAAAATCAATTGTTGTTGGCAAGGTAAAACTTGTCAAATTCATTGTTGAGTTGTCCCCTCAACTCAAGCACATTCTTTATTTATTCCAGAAATTGTGTACATTTTCTTTATTTATTAAAGACATCAAAAATAAAACTAATGCAATTGAGAAAGAGATCACCGATCTCTCATCTAAGTTGACCACGGAGCCTAATTCAGTTCAGAATTTTTACAAAAAGCTACAACAACTCATGGCTCAACAGTTAGAACTGAGGAATGAAGAGCATAAAATTAGGATGGATATAATGACCCTTCAAACATTATTCCTTCCTCATCTCTCATCTGTATAGGAGTAGCTCCACCAAGCTACAAGCTTATCAACTACACAAGAGGGAAGCACTCTTGATGGCTTGATATCACTCTTATATGATATTCAAGCCCAAAACTCATCAATGGAAAGTCTCAAGGACTCACTCTCAGTCGCCCTCACCGACACCCAGACCAAGTATAAGACTATTTTTGATCAATTACCACCTCCAGATGGAAATTAAGTTTTTAATGTTTGTCAAAAAGGGGGAGTAATATTATGTTACTACATAGAGGAAAGCCCAACAAAGGGGGAGTAATTCTACACTTGGAGAGTAATACACTTTTGATAACAATTTTGAGTATTGTACACAAGGGGAGTATACCGAGCAGAATATAAAGAGAATTCAGAGCACACAAGTACAGAACAGAACCGAACATGCAAAATTCAGAGTTATGTACAGAATAATGATAAGGGGAGTATATCTGCATATACTATTGACTATTGTACATATTGTCAAGTATAGTCATTTTGCAAGTATATAGTTTTTGAGTTATGACTTTGTAAGTAGTTTTTGTCAAACATCTCAACTAATGTCAAAAGGGGAGATTGTTACTACTTTTCAAATTGCCATTAGTTTCATATCCAAAGTCATACTATATATTCTAGTCGGTTAGTATTACCAAATCATGCAGTCGGTACACACAGAGAAGTCGCTATGAACAGTCTAGTCGGTTATAGAAGAAAGCAGTCATAGAACACAATATTCACCAAGCTGTTTACCGAGTAAAGTTTCATGGCTACCAAATGGTAAAGTTAACTCACCGAGTTGATATTCACCGAGTGAAATGTTTTACCAGATACATTTAACTTGGACATACACATGAAAACGTGTTACAACATCGAGGCACATCTAACCATTTTTGCATTGGGAATTACATTAGGAGATTGTGTATGATTACAAGGTCAATCTAACCAATGAGATATTTTGTTTAGTTATTCATTCAAAGAATCTTTTTGTAAGATCGAAGCAATGAATCAGATCACCACTGTAAGAGATCTATTTATACAACATGATTCTAGGGTTAGACATATGTGACATGCAATAAGAAATGTGAGATAATAGTGTATGCATGAAGGAGGACTGTTACAGAGACACAGAGAGGTCACCAAGAAGGTTATAAGTGAACAGTCGAAGAACAGAGTAAACAGAAGGGTTTACCAAGTTACAATTATGGGTTACCGAGGTATGCTACAAGCTAGGTAATCTTCTTCAGAGCACATATAATCTGCTTTAGCATTTCAGATGTAAAGTTGCAGATATTTGTAATGATTATATTGTAATATTTTGAAGTTGTAAGAGAAACCTTTAACAGGGTAAAAGACTCTAACCAAGTCTATAAATTGTATAGCCTTTAACCAGGTGCAACATTTAGAATAAGTGTTGTAAAATCCTTTAGCAAGGTAGATCTAATGATCTTGATACTCCTAACAGGGTAAGCTATCAGAAATAGCTAAACATGTAGCTCTAACCGAGCACTCTTTATTATTGCAGTAGTGAAGTTGTGGGTGCCATCCCCACTGTAGTTTTTCTCTCTAACGAAGAGTTTTTGCGTGACCAAAATATATGTGCTATGGAGTGAATCATGTATGATTATTATCTGTTGATTATAGTTTTATTTTATGCTACTACACTATTCTGTTTATGCATAACAGTAAGGTTATTATCAGAGAAAAGTTTTGGAGTACTGATTCACCCCTCCCCTCTCAGTACATTAGCTTTCTATATTGGGCCTAACAGTAAGAGATTTTTAGTTTAGAATGACAATGATGAGATTATTTGGAGGATGTTTCTGTAGACATCTAAAAATGGTCAACGCTTGTAGAGTCATACTTTAACATTTGCGCATTGCCTTATTTTAGGGTTTTTGCATCGCATTAACATTTCTTCTATGTTGCGCACTTGGTCTTTATCATTTGCGAGCATTGAGTCCTTCTTCTACATTCTTCATTTGTCTCTCTTTCAAATTTGGTCTTGTCGATAATAATCTTCAGTCATGATTTTCGATCTTATCCTATCGCATCAATGTGCGTGCGCATTTGGCATATTTTGACATCGTCAATTCGATTTCATTTTGGACATCGTCAATCCTAATCGATGATAGAATTAGGGTTTTGTCCTCTTGTCAAACTTGTCATCTTGCGATCGATTCATCATCGATCCTTGTTCTTGTCAATCTTGTCATTTTGCGATCGATTCGTCATCGATCCTTGTCCTTGTCAATCTTGTCATTTTGCGATCAATTTGTCATCGATCCTTGTCCTCTTCAATCATGTCAATTGGCATCTATCAATTTGATCTCTTTATTAATCTCAATCATTTATCAGCATTGGTCCTTTGTCAATCAAAATCATGATCAAATCGACCCTACATCAATTATCTTTTGTCAAGACCTAATTGTCGTCCTTGCATTTCTAATTCATCTTCTATGGTTTTATGATTTGTTCATTTAATCTTGTTTGTCATTTTCTCTCTAGGTTAAATAATTTATTTATTTATCCTAAGTCTTATTGTCACAATTAAATATTTATTTAATTGGCTAATTAATTCCCCCTCTTTTTGTGAATTAATTAATGAATGAAAAATTATTAATTAATTTACCTAATTTTCATCAATTTCTAATTTCCTAATTTCCAATTCATCATTTCTAAACCTAATTTTCTATTTTTCCTATTTTTCTAATATTTCCCCTAATTTCATGGGAATGGCATTTCAATTTTGTCATAATTTGTCAATCAATCAATCTTGCATGTCAATTTGTCATAATTTGTCAATCAATCAATCTTGCATAGAAAGTGTCAATTTTGTCATAATTTGTCATATTTGTCATTCTTGATTTGAAATTTCCTTTAAAATCTCTTCATGCTAATCTTGTCATCTCTCCAATTTGTCTATAAATTGGATGAGTTTCTTCAATCAAAGGAGGAATTAATCACATTATCAAACTAATCACATTTTCAGAGAATCAATCATGCTTCTAGTATCCTTATGCTGCCATTTCATCTTGCTTTCATGCTATGCCTTTGCATTTGTAGGTGAGATCCACAAACAAAAGCAATTTGAAGGAGAAAGAAGGACAAGAGAATTATGGAGGAGATATTCGCATTTGTAATGGTTTGCATTTGATTTGAATGTCTTGTTTTCATATCTCTATTGAATGTTTTTAGGATTTCTTATCATTGCAATCTTAGTTTTCGTGGTTGAGCTAGTCTAATTTGCTACTTACTTTGATGAATTCCAAATTCCTATCTACATTAATTGGTGAACCCAATGTGAACTAACCATTTAACTATGTTTTGAGAGCCTTTTAAGCTGATTTGCAGGTAAAAAACTCAAGAAACAGGGTGATCCAGAGCTTTCTGGACACTTCTGCACTTGTGTAGGAGGGATCTGCGCCTATGTTAAGGAGACTTGTGCCTATGTCAAGGCATTCTATTCCTGTGTCAAGGCATTCTGCGCCTATGTTGAGACATTCTGCGTCTGTGTAAGGCCAGAAACAGAGGTGAAAATCAATGTTTTTACATGCAAATTACTTTGTTTTCATTCTGTTCTTATATTCTGTTTTTCTTTGGTACTGATTCTCTATGCAGCACCTTGGCGTTACGTGTGACTAAGACAAAAATAAAATAAAATGAAACTACTAACAAATCTTATGTAGGACACGGTCAAAGACTTTTATTAAAAACATCTTGCATGTGATTTTTCGAGTAGTTGCACATTTAGTTTCTTAAAGGTTAATGAACACCATGCATGCTTTGTTTGCTTTTAGTTTGATTGCATGTTTTAACCATTAGAATTGGGCCTACCTTCTGATTTGCCTGGCACTTCGCATAGGCATTGGTGAGAGGGAACGACCCTAAGTGGTGACGGGCTGAAGCCAAGCTCTTCTGAACCACTCTAAATAACTGTGGATGCAATGAAAGTTGCAGACAACGGGTGCTAGAATGGTATTGCGACAATTTATTCATTGGATCAATACCCACCCGGACGGATGCCCTTACTAGAATTTATTATTTTTAGAAGCCAAAATCCTTCTATCTGTTGGCTCAGGCATTGTGATACGCACATGCCGAAGACACCTCTCATGTACTCCTTAGTTAGAGATAGAAAGTTCTTGGGAAGTGATGCCCCTTGAACTCAAAGCTTGGTATGCCCGAGAAGTGAGTGCACTATAAGGGGGAGCTAGTGCTACCAAGCATCTAGCTATCTGGCTAAGTGTTGTATTTTGAGTAGAGGATTCAATAGATATTGCCCTTACTAGCCATAGGATTTGTTGTAAATGTGCTTGATTGTCTTGAGTCAAAGTCAAACAAACATTTTGTTTTCCGTGATTGTCAAAGGTTAAATTAAAAACAAGCTTTCAAAAGTGCTCATAATCAACTTGGATTTTCAAGATCAACAACATTCAACTCAAAACACAATCCAAAAAAAGGCCCAAGTTTGTCCAAGTATTCATCCAACATTTGAACATGGTTGTCAACACATTGAATGTCTTTGTTTCAAAATTCATGTCACTTTAGGCTAGGGTTTGCATAGTCCCACTTAGGTCCTAAGGCATATTGTAATCTTCTCTCATTTTAGTCCTTTTCATTGCAAGCGTCCTCATTTTTGCACTTAGGTTTTAAAATCATTTCCCTAAGTTTGCATTTCATTGTCATATCCAAGACAGATTTCCATTTAGGTTGCATAGGTTGCATGTCGCATATTCCAAGTCATTGGTCTTCACATATCCTTATCATTGCATTGTCATATCATATCCTTAGATCATTTTCATATCATATCCTAAGTCATTGTCATAATCATTGCCTTCTTGCATTTAGTCTCAAAAATTTGGTTTGTCAAACTTAAAAAAATCAAAACTTTGGATGATACCCTAGGTTGTTGTTATGGAGTCTTGACCTTGTCTAAAATTTGTCCTTTCATTAATATCATTTTTGTCAAAGCTGGCTTAGTATCCAAGCATATAGGTGAGACATTGTCAATTTGTCCTATTGTCATTTGGTCCTTTGTCCTTTAAGGTCTTGGCTTCATTTCAACTTCCCAAGGTTGTGTCTTTAGCTTTACATTTCAAAAGTTTGTCTCCAAAAATTTCAAAACAACAAAAACATTAAGTTGCATTGTCATCCTTTTAGGTTGCATTTGTCAATCCCATTAGTTGCATTTCATAGTGACATGTTTGTTGAAATGAGGTCTCAACCTTCTTACGAAGCCATGTCATCACAATTGAGAAATCAATCATGTCAATCCAATCTCTACATGTCTCAAAACTTGGATCAAACTTTTTATGATGAAACAAGTCTCCAAATACAAAAACTAGAGGAGAAACTAGCTCAAGAAAAGGAGATATTGGAACAAAGAGTGAAAAACATTGAGAAGAATAGATCACAAATGTCCAAAATGTTTCAAAAATTTCCAGGTCAAAATCCAAAGATTGAGCCAATTGATGTAAGATCTCTTATTGAATGATCAGACATACCAGCTCTCCTCTCACAAATAGAGATGATGAAACAATTTCAAGAAAAGAGACAACAACATTACATGCCTTCACAACAAGAACAAGAAGGTGTTTACTATCAATTAGATTTTTAACCATCACAACCAATTGTTCAAAAGTTCCAACATATACAACCAACACAACCAATGGTCCAACATTTACAACCAGCACAACCAATGGTCCAACATTTACAACCAACACAACCAATGGTTCAACATTTCCAACCAACACAACCAATGGTCCAACATATACAACCAACACAACCAATGGTCCAATTTCAACAATATGTCCAACCAACTATACAATGTCCACAAATAGTTCAACCAATGGTGGAATATTAACAAGTTCAATCAACATATCAATGTCAACAACTACAACCAAACATTCAAAAACAAAGCTTGCAACATGCACCAAGCCAAATTTTGAACATGTCAAACCAATTTGAGCAACATCTAGTTTGAAATCAAAACATGACATCAAACCAAGACCAAATTCTTGCCAACCAAGTTCAAATTCGAGATACAACTATGTCAAAACCTCGAAAGAAAGGTTGCTTTATTGCAAGGATCTTAAGGAAACTACCAAGTGAGTTCTTTGAGGAAGATCAAGATAATACACTTATGTCTAGAAATGCCTCATCCCCCCGCAAACAAATTGACTCTCCAGTGGCATCTATCCCTACACCTTTAGAAGTTTCACAAGAACCTTCGATGTTGTCCTCATCAAACAATACACCCAAGGATGAAATTATCCAAGGGCTATCCATAATTGATTACCAAGATAATCCAATAAATGATACACATCCTTGTCATGTTTCAGAAATACAAGACCCAATGCCACCATGCACTTTATTGCCATTACTTGTTTTAGAGGACCCCATTCGAAGTCCCTCTTCCTCATGTTCAAGCATTGATTCCTTGCCAGAATCCATCACAAATGTTCAAAGTGCATTTCCTTCATGCCAAAACATTGATTCCTTGTCATAATCCTCCATGCATATCCAAAGTCCAACCTCATGTCAAGAGGATAATTTAGAGCATGAAGAAACGTGTCTTAAAATAGATCAAGATCAAGATCAAGATCTTGAAACCTTATCATCCCATCCAATTGTTGACCAGGACCCCATCTTCCCAGACACTCATGATGATTCCCCTATTCTTGTCCATCCTATCCAAAGTCCTATTGACACTCCATTTCCTGAGAAAGATCAAGATATCCCAGTCCATCCAATCCCAAATGATCCCATTCCATTTCATGAAAAAAATGTCCTTTCAAATCCCATTGACATTCCACTTCCTAAGAAAGATCAAGATATCCCTTCCATCCTTTCCAATGATCCCATTGAAAGTCAAGAGCAAAGCATCTTTAAAGAGGATTCCAATGATCTTCCTCCTTGTCAAGATCAAATTATTCCTTTAAATCCTCCACAAGATCCTTTTGTTCCTCCATCTCCTTGTCTTAATGCTCCATATACACTCCAAGATCGTATTTCTTTTGATGATCCCATTATTTCTCCCATTCCATCTCTTGAAGAGCCTATCATTGAACCATGTCCACTACATAATCCTATTCCCCCTCATGATCCTAGTCCCCCTCATGATTCTAACGTGTTAGTGCAAGATGTTCATGAACCCTCGACATGCATAATGGGTTCCTCCACTTTGATGCAATCCGATCCACTTCAAGATCTCATTATTTCTCTCATATCATATCCACCTCATAATGGACTCGCGTCTTCTTCCCAAAGAAAAGAGTATCCTACAAGTCAAGATATTCATAAAGGCAAAGGAGTAGATCTCCATAAGAAAGAACTCCTCACTATGAAAGAAAATGTTAAGGGTCATGTCTACACAACTCACTCTCAAGACATTGGTATCCCTCCATCAAAATCAAAACATACACCTTCCCCATCATACTTTCCATCCATCTTAGGTCCTTATATTCCTTCGTCCTCTATGCAAGGTCAGAAAAGGCACAAATCCTTGAGTAAATTTCATCCATCCAAAAGAAGTCCATTTCATTCATATCCATCCATGCATTCCTTTCCCCCTCCAAGCAATTTGGATGCCAAGTGTAAACATCATAAGTCTAGCAATCCACATGTATTCAAGGATCAACATGTCCAATATAATTGACATGTCAAAACAAAGAACAATATGATCTATAAAGAAAAAGAAATATCCAAAAGGCCACAAAGGCCCACTGAGCAAAATAAAGAAAAGTCAAAATATATATGGGTTCCTAAATCCCTTGTGCAAGCAATGCACTCCAAGGAACCACAAAAGCATGAAAAATCAAAAACCATGTGGATCCCTAAGAAACTCCTTGAAGCACAAAAAGAAACATCTAACTTGGCATCCAAAATTGCTATTCCTCCATCCAACCCTCTCAAATTTGTTCCTCCATCACCTTCTTCATCCATTTTGGGCCCTTATGTCCCAAAATCCCAAGTTATTCCTCCATCCAAATCTCACAATCTGAGATCCATTTTTCCTCCATCAATCCACCACCCATCAAGGTGTGCTCCAATGTTGATCTTGCCTTCATTTCCATCCACTGAAGCCCAATTATTCCAATACCCTATCCATTATCCACTGCATATTTTCCATCCTTCGATCCCGTTGATCCCATCCTTTGCATAAATCCTTGCCTTAGTTTCATCTCATTTTCCATGTCCTTATCCTACCAACGTCTTTGAGCATGTTTTTAAAGGTCATGGTCCATTTTTTTCAAGGCTACTATCCAAAAAAAAAGATGCTTGAGTCCTTCTTCCATCCCTTATCATGTGTCCATCTTCTATTGAAAAAGTCAAAAAATCAAAAAAAGTGAGAAAAAAAAAAGACAAAAAAAAAAAAGTAAAGCAAAAATAATTCGTCCACTGGTGAAAACCTGTCAAATAGGCACCTTGGGCAGGTACTATGATGAAAACCTGGCAAACAGGCATCATGCGTAATCTATGAACTTCTTGCATACCGTACTTGGGGACAAGTTTACTCCTATCATATCCATTTGTCCTTCATTGTTCCATTATCCTATCGAACCCATGTCATACTCCTTCATATCCTATTTCCCTTCATTATCCTATCATACCATGTCATACTCCTTCATGTCCTATTACCCTTCCTTGTCCTATCATCCCTCATGTCCAATTTCCCTTTCCACCTTTGATCTTGACAAGGCTGAGGATCATCATGAGCATCATGCATCTTGTTTGCAGCTTTTAGTCCATCATAGCTTTTGGTCTTTATCCATTTGCTTATTACAACCTTTCATCCATATTCCCTGTCTTATTGCAACTTTCTACCACTATCCCTTAGCCTACCCTGACCTTCAGTCCATGTCCCTTATCCATCTTGGTCTTGCTTATCTTATCCATATCTTATCACTATCCATACACTCTTTTTCATTCCTTGATCTTGATCTGACATAAGGACGCAAAATTTAAACATGGTTTCAAAAACCTCTTGACATGTCCCTCATGCCATGTCCCTGCTTTACATTGTCATATCCAGTTGCTTGTCCCATTGTCTCCATGATAAAAGGCCTTTGTCTTCCCTCTATCCACCATCATTTCAGCAAGCCTATTTATTCACCTGTCATATTCCTTGCCTTGCTAGACACTGGGGGCAAAATCAAAAAAAAAATCCAAAAATCAAATAATGTCCTGAAAAAATCCAAAAAATCAAATAATGTCTTGAAATAATCCAAAAAAAATCAAATAATGTCCTGAAAAAAATCCAAAAATCAAATAATGTCTTGAAAAAATCCAAAAAATAAAATAATGTCCTGAAATAATCCAAAAAAAATCAAATAATGTCCTGAAAAAATCCAAAAAAATCAAATAATGTCCTGAAAAAATCCAAAAAATCAAATAATGTCTTGAAATAATCCAAAAAAAATAATAAAATGTCCTGAAAAAAAAATCCCCTAAAAATTGAATAAAGTCCTGAAAAAATGAACAAATTTTTTTTAATAACAATTTCTATTTTGTCAATAAATGGTTCCCTTTGTGCATAGACAGATCGCCAAGCATACATCCAACGACAATCAATCAAACATTGCGCTTTAATGAAATCATGCATTAACAGATAAATTGTTCAACCAAGCAAGCATTCAACTTGATCATAGTTGTCACATCAATCAAAATAGCATCAACATTACCATTGGTCCTTGTCAATATTATCATGGGTCTTATACAGGGTGTGGTATACTCGAAACCAGACTATGTCCTATCTTAGACGGGGTACTGCATTCCCTAGAACCAGGCAGCATGATCATTCTTGTTTTCCACTTTTGACAATGACGATCAGACTGTTTGTTTGACTTGGTTGAATTTGTGCATCTTATCTTTTTTATTGATTTATCTTTGGCTTCGATCATGTTCCTATGTTGCTCGATGATGTCACTAAGTGATTTAGAGTGACCGGGATGGTTCATGGTCCCTTTCCTTTTTTTATTGTGTTTGTTGTTTGTGGAATGTTTGTCACAAACTGGGGCAACTATATCATTGGGTGTCTATGATAAGTACATTCGCTTTGTGAACACCACACATACCTCAACCCTTGATGTATGCGCCCTAGAATGCTTCACTCATTCCTTGTGTGCGATGTGTCTATCTTTTGCAAAAGGGGTTGCGTTCCAGCTCTGGCCTTCAATACCATGATGCTCTGTATCCGCTTTGCTACAATAAATAAAGGTTCTCACCTACTTAAGTGCATTTGCAAAAGCAAGTTTTCCTTCATCTCTAACTGTCCTTTGTCTAATTTCTTCTTACTAACATTTCTTCCGTAAGTCTTGGCAGTCCATTTGAACCTATCATTTTCTATCATTCTTATCGATCAATTGGCCTCTTTTTTGAATTTTTTTGGCCAATTCCTCGAGGAGGCATGCATATGTCATTGTCATTGTCTGGGGCATTTTCATTATTGTTCTTTGAAACAACACTTAAAATCGCATTGTCTCAAAGAGGGGCAAAATGTAGACATCTAAAAATGGTCAACGCTTGCGGAGTCATACTTTAACATTTGCGCATTGCCTTATTTTAGGGTTTTTGCATCACACTAACATTTCTTCTATGTTGCACACTTGGTCTTTATCATTTGCGAGCATTGAGTCCTTCTTCTGCATTCTTCATTTGTCTCGCTTTTGAATTTGGTCTTGTTGATAATAATCTTCAGTCATGATTTTCAATCTTATCCTGTCCCATCAATGTGTGTGCTCATTTGGCATATTTTGACATCGTCAATTCGATTTCATTTTGGACATCGTCAATCCTAATCAATGATAGAATTAGGGTTTTGTCCTCTTGTCAAACTTGTCATCTTGCGATCGATTCGTCATCGATCCTTGTTCTTGTCAGTCTTGTCATTTTGCGATCGATTCATCATTGATCCTTGTCCTTGTCAATCTCGTCATTTTGTGATCAATTCGTCATCGATCCTTGTCCTTGTCAATCTTGTCATTTTGCAATCGATTTGTCATCGATCCTTGTCCTCTTCAATCATGTCAATTGGCATCTATCAATTTGATCTCTTTATCAATATCAATCATTTATCAGCATTGGTCCTTTGTCAATCAAAATCATGATCAAATCGACCCTACATCAATTATCTTTTGTCAAGACCTAATTGTCGTCCTTGCATTTCTAATTCATCTTCTAAGGTTTTATGATTTGTTCATTTAATCTTGTTTGTCATTTTCCCTCTAGGTTAAATAATTTATTTATTTATCCTAAGTCTTCTTGTCACAATTAAATATTTATTTAATTGGCTAATTAATTCCCCCTCTTTTTGTGAATTAATTAATGAATGAAAAATTATTAATTAATTTACCTAATTTTCATCAATTTCTAATTTCCTAATTTCCAATTCATCATTTCTAAACCTAATTTTCTATTTCTCCTATTTTTCTAATATTTCCCCTAATTTTGTGGGAATGGCATTTCAATTTTGTCATAATTTGTCAATCAATCAATCTTGCATAGAAAGTGTCAATTTTGTCATAATTTGTCATATTTGTCATTCTTGATTTGAAATTTCCTTTAAAATCTCTTCATGCTAATCTTGTCATCTCTCCAATTTGTCTATAAATTGGATGAGTTTCTTCAATCAAAGGAGGAATTAATCACATTATCAAACTAATCACATTTCAGAGAATCAATCATGCTTCTAGTATCCTTATGCTGCCATTTCATCTTGCTTTCATGCTATGCCTTTGCATTTGTAGGTGAGATCCACAAACAAAAGCAATTTGAAGGAGAAAGAAGGACAATGGAGAATTATGGAGGAGATATTCACGTTTGTAATGGTTTGCATTTGATTTGAATGTCTTGTTTTCATATCTCTATTGAATGTTTTTAGGATTTCTTATCATTGCAATCTTAGTTTTCATGGTTGAGCTAGTCTAATTTGCTACTTGCTTTGATGAATTCCAAATTCCTATCTACAGTTTCCAATGCAGGGTATTTCCCTAGTATAGGGATTGGTTTTAGAGACATCCATTTCCTAGATTCACAGATCCTATAGAGAATGTGTTTCTCATAGAGGAGGTCGAGGATGAGGCACCAACACAGGTATAGGTACGGGGTCAAGTATAGGGGTGAGGGCGAGTGTAGGGATGTGTACAGGTGCAGTGACGCAGAGAAGATGCACCTAGGTAGACATGAGGTGATCCTGGGGCTAGCAGCAGTAGGGTACCAGCTGAAGGGAGATAATGACAGAGAGGGGAGGGTGGATCTCTAGGAGCTGGTGGTGTTGAGGTTAGTGGTGCCACAGAAGCAGAGGGTGGAGGTGAGGAGGAGTGAGCAGCTCCTAGGTAGGTGAGACAACGGAGAGATGAGAAGGGAGGTGGAGAGGGAGGTAGAGAACCTATGACAGAGCAGGGTGCACCAGATGCAATATGATCTCTGAGGACTAGATTGGCAGGTTTGCAGTCACAGTTGATAGTGGCACAAATGTAGCTTGCAGAGTGGGATAGAAAGCTTAGGGAGGTAAGAGAAGAGTGCGATACTCTCCAACGTGAGGTTTTACATTAGACGAGTCAAGCAACCTATTATGTTGTAGCTTATAGTGTAGCAGTCCCAATAGCGCAACAAGTTGTTCCATATTCTTAGTATATGGCTCGATCTGAGCAAGCTAGGGCACCTAGATAGAATGCCGATCAATAGGCACCACCTCCTCCACCACCTAGCAATGAGGGAGAGGTAGAGAGCTAGCTTGTTATATCTCAAAGATTTTGTTATATAACCCATTTTTGTAGCACCTATGATTCTTTCTCTGATGAGACATTGTATATGATAGTTGATATCATTTGTATTCTGAGACTTTTATGATGATATATACAAGAGCTTGATTTGATTTCATCATACTTGTGCTGATTGATTTATGAGATGTATTTCTATATGCTTTATTCTATATGTATGCACATCTTTTTAGTATGGATGTATGTAATGCAAATGAATACGGATGTTTATTTTTTTTGTTTGTTTTCATATGCAAATAAATGATAAAAATGAGTAATAAGTAATGTAAATGTTTATTTTTCATATGCAATAATGTGAATTCCAACAAGTATATAATAAAATGTATGGATCTATATAGGATGCTTATGTATGCAGCTAACATCTCAATACATGACGACGATGAAGGATTACAACGGTGGTGATGAGAATTTATGTAATTGTCTTATCATATTAAAAGGGCACGGATTCTGGGTTGTTTTTCAAAAAAATAATAGAAACCTGAGAAGAAAAATCAGAGCAGATATTAGGAATTCTAGCGATTGTGAAGGAAAAATGGGAGGGAACAAAAAAAGGTTTGAACCAGCCTCATGTTCAGATTGGAAGAAGAACAAAGAGGTTTGGGAGATTCTTTAGGAGGGGGGATTAAGCATGTTCATGGAGAGGCTATGTGGTAAAGACCCAGCTATCACCATGCACTTTATAAAGAATTGGAAGAGTGACAAAGTTTTGGTGGGAACTCAGATGATGATTGTGGATGAAGATATTATTGCAAAAGCCACAGGGATGGTGACAGAGGGTATTAAGTTCTATAGAGATCGTAGCATCTCTGATAAGGCAGTGGACAAATTTCCTATCACGGATGGAGAAAAGAAGAAGATGGTGAAGATGGATAACTCCTATCACTCCCCAAAACACATCTGCAGGCCATGGAGATTCATGTTGTTTGCTACCATAACCTAAATTACACTGGATGGGAGATTTATGAGAGCTTACGGGCACCATTTTGTGTTGCTCAACCACTTCTTCCATGGTGAAAAGGTAAGCTTGCCTTATTATCTTGCTTGTTCCATGGATCGCACAATTAAAGAAATATAGAAAGATCCTCAGGGCGACCATTCTCTTCATCATGGTCTTATGGTTTTAGTGTCTAAACTGCTGAAAGGGAAATGTATAGAGAAATTAATTAGAGGTAAAAATACCAGGGCTAAAGAAATAGAAAGTGAGTATAGTGGTTTTAACTATGACTCAGAAACTGAAGGTGAGTCGGAGGAGCTTAGAAAAAAGGGGAGGAATAAGGGGAAGAGAAAGAGGATTGTGGTTGTTTATGTTATCTCGGACTCCAAGGATGAGTCCTTTGAGGGAAAATTCATGAAAAGAAAGAAAGGTAAAGGAATGGGGAAACAAACCCAAAGGAATAAGAACATCATCAGGAGAGTTAACAAAGACAAAAAATAGATTTTGAAAGCTTCTGATGAGGATGCAGAGGAGGAAAAAAATGACAATGTGAAGGGTAAGGAGGGGGATGAGATTCTGGATGTGGGTTATGATAAGGATTTGAATACTCAAGGATTGCAAAATGATAGCCAAGTGGATAAAATGAGAAATCCTAGTGACTGTCATGGGGTAATGATAGTATTAAGGTATTTTGTGATACTATCAACAGAATTGTGAAAGATATTGGTAACCTAAAGAATGATATGAATGCTACCAAAAAGGCCATGATAGGCGACAAACCTCTTTCTGAAAATGTTAAAGAACTGGCAGTGGCTATCAACAATGCTGAAGCTATTGAAAACATTGTTGGTAAAATTCTTGAAACTGAGAAGAAGGTGAAGGAAATGGAAGAGAATAGAGAGGCAAATGGGCTGGAAATTACCATGAAAAATTTGGGCAATAGAGTCGACAAGATGGAACAAACTGTGAAGAGGATAGTTGAACACAATTTCGAGATTCTTAAAGCCTCCATGGAAAATATGAACATTCTAATTAACAAATTTGATATCTTTAAAGACAAAGAGGGCGACAAGGACCAGGCGAAGAAAAGAGGTCATGAGAAGAGAACTAGAGCCAACACTAGGAATCGAGGTGACATCAAGGGATGTGAGCTAGATGATTTGAAGACCATTGTGGACAACATGAAGCAGATGGTGGTTCATGCAAAAGCTATTATAAAAAATATCTAGTTGTCTTGGTCTCTATCTTTGTCTTTGTGCTATCCTTTTGCTATCTTTTTCCTGTCTTTTGTTGTTTTGTTGTCTTAGTGCAACCCTATGTGTTTTGAGATCCCTTTTTGGTTTGGATGGGATCTAATTTTTTGTTCGAGTGATCAGGCATGAATCTTTTCTGCTTGAATGCTTCTTCTTTCTCCTATTATGTAAAAGGTTCAGGTTCCTTTCAAAAACCTATTTTTACTTAATCAAAATATCTCAATACACAAGTACTCTATTGGAGAAATGATGATGAAAAAGAGACCACTTAGCTGAGAAATGATGATGCTTCAAACTCTCATTCAGAAGATAAAGAGATCGTTGTTATCATGCCAAAATTACTTGAAATGCATAAAATTTAGAATGAATGCAAACTAAACCTAGTCACTAGATTTGGAATGCTTAATTTTCATCACTGAGCGTTTACAAACATAGCAGGAAAAATAGAGTTCCTTCCTTTTTATATGAAATATTAATTATCTTGTTCGTAATGACCCTTTTTTCGTTCATATCCTTGGACAAATTATGAATGCATCTAGATTGCACATTAAAGAAATTTCCTCAAATTAGTCAAATAAGTGATGCCAACCTCCCTGAAGCATATAAATAAGTGGAGTCGAGGTATGTGTGGTGATATCACCTTGATGTGAAGGCACTTATCACAGACACCCAGCTGATTAGATGTTTCTAGATCATCAGAATCATTCCTACAAGCAGAAAATAAAGAAAAATATTATGCCCCCAATCCTTGCTCCTCTTAGTCAAGATATACTTCCTCAAGTTACTCAGAGAGAATTATAATTGAAAAACAATATAAAAGACAACACACAAAGAAAATTTCATGCATATCTCAAAGTGTTTAGTGATTTTTTTTAGTAGTCTTGTTTTTCTTGTTTACTTAGTGATAAAACTCTTCAGTAGTTAGGAGACAGGTGACTGACTCAGAGTGGATGACCGGGGACCACGGACATAAAGATGACTTGATTGATACTCCTTAAGAGATTTAAATTGATCAGTCGATTACCCTAAGAATATGACATTGATCAGTTTCAAGCCATGAGGGCTCCAAAAGAACCAGGATACCACAAAGCGACTAAAAGCTATATACAAGCAAAATCAAAGGTGGTGAAAAGAGAGAATGAAAAATGAGAAATGTCAACGTTGCCTTGATAGATAGAGTGCTTGAGTAGAAGAGGCACCTGTTTACCAGGTTTTCACTTTTTTAGGACATTTTAGCTGTACAGGTTGCTAAAGCAAAGAATACTAAGTGAATAATTTCTTCAAGTGGATGGTGTTGATCAGTTCATAGAGTTGTTCTCCTTTTGATGTTGAGAGTTTATAGGCACCGGAGCCAAAGACTATAGTAATGATGTAGGGACCCAACTAGTTCGGTTCAAACTTCCCTTTGTTGTCTCAAAACTGTTGATTTTTAGGATTTTCCCCTAGAACAATGTCACCAACCTAAAATTATCATTGTCAAACCTTCTTGTTAAAACCTTTATAAATTCTCTTTTGATATTCTCTTAGATGATCAAATGCAACTTTCTGACGTTCATGGAACAACTCAAGTTTTTGCAATCTAGATATTTTGTAGTCCTCATCAGTAACGAGACCTTACAAAGAAACTCTCAAAGATGGTATTTCCGCCTCAATAGGTAAGACTGCTTCATATTCATACACCAAAGAAAAAGGTGTAGCCCCAGTAGGTGTTCTGATACTTGTTCTATAAGCCCATAGTGTAGGACTAAGCTACAGATGCCAATCCTTTCCAGATTTATTTACTGTTATGTGTAAGACAGTCAACAAATTTTGGTTAGATGCTTGAGCTTGTCCATTACCTTGAAAGTAATACATGGATAAACAATGTTGTTTGATTTTGAATTTTTCACAGAGCTCATCTAGATCTTTATTTTTGAATTGCCCTCCATTATCAATCATAATGGATGAAGGTATACCATACCTGCAGATGATATAGTTAAGGTTGAACAGAGCTACTTGTTTACTGGTAGCTTTGATTAGCGAAACTGCTTCTACCCACTTAGTGAAGTACTCAGTGGCAGTTATAATAAAATTGTGTCCGCTAGATGATGCAGGATATATTTGGCCAATGAGATCAAACACCCATTGTTGAAAAGGCCAATGTGTGATGAAGGGTATGAGATCCCTTGTTGGAGCATGTATGAGATTCCCATGTAGCTGACACTTCTCACAAGTTTTAGCAAACTTTATAGCATCTTTCTCCATATTTGGTCAGTAGTAGCCAGTCCTTAGTAGTTTCTGAGCTAAAGGTCATTTGAATGAGATCCACAAATACCTTCATGGACTTCAGATAATGTGTGTTGGGACTCTTTAGTTTCTAGACACCTAAGCAAAGTATTATCCAAACCTTGCCTAAATAGATCATTAGTGATGATGACGTATCATCAAGCATTTCAGATTAGGTTCCTTTTCTCATTACGAGTAAGATTAGCAAGGATAATTTGGTCACGTAGGTAAAAGTAAATGTGGTTGTAGCGAGATGAGTCATGTCTAATAATGGAACAAACCATCTAGGACTCAGGAGAATCATAGGTAGGATAATGTAACTCTTCCACCAGAAATTCAAAGAAAAAATTAGATTCTTGTAACTCTGGTATAGATGCCAAGGTGGCCATAGCATCAACTACTATGTTTCATAATTTAGGAATCTTTTGAAATGATACAAAAGTAAAATACTTCTTGAGATCATCAACCATTCTCTTATAAGGAATTAATTTCTCATCTTGAGTCTAATATGTATCATTGATTTGGTTGATGATTAGTTGAGAATCTCCATAGATGTGTAATTCAACAAACTTCCATTTGATAGCCAACTTGATCCCATTTACCAAAGCTTCATATTCACCAATATTGTTTGTGCAAGGAAAGAGAATCTTGTAAGCCTTTGGGATTGAATATTTTTGAGGAGTAATAAAAAGTATTCCAGCACCAGAACCATATTGAGTGAAGGATCCATCAAAGATCATCTTAAATGATCGTTGAGTAAAGTGCATGATGGATTCATCTAGAAATTATATGTATAAAGGTTGACTATCTTCAAGTGGAGCATCAACAATTTGATCTGCAATGACCTGTCCTTTGATGGCTTTGTGTTCTACATATTCAATATCAAATTCTATAAGAATCATGACTGATTTTGGTACAGAGCACCTTGTACTTTTCAAGCAAGATTCATAGCCATGGTAGTGTTTACATGTTCATTTGTGTTGTAATAATTGGTTGGATCAATGATCACCCTTGATGTAATAGAGTGCCTATTTGTATGGCCAATAATCTATTAGGTGAGCATATAAACCTAGAGGTCTATTAGGTCATGATGGCTTGGAATTTGGATTTTTAGTGTTGATAGGTCTAGGATATTTTCTTAGGTGTTTGGAGTCAAATAATGACCTTGGATACATTTCCATAAGGTCTAAGTTCTCAATTACTATTATTGTCCAAGTTTCTAAAATGTTGCATTTTATTGTCAAGCAACTTTTCAAAGTTGTCGGCAGGATGACAATTACCTTCCCAGCAGTCATAACTATTAAAAATTTGGTTATAGACATTGAGGATGGTTTATATATACTTTAACAACCGTGGGGAAGGTTGGTTGAAAGTTTTTTAAAGTTTGGTGGAGAAAGTGAATAGAACAAGTCTGTTTTTGCCATAATAGTGATAGTTTTTGGTACTCTCCGTAGAGGGTATGATAAATTATGATTCAATTTGGATTTTATTGGGAAGTGCCCTGAATCACCTATCTAATGCACTTTGTCTGACATCTTGAAGTGAAGTTTGGAGGAAGGTATAAGTGATTTACTCTCTGAAGGTCTGAAACCCTCCATTTTAAAGGGTTTCAATGCAAATGGAGCTCTAACTTGCAATCTGCCCATTGGAATATGATGGCCATTGGTAGGATGCAAGCTAGAGGCATGTATTCTGAGATTCCAAAGGGGTGAGGTCAGAGGAGTTGGTTTGGTAATTTTACCACCAAACCCTAGTCTGAATTGTTTGAGAGTTTAAATTAGCCTAGAGAGAGATTCATTGTGCATACAAAGAATAATGATGAATTGAGGAGCTAATTGCTGGATTGGGAAAATTTGGACATAGAAGAATCCTCCTAAAGAGTTAGAACCTTCCTGTGATCCCATTCTCACACACTTCCTTTGTAAAACAGACCTAACTTGATCAATTAGACTTGAGAACCAAGTAGGTGTTGAAGAGTGTAGGAATAGGTTGAAAGTATAATCTTTTGGAATTTGATAGTAGTCCCAAAAGGGTATCTGAAACCTAAATTTTTTTTGTATGTTGTTTCTAAAAATTTGGAGGAAAAACCAAAAAAGTAGTAAAATAGTGCTACTAGCCAATAGAACTATTTAAGCCCAAGGACCAATACCCAAACTTGTATCCCAAAACATTGTTGTGGAAGGCCTTAGTGAGTCTTAAGAAGGGTATGGGAGTGTTTTACCATCCGTAGACAGGTGTAAGAATCCAATTTCATAATGGAGTGGGTTGAGACGTTGTGAAGGAGCATAGGTATTGTCAGACCTAGGAGTGAGTATGTGTGTTTGTCACCTACTGCTGCCAACCTCTGCATCACATTTAGCAAATCTTCATATAAGTGTTGCTTTGCTAAGAAGATATTTGAGTGGATCAATCTTAGCCACCAGCTTAATTGAATGTGATAACATGTAGTGTCTCAATTTACCAGAGTTCTATTGATATAGTATATAGCTCTTTCCTTTTTATTCTCATCATGTTGTGCTAGAACTGCCCGCGATGATGTATCAGTAGCTGATATGTATAGAATCAATGGTTTACCTTGAATTAGTGGCATCAATATTGGTGGATTAGAAAGGTATTCTTTAATTTGTTGAAGGTGATGCTCATATTCCTTATCCCAGTTGTATTTTACTCCTTTCCTTAATACTTTTGTGAAGGGTTGAGCTTTATCTGCTAGCTAATAAATAAAGCATCTTATTGATTGGAGATGTCCTTGCAAACTTCTCATTTGACTGATATTCTTTGGAGCTGGCATTTCCATTATGGCTTGGACCTTCTCAGGATCAACCTCAATTCCTTTCTTTGAAATAATGTAACCAAGCAATTTCCCTGATGTCACTCTGAATGCTCACTTTTTAGGATTTAGGCGGAGCTTGAATTTTTCCATTATATCTAGTATGATGCCTAGTTCTTGGATATGTTTGGATCTATTCATGGTCTTTACTAAGGTGTCATCAATATAATCTTCCATGTTTTTGTGCATCATATCATGGAAGATAGTGGTTATTTCTCTTTGGTAAGTTTCTCCTACATTCTTTAGCGCAAATGGCATGACTTTCCAACAAAAGGTTCCCCATGCACAGGTGAAGGCTGTATTTTCTTGATCCTAAGGAGCTATTTTGATCTAATAGTAACCGAAGAATCCATCCATTAATGAGTACATCTTATACCCAACAGTCATATCCACTATCATATCAATGTTGGGAAATGGAAAATCGTCCTTCAGACATGCTTTGTTGAGATCCCTGAAGTCTATGCAAACCCTAATAGATTTGTCTTCCTTTGATATAGGTACTATGTTTTATATCCATTCTGCATAGTCTATAGCTCTAATAAATCCATCTTTTAGCAATTTTTCTAGCTCAACCTTGACTAGCAGTGCTACATGAGGGTGCATCTTACGAAGTTTTTGCTTTACTGGTTTAACTCTTGGTGTAATAGAGAGATGGTGTATGATGAGATCAGGATCTAGGCTTGGCATATCAGAGTATGTCCATGCAAAGTTGATCTTCTTTTCTGAAAAGAGGTTGCTGAAATATTTAAACTCTTCTGCTGATAGTGATTGAGCTAAGTGGATGATATGTGGTGTCTCTTGAGTCCCAAAATCTACTGGTTGAATTGGTTCAATCAATATTGAAGACCTTTCCTAGAAGTGACTTGCAAATATATCAAATATCTCACCTTCAGGTGCCTCAAAGAGTTTTTCATCCTTAGGTATGTCCTTTATTTTCACTATTTTTGATTCTGACACCGCCACAATGTGGTGTTCGCCATCAGATCTTTTATTTTTCCTTTTTTGATTTTTGCAACTAAGATACTTGATGTATGTTTTAGTCATGTTCCCACTTTTCTCATTGGTAGAAGAGTCCATTGGTTCAACTGCATTAAGATAGTAGGATAACGTGTAGTCATTGGCAAAGATAGGTACATTCATAGGTTGGTTTTGAATATTACAGTCAATTAGTTCAGGATGTACCAAGGATAAAGTTTGGACAGGTTCAAGGAAGTGCACAATATTATCATCATAACTTTGGACCAATAAGTCAAGTTCTAGAAGAGTACCTTGCGTAAATGTCTCAAGACCGGGAAGAGTTACAACATGATCATTGAAGTACACATTAATATTTTGTTGACCTAATCCAATAGACCTGCCACTAGAACCGTCCTCTACTCCAGACTGGACTACATATCATGGTTTGACAGTAACAGGGTTAGCAGACAGAATCTCGACATCCATGACGGAGTAGTCATAGTTTGATGACAAATAATTATTGTCATAAATAGAGATTATTTCAGAGTGATCAAAGTCATAAGATGAAGTTTATGGCTCTTCTTTAGGTGATGTAGTAAAGGTATGTATAGTATCAACACCTACATCTTTGATGTTGCAAGTTCCTTTGTGCTATGGTTCAATCACTTGTATTTGACATACCTGTTGACATGGCTTTGATGACTCTGTTAGTCTCTGTCATCTTTTCCATTCAACTTATTCTTGACTAATGACTGGTCTTGCTTCTGTAGCTTCTAATTCTTCTTTTATAGTTCCATACCTGATTTGTTCTATCTCATTAGAGGGAGATATAGTCAGTGAATAATTTTCTTGTGTTCTTCCTTCTTTCAGTTGTTGTTCATAGTCTTCTTGTCTTTTTAGTTTGATTTCCTCCATTTCCTTTTGCAGCTTTAAGCGTATTAGCTCTTATGCATCATCAATGATATCACTAGATTCTTCTAGAGTTTCTATAGTAGATGTATCTGAGAGATGATATGGACCCCATTCATACTGATTCAAGTCAGTTTCTGAATCATCTATTTGTTGTCTACTAGTGTATATGATCGGAATGTTCCATGGTGCAAACAATATTTTAATTCTTTCTACCTCTTCTCTTGTATCCTCTAGGACTTCTACTCCTTGTAGTGTTATTGCTTATACAATTGGAACTTGATTACCAACCGCTTCCTCTCTTTTGATTTCCAATTCTTCTTGTTCTTTTTCATTACTCTTCTTGATTTTTTTGAGTGTTTACTTCCTGTGATGTTGAAGGTAGTATCCTTTTCCTCCACTTAGACTAATGATGAGAAGTATATTTCTTATATGATGACTTTCTTGGATTGTATCCCATTCCAACCTTATCATTTGTAGACTTAGTTTTTAGCTAAATAGGTTCAACAATACCTTCTTGATGCTTACCTAGAGGAACGGTACTTGAATATCCCATGCGTTGAATCATCTTATAGCCTGGACCATATTGTGTCAGGGAAATCTCACAATGTCGTGCTTCTTTGTTTTCACTATCTTCTTTGAAAAGCCATTTGAGAACAACATGCTCTTCTATTTCATCTACAAGGGAAGAAGAGGATTGTACAAAGAGACCATCATAAATGACATTTGCAATTGAAGTTGGTGGCCTCATAACCTCTGATGGTTTTCTCAACTATCTTGGTGATGGAGGAAGAGAGATTAGTGAAAGTATAGGTTCTATCTTGTATCCATCTATGCTAGTATTTGTGATTTTCAATTTCTTTTCTAAATCTTTCATTAAAGTTTCTGAACTATCAACTATAGAGGTTGCTCGAAGAACAAAGGTATCAACACATTGTGTTAATGTATTATAGGGATAGTTTGTATCGGCAGGAATACTGACTTCAACTCTGTTATAAGGAAATTTTGAGCATTGATGATATGTAGATGGTACTGCCTTCATTTTGTGAATCCATGGCCTGCCCAGTAAGATGTTGTATGAAAGAAGAAGATCAAGCACTTGAAAAATAACATCTCTTTCCATAGGTCCTACTTTGATAGGTAATATTACCAGACCTTTAGAGGTTCTTTCCTCTTCATCATAAGCTTTGATTGTTATTTTCTTTGTTGGATCAATGACATTTTCATAAAATCCCAACTATGTCAGTAGATTGTAGGTACAAATATTCAACCCAGCACCTCCGTCTATTAAAACACATTTAACTCGGTGTTTATGGATCATATCTTTGATGTGCAATGGATGGTTACGTGGGTGATTTAGTGAGTTATCATCTTCTTTAGACAAAGTGAGATAATGAGGTGAAGTCAGGTGACCCACCATAGATTGAAACTGATTGACATCTAAATCTTTTGGGACATTAGTAGTGAGCAAAGCTTTTTCCAGGATCTCTTTATGAGCAAAAGAGATTTTAAGCAGTTCAAAAATGGAGATTTAAGTGTTTGTTATTTTCAATTGTTAGACAATGCTATAACTAGGAGAGGATGATGTAGCCAGTTGTTTATATTTAGCCATGATTTTATCTTTTTGTCTGTTTGAATAATTTGGTAGGTTTGATGTTCTTTGAGTAGGACTTGAGGAACTAGCTCCTTGGAGAGTAACCTTCTTTTGAGCATGGGTCACAACATTTGTAGTTTGTGCTTCATTTTGTTTATCTTTGATTATGATCACATTCCAATATTCAGGTTGGGAAGACTCAATCATGTTGATCACATTGTCATTGTTAGTGTAGGTGTAATTGAGTTTGGCACCTCCCTTTGATTTTGAGGAATCACCTTGTTCATAAATAGGTAGGGGATTTGTAAAAGATTTGTGATTGACATTAGTCATGTGATTTCCAACAAAAAAATTTCCAGCATCGATGAGGTCTTGAATCTCATGTTTGAGCTTCATGCAGTTGTTTGTTGTATGACCTTTATTACTATGATATTCATAGTATTCATTTTTCCTCCACCATTTAGGTTTAACTTTTGGATCATATGGCCTAGATTTGTCTGGTAATGTTATCGGATCATTTGCCAATAAAGTCTTAAAAGTAGATTCATATGATTCTTCCAGAGGAGTGAAGTCGCGTTTAGGTTTTGGGAGCCAAGGTTTCTCTTTAAACCACTCTTTTGATTTCTTTAGAGGATTTTCTACTGCAATTTCAGCTGCTTTGAGTGCTTGTGTGCCACTATCCAAGTTAAATATTGTGGACTTTGATTTCTCTTTAACAGTGTCTACCACTCCATCATTAACAATGTTTCTATTGTTGTCTTTGCCGTATTTCCAATATTTGTTCTTTTCTTTGGAACTAGAACATTGTTGTGTTTCAAGTGAGATATCTCCTTTCTTTATAAGAACATCTTCCATTTTGAGTGCACTATCTACCATTTTGTTGAATGAAGGGTACACTTGCATTTGGATATTGTATTTCAATTCAGGGATCAAGTTATTGATAAAGATATCCATCTTCTCAGAATCTGGAATAGGTCGTGAATATCTAGAGAACACATTTCTCCAATGTTGAAGGAAAGTGAGAAAGGGCTCTCCTATTTTCTATTTGGTATTGCAAAGATCAATCATAGTGACTGGATGACGAAGTTTATAGGAGTATTTCTATAGAAATAATTGGATTAATTATTCAAAAGTTTTGATTCCCATAGGTATTCTTGAGAACCATTCCATAGCTTTCCCTCGTAAACTTCTCGTGAAAAGGTGCATGAGATATGTTTGTTCGTGCATGAATTCCATTCATAAAGCACACAATTCTCTGACATGGTCTTGAGGATCTACATTTCCATCATATTTGTCAAGCTTAGGAATCTCCACTCTTGAAGGAAATGGAGGCATGTAAAGGTTTTTGTCAAATGGAAATGGGCATATTGTGTCCAGAGAATATTGTTTTGATGATTTATCCTTGTTTTTCAGTTTTGTGATTTCAATCAGTAACACTTGCAGTTGTTTGTTTACCATTGCTAAGGGTGTCTTTTCCTCTTTAGTGATAAGGGTCTCAACGTTATAATTAGTAGGAAGTTTAGCACCTTGCTTTGCTAGTTCTAGAAAATAGTCTTCTTTTTCTCTAGGCATGATAATCTTCGTCATATTTTGGAAATGTTTATCATTTAGACATTTATTTATAACCATTTTTGTAGGTTCAGAGGCTTTAGAATCACTCGATGAGGAATCACTGTCAGTAATATGGATATTGAGATTGTCATAAGTATCATGTTTAGCAGCTCATCTTTCTTGCCTTGCTCTAGACATGGTGGGAAATAGGGGTTGAACAAAAACTAGTATACTCGATGATGAAGGCTAATTAGTGACAGGGTCCTCTACATAAAATAGGTTATCCTAATATGAAAAGAATGATCCTTTGCCTTTGTCATCTTTCTTACAAGAACTTCTGGTTTGAGTAGGCACTTTATGACTGATGTGACCTAGAGTTGTATGTGATGCAGAAGTCAAGATCAAATTGGAGCTAGTTATTCATTTAGCGTATTGATTGAGAGAAAAAAAAAAAGATTTAGTCTGGTTTCAAGAAAGATCTATCCTGTGTAAGACATGGTCTGAGCAACTTAGGCTTGATAAGTAATTGATTTGATCTAACTGAAAGATGATCGACAAAATCATGCAACACAATGATAGGGGTACGCTATCAAGATTCGTTTATGCTCAGGATTATGATAATCAATTTTATGCTCATTGTAGACTAATTTAAATAAGTTTGATTGTTCTAGACTAACAAGATTAGGAACTCGTATGATAGAGTTTTCAGACCCAAACAACAGTGTAATGACTTTTGAATGATAAAGACAATTTTTCATACTGTAGCATCGTAAATTGTATGCACTTGCTAGGTGTGAGGCCTCACCTCGACTCAGCCTGACATTCAGTGGATTTTATACTTAGACTATTATGGATACTTTATTTTGATGCTTTTTGAGACTTAGAACTTATATGATTTCAGGATTTGGTTAACATTGCTATGATTTGATGATTTACTTACATGCTTTATGAGATAGAACACTACATGATTCTTAGATAGAATGATATTGCAATGATAGATGTCGTTATTTGAATTTGCAGGACTTTCTTTGAATATAGAACTATGATGTATGGTTAGTTTATGTGAATTGGGATGAAATTGCTTATGTAAAATTGCTTGGTAAAAGATGTATTCAATCTGTGCAGATGAAAATTGTATGCAAGTAATGATGTGCATTGTTATATTATTGAATTATATTATATATGGATATTTGGAAGTACTAATGTGTAAATTGAGATGCGCAGGAAATTTACCATGTGACCATGGAAATTACGGAGAATCAAACCTAGACTTATGTATGCTCATAAGCCAGGGTTTGTCTATTTGGAGAGACAACACCCCATTTGTGTTGTATTTTATTCGTAACAGTATATGATGCATGAGTGTTAAGTGTTATTTAAAATTATTGTGTAAAAACCACAAGAGACAATTTCATGTTTTATTTTTGTAAAAGTGTTTTATTTGTGTCACTTGACACATGTGTGGATTTAAATTTAAATGTTTTATTTTGTCTCTTGGTGGGAAAGTGTTTAATTATAGTTTTTCTTAAATAAAATAATGTGTTGTCATAAATACTTTGGGAATATAATATTTGGGGTGGTCAATTTATGTTTGACCCGAAAATAAACTTCAGAGGGGTTTAAAATGGGTTAAATGAACACCTAGGGGTAGTTTAATAGGGTTTCCTAAAGCCCATAAGGTATACCTAGGGGTTAGGGGTAATTTTAGGCAAGTTTCTACTTAATAATGATCTTTTTAAAGCTTTAAAAATTGGCTTTTTTGAGTTGAGCGAAAATTGAAAATTTAGAAGTTAAATCTAATCAAGATTTTTCCTTTTTGGAATGAGAGTCTTTTTGCATTTTTGCTTTCTTTCCTTTTTGGTTTTTAGAAACTTGTGAGAACTCTGAGAGTGAGCTTCTTAAGCAAGATTTTTGAGATTTGGAGGGTAATCACCCACTCTCCATTTTTGGAGACAGAAGAAAATTTGAAAGGAAAATAATGTTATGGAATAGAAAAATTGATTAAGGGTAGAAGGAAAAAGATTTGTGGATTGGGCAGCTCTTCATCAAATATCATAATACCTTTGGGCAGATTAAGGTTGGTTTCAGTTATTCTTTTAATGTCTTCTTCTTGTTTATGTCTGGAAGTTTGTTGGTGTAAGAAATCTGTGTTCTTGAAAATTTATGTTAGAAAATCTTTTGGGTATTTTTGCATTATGATTTGTTTGTGTTTTGGGAGTTTTCTCAAGACCTCTTACTCTTGGGAGAGAAGAGGATCTTGAGGGTGGTAGCAGTGACAACCCTCGAGTGAGAGACTCTCTTTGAGAGCAATCACAAGGGATCTTTGTGTGACCCTTGCTGCATGGCTTGTTTGTGCAATGGGGGTCATAAGGAGGGATATAAGGCTAGAATGCCTTTGGGGGGCATAAGGAATAAGGGGTTGAGATTCTTGATATTATTATTGTGCCATGAGGTGGCTTCTTGTTTATTTCATACTTGCAGTTCTCCTCAGGGAATTGGTCCACTGCCACCCATTGAAAATGTTCATCACCAAAGTGTGGTGCTGTGAAAGCCAAGTTGGGAATGTGTCTGGGATATCTATATGCATTGCTTTCTATGTGTTTGCCTGTTTGTTACCCGTCTAGGAATTGGTTCTTCAAGCTCGGGGGTGGCTACCAGTTAGCCTAGGCTGGGAGGTGAGCACTCCGTGGTCATATTTGTGTTTTCTATTATACAGGAAAGTCAGGAGAAAGAGAATAGGAACCATGAAAAGACACAGAAGATTATTATTGAAGATACTTAAATTCAGTTGCAGATATTTGTTTAAATTTGTTATAGATGTATGCCTCATTCATAGAAAAGAGAAGCAAGTTGTAATTATTGAAAATAGACTTGAAGTTTTATTGTTGTGGCTATTCAAGAAACATCCTGTAAATTGGTAGTATATCTTAGAGCTGTTAAAGAAAGAAAAAGAAAAGCTTGTTTTATTTCTACTTCTTGTTTTTAGTAAAAGAAAAGTTATTTGAGTTGCATGCAAAAGCTTCTTTGTTTTATGAAAAAAAAAAAAAATAGATTTCATTTAAATTTTATCTATATTTTACTTGTGGCAAAACAAGAGTTTAATTATGCTGAAAGATCTTAAGTATTTTAAAGAAAAAAGATGTTTTATGTAAATATTTTATTTGAGGAAAAATCAATGAATCTTTTTATTCTAGTGAGTATATTGTATTTCTTAAAATGTATTTCTAAATTGTATTTTTAGTTAGAGTTGATTAAAGAGCTTCTCATATATATATATGTATATATATATAAATTATATATATATATATATATAAATTCCTGAGTTAACTTAATGCTTTTCCCTTTGTTATATTAGTATAAAGTTTTTGCAATATAAATCTCTTTTTAAAAAAAAAAATATATATATATATATATATATATTGAAATACTTTCACCCTTTTTAACTATGGTTATAAATTTATATAATTATAAATATATATATATATATAAATATATATTTATATATATAAATATATATTTATATATATATATATATATTTATATATATATAATTTTAAAAATAAATAAATTTAAAAAAAAAAAAGGAATTGTTTTTGGGTCCACGCGGACCCCACTGTGTGTACGCACAGTGAGGGCCGCGCGGCGCCCACTGTGTGCACGCACAGTGGAGCCGTTTCGGCTCCCACTGTGTGGACACACAGTGGACGGCCGCGGCCGCCACTGTGTGGCCACTAGCGGCGCCCACTATGTGGACACACAGTGGTGCCGCGGCGCCCACTGTGCGCCCACACAGTGGCGCCACGGCCTCCCCGCCTCCACTTCCGTAACCTGCAACAAAAAAAAACAAGGCCGCCTTGGGGTCTTCGGCCCAGCATGAAAAATTTCCTGTTAAAAAAAAAAATATGGGTTAAACCCTAGCCCGGGTGGGGCTAGGGCAGATGGATTTTAAAAATAATATGTTAATTAGATTTGAAAATATAAATATGAGAAAATAGAACCCTAATTAGGGTTGGGGAAATATGGATTAATATTTAGAAAGATATTATGTTTTTGAATTAGAATTAAAATATTTAAAATATATGTAATATATATATGTATGTATCTATATATATATATATGGATATATATATATTTATATGTATATATATAAATTCTGGTCATAATTTGGATTAAGTATTTAATTATCAATATATATATATATATATATGTATATATAAATATATATATATATAAATATATATATATATATATATATTTATATATATATATATGTATATATAAATATATATATATATATATTTATATATATATATATATATATATATTTATATATATATATATATATATATTTATATATATATATATTTATATATACATATAATTCTGGTTATAATTTGAAGCAAGTAAAGTGAAATAAATAAATTATCGGAGGTAAGCCTAGCTTATATAACTTTAAATGTATTTAATAATGTCCCATGTAATTTAATTAGAGTATTTAAAATTTAGATTGGATGTTTAGACTATATGTCTTATTGGAGATTAAATTAATTTTTCCTCTCCTATTCCTTTAGCGTGATTGATTTAATAAGCCTAATGGCTAGGTATCTCGAGGAGATAAAATTAAACCAGTTAGTTTTCTGCAAATAATATTTGACAATCTATCGATGCTTGGTACGTCTCAGAGCTAGATCGAATTTAATTATGAAAATTTCTATATCGCTTGTCATGTGAGTGAACTTGTTAATTAATTAGTGTTTTTTAAAAAAAAATTTATTCCGTTTTTGCCCTAAATTTTGCGCATGACACTAGGGTGGTACAATTTCACACCTAGTTTAGCACCCGCCTTGGCGCATTTTGCATTGCATTTCCCCTTTAGCACTTAACTAATTAAATTAATTAGGTCTAAGGTTCTATTTTATCATCTCCCATATCATAAAGTTGGGCCCTTTTCATTAAAGTGTGCCCCTTTCATTTTATTCCTCTAATACATCATTTAATCAAAAACCCTAATTAGGTCCTATTTTGAACTTGGGGGCTTGATTTCGGGGGTCAGAACATCTTGAAATCACCTGTAACTTTGGGTATTCGCTCTAAAATCATCATATCCGACGGCCCTGAAAATTTGGTGAAAAGTTGTTGGGACCATGGCACCCGGAGAGGACCATGGCGCCCGGAGTGCACACGGTCCCGGACATTTTTCCCAAAATTTTAGGAGCACGATCCAATCATAAAATAAAGATTAACCCCAATAAATTGGTAGGAGATTCAATCTCTAAGTCAGCCTAAAGTTGAAATTAAGACCTAGGGTTTCATATATAAGAGCTCTCTTTCTTCATTTGAAAGATGGGAATTTTGGTTTCAGGGACCTTCTATGTAGCGAAAGAGCAGATCTTTGAAGACTTCAACAACATTCAACATCCATCCATCAAGCATTCATCAATTTCATTCATCCATTTAGGGCTTTGAAGACATTGAAGAGCAATAAGGGATCACCAACTGAAGATTGGCTTGTACCCCTCCCTTGGGGTTGGGTATGATTTCATGTTGTTTTCATGTCTTTGCATAAGCCTCATTATATCATTTGTATTCATGCTTTAGATCACTTTGCATCTTGATTTGGAGCATTTACATTATCATTTACAAGCAATTAGGGTTTACTTTCTAGGTTGCTCTAGTTTGCTTACTTGCATTTTAGGATCTTGCATACACACAAGGTCTGCACACACACTACTTTTACTATACAAATTGGCTATTCGTGGAGGTGGAAATCACCAAAGCGGGGGTTTGACTAAGGGAAAACCCTATATAGCCACCTACAACCCTTTTCAGATATAAGTGCAGATTTTCGAATCCGAAGGACGCCGGAAGTTGCAGATTTGACGGAAGCAGACCGAGACAGAACTTCACACCGAATTCCAACCCAAAAAGCTAGGACAGGGGTGTGGGGCACCCTGGTCCTACCAGGACAGGGGCGCTGGGTGCCCTGGTCCCTAGGATAGGGGCGCTAGGCGCCCTAGTCCTTCTGTCAGACAGCAATTTTTCAGCATTTCTGACAGTTTTCCAGGTTGTAAAACAGCAGTTTCAGGAGCAGTTTCAGGGGCAGAATCAGGACAGTGGCGCCTGTGCCCCCATCCCAAACATTTCCACTCAGATTTTAACTCCGGGTATGTATCTGCATTCTTGTCTTGTTCTTGTGTTTACAGCTTTTCATCACTTAATCTCAATCTTGCAATCTTGTTACTAGTTCATACTTGCACTCTAGGGCTAGTAGTTGAACTTGCATCATTTTATCTATCATTTGCAACAAAGGAATAGAAATCCTAATAGGTAGCCCATGGCTCTCTCTTCCACAAAAAGAAGTAGCCAATTGTGTGATACCTCTAGGCTCTTTCGTATTCCACAAATGTGTGATTGAAAGTGAGATTAGGGCATGTTTGCTTAGTGTCACTTTTTCCCCTACACATTTTGGTGAACCCGACGTGAATTCCAATCTTCTCTAATTCTGATTTATTTTTTCAAATTGGAGTTTTTATGCTATTTCAAATTCAAATTTGTATTTACAAGTCTTAATTTCTTGCAAGATTCAAAAATTTAGAGGAAATTTTGCTAAAACCCTAATTTTTCAATTCAAAGTTGAACTTGTGGATAGCTTAATCGGGATCAATAATTTCAAATCTGATTTAGGAACTCATTTGAATCATAAATTTCATTTTCTAAATCTACATTCTAAGTGCTTGCATTGGTTAAAATTAAACATTTCCTTCTATTTTGCATGTGTTATCATTTCAAAGAGGAAAATTGTTGTCATGATGCATTCATTTCATAGATGTGATAATGGGTTAGCTTCCCTTGTTTCAATTTTTCCTTCTCCTAAATAACCTCCCCCCATCTATAAAAACATTTTAGTGCCTAAAAGAGTTGCTACCAATCCCTTTGAGACTCTCCCATGCTCTAAGTATGAAGACTTTAAGAGTGATCTTGACAATTCTCGTAAAATGTGCCCTTCCTATTTAGCTATCCTAGAGGAAGAGAATGGTATCATAAACACCTTTCTTAATGTTACTTTACCTTCCCTACATGATGCCTCTCTAAGTGAAAAGGTATTGATGGACATTGACTTATTTTCTCCTAAAGTTGGTCCTTCCAATGGGGGCATGTTAGTGCAACAAGAGGTTATGAACACTTCTTTCAAAGATCTCCTTCCTAAGCATGAATCTTTGGAAAAATATGTTCATGTTCCTCCTAAAAAACACTCCCTTCATGAGGATCCTTTTGTGCAAGAAGATGACATTATCCCTACATTTCCTAGTGATGGCATTTCCTTTTCCAACAAAATTCCCACTAGAGATGATGAATTAATGATAAATGCTTACCCTTCTCCTAAAGTTTGTCTTACCCATAAGCATCCCTTAGAGAAAGAAGATGAAATAATAAGCAATTTCCTTAATTCTCTCTCCCCTAAAGATAATATTGAACATATTTTGAGGAAAGAGGATGAGTTTAACACATCTATTGATGCTCTCCCTCCTAAGGATGAGGAATTAATAAACAATGTTATCTCCTCTCCCGAAATTGACAATACTTCAAACATTCCTTTCAACCACCTCACTATTTGGGATGAACCATTAGGAGAAGGTGTAGATTATTCTCTACCCCATGAGAGAACCCTAGACAAAGGGGATGAAATCAAGATTGAAAACTCCCTTGATAGTTTCTCACCTTCCTTGAATCTCAATTATTCTCCCTCTAAAAATAAAGCATCTCCCTCTCCTCAACTTGGTTCTACTCATAAGGATACCCTAGTTCAAAGCAAGATGGTTAACATCTCTTTCAAAGATCTCCCTCTCAAAAGTGAGACTTTAGAGAGTAATGTTGATCCTTCTCCTAGAGAGTTTATTCCCCATGTAGATCCTTTGATGATAGAGGATGATATGACCTTTCCTAGTATTACTCTTCCTACTAGAATATCAATGCCTACCCCTTGTTTCTCTCCTAAAATTGATTTAATCCATGATAAGATTTTAGTGCAAGAGAAGACTATCAATAATTCTTCCAACACTTTTGTTCATTCCTCTAAACCATCCTCAATCAATTTGATACATGTGAATGAAACACCTAACAAACCTCTCTTCACTATCCAAGGTGCTTGTCCTTCTCAAAATTCTCAACCTTTAAATAAGCCTATCTTAGTGGTTCAAGGTGGTTATGCTATTGATTCTTTTTGCACTCCTAACAAACCTATTATTATTGTGCAAGGAGGTTATTCTACTAAGAGCCCTTATGAGTATGCTAAGCAACTGACTAAAGAGAGTTATAATGCGGTTGCTCATACCTATAACACAAGAAACAATAGGCAACCTAATCCTCCTCCAGTTATCCCAACTTCACTTCCTCCTTCCCAACCTATTCTTCCTCAAGCTCCTTGTATTTAACAAGTTCTTGGTAAGGAATATGATCTCATAGAACAACTTAAAGCTACCCCTGCTAAGATATCCGTTTGGGATTTGATCCAAACTTCTTCCGCTCATCATGGAATGTTACAAGATGCCTTGAAAGATTTGAATGTTCCTCCACCTAATACATCTAGTAATATAGTGTCTTTGGTTAACTCTGTGATGACTCCTAAAGCTCAAATTGTGTTCACACAAGATGAGTTGCCTACTAGTGAAATTCAACATCAATATGATCCCTTGATGATTGTGGTTATCATAAATGACACTGCTATAAGATGAACACTGGTAGATAATGGTTCTGGCCTTAATGTGTGTAGCATTAATCTATTGCATAAGATGAATGTGGATACATCCCTTATTGAGCCTAACTCTCATCCCATTCAAGGCTTTGATAATGTGGCTAAGTCTTCATTAGGTATTATCGCCTTACCCATCACAGTGGGACCTGTTACTTTGCCTACTCCTATCCATGTTATGTCAGGAAATCTAACATACAACTTGTTATTAGGGAGACCTTGGATTCACAGTATGCAAGCTGTCCCCTCTACATTGCATAGACAAGTTAAATTTATTTATAATAATAAGACATATACCTTGATAGGTGATACTAATTTTCAAACTTGTTTGCAAACATCTACTTCCAAAGGGAGTTCTTCTAAGCCTTCCTCTTCTAGTGATGACTCATTAAACAAGATACCTATGGATGAATCATCACCCTCTGATAATCAAAATTCTTTGGATGAGTCTGAAGTTCCTGAAGAAGATTCTTCTCAACTTGAATCTACACATGAAAAGGCCTTTGATCCTGAGAAGGTTCTCGTAGAAGACGATTGGGGATCTCTTGATTTTAATCCCACCTTTGTAGGTGAGTATAGGGTTCCTCCTAGAGAGCTTAAAGTTAAAAAGAAGGAAGAAACTAGAGATCAATCAGTCTTACCTAAACCTATGAGCAATAATTTTGTGGCCGCTTCCCAAACTTCTTCTCCTCACACCTCTAATTTTGAATAATTTGATTCTTTGTCTTATGAAAAACCACCTTTTCTTTCTGAAATGGCTAATCGTTATGGTCGTGGTTTTCATATTTTGGCTAAGAGTGGCTATAGTGGAAATGGTTGTGGCACAAATGAACAAGGAATTAAAGTTCCTTTAGAACATAACATGCATGAATATTCATTTGGACTTGGATATAATCTTTCTAAGCCCACCAAAGCATCTAAAAGACCATCTCTCAATGTGAATGCTATATTTAGTAGTGATGATGATCTCACTTCAACTAAATCATCTTCTACTTCTATCAACTCTCATTCCCCTCATAAGGAAATCTTGGCGATGAACAAATCTCTTTATGAATCCCCTCAAATTTCTAAATCCACTTATGAATCTTTATCTCCTATTCATCATAAAGTCCTTTTCTCCAGGGATAAGGCTCTAATAAATTACACTCATCCCTCTTCTAAGATTTCTTGTGACTTTTCTTCTTCAATTTTTATCATTTTATACATGTTTTTGATCTCACTTATAGTTGAGCATTTAGCATGTCATATTCAAATACCTCATTCAATCTATCATGTCTTTAAATAACATTAATGGCTATTATGTTGCTCATCATTATGTGACATTGGTAGCTCATTTACTGGGGGCTCATTGTCATTCATGATGGTACAATTTCAAGTGCAATCATATTTTTGAAGCAACATAATAGCCTAATTTTCTATGTTATCTCTTGTTCCTATGGGGACAAGAGTGATTTCATACATCTCTTATTTTTATGGTTAAAATTTCCCTTTGGGGTAATAGTGTGGAAATATTGATCATCTTTTCTTTAGAATCCTCTTTTCCTAGATATGGGAGAAGATGTGTATTCTCTTTCTTATCCTACCCACTTCTTGTGAGGAGAATTTTACATACACTAATGTCTTGCTTGCATGAACTCATGTGAGTATGTAGTACATTTTGCTTATGTCTAAATCTCTCCCTAGAAGATTGTGTAAGTCCTTCTCATTGTCCTTATCCTTGGGAGGCAATGATCTTTCCTTTTTTTTATCTAAGGATCCACTTTTTCCTATTTCGTGGATGGTGTGAACTTTATTACTTCATGTTATTCCTTGTATGCATTTGTTGTTGTTTGTTCAGGGATTCTCTCTTACAAGAGGTGTAGGTCCTTGACTACAACCTCTTTTGCACTTGGTAAAATACATCCATAATGAATTCACTCTCCCAATTGGGTTAAAAAGAGTGTCATCCTTCATTAAGAATCACTTTCACCTCGCAAAAGAAGGAAGTATTGCATTCTTATTCTCTTCTTTGTCTTATTCTAGAAGATGTTATATTTGTCTAAGACAATTCCTCTCGGGGATAGGTGTCTTTTGTACAAAGATCTCTTCTCCTCTAAGGATCTCCTTTACACATACTACAAGATATCCCTTTTCAACTATCTTATCCTTGCTTAAAGAGTGCTAAACTCTCTTGCTTAGATCTATGACATTGTTACATTTTTAGGGTATCTTCTTTTGTGATGAAGGTAGGTATCCTTGTTCTACTTTGCTTATGACATAAACATTACACTTTTCGAGCAATGGGTCATTCTCGAAACCAGAGCACAGACTCTTAGAGCGAGATGTCACGCTTTTGTACTATACATATATAGGTTGTAGCATACTCGAGCATAGACTCCTATGAGGTGCTTCTAACCTCCCTTACACACACATGCACAAGGTTGAGTGGAACTAGCGGCATAAGGCTAGACTTTCTCACTCTCCTCCCTTACATGGAGCACCTAGACAGACTCTAGGGGCTAGTTTTCCATGTCCTTTTCCCATGGATCACCTAGACAAGATCTAGGGGTGAGAAGTCCATGTTTTCTCTCTCACTATTCTTCTCATGGATCACCAATGTGTGTATTCATGCTTTTTTCCTTTCTTTTCTTCTCTTTGCATTTTGTTTCCATTTACATCCTTCATCTTGTGTTAGAGAACTCTCAAATCCTCACACTCTTTGTTGTGTTGGAATTGAGATTCAGTCCTCTTTCTTACCAAATGATTCTCCATTAGTTTTTGATCTCTTATCAAATCTTCTTGTGAGCATTTGTCATCAATATTCTTTAACAATTCAAAGTGGTAAACATGATACCCTGTTTCAACTCACTAAAATTAGCAAGCCGAAACAGGGGGGGGCATATAGCTACCCTTGAATTTTCATCACATTCCTTGGTAAGCATTAGGTGATTTTGTGATCTAACGTGTGTCTTGTAGGGTGTGGTTCCTAACTGTGTACTGCAGATGCCGCTGGGGGCTTCGTTCGATAGACTTATGGATATATCCTTTTTCAAATAATGTTTACTTTTCTATACTTTAGCTTGCATATGCACGTAGTACTCATATGACCGCTAAAGTGGGGGCTAAATGTAGCATCGTAAATTGTACGCACTTGCCAGGGTGGTACAATTTCACACCTAGTTTAGCACCCGCCTTGGCGCATTTTGCATTTTGCATTTTGCATTGCATTTCCCCTTTAGCACTTAATTAATTAAATTAATTAGGTCTAAGGTTCTATTTTATCATCTCCCATGTCATAAAGTTGGGCCCTTTTCATTAAAGTGTGCCCCTTTCATTTTATTCCTCTAATACATCATTTAATCAAAAACCCTAATTAGGTCCTATTTTGAACTTGGGGGATTGATTTTGGGGGTCAAAACATCTCGAAATCACCTGTAACTTTGGGATTCGCTCTAAAATCATCATATCTGATGGCCCTGAAAATTTGGTGAAAAGTTGTCGGGACCATGGCGCCCGGAGAGGACCATCGCGCCCGGAGTGCACACGGTCCCAGACATTTTTCCCAAAGTTTTAGGAGCATGATCCAATCATAAAATAAAGATTAACCCCAATAAATTGGTAGGAGATTCAATCTCTAAGTCAGCCTAAAGTTGAAATTAAGACCTAGGGTTTCATATATAAGAGCTCTCTTTCTTCATTTGAAAGATGGGAATTTTGGTTTCAGGGACCTTCTATGTAGCGAAAGAGCAGATCTTTGAAGACTTCAACAACATTCAACATCCATCCATCAAGAATTAATCAATTTCATTCATCCATTTAGGGCTTTGAAGACATTGAAGAGCAATAAGGGATCACCGACTGAAGATTGGCTTGTACCCCTCCCTTGGGGTTGGGTATGATTTCATGTTGTTTTCATGTCTTTGCATAAGCCTCATTATATCATTTGTATTCATGCTTTAGATCACTTTGCATCTTGATTTGGAGCATTTACATTATCATTTACAAGCAATTAGGGTTTACTTTCTAGGTTGCTCTAGTTTGCTTACTTGCATTTTAGGATCTTGCACACACACAAGGTCTGCACACACACTACTTTTACTATACAACTTGGCTATTCATGGAGGTGGAAATCACCAAAGCGGGGGTTTGACTAAGGCAAAACCCTATATAGCCACCTACAACCCTTTTCAGATATAAGTGCAGATTTCTGAATCTGAAGGACGTCACAAGTTGCAGATTCGATGGAAGCGGACCGAGACAGAACTTCACATCGAATTCCAACCTAGAAAGCTAGGACAGGGGCATGGGGGGCCCTGGTCCTACAAGGATAGGGGCGCTGGGCACCCTGGTCCCTGGGATAGGGGTGCTGGGCACCCTAGTCCTTCTGTCAGACAGCAATTTTCAGCATTTCCGACAGTTTTCCAGGTTGTAAAACAGCAGTTTCAGGAGCAGTTTCAGGGGCAGAATCAGGACAGTGGCGCCCGCGCCCCCATCCCGAACATTTCCACTCAGATTTTAACTCTAGGTACGTATCTGCATTCTTGTCTTGTTCTTGTGTTTACAACTTTTCATCACTTAATCTCAATCTTGCAATCTTGTTACTAGTTCATACTTGCACTCTAGGGCTAGTAGTTGAACTTGCATCATTTTATCTATCATTTGCAACAAAGGAATAGAAATCCTAATAGGTAGCCCGTGGCTCTCTCTTCCACAAAAAGAAGTAGCCAATTGTGTGATACCTCTAGGCTCTTTCGTATTCCACAAATGTGTGATTGAAAGTGAGATTAGGGCATGTTTGCTTAGTGTCACTTTTTCCCCTACACACATACAAGTTGCTACCTAGATTTGTACGACAGGTTGGTAGCCTCCAAATGACAATCTGATTGGTATGATGATTATTCATATGACATAAAATAGAGGATCAAATGACAATTCCCTAACCCAGATGACAATTCTAATAGGTTCAGATGATAATTTCTTAGACCTCGTATGACAGTTTATAAAGGACCAAACGACAAACTGAGAGGATTAATGAAGTTTCGTACAACAATATCTATGCAATAGGATGATAATTCAAAAGAATCGTACGACAGAGTACTGGAGAGAGACGAGATTCTGAGAGATAGTTTTCAATGACTGATGATGACTAGTTTTGGACATGGACAAGGTTTTTGATGACTGATGTAGACTAGTTTTCTGATACGGACATAGTTTTGATGACTGAGGTAGACTAGTTTTTGATATGCAAAGTTTTACAGAGCCAAACGACAAACTATTAAGATCAATGAAGACTCATATGACAATATGTATGCAGCAAGACAACAATTCAGCAGACTCGTATGACAGAGGACTGGACAAAGACGAGATTCTAATAGACAAAGTTTTGATGACTGAGTTGTTTATTTTTTTCTCCAATTTTAGTATTTTAGTTTTAGTTTCAGGGATGAAAATATAGTAAACATGCAAGATGTATAATGACTTCAATCACAACCCGCTAACCCTATGAAAGTTAGCTTAGAGAAGAAAATATTTGCTTACTGACTTAGGTACACACCCAATGGCTAATTAGAATACAACTGTTGAATCTTACAGAATGGATTCTCAATGCCGTATTAGCCGACTCCAAATGCTAATGGGGGCATGATATGGCAAGTGTCTTGGGAGAGTTACTATCTCTCTTGCACAAAGATTATCCCCCTTTCAGAGGTGAATGAGGTATCCTCTATCTTATAGTTCTTAGTTAGGAATTCCATTCAAAATTACCTCTTGAAGTCACGCAAGCATGATTGAGGGCTATATCCTGATAAGGTACCGAAACAAGTTGTAGTCATGTAAACGTGATTCAGACCGCGAGGCCCTACAAAATGTCTGATATGAGAGATCTCAAAGAAAAAACTCAAATAATCCCATCCTCTGAGACTTTAATCACTAGAGGCCTATTTATTACAGTGAGTTGGAATGCTCAGGTCTAGATGTACTCACTTGGGTCGTTCTCATAGGGTGATTACTTTTTCCCACTATGACAGGCCTGCTAAAGGTACACAAATCTCAAATTTAGAAAAAGCCTCAAGGGTCTAGATTTCTGATTGTCTATGCAAACAAGAGCATACTCTCCTACCTCTTAGAATTTTCTTAAAACACAAAAGACAGATTTGTTCATTAATGAGATAGCAATTTAAGTGCCTAAAAATAAATTTAAAGAATACACTATGTTCACTTGAATCTCCTCAGGCAACCTGCAAAGACAATGAATCGGTAGTCATATTGTCTTTGTACAACAAGCATATTCTTCGACAAACATTCTACAAAAATTGATTAGGTTGTCAAAATTTCTCAGAAAAATAGACAAAAAGCCAGTGTCAATATTAGTATCATCAAAATTCAATAAAGGGCTTTTAAGAATGCAGTTTGTTTTAATATAAAAATATAGAATACCGTACAACAATTCTCATCGGGTCGTATGATAATTAGCACATGATCGTACGATACATGCAGTTTGTCATTTGGTCCTATGAGAAAACTTGTACAAGTTTTTGCAGTAACTATATGGACCAGAATCCAAAAAATAAATCTGAAAAATAAAATCAAGTTAATCTACGAGGCCGAAAGATGTAGTCTTCTGCCCCATGGTGGGCACCAAAAATGTGTGTGTGAAAAGTGGATAAGTATTTGGAAGCTGTAAGACACAACACTTCAATTAAGTCATTGCATGCATGGTTAGATAGACATAATCATGAATATGAAAACCATAACAAATTGACCTATTTCCTTATAAAAGATGCAAGTATAGACTTGCTCTCAAATTTGTCTATCCAATACCAGTGATTAAACTACACCAAGATGAAGGATTTAATCTATATGAGCATGAGATTAAGCTAAATGGATGCAAGATTATGCTAGATGGATACAAGATTATGATATATGAGTTCAAGAAATCATAATTAAACTAAATATGCACAAAACTAAACAAAGATGCAATAATTTTGAAAACACAATATCTTCAATGACTTTAGAGCAAAAACTGCATAATAATAATAAATCTCTAGGGTGTTTTGAATGAGAGATGCAGGCTGAATTTATAGAGACTCAAAAGAGAGACCGACAGTCAAGATTGATTAGCAATGATCGGTTGAGATTCCTCAAGAAAAAACACAATTTAGGATAATTGAAATAATTGAGAGATCAGATTTAGTTAACCTTGAGATAGATTCCAATTATAGCTTGATTGAAATGCATTCAAATTATAAGTTCAAGTTTGCATTAGAGATAAAATTTAGTTGTTTCCATGCACTTGAGATAAAAATAGGTGATTCCATGCACTTTTCTTTAATTTATTCAAGAAAAAAGTCTTTTCAATGCAGCTGAACTTCTTTTCTCAAAAGCTTTGAGTTTTATTTTTTAGATAAGATTATTAATTCAATATAATTGCTTTTCTGATTTCAGGTTATCTCAATTTAGAAAAATAAAATATCTCAAGTTTGATTTCTTCTCTCAATTTAATTCTTTCTTTTATTTTCAATTTAACTCTTTCTTTGTGATTAATCTCTCTTCGTGCTAAATCTCTTTTTGTAGATTAATTCCCTTTTTTAATGATTAAATGACAAATTTATATATTAATTAAATATGCTAGGATATTTAATTAAATAAATAGGATAATTGATCAAAATTATTTACTTGGAATAATTTAATTAGTTAAATAAATATTTAAATTAATATTGAGTGATTAACTTGTCATGTGACATTCGATGATTGAAGAATTAATTAATTAGATGCTCAAGATTGATTTAATTGCCTTTGGTTAGGACCTTTGTGATGTTGTCGAGATTAGGGGCCATGGTTTAGGTGACCATTTTTAGGGTATTACAGAAACTCATTCTGCCATCATCGATCTAGACTAAATCATCAAAGACTAAAGAGACTAACAATCTTCTTAGAGAGGGGTAGCCACAACAAGGGAAAATTCCCGAAAGGAACCTCAAGCCAAGCTAGTTGAGACCAGAAGCCAAGGATTCCAAACCCAACATCTAATATAGAGGAGGAGGGCTATATGTTAACTTATGAACTGCCTGTCAGCTCTTGTATTAGCTAATTCATCTACCCTAGAGTTACCTTCTCTATAAATGTGATTGAATGTCATTTTCTTGAAACCCTAAAGGAGACTAAGAGATCTTGACAAGATCACATTCAATTTCCAATTAAGTAGATAACCTTTTTTGAGGCCATTGATAATAATAGCCGAATCTCCTTCAATGGTGAGCTTGTTAATACCCCTATTTTGACATAAGAGGAGACCTTCAAGTAAGGCTAAGATCTCTCCTTTGTTGTTGGATTCAAACCCTATAGGTTTGGCTAGCTTAGCAAATTCCCTACTAGCCTCATCATGCAAACAACATCCAATACTTATTGAACCTTGATTCCCACATGAGGCTCCATCAAAGTTAAGCTTAACCCATCCTTTATTTGGGGTCATCCACTTACAATCCTTTCTTAACTCCTTTTTGTTATAATTGCTAACTTCTACAAAGGGAGGGATCTTCAGACCTAACCACCTTCATCTCATCTTCTCATCCTAGCAAGTGATCTATGAGATAGTGCTAGGAAATTTAGAAGTTATGTTGTTAAGAGTTTCTATAATTGAGGCTTCTATTTTATTCACAAGTTGGATCCAATCCAATTTTATATCCTTGAAGAGTTTTCTATTACATTCCTTCCAAAGTTCCCAAATAACCAGAGATGGGGCCAATTTCTGAATCCCGCCATAGAGGGAGCTCTGAAATAGGATTGGCCATGCCTGAAACATTCCAAGGATGGAGTTAGGAAAGGCTGATCTCTGCCCTAATTTGTTGCATAACCAAAGCCAATAATTAGAGGCATAATTGCAATTGAGTAGGATGTGATCCTTATCTTCTTCAGCCTTTTCACATAAAGGGCATCTCTTGGGACCTTCAAAGTCAATTTTTTATAAATCTATCTGTTGTTAGAATCTTGTTCTAGAGAGAAAACCATGAAAAAAATCCAGCCTTTGGTAAACAAAACTTATCCCAACACAGAACTGAAGGGACGAGAGTGGAAGTGGAAAGTTGTTGACTAAGGAGGAGATTATAGCCATCTTTTGAGGTATATTCTCCTAATTTTGATTCATCCCAGACAAGAGTATCTGACCCCAAGTTGAAAGTAACTATCCTCTTATTAATAATTCCTTGAAGCAACAATTTCTCCCTTGCAGGGACATCCACATGATCAAGGGATTTCCAAGACCATCCCTTGGCTAGGTCCCCATCAATAGGTGCTATGTAATCCTTAACATACCTACCCCAAATTGATTCTAGCACTACTCTGGATGTTTCTAGATTAGCACTCTGATGAAGGACTGGGAATCCTCCCCAAGAATGAGTCCAAAAAAGGTTTTATCACCATTGCCCAAATTCCATGATAATTTGTCTAAGATAATTTTGCTACAATTCAGCATAAAGTTCCAAATATGTGAACCTCTTGAGGGGGAAGAGTCCCTAAAGAGGCTAGTATGGTCCCTACGATGAATATATTATGGTATAAGATTTGAGCCCACTTGAGGTGAGGAGATCTAAACATTATCCAAACTAATTTAGCCCCTAGCGCTCTGCTCTGACCCTTAATACTCTTAATCCCAATACTCCCTTCTAACTTTGGCCTATAGATCTTATCCCAGGCCATAAGGGAGATCTTTTTATTCTCTCCCATTCCTTTCCAAAAGAAATATGTAAGATGTCTATTCAGTATTTTCTTTTTGGACTAGGGTAGATTAATACATGATAACTGATAGATGGGCATAGCAGTCAAAACCGATTTGACCAGAGTGGCTCTTCCTGTAGAGGATAGCCACTTGCCTTTCTAGGTTTCTACCTTGCTTCTAATCTTATCTATCACTGAATCCCACAGGTTTGATGACCCATTACCCTTAGCCAGGGGAAAACCTAGATACTTATAAGGGAGTCTTCCTAAATTAAAATTCTAAATTCTAAAAATGTCATTTTGTAAGAATACCTTAGTATTGAAAAATAAAACTTTAGATTTAGATGGATTGATTTCTTGATCAGAAGCCTTAGAGTAAGATTCTAGGATCTTCTTAAAATATTGCTCTTCTCCTAAATCACTAAGCCCATATTGTTGGCATATGGACACTCCAATGAGACATTGTGTGTGATTGAAGGTTTTGTCATTGATGGCAACCTTGCAATCCTATGGCACCGGCAAGACATTATACCGACAAAGCATTACTCAAGCAACCTTGCAATCCTATGGCATCGGCAAGACATTATACCAGCAAAGAATTACTCAAACAAGACAATGCACCGGCATCAGCAAGATCAATCTACACCGGCACCGGCACAGAAGATGTACACTGGCACAGAAAAGAACATGTATACCGACACTGAGGCCGACAGGATTTTTGATATGTAATATTTTGTTTATTATTGTAATCCGACTTGGCAAATTGTAAAATGACTCTTGTATATAAAAGAGATCATTGTAGACATTTGTAGGATATGGATAGGAAGCATAAATAAATTATAAGGCAGACCTAATGTGCAAATTGTAGGACAAGGGTATATGTAAAGAACAGAGCAAGAACCGGTACTGAATCTGGCATTGAAGATGCTATTGTAAAGCAGTACAGAATATTGGATTTGTGTAAATCCTCATTATAAGTCAGTGTGACTTCTTATTAAGCAGTGAGCTCTAGGTAGTTGGCCTTCCTGCATGTGTAGGCCCCTATTGTAAGTAATATTCTCTTATTGGCTAGTAAGTGAATATTGTGGGTCACAAATCCCACCGAGGTTTTTCCCACACTGGGTTTCCTCGTTAAACATCTTGTGTTATGGTGTTCTTTTCATGTGGATGTTTTTGATTCTGTTATTTGCATTAATTCTTGCATACAGGTATACTGTTACTTTATGTTCTTCATATTGAGTTTTAAGAAAATCTCATTACCGGTCAGATACTGATTCACCCCCCCCTCTTAGTATCTGTGGGAACCCTAACAATTGGTATCAGAGCCTAGTCCTCTATTTTCAGAAGCCTAACAGCTTGAGGAAGATCTTGACACTAGTAAAGATGGAAAATCTGATGAAGCAACTTGAAGGAGCTCTTACTGACTATGATGCAGAGAAGTTGAAAAATATCAAATTAGAAGATGATTTAAAAGAAGCTTAGGACATTATTCAGGCACTTCAAGAAAATCTTACTGTTACAAGAAACAAGAGAAGAGAACTTTGTGAAAAATTGCAAAATGAGAATGATGAAAAGGAATCACTAAATGATATGATAAGCAAATTGAAACAAGAGATCATGACAACAAAAAATGAAATGCAGGATATGACTATGAGATTTTGCAAAGGAATTGAGGACAGAAAGAAGAATGAAGAAGAATTGACTAGAAGACTAAGTGATGTAGCAAATGAGAACACAAGACTTAGCTATGAAAATGACATGTTGAAGACAGATCTGATGCATACTCAGAATAACTCGAATGAACTAATGAGACAAAAAGAAATCTTGGAAAGGGAATTGGAAACTGCAAATCAGCACAAAGAAAAATTCAAGAAAATCTCAGAAGAACTTGGTACCTTATTGAAGAATCAAAAACCCAAAGGTGACACTTCTGGAATTGGATTTGAAGTTGGAGAAAGCTTCGGTACTGCAAATACCCAGGATCACAGCAAACCGGTAAGACCTTCTAATACTTACAAATTCAATGGAAAATGCTTTAACTGCAATAAACTTGGTCATAGGGAAAATGAATGTAGATCTAGGAATTATCAAAACATCAATCCTCCCACCGATCAATGCACCAAATGCAACAAAATTGGTCATAACTCTGAAAATTGTAGAATGAATGTAAGATGTTATGTTTGTGGAAGATTTAGTCATTTATCAAATAAATGTAGAACACAAACCGACATAGGTTATGGGAAAGCTATTCAGAAAAATAATGTAACTTGTTATGCATGTAACAAGATTGGTCATATTGCTAAATTTTGTAGAAGTAAAGGTACACCAGTAGATAACAAAAGTACTAGCTTGAAAGGTAAAGAAAAGGTTGAAGAGGTTAAGCAAGAATTTTCAAAGCAATGGATCAAAAAAGGTGATCTAAATATTGGGGTTACTCCTCCACTAGTAGAACCAACAAATGCTTCACCGGTAGGACAATATGATGCTGCACCGGAAGGATAGAGTAATGCTCCACCGGCAGGATGTTCTTCATCAAATTGAAGAAAATTATCTTGAGGGTTTGGCAATCAAATGACACATGTGCTATTATTCCCTCGGTTAGAGAAAAGAAGTTGAAAATATTTCATTACCGGCAAATAAAGTTAAGCTAATACATTGCTGGCAAGCAATTAATGTGGTAGGTAGCAGAAAAGACTTTATAAAATAAGGTTTTTGGCTCCATTTCATTTCACCGTGAATTCAAACTTTCATAGAGCGCAAATATTTTCAAGCTAAGGAATTCCAAGCAAAGAGGCAAAACACTTCAGCAATCAATCCATCCAAAGGCAGAAAAAGGTATTTATCATCATGGCATCCTCCTCTGCACCTGAATTCATAGCAAACCCTATAGTAGTTGAGGTTATAAAATGACCTAGGCCCATGTTTCAGCTAGTTGCCGAGGTAGCTAAGAAAGATGACAACATAGGTGCTTTTTCAAAAATTCCAAAAGGTGTTGTTTATGCAGAAGACCCTAGAATGTATATTCATTGCAACATAGAGGAATTAGGTGATGAAGAAATCAAAAACATGTATAAGTCTGTTATATGTGACAACTCCAGGAATGTGAAACCTAAACATAAAATTGTTGAAACCCTAGGATTCACTGAAATCCTCTGCATTCCTAAATTTCCCAAGGAAGTGGTTAGGATAGTTTTAAGCAGGGTACATGGTTCATTCTTTTGGCTTGACTCAGTGCATAAAATTACAAAAGTAGCTGTGAAAGCAGTAACAGGGTTACCTTCCACCGATAACAGACCCGACAAAACCAAGAAGGTCTCCAATGACTTGGTAACAAACTTAACTGGTGCAACATCCGACAAGAGATCATTAAGGGTTAATGATGTGACCGATACAAATGTTAGATTTGTTAGCATGATTCTAGGTTACAAAGCAACTCATGCTAATAGGCTTAACTCAGTTTCTAGTTTATGCATAAAGAGTTCTTATGACATGGTTAAAGACAATGTAAAAATTGATATATGTGAATGGTTAAAGGATGAGTTAATTGACAATTTAGCAAAAATCAAGAAGGATAAGAAAGGAACCTTTAGATTTGGAAATTTACTTGTATGCTTAATGCTACATATAACCAAACAAGCTCCTGGTATAGGCTACAAGGCTTTTGGATTCAACATACCGGTAGGAAAACAATTGTCTGACTTATTCAACAACATGGGTGAAAACAGAGAAAAGAATATCAATGAGTATTTTCAAGCACTGAAAGTCAGAATGAATAAAATAATCAGACTATCACAGGAAATTGTCAACAAATACAAGGATGATATATGTTTTGTAATCAAAAAGGATGAGATCTGGATGGAAGCAGTCATCCCAAGAACAATCTAGGTTACAGAGATGGGGTATGAAACAGATGACCACATAGTGGAAACTTATGCCAAAGCACTTCTGGAAGCCCCCAATGAACCAAAGGAAGAAGTATTTGGTAGTGCTGAGACCATCGAAAGTCAAATTCAATCTAAAAAGAGAGTAAACAAAGTTGAGGCATTTGTGAGAAAAGGAACCAGACAAGCAAAAGCCATAAAAGAAGATGTATTAAAGAAAACTGGCATAACAGAAGAAGAGTTGGCAGCCCAACAACCTGAAACTCATCTATCACCAGTAGATACTTCCTCAGAAGGAGATATACCAGCAACTTTCAAAAGAGTTGTTAGGAAAAGAGACCCCTCACTGGTAACCACTCCTTCATCTAGAAGGACAAGACAGAAGCAACAAGCTGTGAGGTCTCTGGTCAAGAAAGCCACACCTAAGAAAAAGATGACCCCCAAAAAGAAGAAGACAAACACTGACTTGGCCCCTTTTGACATATTACTGAATGAGATCACAAAGGAAGGTAAATTGAAAAACATAGGGAAAATCTATGACACCCTATTAGATGATGAGAAAGGACAAGTCGAGGAGAGTGTTATATTACACATGGACATGTATAAAAAATTTTTGATGCAAGTCCTAAATGAAATTCCTGATGAATTATATAAAAGACTTGAGGCCAGAAGGCAAGGAATAGTTGAGTTGGATAAGAAAATTAAAATAGAAAAATTACTTGCAGTATACCCGGTCAACTCACCTAAGGAAATTGATGATCTGATAGCTCAGGCCAACCGGACAGTTTTTTCCACTGCACACTGGCAAATATCACTAATGGCAGGTAGAGTTACTAAAGTTTCAAATGAAAAAGAAGATGGCTGGGATACATTCCTGGTTGAAAAAGAAAAACAAGAAGAATATAGGAATCCCAAGCCCATTCTGGTATATCAAAAGGACAAAGGGAAAGGTAAAGTTGGTGGACCACCAAGTATCAAGATTAGAGACAACTTACCCCCACCTCCTTTAAATACTCCATTGGTAAAAACAACAACTGCAGAAGATCAACCAGTAGCTGAGAGCATGGACACAGAGGATAATAATCCTAATCCTGAAGTCCTATATACTGTGAATGTTGATACTCAGAAAATCAACATAGTGGTAGATAAGGATACAACAGATAAATTAGAAAACAAAGAGCAATCGGCAATAGGAAACAAAGAGCAATCGACAGTAGATTCAGAGAAAAAGATGGAATCTGGAACACAAACAGAGAAATCAACAGAGCTAAAGGCTCCAAAACAAATTCCACCGGTAAGAAATGATGCAGGAAAACCAGTGCTTAAAGAGATAGAGACACAAACAAACCTACCAGAGGTCAATACTAGCATGGTCACTTCCACCGGCACTCAGTTTATTGGGTCACCATCAAATGTAATAGAGGTATTGCTCAAATATATCAAGAAAATAACTGATTATAGCTCACAAGCTTATAAAGTGATAGATGATTCAATTCCAATTTTGAAATCAATAGCTCCCAATTGTAATATAGCCAATAAAGATTCTTTAGGCTAGTTGGATACACTTTGTAAATATATTTCTGGAAATTTTGAGCAAACAAAGGTAGAAACTATAAAGGAAAGTGTAGAAAAAGAGAAACAAAAATTCTTTGAGGAAGGAATAAAGAAGTGTAACAGGGAATTTGACACACTTCTACTGGAACTGTGCAATTTATTGAAAGAGTACAAAACTTTGTACAAAGACACTTGTAAGATAAACTTTTTGACCATAGATGTAGACAAAACGATGAGCAAGGTACAGGAAGAGATCAACAAACTTGCAGATAATTTTGTTAACTCACCCGATACATTATCAGTTTTTGAGGAAAAGATAACAAATTTTGAGGAAGAATTGCTCAAATTAGAAAGAGAGAAAGAAAAAATAATAAACAAGGCAAAATTCTTGAGATCTAAACTAAGTCCAAGATTGGACTATTTAGCATCTCTGTGGAAGGAAATCTTAGAGGCACTAACACAGGGTAGCAAAACACCAGCAGAGCACTTGCAACATCTCACCGGTACAGTATACAGAACTGAGATAGCAATAAAGGAGAGTAAGAAGTTTATGGATGGCATAAACTTAATTTTGGGAGATATTCTTCAGATAATAACTACCCAACTACAGGGTTGAGGTTATGAATTGGTACAACTACAAAATCTACTAACCTTTGTCATTGATGCCAAAGGGGGAGTAGTAGATGAGAAAATTCAAAACACGGGGATCACATGCTCAGGGGGAGCTCTCACATTTTTGGTAACATTTTTTGATATCTTTTTGAAATTTCTCATGAGTGTTGCCATCAATGCCAAAGGGGGAGATTGTTGGCATATGGACACTCCAATGAGACATTGTGTGTGATTGAAGGTTTTGTCATTGATGGCAACCTTGCAATCCTATGGCACCGGCAAGACATTATATTGGCAAAGCATTACTCAAACAAGACAGTGCACCGGCATCAGCAAGATCAATCTACACTGGCACCGACACAACAGATGTACACCAACACAAAAAAGAACATGTATACTGGCACTAAGGCCGACAGGATTTTTGATATGTAATATTTTGTTTATTATTGTAAGGCGACTTGGCAAATTGTAAAATGACTCTTGTATATAAAAGAGATCATTGTAGACATTTGTAGGATATGGATAGGAAGCATAAATAAATTATAAGGCAGACCTAATGTGTGAATTGTAGGACAAGGGTATATGTAAAGAACAAAGCAAGAACTAGTACTGAATCTGGCATTGAAGATGCTATTGTAAAGTAGTACAAAATATTGGATTTGTGTAAATCCTCATTGTAAGTTAGTGTGACTTCTTATTGAGTAGTGAGCTCTAGGCTATTGGCCTTCCTGCATGTGCAGGCCCCTATTGTAAGTAATATTCTCTTATTGGCCAGTAAGTGAATATTGTGGGTCACAAATCCCACCGAGGTTTTTCCCACACCGGGTTTCCTCATCAAACATCTTGTGTTATGGTGTTCTTTTCATGTGGATGTTTTTGATTCTGTTATTTGCATTAATTCTTGCATACTGGTATACTGTTACTTTATGTTCTGCATATTCAGTTTTAAGAAAATCTCATTACCAGTCAGATACTGATTCACCCCCCCCCTCAGTATCTATGGGAACCCTAACACATATAACATAGTGTCATCCACAAATTATTGATGCATGGTAGGGTCTAGGTTACTGGCAATTCTAATTCCTGAAATCTGACTGTTTTCCTTAGCTTTAGAGATTGCTCTCCCCAAGGATTCTACCATAATGTTGAATAGAAAAGGGGATAAGGGATCTCCTTTCCTTAAACCCCTAGAGGAGCTGAAAATACCTTATGGGGTGCCATTAACTAGCACTGAGAATTTAGGTGTTGAGATACATTCAAACATCAAGTAATCCAGGAAGAGGGGAATCCAAAAGCTTCTAATCATCTACACAAAATCTCCATTCCACCTTGTCATATACTTTCCTAATGTCTAGTTTTTATAGCGTACTAGGATTTCCATTATTTTAGACAGAGTGAATGGCCTCCTGAGATATAATAACCCCATCATAAATAGACCTTCCGGGAACAAAACCTATTTGTTCCTCACTAATCAGAAGAGGAATGAGTTTCTCACGGAGTATCTAAACTCATCAAAGAACTCAAGTTTTTCCTTCTATGGGATAAGGGCCATAAAATTGTTATTGATTTCTTTGAGGATATTACCTAAGTTCCTCATACCTTCAAGAGCTATTGTCACTTCCTCACCTAAGAAGGACCAACATTTCTGAAAGAAACTAGTCAGAAAGCTATCTGGACCAGGGGATTTGTCTTGACTTATCTACATAAGAGAAGCTTCTACTTCTGCTAAAGAAAATTTAGCAGTCAGATTATAGGTATGGTCCTTACTAAGTAACCTTGGAATACACTTGATAAACTTGTTCTGGACTGAGTAGTGATGGATCCGGTCTGAATTGAGAATAAGAGAAAAAAAATCTACAGCCTCCCTCACAATGATTTTGGGATCATCTACCTCAGAGCCATCACTCATCTTAATCTTAGAGATATGGTTAATGAATCTACTATATCTCACACTATTGTGGAATAATTTTGTATTCTTGTCACCCTCTTCCAACCATGTCTCTCTAGATTTTTGTTTCCAGAAGACCTCTTCTTTTATAAAAAATAGATTTTTATTCTAGAAGGAGTTTCTTTTCTCTAAGAAACATGGCCTCATCCATCCCATGTCTCATCATGTTCTCATTTACCTCTAACAACGCGGCTTCCACTTGGGCCTTTTTGTCAAAAACATTGCCAAATTTCTCCTTGTTCCAAAGAATGATCTTTTGCTTAATTATCTTAAGTTTATTGACTACTTTATAGATTCTAGACTCAGAAACCTTAGCCTCATTGCACCTTTCCTTAAGGAGCTTAAGGATATTATCATCTTTTAGCCACATATTCTCGAATTTAAGAGTGTGCCTCTTTGGTCCTGAAACACCAAGAATGCCAAGATGGATTGGGAAATGATCCGATCCTGAGAATGGTAAAATAGAGGATTCCAAGGTATAAGGGAAGTTAATGAGACTACCCAACACAAAGAACCTATCTAGTTTTTCTACTATATTAGTGAAACCTAACCTTCTATTATTCTAGGTAAAGGCATCCTTAACTATATTGATCTCTATCAGGCCACATTGATGGACCCAATCTAGAAAGTCTAAAGTTGCTCGATAATTTTTACCTAAGCCTCCTCGTTTCTCATGTTGATTCATAATTGTATTAAATGAGCCTTCTAAAATCCAAAACTAATTAAGGGAATTAGTGAAATCCTCAATTTCCTCCCAAACTCTCTTTTTATCCCCATTAAAAGTTGGCCCATACACATTAATAATGACAAAATCTAGATTTTTTTTCATGCTAGTTACCCTGCCACTCATCCAATTGCTTCATGACTCCAATAGTGAGAATCTAATATTGCATGGATCCCAAATAATTGCCAGACCTCCAAAGGCTCCATTGGCTGGAGCCCCTGTAATAAGTCTGAAGCCTAGTTGCTTTCCAAAGGAGGCTAAGTCCAAATTCTCTAATTTGGTCTCCTGTAACAAAACTAAATCAAGACTATAGATGGATAGGCAATGTTTGACTATCCTTTGTTTATTAGGGGAATTTAAATCCCTAACCTTCCATGATACTACTTTCATGGTGCAATGGTAAGGAACTTCCCCTTCTCTACATGAAACATGTCTGTAAGTTGAACTCGACCTTCCGCAATAACATCGTTAGCTCTTAGCTCCGATAAGGATTTCCTACGTCTCTTTTTGCAGAGCTTAGCACAATCTAGAGTAGATTTTTCTCCAGCCCAAAGTTCAATACCTAAGGTTTCATTTTCTTTGTTATATAAATCTATAAAAAGGGCCTTCATATCAGAGACATCAGGGGGATGAGTAAAATTCAAAATCCCTTTTCTAAGCATTTTTTTTAGAAGTTTAAGCTCATCCTTGTCTACTATTTCATTCAACAAATTTTCCATAATATTCTCAGTAACCAAGTCACATAAATAGTTTATAATGCACTTTACCTCTTCCTCTTTGTGAGCCAGATCTTCCTCTTGTTCAACCTTATCCAGACTAATGGGGGCTTCCACCGGTTGGGGGAGCCATTAAAATTGCTTGAAAGATCCAAACCAGCAACCAGATTAGGGATAAGAGGAATTACACCCTTCTCCCCACCCTTCCTATCCTTAAAAGAAAGAATAAGTCCACCCTTCTTTACTTGAGATATCTCTAGATCAGCAGTCCTACCCTGCTTATCCATCAACATGTCCTCATGGGTTTGAAGAGGAGAGGGATTCTTCCCTTCATCCTTGCTCTGGTCTACTATAATTTCCCCCTCTTCCACCTCATCAAATTGCCTAGTCGGCAAAGAGTTTTCCTTGATCACAAACCCTCCTTGCTCCAAATTGAGATAGATGTCCAAATTAGGAATTACTCTAGGGTTTGTTTGAGAGGGAGGGAATTCTGAGACCGGTTTGGATTCCAAGTCTAGATCCAGAAACCCTTTATAAAATTTAGAGTAGATTAAGAAAGACAACTCCCTAGTTCTGATTTCAATGGGGCTAAGTGATTTCACACTAATAGCCATGTTAATTATCAATACACAATTCAAATATTTCCATTTTTTGTCACGGATCTCTACAAATTTTCCTAAGTAATTACCTATTTTCCTAATAATTTCTATGTCCATTAATTATACCGGTAAGTTAGGGATCATAACCGGTCTATCTACCTTGAAATATTTCAGTTTAATTGGATTTCAATCAGGTTGCCATTCTAAAAATATAAAATCAAAACCTTTAAAAATTTTAGATTTACCTGTTAAGAATTCCTCCTTATGCCTCATATTCCCACAATCAATATATAGAAAAACCTCATACAAGATAGCTATACTTACTATCCAATTGAAGGAAGACTTGAACCAGTCTGCAATAGCATCTAATGGGACTCCAAGTCCACAGCATCTAGCAAAAATAATGAATTCTTTGAAAGATTATTGAATCCTTTCAACTAGACTATCATTGATTTCTAAATTAGGGCTCATATTCATGATCGGCTTAGCTGTAGAGGGTTTGGGAGGAGACATAATTTTGTTGCCCTCTTCCATAGAAGCCCTAGGTCTGGTGTGAATACCACCTGACCTCATGTAAACCTTATTTCCATTGCTTATATTATTTTGGAGTGTGGCCTAACCCAGGGAGTTGATTTTATAAAACCTTCCTTAAGATTCTGCAAATGCTTAAACCTATTGGAGATAAATGACTTGAAAGCACCTCCTTGGTGACGGTAATTCTCTTTACCTTGATCACCATTTCAATTAAAAAGAGGACTTTTTTATACTGTCTTTCGAAACCTCTTAGGTTTCACCACCTACCATTCAGATTTAGCCTGAGGTGGGAGAGCCCAATTCCTCGGGTTGCAAGCCAAGACCGCATACTTGGTTTGATCAGAAAACTGCTTCTGTCACTCGAGTTCCAGAAATTTCCATAGCAGAATTCGCAAAGCCATCTTTGCATATTTTTTTAATACATATTTTCAACAAGGAGGTTTCAACAAATCTATATTCTTAAATACATTATTTTTGGTTAAAATCATGAACTCGAACCTCTTCTAGTGTAAAATAGCTGAATATTCACACATTATAGCTCTGAAAAAAAACTAAGAATTTCTCAATTAGCTACACCCCATGAAATAGGGAATTCTAAATAATTCATTTGATTAATGCTAACTCAATACCAAATAAAAATATTTAAATACAGTTTCTTAAAAATAACTATTTTTTTGCTGGTTAAAAACTAGTTTTGTTCTAAGTAGTTTAAATATTACCAGAATAGATAAAAATAAATAAAAATTTCTTTTTACATAAATTCTATGTTAGATTTATATTAGAAGTATGAGTTCTTATAGGAGGCACTCTGTTAGCAAAAATCAAGAAGGAAGACTGAGAGGGGGGGTGAATCAATCTTCACCAGATGAGAAAACTTAATCACAAAAATAGATCGGATAAACTGCAACAATAATAAAGATAAGAAAGCTTAAAGCACAACACACAACACACAACACCATGATTTTTGATGTGGAAACCCCAGTTAAGGGAAAAACCACGGTGGGAACCTACCCACAGTAAGATGATACTTTGTAGTACCATTAAATTTTAAGTTCATTTGTGATACCAACAAAATCACATTATTCCATTGAGTCTATCCATTGCACATCAAGAATTGACATTAGAGAACCTTGGGGTTACATTAATTGATCACATTGTTTAGCTTTGAGGTTTCCTTATCCAAGAGAGGATATAATACTTTGTATTTTATAATGTGTTAGATAGTGTCACAAAACACACATCAACACACAGTGGATTAGAGATGAGACTATGAACAAATACAAAAAAATGGTCAAAAGTGAAATTTGAGGCATTAATATACTCTATAACTCATTGGAGATGAAACTTACTAAAAATAGAAAAACCACAATTAACCTTGAAAGTCTTCCAAACTATTAATGCTTAGAGACATTCTCTCTAACTCAACCCTCATCTAACCCAAGGGTCCCATCAAGCATTCATTTCTTTGAACATGGTTATCCCTTTAACCCTTGCACAAGAGTTTGTCCTTTGGGTAAAATCTTTATGCAATGGATAACCTTAATCTAACCTTAACCCTTACCTCCTAAGGTAGCCATGAGGTCTTCTCAAGCATTTAATTCTTTTTACATCTCCTCTCAAGCAGTCTTATGTTGACAATTGTCACCATTTCACTGGTCAGAATTGTAAACATGGATTGATTAACTTTCAATCCTGGCCCTTGATAAGATTATCCAATCTTAACCATTCATTGCCCTGTTTTTCCTATAAATAGAGCCCTTATTCTCTCATTTTCATACCCAAGTCTTTAGTATCAAACTTATAGACATTTTACTAAGCATCTAATATAAATCATTTTAATCAAGCATTTAGCCTCTCTTTGAATAGAAATCATCTAAATAAGCATTTTTAGAAGCATTTCTAATTATCATAGCATTATCATATTAGACTATTATAGCATGTTAGGATAGTTTTCTACTAATCATTTTATCTTATCATCATATCCATGCTAGTTTAAATCATGTTATATTTAGTATCATGCAAAATTAGGAATAGATTCATACTAGAATGATCAATATCCCTCGTTCTCATGGTTGTCATCCCTAAGTCACTTTGCTCAATGATCTGAGAGCAAAGGAATTGGCTTGAGGGGTCCTGTGAGATAGAGAAAAATGGAACGTCCCTTGGGAAGTTGAGTTATTCAATATAACTCCATAACTTTCACCAAGAGTCCCATTGGTGTGTGGACCTATCCAGAAACCAAAATATTTATTTCATTGCACCAATTTTCCCGCACACAATTTCAAGTTACCTTTAGAGATAACATTAATTTCATGCAGTTGTTGTTATCATGGTGAAGCAAAGCTTGATTTAAGGAATCCATTTATCTAAAACACTATCCATTATCATCATTGCCCTTAGGTCTTGGATTGGGTTATAAGAACTCTTATCCTTCTGATCTTTAAGTGAACTCCCATACTACTGCAAAGTATCATCTTACTGTGGGTAGATTCCCACCGTGGAGTTCATTTGTAAGATGAAACTCTTATCAAAATTTAAGTAGTAAGATGATACTTTGGTGCAATGGATAGACTTTCAAGGTTAACTTGTTGAAGACATAAAGCCTTTAATGGTTTCCAAAGACTTTGAGGGTTTGAGAAGTGACTTTCCTTTCCTTAGGGATGTGAGAATATTTAGTAGATGGGTTAGGCTAATTTAGAAGTGATTATAATAATCTAGAAGGGGGTTTAGAAAGGCAAGTGGAAGATGTAGGAGAATGCAAGTGGATGGAGGGTAATTTTAATTAAATAAATTACTTTATTTCAGCAAAAATAGATACAACTTGAATAAATACAAGTGGGGAGATTTAAATAAATAAATTAGATTTATTTATCTGCAATGATCAATTTAATTAAATGTAAATTTAATTAAAAGGGGAGAAAGGGGAAATAATTAAATAGAGTGATTTATTTATTTAAAGGCTATGAATGGCTTAGGTGAACTTAATTAAATAAATTGATTAAATCCACACTGTTGGGACTCATTAAATTTGATTGAATTTGAGAGGCCCATTTTAAAAATTTGATCTGCATTTCCAAATGATCATAAAATGAGTCAGTTTGAATGGCCTAGTTAGAGAGAGGGTAAAATGGAGCCAGTTGATTTTCAAAGGGTAAGGCTTGGAAACTTGTTGTACACCTTTCATTTAGCTAATGAAGTGTTGTGCAGCTTTCAGAATTCAGTTTGGATCAATTTATCAGGTACCCATTTCAAGGGGTGAGCTGAAAGTGTGTTTTAGGTGCAAATGTAGATTTTACCAAGTAGCCTACTTTGAGCGCCTATAAATTTTTCCCTATTGATCTTCATGAATAAATTCAAAGGGAACTGAATTATATGCATAAATGTGAGTCAACATGCAAAATTTCAAGTCCCTATGAATCCATTTGCTCAATTTGGTAAACTCAATCCATTTGCAGTTTATGTTGTTTGACAAGTCACTGTTTCAGCAGCTAGTCAGAGCCTCGCTTTGCAAATTTGTAAAAGTTGCCCCGGTGAGTGTCACATTAGAATGTTTTTTCTGGGCTATTGCTGGTATAAAAGACAAGCTATGTTTCAAATTTCAATCTCTTGCCAATCTGTTTGATCAGTTTTCAAAAGGGTTTATTGAGCCACCTTATTCAATGTTTCGTACTTTCATTGCCGCATCAGTTAAAGAGGCCATTTTCATGAGCGCACCATTTGCACTCAGTCAGCCTTTTGGTCGAATTGAGAATTCTAAGTTTTGATATGTACTTCAAGGTACCTATGCCTTAGATTTGAGGGTCTACAAAGATCGTTTGATATTTTTAAGAAAGGCATCATAAGTTCCCCAGGCATTGACTTCATCAGGTCCACAGTGTCGACAAAGCCAGTTGGTCATCTTTGACCATTAATATTTCTTCACTTGGGATTAGTCTTGAGAAAGCGCTTTGTAGAGTTCATGTTTGTATATCAAAGTACACATTTGTCAGTGGGCGAAGTCCAGAAAGATGTTTTGACCAGTTTGAAAATTGCATCTTTGCAATTAAATGCGAAAATGTGGTGCAAGTGCTTGAAGGTTGCAAAACTCAGTTTGATGATCCGAAAATGGTGCTGATCAATTTTAGAGGTATGTTTAATGTTCGTGAGGCATTTCAAAGGTCAATTGCATGAAAACAAAAAATTTTTTAGTCGGACCCACTTTGGGGCCCGACCTAGCTCATGCCCTTGCAGTATTAATTTTTTTTTGGCAATTTGGTTCTTTTAGAGACGATTATGTTTCATTATGTGGGCATATAACTGAGAGGTTCTTGTATGGGCCATTATGGTTTAAAAATTGGAAAATCCTTGGGTAATCTACTTGAGCCAAGGGATCCTATGGAGAGGTTTGGATCTGATGATGTTAGATCTTTCTTCTTGAGAAAGGTTGAACTTGGTAATAATGGAGATTATTCAGGGGAATGATTTATCAGTATTGTGAATGTCCATCTTGCTAACATGATTTGAAATCTACTAAAACATACACCTAGCTTGTTAAAAAAAAGAATTGCCAGTCCACCTTAGCATTTGATGTTAATTCTGCTATAGAGGATAACACAACCAAAGAATCTCTCAAGAAAATGCAAACAAAAGGTATGAAGCATACTCCTCCCCATGTGGAAACCAGTGAATTGTGGCATTGAAGGATAAATTTTAAAAATTCCAAGCAAGTTCTTTTGGTAGGTGTATCACCATTTCCATTGCCTTAAAGGCCAATGCCTCCTTTCTTCTACGTTGAATAGAAGCTTCAGAAGCAAATGCGTGGCAGATGGAGGGCGATGAAAGCCTTAGAAAAATACAGATTTGGCAGGTGTAATTCCAGTTTCCCTGCTATTGTGTGGCTTGCATGGTAAACAATTATTAGAGTTCAAAACAAATTGCAAGGCAGGTGTAATGCCAAGAATCCTCCCTGTGTGGTATGGGCAATGCCATTGATTTCCCAGAAAGCTTCAAAAATGCATTGCTAGGCTAAATGCCATTATCCCACATTCAGTGGGGAAGGGAAATATTTAATATTTAAAAGCAACACTCCACACAAACATAGTGTCAAAGCCTCAAGGTCTTTTGACGCATGGTGCCGGTTGGGCACCCAGTGGACCCCACGCGCATGGGCATGAATCCTGAGGTGGCCGAAGAGATAGATGGCCACTAGGTGGACCCTATTATCACTATTTTAACCATTGGGTGATTTTGTTCTCTAATCAATTGTAATCTGCAAAATTATGCTTTGTACTTCATCTCTGCCTCTGCGGTTTTTTGGTCTAAGGGTTTAAGGTTCTACAATTTCCCCTTTTCTATCTTAAAGTCCCTGCATTCTATTTCCCTGTTAGTTTTTCCACTTAAGTGGAAGGGTTGCTCCATCGTGAAAAGAGGTCCCCCCTTTTACATTTGCATTAGGCGGGTCCTTAAATATGTTTTATTTTTACGCCTTCCCCTAAGTTTTATTTCTTTGTCGGGCTTCTTAAAGATCGTGCAAGTTCTAGTTGATCTGACGGTGCACGTGATCTCGTGAAGGGAAGATGTGCAAAACTTACCTTTCGCGAAGTGGCAAAAATGTGGCAGGCCTGAGTAAAGTGGTCACAAGGAAGGCTAAAGAATGGGTATCTCCCAGAAGATCTAACGGGTCGCGTTGTTTCGCAGCCCAAAGATGGGCGAGATTTATGTTTCACGAAGCAACGAAATAATGGTGGACCTGACAGGTGGGTTAAAGAATGAAGTTAAAGATCGAATATCTTTCTTAGGATCCCATGGTCCGTGTTGATTTGCAAAGAAAAGCTACTAGAGATTGACCTTTCGCGAAGTGGCGAAAAGGTAGTGGGCCCAGCAAAAGGATTGCTTGTAAGGTAAAAAGGGCGCATCTAGAGATAGATCTAACGGTCCGTGCTATTTCACTTGGTGAAATAGCATGCCTTTATCCTTCACGAAGTAGCAAAAGGATGGTATGCCCGACATATAGACAGATCCCAGTTTTTAAAGACTGGTCAACTTGGAGTTGATCGGATGGCCTGCATTGTTTTGCAGCCAGAAGCAACACAAAGTTTACTCTTCATGAAGTGGCAAAAAGGAGCTAGCGGTTACATGGCGAATGATGTGGCAATACAGCTGGATGTCTAGCTAGGGAAAAAGGTGATCTATTGGTGGGACATGTGGTTCCAAAGGATTGTGAAGGGCCCACTTCAATTGAGCAGTGGTGGTGATAACATTCATGGCTAAGTAAAACACATGGCAGTTTAGATGTGGAGTGTGATGGAGTTCTTGAATGAATGAATGGTTGACACGTAGGAGCTATTTGCCAGAAATCAATAGGGCAAGGGGATTCTGTGCAGAGGGCCCACTTTGAAGGATAAAGGATGTTAAAAGCTGCACATCTTGAAAGTGATGTAACGATGAGCATTGTTTCGTAGCCCAAAGATGCAAGGTGATTAACCTTTGCGAAGCAACGCAAACCATTAGCAGTGACAGTTTCATGCGGTTAGTTAAAAGACTAGTGGTCCCTTTGGAGAGTAAAGATCGAGTTGATGGCAGAAGATCTAATGGCCAACGCTATTTTGCATGGAAGAGATGCATGATATTTATGCTTCATGAAATAACGAAAGGAAGGTGGGGCCCGTTTCTAAGCAGGATGACCCAGGCACGATAAAGAATGAGCATGTTCTTCAGGATCCGATGGATGATGTTGTTTTGCATGGTAAAGATGTGAGGTTTTTAACCTTCGTGAAGCAACGAAAAGCCAGGACACTTAGATTTTTCTTTGTGGTCCATTGGAGCCAATTTTCGAATTCAATTGTGAGTTGATTATCGAAGCACGTGGCTTAACACTTCAATTCAATTCTTAGTTGTCGTATTAAGCTTCACATCAATTGAATTTTAGAGTCATTTCAAAGAGTTTTGCAGAGGAACCATTGAACAGGGTGAATTTATTCAGGCAACAAGTAAGTTCTGCATATTGCTTGACAGTTACAGTTCAAATTGACATCACTGGGTGCTTGTCTTCTCAAAGGTCTGTTTAAGTTTCAAATTGAAATAGCTGTAATTCAAAAATGGCACCCCGAAGAGATTTCGTAAGGAAGGTGAATTATCAGGATAGAGCCATATGTGATGATTTCTTAGAACAATTAACCATGTCCACTAATGTTGTTGCTAAAATGAAAAAATTAGTGTCCAAGGCCCCCTGACTGAGAATTGGTGATGGTTTGTATGACAAAGGGAACTGGTTGAGGGATTCACAGATAGGGATATTAGGTCTGGGACTCTTCAAGGTGGGATTTGGCCAGAGACATTCCCTTGCTCCAATGAATAGTATATAGGAGTTAGATGTAGGAAAGCTCATAGTCCCTGGGGTTTTCATGGATGTAGACTTGTTAACCCAGATTGCCAATAATTATGACCTTGGTGCTAGATGTGTTAGAAATGTAAATGGAGGAGCTTTAATTGAGATAAATGATGATGAGTTTAGGAAAGTGTTCAGACTCAGTGAGGTGTCGAGTTACTTGGAGCCCATAAATTTTGACACACTTGCATAGGTTTATAATGTGCAGAGAGATCACCTCAGGAGTGGCCCTTTGAAAGAATTTTTTGTCAAAATAGGAGGATTGACTGTTGTCGGCCCTAGTACCATGGAACCTTTCTCTTTGAATTTATTTACTTTGAGGGCTAAAGGGATGTATTGCTCACTATGTCAGATTTTGGGGGAAGATGCTAAAACAACCATGCCAACCCATTATATGCTAATGATAGCATAGATTTTGAACCCCCCTCTGGCAGTAACTTTTGATTTTGTACCTTATCTCACTAATGCAATTCATGCATGACTGGTAGGTATAAAAAATGCTAAGGTAGACAGACCTTTTGGGTGGTATTATCTTCTTATGCTCATACTTTTATTTAAAGGTGTTGATTATTTTGCTAAGGAAATGGACCTAGTTAAGGAGAAGGATGGTGAAGAGATGCCTGTGCAATTGTGGAGCACAATTTTGTCTTGGGATAGAGAGGATGCCAGTTATTTGAAGTTTGATAGATACTTTGCATCTAGGCTTAGGATCCTCTTGTGCCCACAAAAACCTAGGATCCCTAAAGCTCTTTTAGAATTCCTGAGGCCTAAAGAATTTGTTGAAGGTATCAAGATTGTGCATAACTAGGGTGGTATATATTTGTACCCCATCTCTACTATGTTTAGAGTTTATGGATTCAGAGGAACTCCATATTTTCTTCCCTATCAAGTCCCATTGAAGATAGGAATTGCAAAGGTCCTTAGGCAAATCGGGATTGTGCAAGAGGTAGAATTAACAAATAGGGGCAAAGGGACCATTTTCCCAACTATCACCATTGCACATCAGTTTGTAATTACCAAGGGTGGTTGGAAGCATTTTGATGATTTATTTCAACCCTATAGGTTGTCTACTACAGTGTCAAGGTTCACTGACCCTGAAGATTTCTTTAATGACATGTTCAAGAGAAGAGCCGTATGTAAAGGCAGACCACATTAGTTCCATTTTCCTAAGGATCTGATCATAAATAAATTCAATCTAGATGAGCAGGAATTGAGGAAAGAGAAATGGATGCATATAAAAAGGCTCTTGATTGTATTCACCAATTTGATATTGGGTAGACCCTTTGTCTAGTTTTACTCCCTTTGAGGAAAATACTAAATTCTTGATTCTTTATTTTGAATACTTAATGCACACCTTAAAGGATAAGAGGGAAGCTGTGATGAGAAGTGATCCTGAAAAGGCTAAGTTGGTTTTAGCCAAGCCGACCTCTATCAAGGCCATCCCTCCTAGTGAATATGTGATGCACAAAAGGCCAAAGTATAGTGTGCTAGTGCCAGTTAGAGGTGAGAATTCCACTTCAAAAGGGAAAAGACCAATAGAAGATGTCATTGACATCCAAGATTCCCCTAAAAGGCAAAGGGTGGGAAAATAGGTGAAAGAAGGTGAACCTCTATACTCTCCATCCCAATCCCCAATCCATATGGGAGATGAACATGTAGTGGCTGAGCAGTTGTTGCAGCTAGGGAGTCTCAGGGAGATCACCTATACTTATGAGGAAACACAAGAGGGAATGTCTGAAGAGCCACCAAGTGCTGAGATGAACTTCACTGCAGATGAGTTTAAAGGAAAGGAGCTAGACCCTGCCATCAAACAAGCCAATGATGAGTTCCTGGCTGATAATAGTTTTGTTACAATAGGATCCTTTATGCAATTTGTTTGGAGGCAAAACATTGAACAATTCAAGGCAAGATGTGAGAAGAAGAAGAATGAGCAGCCCCACAAAGATGCAGCTGCATTGGAATAAGAAATAAAACAAGAAATGATAACAAAGTTTAAAACTATTACTCCTGAAAAGGGGAGAGAAATTATCACAAAAGATGGTGTGCTAATTATTCCTGAGTAGGACATAGAAGATGCCTTAGTGCTTGAAGTAGTAAGGAAAGAAACTAAGCCCCTAGAAGGAGTGACATTCAGCAAGGACAATGCTGCTTTGGTCATGTGGTCCCTAAAGAGGGATGAGAGCAAAAAAAGGAAGGACACTTCAGAGTCCAGTTACCTTGGAGGTATGATTGTGAAGAGAGTGTAGGACACAAGGGTTGTAGAAGTTGTTAGCATAGTTCTGGAAATAGCAAAATTCAGTGTGGCAGTAGCTGAGAAGGAAGCTAAGGAGAGGGCTGATCTCTAGGTAAAATTAGAGACAATTTTAAAGGCTTATAATGAGGCCAAAGGAGAGATAGCTACCAGGGATAGTATCATTGCCAACTTAAAGAGTCAATTGGTAGGGAAATACCAGAGGGGTGAATCTCCTACTCTAATGATTGCCTCTTCTCTAGCAAGACCTCCACCCACTAGTCCCATAATTGAATTTCCCCCTTCTCCTATGACTTCTAGTTTTCAACTAGTTGAAACCATACAAGATGAATTGGAAAAGTTGAAGCAGGCTCAAGCCTTGTTTGCAAGAAAATATGAAGAAAAGGTCAATGGCACAATTTTGAAATTTGTTAACACGGTAAGAGCCTCAGTTGTATACATTTATATGAAAAGAATTTTGAATATTTTGACTGATTTGAAAGAAGATAAGGCTACGTTGGAGCCAATTTTAAATAAGTGGATGCCTAGGGAAGTAGAGTTGGAACTTATGTGTTCATCTCATGAAGAGGCAGAGGTTGATTCTAGTATCAAATCCACTTGTGAGTTAGCAAAAAGCATGACCGGGCTAGCAGAGGAAAGGGCCAGTGTAAAGAGAAAAGCCAACTTGTACAAGAAGAAATATGCTGAACATAAGTATGAATTGTTTCTTGGGGGTTTTGTTGGTCCAAGTTAGCTGAAAGATGAAAAGGCATGGCTTGATGAGCTGGGATATAACTTGTCTCAATGGGTAAATGAGGTCATTAATACAGATGACACATCTTTGTTTATTAAGACAATTGAGGAAATTGAGAAAGTAAAGTCACATTATGGTTTTTTGGAGACAGAGGTTAGGCAATTAAGTATCACGTGGAAAAGGTTAAACAAACTAAAGAAAAAAATTCTTAACTTCTCCTGGCCTAGTGATGACGTGTTCCAATCATGGAAAAGCAAGTATGCAATGCAAGAAGAGGAAGTCCAAGAATAGTTAGAAGATGTTGCAGTGGAATAACAAACTTAGAAGCCACTAGGATTGAAAATGACTTGTAACTTCTTTTTGAAGAAAATTGCAGTTGTAACAAACTATTCTTAGGAAAGTCCAAAGCTTGTTTTGCATTCATATTCTTATAAATGGATACCAGGACTTAAGGATAGGATATCACAAGAATTTGTAAAGAAACTCTACTAAAATATATCTAGGGTTTTCTGGCTATTTCAAAATTCACTTCAGCTATGTAAGATTTTTTCAGAAATGAATATCAATATATAGATCGAAGCTTTTCAGGCCTAAATATTCATTGTCTTCTAGTGTGCATTCATTAGTTTTTTGGTTTCATTTGAATAATTTAGGGTTATTTTATTGAATATGGATTGTAAGGCAATATTATAGATATGTTTCTAGCTTTTCTCTTCAGAAGAGGAATTAAATATGCATGAAATATCTTTGTCAGTAAATCAATTGTTTGTTGCTTTGAATTTGATAAACGGTTTTAGTTTAAAGGGAAAGAACTTATATATGTCAGGCATGCATAGGGTTGATAAAATCTGAAATGATAAAATGTATGAAAATGTTCATATCTGGAACTCTTGTTTAATTTGGGTGACTCTGTAGCTTGGATAAGGCACTGATATCAGCTGTGGAATTCTTTCTATCTTTCTTGGGATCAAGATTGAAAATGAGCACAAGTTTTCTTTAATGTTTCAGTTTTATTGAGGTGATGAAGTCCATAGGTTTTTAGCATTGGTTTACTATGGATCTCAATTTAAAATTGTGAAAGTATTCACAAAAGGTATGCCCATCTGAGCTTTGGATAAGTTCAAAGTGTAGAAGGTTTTGCTGAAACCTTGTTATATGTTATTCTAGAATTCTATTTTCTTGTTGTCCTCTTCATATGCAAATAAAGTTATCAAATTTTCTTACAGAGAGGATAGGGGGAATCAGAATTTGAGAACAACAGACCCCATGTGTGCATGACTATCAAGGTAGGAGAATTTTGCAGAGAAAGAGCAGATTAACGAGTGAGAAAGTTGAGGAGATTGGACGATTGTCGTAGTTTTGCAAGTCAAAGTTGCTCAAAGAATAACCATCATGAAATGGTGAAAAGCATGTGTGAAAAAGGGATGGTAAAGATCATGCAGGTTCATCAAGATCCGATAGTTGGCATTGTTTTGCAAGCTGAAGTTGCTCGCCCATTAACCATCATGAAATGGTGAAAGATGGGGTGGCAGGTCTAGTGGCAGGTTAGCTTGCGGGTCCCACTTACATGGCGATGATGTGGTGATGACATGGCAGACATGTGGTGATGACAGAGCAGTCTAGTGGCATACAAGTGACAATGACATGGCAATCCAAGTGGTGAAGTAGTGAGGTTTCATCCTAGTGGACCCCATAAGAAAATCATAGGTTGCCATGTGGTAGGGCATCAGGCCAAAAAATGGTTAAAAATCAAAGTTAATAATAAAGTCTTGACTATAGTGTAAAATCCAAAAATTTAAATGATGGTGCACATAAAAATATTAATTCGCTTAGAGGTTAATGTTTGGCCAAATATGCAAGTATTATATATCACCGGAAACCTCTCGGAATTAGAAATGCACTTATGAAGTTTGTTTCAACAAAAATCAGATATTTCGAGAGAAGTTTCCATGGGAAGGAAATGAAATTCGGTTAGGGAAAGAAGACACATGGCTTGTTCTGATAATATCTGATCATTTTCCCTCTCCTTCATATTCCCATTTCTTCTCAATTGTAAGGGTTCCGGAAATTTGGAGAAATGCTCTAGATTTTCATGGTTTTTAATTCTAGGTTTTCTTGAAGATTGTACAGGGTAATGTCCTTTTCAATAGAATAGAGTATGATTTGTGCTATAGGTGTTATTTGTTGCAAGTTCTTATGTATGCAAGGCATGCACAAATTCGCACAGAATTTGTCTCTAAAATGTATCTTCATTTTATTCAAATCTAATTCTTAAGGAGGATCAAGTTTGTCATGAGCAGTTGTGTCTGTGAGTGTAATGCTTGTTTGTAGGTAATCTTCAAGGAATATTTTAAACTCTGTGAGAAAAAATTAATAAAATAGGGTTCATGTTTCTGGATCTAATATTTTCTGTGGATAAGCTTAGTAATGCATTATGCAAGGCATTAATGTAGGAATATTTCATGATGAAGATGGATTTGCAATGAGTGTTTTCATTTGTAGTCTGATGTATGACTCTGTTGCCCTTTGATAAGACATTGGTCTCTAAAGGTAACTTGAAATTGTCTGTAGGAAAATTGGTGCAATGAAACAAATATTTTGGTCTCTAGACAGGTCCACACACCAATGGGACTCTCGGTGAAAGTTATGGAGTTATATTGAATAACTCAACTTTCCAAGGGATGTTCCATTGTTATCTATCTCACATGACCCCTCAAGCCAATGCCTTTTCTCTTAGATCACCGAGCGAAGTGACTTAGGGATGACAACCATGAGAACGAGGAATATTGATCAATCTAGTATGAATGTATTCCTAATTATGCATGATACTAAATCTAACATGATTTAAACTAGTATGGATATGATGATAAGATAAAATGATTAGTAAAAAAAACTATCCTAACATGCTATGATAGTCCAATATGATAATGCTATGATAATTAGAAATGCTTATAAAAATGCTTATTTAGATGATTTCTATTCAAAGAGAGGCTAAATGCTTGATTAAAATGATTTAGATTAGATGCTTAGTAAAATGTCTATAAGTTTGATACTAAAGAATTGGATATGAAAATGAGAGAATGAGGGCTCTATTTATAGGAAAAATGGGGCAATGAATGGTCAAAATTGGATAATCTTATCAAGGGTTGGGATTGAAAGTTAATCAATCCATGTTTACAATTCTCGCCAATGAAATGGTGACAATTGTCAACATAAGACTACTTGAGAGGAGATGTAGGAAGCATTAAATGCTTGAGAAGAGCTCATGACTACCTTAAGAGGTAAGGGATAAGGTTAGATTAAGGTTATCCATTGGATAAAGCTTTTACCCAAAGGATAAACTCTTGTGCAAGGGTTAAAGGGATAACCATGGTCAAAATAATGAATGCTTGATGAGACCCTTGGGATAGATGAGGGTTGAGTTAGAGAGAAAGTCTCTAATCATGCAAGAGGGTTGAGTTAACCATTAATGGTTTGGAAGACTTTCAAGGTTAACTTGTTGAAGACATAAAGCCTTTAATGGTTTCCAAAGACTTTGAGGGTTTGAGAAGTGACTTCCCTTTGCTTAGGGATGTGACAATATTTAGGAGATGGGTTAGGCTAATTTACAAGTAATTAGAAGAATCTAGAAGGGGGTTTAGAAAGGTAAGTGGAAGATGTAGGAGAATTCAAATGGATGGAGGGTAATTTTAATTAAAATAAATTACTTTATTTCAACAAAAATAGATGCAACTTGCATAAATACAAGTGGGAAGGTTTAAATAAATAAATTAGATTTATTTATCTGCAATGATCAATTTAATTAAATGTAAATTTAAATAAAAGGGGAGAAAGGGGAATTAATTAAATAAAGTGATTTATTTATTTAAAGGCTAAGAAAGGCTTAGGTGAATTTAATTAAATAAATTGAGTAATTCATTTAATCAAATAGATGAATGTGAATAATTTAATTAAATAAAATTTAATTAAATAGAGGAATGTTGTTAAAATGAATACTAAATATTCACTTAGGAATGTGGTCATTTTTATACATCTATATTTTGCCCCTCTTTGAATTGACGTGTGTGCACATGTTGATTCAAAGAAAATTTTGCTGGATATGATGTTTGTGTCTAAATATCGATATGATGCCCTAGATTTTATGAATGATATTGATGATGCTCCATATATGAAGAATTGATTTGATATGAAAAGTTGATTTGAGACTGATATCAATATGTAACTGATATGAAATTGATGTCAAGATTTGATAGAATAATTCCCCCTCGGGAGATCGTTCGTGCACTAAAGGCATGAATGATCTCTCGAAAGAAGAAGAATGCTATTTGAAAGATAGAAGAGTGGATAGTGATGACATGCATGAGTTTGATAAGATTGATTAGATTGATTGGATTGAGATTAAGATTGATCAAATTAAGATCAAGTTTGGTTTTAGGTATGACACCTCCTGTATAAAACAAAGATGATCAAAACGTCTAGTTTCAAGAATGACACCGCCTGTATAAGACAAAGATCATCAAAGCGTTTAGTTTTAAGAACGATACCGCTTGTATAAGACAAAGGTGATCAAAGCATCTGGTTTGAGGAATGATATATCCTATATAAGACCTGATAAAAATGTCTAGTTTTAGGAACGATATATCCTGTATAAGAGCTGATCAAAACATCTAGTTTCAGGAAAGATACATCCTGTATAAGAGCTGATCAAAACATTTGGTTTTAGGAATGATACATCCTATATAAAAGCTGATCAAAACCTCTAGTTTCAGGAATGATACATCCTGTATATGACATGATAGATGATGGTTGGAAGAATGATGAAGATATGAAAGTGAAGAAAGATTCCATGATGCTGCAATAGATATGCATGCAAGGGATTCAATGATGAATGTGACTAGATGATGATGATGGGACATTTCTTGAAAATGAGATGTATGATAATGATATGATTATTAATGCAAGATTAAGATGATAATGATGTACATCTAAATGCAAGATAATGATATGCAACCTAATTGCAAGTGTAAAATGATATGCAGCTAATTGATCACCCTTTGTTTCTCATTGTCATTCCTATGTAGTCACATGTTTTTGCTTTGTTTTTGTTTATCATCATTGAGCTTTTGATATGTTGGGAGTTTATACAAGCATAATGGTATAATTGAACCATAATGACTTGAGTAAAACATACAAGGATTTTGATATTGCAAGATGACACAAGCATCGAGGTATAATTAAACTGAGATGACCTCAGTGTTGGTTGCATATTAAGAGACAAGATTTAATCATTTGTATGCGCAAAGTGGAACAATGTCTTTAGTAATATGTTTCCAATCATGTCTCAAGACAAAATTTGCACAGTACAAGTGATCGCCTCACAGACAGAAAACCAAAAAAGTATTAGACTACCCTGCAATTTTCTCTAGCTCGATGCATCGTTGAGAAATTCAAGAGATCCAATGATTCAACAATTTTGAAGTGAAAAATAGTCAAAATTTCATGCAAGATGTAAACAAATTATAATTTAGAAAATCATCCATCATGTGTGTGTTGAAGTTGCTAATCAGATTAGTGTTTTGTTTTCCACGGCTGATGAGCTGTTGTTGATAGGGTTTCCTTGTCATGTTGTGATTTTTGTTTGCTTGTTGTTGGAATGGAGTCAGAGGAACACTACCCCTAGCTATAGATACTAATCAATGTGGATATTTATAGTGATTACCAAGCCATGGTGGTATATAATGAACTAATCTTTAGATAAGCAAGGACAGTGACTACACTAAGTGTGTCTAGGATAATGTTGTGTATAAAGTGTTGGGCAATGGCCATTTTATCTTTGACATCGGATGCAAAAGGATGAGTAAGGATAGATAGAGGAGTTGTTCCCTCACAAATAGCACCTATTGCTAGGTTTTCACCACTTGTTTTAATTGCACCTTTTTGTTGTTTTTCTGATTTTTTTTGTATTTTTTGTATTTTTTCATTTTTTTTTGTATTTTTCACTTTTTCCATGTATGAGGCCACTTAAGTATAGAATTTCTTTAGATGTAGGTTGTTGGCCGGTTCATCAAGAATATATCCTTCTGAAGTTGTTAGTTGATAGGGACCTAATCCATAGGCTGATATGATAACATAGGGACCTAAGCAATAAGGTTCAAACTTCCCCTTCTTTTCTTGATCTTGTTGATTTCTGGGATTTTCTTTGAGTATGAGATCACCGACTTTAAAAATTGTAGGGATGACTTTGTAGTTGTAGCTTCTGCACATGCTCTACTGGTATGCTTTGAGATGATCATAGGCATGTTGTCATTTTTCATCCAGAAGCTCTAGTTCTTACAATTTGTTTACCTGATACTCCTCATCTGGTATGAGGCCTTTTAAAGATACTCTGAGTGATGGGATTTCTACCTCCAGGCGTAAAATTGCTTCTGACCCATACACCAATAAATATGGCATAGCTGTTGTAGGTATCCTGATGCTAGTCCTATATGCCCAAAGTGCTAGATTGAGTTGTATATGCCAATCTTTACCTGCATCATTTACTATCTTCTTTAGGATTTTCAAGATCATTTTATTTGATGCCTCTGCTTGACCATTCCCCTATGGTTAGTAAAGTGTAGAGAAATGATGTTGGATTTTGAATCTCTCACATAGCTCTCGCACATCCTAATTTTTGAAGGGATGCTCATTGTATGTGATAATAGAACTGGGAATGCCATATCTGCAAATTAGATAATTGAGAATAAATGATACAATCTGCTTTCTAGTTACTATGGTCAGTAGGAATGCTTCAATCCATTTTGTGAAATACTTTGTTGCAGTGATAATGAACTTGTGTCCATTTAAAGAGGAAGGATGGATTTTCCCTACTAAATCAAGTTCCCATTGACAAAAAAGCCAAGATGTTGTAAATGGCTGCAACTCCTATGCTGGTGCATGAATAAGGTTGCCATGGATTTGGCACTTAGGACATTTCTTTGCAAATTGATAAGAGTCTTTCTCCATTGTCGGCCAATAATATCCCATTCTTAGAAGTTTTTTAATGAGAGTAGGACCACTTGAATGCATGCCATACATACACTCATGAAGCTCGTGTAAAGAAGAGTCAAATTTATTATCATCAAGGCAATGAAGAAGAGTACCATCTAGACCTCGATGGTAAATGGTATCGATGGTTCAAGTATAACGAGCAGCTTGCTGGATAAAATTGCATTTTTGATTACGAGATAGGTGAATGGGTAGGGTATTGGTTTTAAGATATTCATAGACTCTCCTGTATAAAGGAGTCTGAACTGGTTAATGCATAAATAACATGGGATGCAAATTTGTGATAGGCTGGGGAAAAAAATTTCTCTACCAGGAACTCATAACGACTCTGTTGCTATGGAATTTATAGTAGTGAAGCAATAGTAGCCATTGCATTGGTCGCTTTGTTGTCCAACCTTGGTATTTTCTTGAAGGCAATGTGTACAAAGTACTATTTGATGTCATCAACCATTCTTTTGTATGGCAGCAACTTGTCATCTTTTGTCTTATATTCATTGTCGATCTAATTTATAACCAGTTGGGAATCTCCATAGACTTTCAATTCTGTGATTCTCCATTCCACAACCATTTTGATTATTGTGACTAGGGCTTCATACTCAACGATGTTATTGGTGCATGGAAACATGAGTCTATATGATCTTAGAATGGTGTGTCTTTCAAGGGTAATGAACAAGATGCCAATACCTGAGCCATGTTGAGTATAAGAACCATCAAAGTATAGGGTCCATTGTTTGAGCGTAATAGTAAGGACATCCCTATTTGGAAATTCTACCTTCATTGGTTGTTTATCTGGTAGTGGTGCTTTAGCTAATTGATCTATAATTACTTGTCCCTTTATAGCCCGACACTCTATGTATTGAATATCAAACTCACTGAGAATCATGACCCATTTAGCTAGTAAGCCTGTGAGAGTTGCTTTGTTGAGTAAATACTTGAGTGGATCAATTTTTGCTACCAGCTTGATTGTGTGAGCTAGCATGTAATTTCAGAACTTTTGAGAAGCAAAGACAACAGCTAAACAAGCCTTCTCAATGAATATGTAATTTAACTCATATCTATTTAATGTTCTGCTAATGTAATAAATAGCTCATTCCTTGCCATCTTGATCTTCTTATGATAATAGTGCCCCTAATGCTACGTCTGTTGTTGATATGTAGAGAATGAGCAGCTTCTATGCTATTGGTGGTACTAGAATTGGTGGGTTCATTAGATATTGCTTGATTTGATAGAATGATTCTGCATACTTGGCTTCCCATCTGAATGGTATGTTCTTATGTAGCAGATGATTGAATGGTAAACTTTTATTTTCTATTTGGGCTATGAATCATCTGATTGACTATAGTCATCCTTGTAGAGATCTGAGTTGACTAATATTCCTGGGAGGTGGCATCTCCATGATGGCCTATACCTTCGCTAGATCTACTTCAATGCCCTTTTTTGATACAATGTAGCTTAATAATTTGCTTGATGTCACCCCAAAGACACACTTCTTAAGGTTTAGCCTGACTTGGAATTTCTCCAATCTTTGAAAGATTTTATCTAATATGCCCAAATGTTCTACCCGGGTGAATGACTTAGCCAGTAAATCATCCGCATAGTCTTCCATGAATGTATGAATCATATCATGAAAGATTGTCATGATTGATCTTTGATAAGTTGCCCCAGTATTCCTCAAGCCAAAAGGCATGACATTCCAACAATACGTTCCCCAAGGACAGGTGAACACAATTTAATCTTGATTTTGTGGAGCTATCTTGATTTTATTATAGCCAGAGAAACCATCCATTAATGATAGCATTGCATGGCCTGTTGTGAGGTCTACAATTATGTCTATGCTGGGCAAAGGAAAGTCATGCTTTGGATAGGATTTGTTAACATCTCTAAAATCTGTGCATATTCTGATGCTTCCGTCTAGTTTTGGCACTGGTATAATGTTTGAAATCCATTCAGCATAGTCTATAGGTCGAATGAATCCGACATCTAACAACTTATTTAGTTCATCTTTGATGATTAATGATACATGTGGATTCATCTTTCTTAAATTTTGTTTGATTGGCTTAGCTCCTAGAGAAATAGATAAATGATGCATGTTTAAGTTGGGATCTATTCCGGGCATATCAACATAGGACCAAACAAAATTGATTTTCTTTTCTTTGAAGAATCTGATAAACTTTGGTTTTTCTTCTTCAATCAGAGATTCTACTAGGTGTATGTTTTTAGCTTCTTCTTTTGTACCAATGTTGATTGATTGAGTGGGCTTAATCAATATGGGTGATCGCTCCTAGTAGTGTTCAAGAAGAGTGTCATGTCTCCCATCTTTAGGTACCTTAAAAAGGTTTTCACCCTCAAATACGTCCTTTATTTTGACTATTTTTTGATCTAGTGTTGCCATTGACTGGTTTTCAGCATTAGATCCTTTGTTTCTTTCATTTTTGTGACTGAGAGGCTTGGCACCCTCCCGATTGCAAATATCATTATTTTGTTTGCTGGTAGAGTCTCTTTCCGGGTTGACAGTACATAGGTAATGGACAATGGATTCTTCATTTGGGGAAATAGGTATATCATGGTGTTTAGGTTCATCCTCGTCTATTAAATCAGGAAATACGAGCGGTAAAGAGTCATTTGGTGGGTCAAGGTTGACTGCGGTAAGTGTCATGATAGAGGTATCGTTAGATTTGTCTAGGATATTGGGTAAATTAATGATATTGTCAAGGTCTTCAATGGTACCATCTTCCATGTAGACTTGCTCATAGTACCGCTGCTTGTTTTCCTTAGCTTCATAGATATGTTGTGGACTGAGTTCAAGTAATCGAGACTCTGTTCCTTGTCCTTCCTGAGAAAGGGGTGTATGAATAACACCTTCAAAGACATCTTTAGTAACATTTGAACAACTACCCTATTCATAGTCATTAAAATCAGTTTCAAAAGTACTATTCCAGAGCCTTTCAGTGTTGTTGATAGGTATATTGTAGGGTGAAAAGAGATCCCTGATAATTGAGACCAGTCTTGTAGTTTTCTCTGATTTTGAATTAGAGCCAACTTGTACCCTTTTCATTTGTTCATACATTATTTCTCCTTGGGGAGTAGTGATTTCTTTAGGAGGTGATTGTGCCTTGTTTTGAATAGGTTTCGGAGTATGGTGCACTTCCTTATAAGATGCTTCTTCCTTTTGAATGTTGAGCTTCTCTTGTCATTTTTATTTTTTTGTGGTGTTATCGCTCTTTCCTTATTGTTTCTATTTCTTGGTGTAGTGCCTCTTGCCATGAGTCCTCATTTTATTTCTTCTCTACTTTCCACTGAGGTTTTTGATATTTATTATTTTTTGCCTTGGGGATATGTTGCGTCCATATCCCAGTCCTATTTTATCTCAAGAAAATTATGAAGGAGGGTATAGTGGTTTTGTAATTCCTTCTTGTTGCTTGTCTATAGGTCCTTTGTTGTTGTATCCCATCCATTGCATGATTAGGAATCATTTTTCATACTATTGTGTTGGTATGGCTATATCCATAGTAGCAGCTTTGACTTCTCCCCTATCCTTGTATAGCCAACTAAGGATGTCTTTCTCTCATGATTCATGTGCTAGTGTGCCCAATTGAATAAATTTTCCATCAAACTTGGTGATGGGTTGTGTTGCTTGAAGTGTCGATGCAGAAGGTTGCCCATGAGATTTTGGTGATGCTGGCAATTTGGATAGACACATGGGTTCGAAAGAGTATTCTCCTATTCCTTTCTCTTCAATTTTCATCTTTTATTTGAAACCCATGGATAAAGATTTGAGCTTTTCTTGATGGTGATCTGGTGTTGAGGAAGTTTTGGCTTCCCTGTTGTGTGGAACCAAGATGCCTTGACCTGTCCCCATAACATTGCAATGTTGAAAGGGGTTATTGTCTATAGAGATGGAAAACTCTTGTCCATTATATGGGATTTTGACACACTGATGGTCAATTGACAACACTACTTGCATTTCATGTATCCACGAATGACCCAATAAAATATTATATGTCAAGTCTATGTCTAAGACTTGGCACATAGTATCCCTTTGTATCGGCCCTACCTGAATAGGTAGTATCACTATTCCCTTGGATGATCTTTCTTCATCATCATATGCCTTGATGGTGATCTTTTTGTGTGGAGACTATTTAGACAAGCCTAATGCACATATAATTTTTAAGGTACATATATTGAGACCAACTCCTCCATCTATTAATACTCTTTTAACTTGATGTTTGTAGACTAAGCCTTTAATATGAAGGGGAGTATTATGTGGATGGCTCAAAGAGATATTATCATGTTTGGAAAAGGTGAGATTATGAGGCCTTGTCATATGAGCCACCATGGCTTGAAATTTGTCAATATCCATATCTTGAGGCACATTTGTTTCAACTAGTGCTTGTTCCAAGATGTCCTTATGTTTTGCCAAAAACTTGAGTAACTCAAGTATAGATATCTGAGCAGAAGTTCTCTGTAGTTGACTTACCAAATCATATTGAGTCTTGGGGATAGTGGTTGATATTGATGTATGCCCTTTCAAGATATATTTTTGAGCTTGAGTTGTCACATTGATTGATGTACATGGTCTTGCTTGTCTTTGATCTTTATGACATTTATCTGATTATCCTTTGTTGATATATTATTGATAGTGTTGTTGTATAGATGATTTATGCAATCCCCCCATGTATCATTTTATGATGAATCTCCTTCCTTGTTGTAATTTGGAAGAGGATTTTTAAAGGCATCATGATCACCATTTGTTTTGAAACCATCAACCGTTAAATCACCTCTATTGATCATGTATTAAATAATTTTTGTGAGCCTCATGCAATCATTTGTGTGATGTCCTTTGTTTCGATGAAAATCACATAAATGCGAGTCATTCCACCAAGGTGGTTTGATTTGGGATTTAAAATTGTTTATGGCTGGCAATGTGATAATCTTGTTTTCTATGAGTTCTCAAAATGTTGATTCTAAGGATTTCCCTAGAATGGTGTGTATATGCGTCTATTTGTGAAATTGTTGGTGTTACCCCTTTGATTTGGATTAGTTCCTTGATTAGTGTTATTTCCTTGGGTATTTTTGTTGGTTTAGGTATTGTTGTTGGTGTTTTCATTTGAAGGTACCTAATTGGTATTTTGTGGATAAGTGTTAGTGCCTTGATTAACGCCCTTTTGATTCTTGTTAGCTTGCGGATTACTCTATAAAGCCAATACTAGTTGTTTGGACTTCATATCATTAGCATCAATTCCTCCCTCATTAAAAACGTTTTTGTTTCTAGTCCAGAACCTAGATTTGTCTAAAGTGTTGTTGTTGTTTTGGTTGTTAAAGTGAGTGTTAGATGAATTAGTTCCTTCCTTAAAGAATTTCAATGTTCCTTTCTTGATGCATGTTTCCTCTACTTGGATTCCATTATCGATCAACTTGGCAAAAGATGGTATGCATTGGAGCTTGAGTAGATAACTCTTATCACTATTGAGAATGTCGATAAAGATCTCCATCTTTTCCTTTTTAGGAATATCTTGAGGATATCTCGAAACCACACGTTTCCAACGTTGAAGAAATACCATGAATGTTTCATTGTTTTTCTGTTTGGTATTACATACATCCAACATGGTGATCATGTGTTGAATATTATAGGAGTATTGTGTGATAAATTTATTTACCAACTCATCAAAGGATCTGATGGGAGGTGTAAGTTTAAACAACCACTCCATTATTTGCCCTCCCAAACTTCTTGGGAATAGCCTCATTAAATAAGTATCATCGTGAGCAAATTCAAGGCTTATGGTACAAAATTTCTGAACATGATCACGGGGATCACTCTTACAATCATATTTATCATACTTAGGTATGTCAAAATTTGGGGGAAAAGGTATCATGTTTAATCTCCTATCGAAGGGGTAAGGACAAATTTCATCCAAGGAGTATCCTATTGTGGTCCCTTGTTGTATGTCTTGCATTTGCCTTTGCAACATCTGGATTTGTTGTGTAACAGAGACCATAGGTGCATTTGTCTGCCGAGGGAAAGGTTATTCCATTTCATTATCCCTAGTTAGGGCATGGTTGTGTTTAGGTATATTATGTTGTTCAGGTATGTTTTCAGGGTCACGCGTTTCTTCTTCTCTCTGTTGTTCTTGATAATCATAATTTTAAGACATCGTCCTAAATATTTGTTCATCAACCTTCCTAAAGTTTTTAGTATCGAAGTCTTTAGGAAGTCTAACTCCTTTGCTTGTTAAGATGAGCATATATTTTTCTTTGTCAGCTTCTATGAGTCTCTCCATAAGCTTTTGGAATGAGGGGTTTTCTTGACATTCTTGGAGAAGTTCCTCAGTGATCTTTGTTTCTCCCAGATAAGTATAATCAAAAGGGTTTGATATTCTTCAACCTATACTTGATTTTTGTTTCAATTCACTTTGCTTGTTGCATTTAGAGCGAGTGACAATGAGCATCTAGTAGAAGCTTTCTGTGACAAAAAAAACAAACACCTCTTCTACTTGTTCAGGGGTTGGTGGTTCGGGTCTAGCTACGTTATAAGTGATGCACACTTGTGGGAAGAAAGTGGGGTTGATTCTTCCTCCTCAATTTAGATGTGGATTGAATGCTCTTCTTCTTAAGGGTTCATTGTCAAACTCGTTTGATTTTCCTTGAAGATATAACCACATTTGGCACAAGAATGTGCGATGTGATTTAAAAAGTTGGCGATTTATATAGAGAAATTTATTTAGTTTGGAAAGTTTTTTAGAACTAGGTTGTCTCTTCTTCAACTCATTTTTGTGATGAAAACTTAATCTTCTCAAAATATGAGGAGTGGTCATACACGAATGATCAATGGTTTCCTTCAATGTTTGGATTGAGATACTTTTTTTGAAAAATGTAAGCTTACTTTATCAAGTGGAGGTTTAGATGTGCCCCCATGACAAAGTGTGTCAAATGATATGGATAAGAGTCTCCCGATATGGAAACTTGATTTGATAACTTAAGGTTTAAACTTAGTATGTTGTTTGTTTGATAGATACCATTTAGATGGTGGACCTTTTGATCAATGTGATGGCACTACCTGATTTTGTTTGAATAAAGTCTTATCTCTAGCTAGTTTTGGATTTGACAATTTTACTCTAAGGATGCTTGCTTTATTTTGGAAATATTTGCTCTAATGATTTGGTTCAAATTCTAATTAGTGAGTTCGACAAAAGTTCCAAAAGGGTATTTAGGACTGATGATAAAATTTTCCAAAATTTATTGTTTTACTCTTTGTTTTTCTATGTTTTAACCATTCGCTAAAATAGAGAACGGATGTGCTAAGGTATGATCTAGATGCGCTACCCAAGTTCCCTATGCGCTAAGCTTCCTATGTTACGTACTAACTCAAAGTTTTGAAATTTGTTTTGACCGAGATGATTATGCACTGATATGTCTTGAATATGCACTAAATTTTGCCCCCAATGCACCAGGTTGATGCTCTAAAGTGCTAACATGGTATCCAAAAGCGCTACTAAAATGTTTATCAATTTTTTGACTGTTTATGTGCTATTTTGATGGATGAAAGTGCTAAGTTTCAGTTGATACACGCTAGAGAATGTTTCAAATGCGCTAAAAAGTTGCTCTTATGCGCTAAACTGTCCTGATTGCTCTGTTTCTATTTTTTTTTTAATTTTCAACACTTGTTTGATTTTGATGGTTGATTCTCTGAAAAAATATAAATTGAAAATACATCATGCAAGAGACAACCAATTTTGCGTACGCTAAATAGATAGTGTATGTGCTATGAGGATGTGTTCAAATCCCCAATGTTTTCATAGGTTTGGATACAAAGAAGACGAATCAGACATACTCTTTATTCAAGGGTCATCAACAATACCATAGCCCACTAGTCTCGATACTCCGTCAACTCAAATAGACATGTCAGCCCCTAGGGGGCGCCTATTTTTGCCTTTTGCCAAAAATTAACCCAAAGTGAAATGCTTCACAATTGGGTAGTTATCTTGGGAGATATATGGTGAGTAATCTTGGGGGTGGATTCTTCCCCACCCTTGCACTATGATATTGAAGATGTTTGGATACTGACTTAGTTCAAGGTTTCTATTGCTAAAGTTTATAATTAGGCTTCTTGTTCAGTCTCTAGTGATAAACTCCCTCAGGAGGCTTCCCAACCTTTAGAACAAAGGCTTTACGTATCGTAAAGATAATGGGAGAAGGATAATCATTGAGAAAAACCATTGAAGGGAATTTCGTCAACCTCCACTTTTGATTATGGTGGGTTGGAACACTTGATGATGAAGTTGTTTCCCACTTAGGTTGTTCCCCTCTCACCGATCATTTAAATGGGGCTCTAAGAGAAACTCGGGAGGGCAGGCCTGCTAAAGGAATTAAGTACTTGAAATGAATAAAGTATAAGAGTGGTTTGGATTTTTGATCACCCAGTTAAGGGGAGAGTGCATACCTTCCACTTTCAAGGCAAAGAAAACAAGATTCTTTTTATCCCTAAACACAATGATTTTCTAACTTCTACTCGGAGATTTTGCTCCAAAAAGCATGGTGTTCTTTTTAAATCCTCATAGAAAAGTATGTATTTCCAAAATAAACTATTGAATCAAACCTGGTCAACAAAAGTAAATTCAAATAGGGGAAAGATTTCCCTCTTTTGCTTTGCCCAAAATTTAAAAATGAGGTTCTTTTTACTTTTGCAATGTAAAGTGGATCCTTTTAAACACCAAACGATGGTGAGGTTCATTTTAATATTTTGCAAGAAAGTAAATTTTGTCCTATTCTTTTTAGAGCCCAAAATGAAGTGTGTTCTCCCTAAGAAAGACAAAAATGATTTTTTTGTTGTTCTTTTTAAGTAAAATCAAAGGAAAATCAGTTTATTCTCTTTACTAACAAGGAAATGAAATATTTTCAATAACTAAACTAGAAAAAGTTAGAAACAAAAAATAATCAAATGTTAAAACAATTGAAATCCTCCGACCTCCAAACAAAGATTAGTAACCTGCAGCAAAATACTAGTTAGTGAAAGATTTTGAATTTAACATGAGCTTGCACAAGCCTAAATTTTTGCCTCAGTTAAAAACTTTGTTTTTCTCTCTGTTACAGCTATACACTAAACTGCAGAACCTACACACTATAGAAAAACACCTATGTGCTAACAAGTGGGCCCGATGCACTAAGCTATTGTTTGGATGCGCTAAACTGATGTTTCAATGCCTTTTCTCTCAGATCACTGAGAAAAGTGACTCAGGGATGAAAACCATGAGAACAAGGGATATGATGAATAATGATGAACAACATATACCCTCACTAGTACTGAGAGGGGGGGGGGTGAATCAGTACATACAAAAACTTCTTATCAACTTATCAAGTTAAAATAATACTAACCAGTTGTCTTCATTACTGAACTTAACCATGGAAATACTGGTTAAACACACTAAGACTTTAGACAACATAATCAAGTAAAACTAAACCCTTCAAATACATTCAATACTTGATAACTAATTCACCCATAAACATATGCATGTGGTATATCACCAATACCATAATCATTAGCTCTACATGCATAATCACTCAAACAAAGAATATTTAATCATCACATGAAAAATGCACAACTCATGACACACATATTTTTCATGTGGAAACCCAAATGGGAAAAACCACGATGGGGATGAATGCCCACAAGCTTGTTTTGAACTCTTTTGAAGCTTTCTCTGTTAGGAGTCTAGTCCAATTAAAGACTTTACAATAAAGTTCTGCTAGGAACCGATCCTGTTAAAGATCACCCGGTTAAGAGATGGCTATATACCCTGTTAAAGGTTGAAACCTTGTCAAAGGCTACCTTGCTAGAGGATTTAAAGAACTCAATGATTTTGAGTCACCTGGTTAGAGAATTTACAGTAAGTTTGTTAAAGCTACCCAGCAAAGGGATTTTCCTTCTATTGAAATGGTCAGAAGACAATAGGTAAAACTTTGATCTGATAACAACACTTATATGCTAAGGCAGATCCTTTTCAGTTCCTCTACTCTGCAATCACACTATGCAGTTTTCTCTCACCGGTCTGGCAAGTATCTCATCACTCGGATACACACACAACTTTTGCAAACAACTTACAATAAATGTGTGTGTGAAAAAGTGAAATAAGAATCTATATCTATAGGACACAACACTTCAATTAAGTCATTACATGTATGGTTAGATGGATATAAGCATGAATAATAAAACCATAACAAATCGACCAATTGCCTTCTAAAAGATGAGAGTATAAGATTGCTCTCATATTTTTATAAGAAATACCAGTGACTAGACTACACCAAGATGAAGGATTTAATCTATATGAGCATGATATTAAGCTAAAATGGATGCAAAATGGATGAATAATTCAAGCAATATGGATAAAACTACATATGGATGCAAATAATCTAAAAAAACACAATATATTCAATGACTCCAAAGCCAAATCAGCATAATAATAATCTCCAAGCGTGTTCTCAAAAATCTCTTGGGTAAATTGGATGAGAGATGAAGGCTGAATTTATAGAGAATTACAAGAGAGATGATGAAAAATCTCAATTTAGGATTAATTGAAAATAATTGAGAAATCATGTTCAGTTAACCTTGAGATAGATTCCAATTATAGTTTAATTGAAATGCATTCAAATTATAAATTCAAGTTTGCATTGGAAATAAGATTTAATTAATTCCATGCAATTGTGATAAAAATAGATAATTCTTTGATTTATTAAAGAAAAGATTCTTTTCAATGCAACTGAACTTATTTTTCTCAAAAGCTTTGAGTTCCAATTTTAGAGAATGATTAAATTCATTTAATTGCTTTTTTGATTTCATGTTCTCAATTTAGAAAAAGAAATAATATCTCAAGTTTGATTTCTCTCTCAATCTAATTCTTTTATTTGATTTTCAATTCAACTCTTGCTTTGTAATTAAGTCCTCTTTTGTAATAAATTAATTCCTTTTTGCATGATTAATGGAAAATTAATTAATTAATTAAATATGCAAGGATATTTAATAAATTAAAATAGGATAATTGATCAAAATGATTTTCTTGGAATGATTCAATTAATTAAATAAATATTTAATTAATATTAACTAATTGACTTGTCATGTGATATTTGATGATTGCAGAATTAATAATGTCTCAAGATTGATTTAATTGCCTTTGGTTAGGACCTTGGTGATGTTGTCGAGATTAGGGGCCCATGGTTTAGATGACCAATTTTAGGGTATTACATTTTCCCCTCTTTGAATTAATGTGCGAGCAGTGTGTTGGTTCAAAGAATAGTTGTTGTCTAGGAGATACTAGTTTTGAACTTGATTGATCACAAACTAGATAAAGAGAAAGGTGTTTAGCTTGATTTGAAGCGATGAAGCTGAACATAATCTAATTAAAGCAATACCGATCCCGAACTTGATTGAACTAGGAACGATAGAGAGCAAAGATACCGAACTTTAACTTGATTGATCAAGAAACGGATCTTACTGATCTAGAACTTGATTGAACTAGACATAGTGAGTGAAGATAAAATCGATCTTGAACTTGATCGATCAAGACATGATGAGCGAAGATAAACTATCCAGCTTGATTTGATGTGATGAAACTGAACACCTTATTAGATTGAGTGTGTGATCAAAGATACTCTTTAAACTTTTGATTGAGTTTAAATGAATAATCAACTTGATGAAAAAATGATGAAACTAATTATTGTTAAGAGATTGATTCAGATGAAGGCAAATATTAGCTTGATTTAAAGCAATGAAACTGATATGTCCCTAGCGATTGATTCGATTTAGATGATCGAGAGATCTCAACTTGATATGATGCGATGAAGATGAGATGCCCCTTAGCAATAAGAATTTGATTTATTTTCTTTAGTTGAAAAGATTTTTTCTTGACTTTTGATGATGATTTAAAAAATTTCTCAACTTTGAAGATGTGAGGTCATGAGGTCACGAGTATGCCCCCTAGGGAGCGAAATAGAAAGATAGTGAGGGTTCATGAATATAGGAAATTTTTAGCAATGATAACGATTTGAGCACAAATGATTTAGAGAAATATTTGAAAATTTGGCGTTGATTGAGAAGTTGAGTGAAAAGTTGATTTGTAGAATAAAATTGAGTTGAGATTCAGTATTCATTCATGAGAAATTGAGCGCAATTAGAAGAGAGAATGAGCATTTGATGAAAAAGTGCTAAGCGGTCCAAATTTTTGAAATTGACTAGCAAAATGATCTCGAATTTTGATTTCAATCCTAAAAATGGAATCAGAATGGGAGAATTAGCTAAGGGTACAATTTTCATGTCCATTGGAGCAAGTTGAAAAATTAGGGTTTTCGCTATATATGGGGTAAAAGTGTCATTTTAAATTCATTTTAACCCTTGAAGTTTGAAAATTCAAAAAGCCTTCTGTGAAGAAAAATGGTGGCTCCCACTCATGAGCGTCGATTCGAGCGATAGATATGATATAATCGACCAAGAAACTATGAGCCAGGGGTAAGTGATCGATCTTAAGCCTTTTATTCATTTCAAATTTGAATTTTTTTGTTGATTTTTCAAGTTTTTGACACGTTGATGATGATTTTGTATTTTCTATCTTTAAATTGAAGTTGAAACCTCTTATCAACTAATTGTCCAACACTAAAATGATTATTCTTCAAACCTTCTATATAATAGACATTATCAGTATTATGTTTGCCATCCAAAGAAATAATACCTCTACCTTTGATCATACATGCCTTGTCATCTCCGAATCTGACTTGACCACCATTGTATTCTTGCTGGGACAAAAATTTCCTTTTATCTGCAAACATATGATGTGAGCATCCACTATCAATTACCCATTCATCTTTACCTTCAACTTTTGTTTCCATGGCCTTTTCTTCATTTTTGATAGTTGGTTTCGGTTCATCTTCCTTGAAAGCATAGAACACCCATTCCTTACCATTACCAGATACACTTGTAGATTCTTCTATTGGTTCATCTCCAGAGTCATCTGTTACTCCTTCCTCATCTGATATGTTCCAATGTTTATTTTTCTTGAATTTATATATGTTTTTGTTAGGCTTAAAAGTTTTCTTAACTCTTTCCTTGTTACATTCAATGATAGTCCCAAAGACATTGAGAGGGGGAGGGTGAATCAATGTCTAATAGGTTGGTGAAATATTTAAACTTATTTATAACTTTGCGACTCAAATTAATGTACCAGTAAACAAGAAATAATATAGTAAAGAGAAATAATAGAGTCAACATAAATGCACTCAACACAGAATATTTTAACGAGGAAACCTAGTGTGGGAAAAACCTCGATGGGATTTGTGACCCATAATATTAACTCACTGGCCAATATGAATAAATATTACTTACAATAGGGTCCTGCACATGCAGGAAGGCCAACAACCTAAAGTGCACTACTCAATGAAATAGTCTCATTGACTACAATATGGATAATTAAATCCAATATAATATACTGCTCAAAATAGAATCTCTAATGCCTGGTTCAGTACTGCTTTAAGCTTAGTCATATACCCTAACCAAAAACCTTTCATTGTCCAACAATAATATTTTGTCCTTCTTCCTTACAATTCCATTTTATACAATTACAAAAATGATCTATAGGATCTGATACATATATGAGTCTTTTACAATACACCAAGTCGACTTACAAATAATTAATTATATTTACAATAGAATTCATCTAAGAAAAACTTTATCCCTTGACGGCTTGAGTGCCGGTATACTTCATTTTTGGTGTAATCTGGATGCCAGTGAAAGTGCCTGTCGGTTTTGATGCCTGACAGTGTATGATGTCTGTGATGCCAGTGCATGTGTAGAGACTTGTTTCCAGTTGGTTGACAGTTGGTTGCCATTAATAGAAACATCAACTATTCTCATTAGAGTGTAGAATGCCAACAATATCCCCCTTTGGCATTGATGGAAACACTCATGAGAAAAATCCAAAACTGCTATCCAAAAATGGAATCCAAAAGAAGTGTGCTCCCCCTAAGCAAGTGATCTCCTCTATGTATTTATTTTTCTCTATACTACTCCCCCTTTGACATAAATGGCAAACGATGTAAAAATGAATCAATGAATACAAAAATGCTACCTCATAGCCTATAACTGGTTGGTTACAATTTGGAAAATGTCTGCCAAAATTAATTTCAGGCTTTGCATGAATTTGTCACTATCAGAGAGAATGGTCTATGTTCATTGGATCATTCTAGTTAGATAGTTGTTGACATTGTGTTGCCATTGATGTCAACCAGTATGGGATGACCATCGATAGAAGAGATGTGTGTGCAACATAGTTATGAAGGAGTACAAGATATGATATCTTGGATATCACCTTGTGTTGCAAAACATTAGTAAAGGTAAGGAAGGTGACCTCAGAGGTCATCTATACACAAGTTAGTGCCTGACTTGTGTGATGAGATAGAGAGGTGTTTGAGTGGTTGTTTGTGATGAAGAGGCAGAATATTACCTGAATCACATCAACCCTAGAGGAGAAGAATGAACAGGTCATCGGTATGCTATGAGGTTCCAAAATAATAGGACTTCCACTAGATGAAGATGCAATCATCATGAGAAGAAATGACTAATAGTCAACATGTTCTTGTTTGAAGAGATGTTGCACAAATAGAGAAGGCATGTTGAGATGCCAGTATAGGAGAAGTGTGAAGTGTTTGTCACCTTGAAAAACTAGTAGAGGAATGAATAGAATTGATTAGGAAGAAAGGCAAGGCTAAGCAGATGCAGTAAAAAATAGAAAGATCTGATTGAAGATGCAGCTAGCATCTCACAAAGGGAGAGTGTTAGCACTTCAGTAAGTTTGTTGGTATGAGGATATTGAGAAGGTTGTTGGAGATTGATGATATAATTGATAAAGGATGATTACTATCTTAATAATATTATTTTGTCATTGATGTTAAGCAATTGATTTTCTGATTCAGTATGATGTTGCCATATCTTAAAGAGTATGTTTTGATGAGTATAAAGATGTCAGTAAGTGACACAAAATGAATGTAAAAATAAAGGGGAGTAATAAGTTATTCAATGGGCAACTATTACTTAGTTAGAAAGTGATGAGATCTTGTTGTTTTGATTGTTTTGATATCCTATATATGAATATTTGAAGACTGAACAAGAAGGAGAAAAGATTTCAAGCTATAAAATTAGTTAAGGTTTGATACGGTAAACCCTAAGGTTATTGCTATCGGTTAAAGAAGGTAGAATATCTACCGAGTGTGGTTTAGTATTTACCAAGTAACAACCGAGTAATAACAGAATGCATTGGATGGATAAATACATTATTAAATGTAGAATGCCAATAAGCTGGAGATGTATAGATGATTGGTATGTCATGCAATAAGTTTGTTGAGGATCTACCATAACTAAAATACAAGAGATAGATCTACAACATAGATTGAATGGTCATAACCTAGCACAAGTTCCAAGGAAGGAATACAAGCTCCAAGGCAAGATAAAATATTTTTAGATCGAAGGATACAATGAACTTAGTCACGTTTGAAGATCTGATGGCTAAGATTGATCATGGGAAATGGAATCAAGGAGATTAAGTGGTTAGGAATTGTTCATAAATAAGAAATTGTTAATGAACAATGCATGAGGGCAAATAGAAGAAAAGTGATACTACAGTAGTGATCATCGAGCACAGAAGATTGAATATCTGATTGAAGAACAGATTGAGAAGCTCAACAAGGAGCAAGATAAGTCTTATGACAAGATTATTTTGAGCACATAGAATATACTTTAGCATTTCAAATGTGAAGTTGCAGATATATTTAATACTGTTATTTATTTTGTAAGTGATAGGAAATCTCTTAACCGAGTGGACCTAACAGTCTTATTTGTAAACCCTCTAGCAAATAATATTCTGAATGAGTGTTTGAAATCCTTTGACAAGGTCACTTCTAACAAAGTGAAAGATTCTAACAAGTCTAAGGGAATTCCCTTAACCGGGTCACATCTAGCAATGTGTTTATGTAATCTATAACAGGATTGGCTTTTAACCGAGCATACTCTAGAAGGGTATATTTCTTAGTGGGTCCAAAATCCCACAGTGGTTTTTTGCCTATTTGGGTTTCCACATTAAATCTGGTGTTCAATGTGTTATAATGTCTTAAGTGTATCTGTTTATGAGTTTGAATGATTTACAGTCATAGTTGCATATCAGTAAAGGCTACCGAGGTTGAATCTGATAAATATATTGCATTTTGAGTTTTTATGATTCACCCCCCCTCTCATCTTACTAACAATTGGTATCAGAGCTTTGGACTCCAGTAGAAAATTTTAAAGGTACATGAGGCAAGATCTGAAGATGTATAAAAGGGATGCACCAAAGCTGAACAAGTCTAGTTTCTCCACATGGCAGAAAAGGATGAAGCTGCACTTATCAGGAATTGGAGAATATGCAACATATTATCTGGAGAATGATTACATTGCACCTAGCACCTACCCGATGACAATGGAAGAGATAAAAGCAAAGAAAGAACATATTCAAGCAATGATTGAAATAACATAAGCATTAACCGACTCAGAGTTTAATGATCTAGAAGGCTGCAATGATGCCAAAGCGATGTGGAACAAGCTTATATCTATGTATGGTGGTGATGAACATGTTCAGAGAGAAAAAGTAGATAGTCTAAGAGGTCAACTTGAATCCATGAGAATGAATGAAGGAGAGAACATAACCCAATATAGTACAAGGTTAAAGGAAACTATCAATCAAATCAAAGGAGCAAGAGGAACTATTGAAGAAAAGGATGTAACAAGTAAGTTGCTTAGAACACTTCTACCTGCTTATGCCATTCGAGTCTCTGCAATAAATGAATTAAGGTTTGTACCAAACATGCCAGTATCTTTGGATGCTACTATAGGTAAGCTACATGCATTTGAGTTAAGTAATTTTGATAACAGTGGGTCTTCGGTAAATAAAGTTGAACCTGCATTCAGTTCTTTTCATATTGGTGAATCTAATGATTACAATGATAGAATGTATAAGTATACTGAAGGAAATCATAGTGGAGCAAGTGAGAGATTTCGCAAAAACATGGAAGAGGTACACAAACTATATGAGGAAATTAGAAAGCAAGAAGAGTTTGAAGCACTATTAGCCAGAAGGTTACCAAGAGGCAAAGGTAAGTATAAAGGAAAGTTACCTTTAAAATGTTTTAACTGTGATAGAATAGGACATATGGCTTCTAACTGTCCTAAAAAAGAATCTAGTGAAAAGAGAGAATACCGAGATGAAAGACAGAAAGACAATCAATACAGAGGACACCGCGACTTCAAAAGGAGAGATAGAAAGACATGCCTAGTAGCTGATGAGGAATCCAATGATGATAAATCTGATGGGACTGAGACAAAGGAAGTTGTTTATGTGGCTATCAAAGATGGATCAGATGAAGAAAGGTATGAGGAAAAATCCTTAATATCTCACATAAATAAAAATTATTCTTGGATCATAGATAGTGGATGCTCACATTACATGACAGGTGATAAACAAAAGTTTTTTAAATTAGAAGACTATGATGGAGGTTATTTAAGATTTGGTAATGATGTACCATGTCTAGTGAAAGGTAAAGGTTCTATCACACTTCTTGACAATGCTAAATGTGATGATGTATACTGGGTTGAAGGTTTGAAATACAATTTGTTGAGTGTAGCATAGCTAAACAATACAGGATACCGAATAATATTTCAGAAAGGAAGTGTCAAAGTTCATGACAAACATGGAAAGCTGGCTGCTATCGGGACACAAACAAAAGGTAATACATTTCATCTTGACTCAACTCGGAACAATTGTCTGTATGCTAAAATAGAAGATACTTGGTTATGGCATAAAATGTTTTGTCATGTAAATTTTGATAACCTGATCAAAATAAGTAAGAAGCACTAAGTAAGAGGTCTACCGAGCTTGGAAAAACCTGAGAATGCAATATGCTGAGGATGCCAAATGGGTAAGATGACAAAGTCAAGCTTTACAAGTAAGTCCTACACTTCTAAAGGAATTTTAGATCTTGTGCACACTGATCTTTGTGGTCCTATGAAAGTTAAAAGTTATTATGGAGATAAATACTTCATATTATTTGTGGATGATTACTCAAGGAATATGTCAATTATGTTTTTAAAAGAGAAATTAGAAGTCTTTCAAATGTTCAAATGGTATAAGGCTATAATTGAAAAAGAAATAGGAAGACAGTTGAAATGTCTAAGATTAGATAGAGGAAGAGAACTCATTTATGATGAATTTAACCTATTTTGTAATGATCATGGTATAAAGAGACAAATGTCTGCACCGAGAACACCTTAGCAAAATGGGATAGTTGAAAGAAGAAACAGATCAATTGTAGATTGTGCCAGAACCCTAATGATAGAAAAGAGGGTATTTCAAACATTTTGGAGAGAAGCAATCAGCACTGCAATTTACACCCTGAACCGAGTACAACTGAAGAAAGGAACTTTGAAGACACCATATGAAATATGGTATGACAAGAAACCTAATGTAAGTTATTTTAAAATATTTGGAAGTAGATGTTATGTTCACAAAGATGACAGAAATGGAAAGTTTGGTCAGAAAAGAGAGGAACGAACATTTCTTGGCTATTCTTCTAGAAGCAAAGCATTTAAATGTCTGATCAAATCATCTAACAAAATAGTGGAAAGTGCAAATGTGAAAATTGATGAATTTGTAAAAAGAAATGATGAAGGAAATTCCAAAGCACCAAAAGATTATGAAGAGTTTGTATATGTTGAACCTAGAAGTCCTACTAAGAAAGTTGATGAAGAAAATGAAGAAAATACTCAGTTACCGAGTGATCAAGAAGATCAAACAGAGCCTACCGAGCCTATATTAGCCAAGTATGTCAAAAGAAATCATGCATCAAGTCAAACTATAAGAGATAAGGATAATCCAATGATGAAAAGGAACAAACTGAGACAAAACACACGTCTGATATCTGAATTTGAACCGAGGATAGTAAAAGAGGCATTTAGTAATGAAGATTGGATAAATGCTATGACATAAGAGATTGAACAAATCAAGAAGAATGAAACATGTACACTGGTCTCAAGACCAAAAGAGAAAAATGTAATCGGTGCAAAGTGGATTTTCAGAAACAAGCTAAATGAAAAAGGAGAGGTCATTTGGAATAAAGCAAGACTAGTTTGCAAAGGTTTTTCTCAAGAAGAAGGAATAGATTATGGTGATACTTTTGCACCTGTGGCAAGACTTGAAGGAGTGAGAACATTGTTGGCATATTCTGCTTACAAAAATTTCAAGGTATATCAAATGGATGTTAAATCTACATTTTTGAATGGTATACTAGAAGAAGAAGTTTATATTGAACAACCTGAAGGATTTATTGAAGACAGGAATAAAGATGAGGTATGTAAGTTTAACAAAGAATTATATGGTTTAAAGCAAGCACCTAGAGCATGGTATGAAAGACTGCAATCTTACTTAACCAAGATTGGATTTATAAGGAAAAGTGAAAACAACAACATGTATATGAAGAATGATGAGGACAATGGAATACTGCTTTCAGCCATATTTGTTGATGATATTATTTTTTTTGGAAATGATTCTTTTTGCAAGAACTTTGGAAATGAAATGTGCAAAGAATTTGAGATGTCCTTAATCAATGAAATAAAGTATTTTATAGGTCTACAGATACTGCAAATGAAAAATAAGATTTTCATTACTCAATCCAAGTATATAAAGGAAATCTTGAAGAAATTTGGAATGGAGGATTCTAAACCTGTAAGTACTCCTATGACTACCAATTGTAAACTATCAAAGAACGATGAATCAACATCTGTTGATGAGACACTTTACCGATCTATGATTGGAAAGTTGCAATATGTGGTTCACAATAGGCTAGATATAGCACATGCAGCAGGTATAGTTGCAAGATTTTCTGCAGATCCCAAAGAAACTCATATGATAGCAATCAAGAGGATTTTCAGATACTTGAGAGGCACTCAAGATTATGGCTTAGTATATCAAAAGAGGAATTTTTTTGACTTAAAAGTCTATACTGATGCTGATTGGGCAGGAAACATTGATGATAGGAAAAGCACAAGCGGTGGAGCTTTCTTTTTGGGAAACAAACTAGTAAGTTGGCTTAGCAAGAAACACGCATGCATTTCACAGTCAATAGCTGAAGCTGAATATGTCCCTGCAGCATTGAATTGTACCAATATAGCATGGATCAAGCAACTATTGGAAGGTATGAATGAGAAATTTACTAAGCCAATAACTATATTCTGTGATAATACTAATGCCATTAACATTTCAAAGAATCTAGTAATGCATTCTAAGACAAAGCATATCTCTATAAAGTATCATTATCTTAGAGAAGAAGTTCAAGAGAAGAAAGTTGTGCTGGAATATATTAGTTCAAAGGAACAAATAGAAGACATCTTCATAAAGCCACTGCCAAGGGACACTTTTGAGTATCTCAGAAGTAAGTTAGGTGTCCTACCCCTATCTAGTACTCACTGATTGAGTTCGGTGAAAGCAACAATTCTATGACTCTACAGGATAACTATTTATGAGTTGATGCTGCTTTACACACTTTAGGAGGTTTCCTAAAGTTGTGTAGGAAATAGTGATTGAAGACAAGCTACTCTAACTGAGAATGAGATGATACATTTGTATATGTTTTCACTGCATGAAAATTACTTCACAGCGGAAGGAATCATGAATTAGTTTTACTTTTTGGCATTGTTGTCAAAGGGGGAGAAGACTAATTAGTGAAGACAAATAGGTGAAGATAGGTGAAGACTAATGACTAGGGGAGACTTCAAGAAGAATAACAACAATCTACATCTGAATTAATTAAAATCAAATCATGTTGGTATTTCCATTAAAAGTTGGTTTTGCCATCAATGCCAAAAGGGGAGATTGTTAGCATTTCACAAAGGGAGAGTGTTGGCATTTTAGTAAGTTTTTTGGTATGAGGATATTGAGAAGGTTGTTGGAGATTGATGATATAATTGATAAAGGATGATTACTGTCTTAATAATATTATTTTGTCATTGATGTCAAGCAATTGATTTTTTGATTCAGTATGATGTTGCCATATCTTAAAGAGTATGTTTTGATGAGTATAAAGATGTCGGTAAGTGACACAGAATGAATGTAAAAATCAAAGGGAGTAATAAGTTATTCAATGGGAAACTATTACCGAGTTAGACAATAATGAGATCTTGTTGTTTTGATTGTTTTGATATCCTATATATGAATATTCAAAAACTAAACAAGGAGGAGAAAAGATTTCAAGCTATAGAATTAGTTAAGGTTTGATACTGTTCTATGTTACCAAGCAAGATGCTAGTCAGTAAACCCTAAGATTATCACTATCAGTTAAAGAAGGCAGAATATCTACCGAGTGTGGTTCAGTATTTACCGAGTAACAACCAAGTAATAACAGAATGCATTCAATGTATAAATACATTATTAAATGTAGAATACCAATGAGCTGGAGATGTATAGATGATTGGTATGTCATGCAAGAAGTTTGTTGAGGATCTATGATAATGAAAATACAAGAGATAGATCTATAGCATAGATTGAACGGTCATAACCTAGCACAAGTTCCAAGGAAGGAATACATGTTCCAAGGTGAGATAAAATGTTTTTAGATCAAAGGATACAATGAACCTAGTCACGTTTGAATATCTGATGGCTAAGATTGATCATGAGAAATGTGATCAAGTAGATTAAGTGGTTAGGAATTGTTCATAAATAAGAAATTGTTGATGAACGATGCATGCGAGCAAATAGAAGAAAAGTGATACTACAGTAGTGATAACCGAGCACAGAAGATTGAATATCTAATTGAAGAACAGATTGAGAAGCCCAACAAGGAGCAAGATAAGTCTCATGACAAGATTATTTTGAGCACATAGAATCTGCTTTAGCATTTCAAATGTGAAGTTGCAGATATATTTTATACTGTTATTTATTTTGTAAGTGATAGGAAATCTCTTAACCGAGTGGACCTAACAGTCTTATTTGTAAACCCTCTAGCAAGGTAACATTTTGAATGAGTGTTTGAAATGCTTTGCAAAGGTCACTTCTAACAAAGTGCAAGATTCTAACAAGTCTGAGGGAAATCCCTTAACTGGGTCACATCTAGCAATTTGTTTATGTAATCTATAATAGGATTGGCTATTAACTAAGCATACTCTAGAAGGGTATATTTCTTAGTGGGTCCTAAATCCCATAGTGGTTTTTTCCCTATTTGGGTTTCTACGTTAAATCTGGTGTTAGATGTGTTATGATGTCTTAAGTGTATCTGTTTATGAGTTTGAATGATTGACAGTCATAGTTGCATTGTGAGTTTTTATGATTCACCCTCCCCCTCTCATCTTACTGACAGATGGAGTGTTGTGAAGGTTGATAACACGGTGTCATCAAGAGTGGTAACTGATATGTAAGTCCACTAGTTAAATAAGCAAGGTGCTAATGTAGAAGACTTCCCATGTGTGGGAATGAGCATAATTTGGATTTACCTATCTGGAGACCATTTTGAGAGTTCCATCAAGAGTTCAAGATGAGGACAGATATGATGAGGTAACTGGTACAGTCAATGAGACTGGCTGGGTTAGCAAACTAGATGAGAAAATGAACTGGTAGTGTGGTTGATCGATGATCCTATCTGGATCGACTGAAAAAGTCAATTTAACAGATGGGTGATATGGATGCCACATGGGATCAAGGTGGCAAGCTCGCAGAGGATGGTGAAGTGTTGTGTTGAGTTAGGTATCTCAATAGGCGTGCATTGAAAGTGGATCCTATGATTTGTGGATCAGGTTAGAATCGTGTGGCTCGAGGAAGAATGAACAAACAAAGAAGAATTAGGAAGTGGATGGCACCTGGATCGAAGCAAGAAGATCAGGCTGTTAGAAGACATCAAGAAGACAACAACATAGGCATTAATGGTGATTGACCAAGATGTATGCCAATAAATTGTTTGCAGGTTGGTGAAGATGATGGATCGACATTGTGCATTTAGCGCACATGTGATATCTTCTAAGGCCTAAAGGAGATGCAGGATCTTAGGGGGAGTTATATACATTGAAATAATCATTCACCCCCTCAGTGAAGAAGGCAACATGGAAGAATATGTTATTGCCAGTATGAAAGAAGAAAATGTAAAGATAAGTGTGTGTAGATGCTGCCTTGACTACTCACCTACAGATCAGTGATGGATCACCACTGCATGTTTCAATGAGTAAAGGTTAACAATTGGTATCAAGTGTTAACTAGTATATGCAAGATGTTATCGACATGTATGCTAACAGGTACTTGTAGGCTATGTAAGACATGAAGGTGGGAGTTCATAGCATTAGCCCCTGTAGCATGGAATGTGGAGTTCATGTCTTAGGTGGTATTGGAAGAGACCTGAATGACATATGTTGGCCTCATGGTTGTTCATGCAGGAATGCATGCTTTTGGGCTAACTGGTTTGCTTCTTGGCATGATAACATTTCATAGCATTGTGTAAATCTAGGATCATGTCATAGGTTGTAGTGAATACAATGGAGTTGAGGGATCATCTGATGATCACATATGAACAACTAAACTAGTATATGGAGAAGATGGGAGATCCAGTACTATACCCGACCAGAGAATAAGAACATGAGATGTATGACTCAGGGGGAGTTCAAGTGCTCATCATGAAGTTTCATAATGAAGAGTCAGCTTTCTTTAATGTGCAAGGATACCGACTATCCAAACTGCAGGAGATGGAAATTATAGAGGTGTTGCAGGTTGACCGCTAAGAGAGTAGTATTCACTAACACATCAACAATTGGTATTAGTCCCTCTGCAAATTGAAGTGCCTTATTAAATGGCTTCAGACCTACATACTCAATTAGTGTCAGTTGATGGTTAAATTTCCCATCTCAAGTGTTGTGACTTGAGAATATGTGACAACCAGTGACAAGATAACAAATGGTATCAAGGGAAGTATTACATCCAATGAAGACAAATGGGGAGAAAATAATTATGTTAGTGACCAGTTCATACAAAGAGAAATAATATCTTGATAGTGCCCTTTGCCATTTTTGTCAAAGGGGGAGAAGAATTCTGTAGTATGTTGGATACTACATGTGTTGACATCAATTCCAAAGGGGGAGATTGTCGGCATTGTGTTGTCATTGATGTCAACAGGTATGGGATGACCATCGGTAGAAGAGATGTGTGTGCAACACTGTTATGAACGAGTACAGGATGTGATATCTTGGATATCACCTTGTGTTGCAGAACACCAGTAAAGGTAAGGAAGGTGACCTCAGAGGTCATCTGTACACAAGTTAGTGCCTGACTTGTGTGATGAGATAGAGAGGTGTTTGAGTGGTTGTTTGTGATGAAGAGGAAGAATATTACCTGAATCACATAAACCTTGGAGGAGAAGAATGAACAAGTTATCAATATGTTGTGAGGTTCCAAAACAATAAGACTTCCACTGAATGAAGATGCAGTCATCATGAGAAGCAATGACTGATAGTGAATGTGCTCACATCAGATCACATGTTCCTATTTGAAGAGATGCTACATAAACAAAGAAGGCATGTTGAGATGCCAGTATAGGAGAAGTATGAAGTGTTTGTCAACTTGACAAATTGGTAGAGGAATGAACATAATTTATTAGGAAGAAAGGCAAGGCTAAGTAGATGCAGTCAGAAGTAGAAAGACCCGATTGAAGATGGATTCTTGTGAAGATTGATGACATGGTGTAATCAAGAGTGGTAACTGGTATGTAAGTCCACCAGTTATATAAGCAAGGTGCAGATGCAGAAGACTTCCCATGTGTGGGAATGGGCATATTGATTTACCTGTCTGGAGACCGTTTTGAGAGTTCCATCAATATTTCAAGATGAGGGCAGATATGATGAGGTAACTGGTATAGTGAGTGAGACTGGATGGGTTAGCAAACTAGAAGAGAAGAGGAACCGGTAGCGTGGTTGATCGGTGATCCTATCTGGAATGATTGAAAAATTCAAGATAGCAGATGGGTGATATGGATGCCACATGGGATCAAGGTGGCAAGCTCGCAGAGGTTGGTGAAGTGTTGTGTGGAGTTAGGTATCTCAACAGGTGTGCACTGAAAGTGGATCCCATGATTTGTGGATCAGGTTAGAAGTGTGTGGCTCAAGGAAGAATGAACAAACAAAGATGAATCAGGGAGTGGCTAGCACCTAGATCGAAGAAAGAAGATCAGATTATTAGAAGACCTTGAGAAGGAAACAACAGAGGCATTAATGGTGATTGACCAAGATGTATGCCGACAGATTGGTTGTAGGTTGGTGAAGATGGAAGGCATGTTTTGGAAGGCATGTTGATGACAGACTTGTGCAGGTGGATGTCAGGATGGTCATATCGAGCAAGATCTGATTAGATTTGGTTTGCCTCAAGGATGGTGAGGAAACCCTAACTGCCTGGTTTTTGAATTGGGCTTTGGTGGGAAAACTTGGCTATAAGTATGATGGCCAAAAGAGATTGTTTTCTGCTAGATAAAATATCATTGCACTATTGTGAAGTGGGATACTTTTGCAAGTAAGAGAAAATAAGCCAAGTGCTCATTGAGCATCTGAAAGAAGTGAGTGAGAGAGAGGGAGAACCTAGTTGAAGTATTCAACTAGCTAGAAAGAAGAACTAGTAGTGTTCATACTGGTCGACCAGAAGTCAAGGAGGCTGCAAAGAAGGTAGATAGAGAACTGATGGAGTGTTAGTACCGGTAAAGAGTAGAGTGGTAAGGGGGAGATTCAGTGAGAGCAAAACAAAAGAGATATGAACAGATAAGGCTTACCGACAGAGAAGAAGTAGGTGAAGAGAAGCAAGAGAAGTGAGTCAGTGTAGAAGAGAAAGTATCTCATCAACAAAGTAAGATATATGATAAGGTTGCAAGATTCACTTGTAACAAGACAAATACTTTTGTAATTAAAGATATCTTTGTGTTCACTGAGTTGTAGCTCAGTGCAAGGGTTGGTGCTCCTTGGGTTGGTGCCCTAAAGTCAGGGGTTGTAGCCCCTTAGGTTGGTGCCCTAAAGTCAAGGGTTGGTGTTCCTTGGGTTGGTGGCCTAAATTTTGTAACAATGTTTTTTATTGTGAGGCTGGATTGGAGTAGTAGACTCCAACAACACTTCTCACTGAGGTTTTTTCCATCTTGGATTTTCCTTGTATATGCTAATGTTCTGATTAATTAGAAAAATAGGCTTTTAGGCCCTGAAACCTTTAACATAGGAGATTAAGAAAAGTCATCATAGAGTATCTAGAGCATATAAACCACTTACAAAACAACTGGCAAAAAAGCCAGTAAATAGAAAAGACAACAAAAGATAAAAACAACAAAACAACAAAAGCTAGGAAAATACTGCACAATTAAAGAGTCTTCAGAAGGTCCTCTGCCATAATCACCAACTGGTCATAGGAGGCTGCAACAACTTTGAGTTCATCCAGGTCCTTATTAGGATTCTTCTCCTTCTTTTTACCTCTGGTTCTTGTTATGGGTCCTTGAACATCTCCTGTTCCTTCAGTGTCAGGGTCAATATCTAGGGTATCCTTCTCCTCATCCAATTTGTTGATGAGAGTCTTAGTATTGCCAGCAGACAACTTTAGGATGTTTAAGCTTTTCTCTATGATACTTTTGAGAGATTCCTTAATTTTGCTGACTTTACTGATAGTTCCCAAAATAGTTTGATCCATAGGATTAGCATTTTCTTTCCTCTCCAATAGGTCTTTCTTGATTTTCTTGAATTTGGGGTTGAAGGAGTCTCTTATATTTTCGGCTTTAGCAATAGTATTTGTCAAATCCTCCATATAATTTTCCATAGTCTTCCCTTCCCCAGTGTTGATAGTTTCCAGAATCTAGATTCTATGGCTGAGCTTCTTGTTGTCATCCACAACTTTCTTGTAAGTAGTGATTAACCATTTCATGGTGTCCATAAAACCTTTCATACCCCTAGGAGGTGGGTTCAAGGAGAGATCAATCTTACCGGAGTTGTCCTATTCTTGATTTGGAGTGTCACCAATAGTAACTTTGTCATCAACCCTATGAACTTCTCCACTAGTCACCTCCTCCAAGTTCTGGTCAGCTTCTGGAATCTTTTTCTTCTTATGATCCTCCAGCTCCTTCACATTCTCATCCTTTCTCTTTTTTTTGTTTTCTAGTCTGTGTATGGACTTTAGTTTTCTTTTCTAGAGAACCCTGGGGTTTCACATTCTCTGAATCTTCAAAGACCTCCGACGAGGAGGAGGAGCTAATTTGGAGAATTTTGCCTTTGGATTTCTTTTCCTTGGAGGAGGAAGGCCTGGTTTTCAAATATTTCCTCTTCTTAACTACTTGAACTTCTGAGTCATCCATACTCTCCTTAGAATCGCTCGTTGGATCACTATTAGAACCCTCATCCAAAGAAAAGACAGAGTCCGACCCATCCTCCTCAGACTCTAAAATAGAGGGCTGCAGGTGGACTATTTGGTTAGCCTTAAGATGGTCATAAATAAGAACCATTAAACCCTGATGCATGGTAGTGTCCCCAGTAGGGTTCTCTTTATAGGCTTGAATGGTGGCGTTCATAGAACATAACAAAAAATAAGGAATGTTAACCTTCTCGTGATGCCTAAAATGATTCAGCAAAACAAAATGGTAGCCGTATACTTTAGTGAATCTACCATCCAAAGTAATATAGCACATTATAACAAAAAAGACCTCCCTCCATGGTTTAACAAAAGCCCTAGGGGGTTAGTAAGTTTTACTTAGCTTCACCAGGCATTTTTTCTCCTTATCAATTTCAAGATATCTTTCAATGGCCTCCTTGCTCACTTTTCTATCTCTGTAGTAGTTGCTACCTTCCCTTCGGAGACCCGTGGCCTGGGAAATAAGGTCTTCATCTATGACAACAGATTGGTCTCCCATCTTCAAAATGCCCTTTCTCCAGTTTTTATAGAAGAAATTGGTGACTGTAGCATCCCGTCCATGAAGCCTCTCCATAAATTTAGAAAACCCACCCTTCTACAGAATGTTGTAGACCGCCTCCTTTTGCTTCCATTCCTTGTAGCTACTAGGTTCGTATCAACGTTTGTTTCTGCCCATATTTTTTCTATTTAGAGCAAAATGTTGAAACTTGTAGAGCACTTTAGACAAAAAAATTCTCGGAGCTACCAAATTTACCCAAAAAGCATGGGAAATGATAGATTGAGTGTTATAATAAATGGTGCTGACAATAATATAATTGCTTGAAGTACTCCTTTTAATCAGTTTCGTTATTGTTTTGTCCATCAAAAATATTTGGGATGCTATTATATTGGTCATTAAAAATGATTAATCTGACATCCTCAAGGAGGCCTTGTTCACCCTTCCAAGTAATCCTTTTGTCTTGATTGACTCTTGCATTGGCTGCCCAGTCACCAGACCCATTAGCTTCATGGTAGATGTGAGATATGTAACTTTTTTTCAAAAGTGTTAGTGAAGTCTCGAGCGGCTTTTATAATGTTATTGATAGACCATGAGGGCTTAGAGGTCCCCTTGAGGCATTTGATGATGTTGTTATTAGATGTCCCTTGTGTTATTTCTTTTGTGTTAGTCTCCCCACTAACTGGTAAGTCTACATTGATTTAGATCTATCAACCGACATGCTCACATAGGATTTCTAAAGAGAAAAGATTTGACAACCATTGATTCACCCCCTCCCCCTCTTAGTGGTACATTGTGCCTAATAATAGTGCATATGTTGCTTCGGCAACCGTTCTCCATGAATTGTTGCCTTTTATAGCTCAACCCACTCAGTAATGAGACTGTCCAATATTGGACCAAGTTTACTTTTGAGTTCTCGAGCCTTTAACCTTATCCTTTCTTTCTCTTTCTTAAGTTTCTCTAACTTTTCCTCATAGACTGCCATTTCCTACTCAAAAACTGAGGTAAGTTCCAAAGAACCTATCATATAATCTACAATGTCATCTATCTCCTTTTGTGTCTTCTTGATTTCCTCATCTATATCTTCAATCAAATGGTGAGGCTTGCAAGCTTCTCTATAAAGCTCCTTATATTCCAAAATTTTTGAGTTAAGTACCGGTAATAATGAATCCATGTGCTCATTACAGTCTTTTATGGTTTTCTCAAAGAATTAGCCTTTCTCTTTATCTACTCTTTCCTTTACAGTATCCTCATTCACCATATCTATAGTTATAACATTTTCAGCAATGAATTTGGACAATGTGTCCAATTTACCTAAAGAATCATTAATGTGATCTATCTTTCAGGGAGGTGCAATCATCTTTGAGATAGGTAATGTGTTATCAATAGCCTTAAATGCTAAGGCATTGCAATCTGTTATCCTCTTGAGATCTCACTGTTCTTACCATCATCTTCCTTAACCTCTGCATTCTCTTTATCCACAACAATGTTAATATCCTATTTATCCACATTCATGGTCAAAAGTATTTCAGACACCGAGTTAGTATCATCATGAGTTACTTCTTCAATTGCCTTATCCAGTTGATTACTTGTATGTACCAGTGATGTTGAAGTTGTTGGATGGGTGGCCTGAGCAGGTGGAGGGATGTTATATGTTACCTTTATAGTAGGTACACCACCAATCTTGCCTTTACCTTTGTCCTTTTGGTACACCTTCACAAAATATTTCTATTTTTTGTCTTTCCTTTTCCTCTTTCTTTTCCCTTTCAAAAAAAAATATATCCCAATTGTTTGTAGTTTCATCAGCAATCTCTTTCACTCTACCAACCATTATGGTAACCTATCAGTGTCCACTGACAAAAACTAGCCGGTTTTCTTCATAAATTAGTTCATCAATTTCCTCTCTAGAGTTTACAGGGTGCACTACCAGTAATGCTTCAACTTTTAGCTTTTTATCTAATTCTATTACTGACATTATTTTAGCCTCTAGTCTTAGATACAAGTCATTAGGAAGATCATCTACAACTTCAATCAAAACCTTCTTATAGATGTCTAAATGCAAAATTATACTAGCCTCTATTGTTTCCTTTTCTGAATCTTTGTAAGAATGATAGTATTTATTTACATTGCAAAGATTTCCATCTTGTGTTATCTCATTTACCAGTTCCTCTGGTGTAAGGGTATCCAGTGTCTTAATTTGTTTCTTCTTTGGTGTTAGCTGCTTCTTAGGTTCCCTTATAGCCTACTGCTTCTTCCTCAAAGTTCTAGTCCTTTTGGGAGAAGGAGAGGGTATAGGTGAAGGTTTCCTCTTCTTTCTTTCAACTCTTTTGAACTCTGCTTCTTTTCCATTATCTGTATCTGAAGAAGTGACCACCGATGAAACATGAGCTTCCCATTTCAATCCTTCTAGTTCACTAGTAGATATACCACTTATGTTCATTACATTTTCCTTGATTTCCTTAGCCATATTGGATGCATCTTTGATAAATTTCTCTCTTATTTTTCTTCGCTTCTTCATTGAGACAACACTCTTAATGGTTTAAACACTACCAAAGAATTTCTCAGATGGTCCTTAAGTGCATCAAGTAGTTTTTTAGCATATGCTTCAAGAACATTTAGGTCAACTTCATATCCCATTTCTGTTATCCAAATGGTTCTAGGACTAACAACTTCCATCCATGTCTCATCTTGTTTGATTACAAAGAATATTTGTTTGTCATACTTGTCTACTATGCTCTGTGGTAACCTTTCTCTAGCTTTCATCTTAGTTTGAAATGTTTTGAAATAATCTACTATAATATTGTCACTATTAGAGTCCATACCAATGATAGCTTCCTTGATTTGTTTGCCTACTAGGATGTCATATCCAAAGTCCTTTTGACCAATGTCGGGCATCTCTTCAATGAAGTAAAGCATCAGACACAAAAGTAGGTTGCGAAAATGAAATGTCCCTTCTTGTCACCCTTAATATTTTTCAAGTTGTCTATTCATTCATCTTTAAGTCATTCATAGATATCAATCCTAGCATTGTTCTTTACAATCTCATATGCACTATGAATACATAAGCTGGAAACTGAATTCTATCTGTTTGCATGAGTTACTCTATAGCCAAGTACCATACTGACATATCTCACATTAGCATTAGTAATGTCATTAACCCTAAGAGATCTGTTGTTAGATGTAGCTCCGGTTAACTCTATAACTCCCTTGTTAGGTATCATCTTGGTTTTTTCAGGCCTACTACCAGTTGAGGGTAAACCATTAACTGCCTTGATTTCTTCCTTAGAGATTTTAAAAATAGAGTAAAGCCACATGAACACTCCATGAACTCTACTTAGAACAAGATGAACTACCTCCTTTGGAAATTCAGGTATGTTCAGTATTTCAATGAATCCTAAGTCTTCAACTATCTTATGCTCTATTTTAACTAAACCTTGTTCGTCAGTAATAACACCACTATACATGTTCTTCAAATCATCAGTTCCTAAATTTTCCATGTTTCAATGAATGTAGATTCTAGGGTCTATAGAAAAAGCAACTCCCTTCAGAATTTTCAAAAAGTCTCTGATAGAATCATCTTGCTTGGCAATTTCAGGGATGATTTTAAATACGGGCCTAGGGAGCTTAACGTTTTCTACCATAGTAGGGTTTGCAATAAAATCAGGTACAGAAGATGAAGATTCCATTTCGAAAGATAAATACCTCTTGCTTGAAATCCTTGAATGCCTAAAAAATACTTCGCAGCTTGCCTTTAGAATGCCCTTGCTCAATTTTGCACTCTCTGAATGCTTGAATGCTTGGTGGATGAAAATGAGGGTTTTTCGGTGCTTTATAGCCGAAAATGCTTTCCAACTACCATATTAAATGCTTATCAGTTAAGTAAAATCTTAACACATCTGCCGGTAAAGAAGAAATGTATGTTCTTCCCATCAACTGAGGGTAGAATGCATGATTTTCAACTTGCTGCCATACCCCCTAAGGATTATTCCTTAGTTAGATGAAGAATCTCCTACCGGTGGAGGATTACTCTGTTCAATTAGTGCAGAGACAGATTCATAAACTCTCTGATCTCCCTTCTTAATCCATTGTTTTGAAAATTCTTTATTTATTTCATTTACCTTTTCTTTTCCCTTCTCATTAGATCCTTTATTGTTCGCCGGTATAGTCTTGATTCTATAGAATTTTGCAATATGCCCAATCTTGTTACATGCATAACAAGTTACATTATTTCTCTGAATAACTTTTCCATATCCTTGACCGGTTTATGATCTACATTGATTAGATAAATGTCCAAATCTACCACAAACATAGCATTTCACATTCATTCTGCAATTTTCTGAATTGTGACCAACTTTATTGCATTTGGAACATTGACTAGTGGGTAAATTTGTATTCTAATTATTTATAAATCTGCATTAATTTTCTCTATGACCAAATTTGCTGCAATTAAAACATTTCCCATTAAATTTATAAGCATTAGGTTGTCTTACCAGTTTACTATGATCTTGATTGTTTGCAGTCCCGAAACTTTCTCCATGTTCAAATCCAAGTCCAATTGTATCTCCATCAAGTTTTTGTCTTTTCAACATGTCATCAAGTCTTCCTGAACTTTTATTGAATTTTTCTTTGTGTTCATTTGTAGTGATCAACTCATTTTCTAGAATTCCAACTTGTCTCGCAAGCTCTTCTTTATCATGTTGCATGTGAATTAGATTTGTCTTTAGCATATCAATTTCATGACAAAGTCTCAGATTTTCATTACCTCCATCATTAAGTCTTCTAGTCAAACCTTCTTCATTCTTCTTCATGTGTTCAATATCCTTACATAGCCTCATAGTCGTATCTTGCATTTCATTCCTCATATTACTGTTTTCTTGTCTTAACTTATCCACAATATTGGTAAGATTTTATTTTTCATCATCATGTTTCTACATTATCTCATGAAGTTTTTTCCTCTTGTTTTCTGCTATAACTAGGTTCTCCTGAAGTCCTTTAATTAATTCCTTAAGAGTCCTCAGATCATCTTCAAGTTTGATATTCTTCAATTTTTCTGCATCAAAATCTTCATGAGCACCTTCCAACTGTTTTCTTAAATTCTCCATCGGTACCAATTTCAGAATCTTCCTCAAGTTATTAGGCTTTTGAAAATAGAGAACTTGGCTCTGATAGCAATTGTTAGATTTAATGACATTCCCAAAGACACTGAGAGGGTTGCTGAATCGGTGTCTAGCTAGTTGGTGAAATATTTAAACTTATTTATAACTTTGCAACCCAAATCAATGTACTGGTAAACAAGAAATAATGTCGTAAAGAGAAATAATAGAGACAACATAAATGTACACTATAACATAAAATATTATAATGAGGAAACCCAGTGTGGGAAAGACCTCAGTGGGATTTGTGACCCACAATATTTACTCATTGGCCAAGATGAATAAATATTACTTACAATAGGGGCATGCACATGCAGGAAGGCCAACATCCTAGAGCGCACTGCTCAATGAAAGAGTCTCACTAACTACAATATGGATAATTAAAGCCAATACAAGGTACTGCTCAAAATAGCATCTCTAATGTCTGGTTCAGTACCAGTTTAAGCTCAGTTATAAACTTTAAACAAAAACCTTTCATTGTCCAATAATAATATTATGTCCTTCTTCCTTACAATTCCATTCTATACAATTATAAAAATGATCTATAAGATCTGATACATATATGAGTCTTTTACAATACACCAAGTCGGCTTACAAATAATTAATTATATTTACAATACAATTCATATAAGCAAAAATTTATCCCCTGTCGGCCTGAGTGTCTGTATACTTCATTTCCAGTGTAATCTGGATGTCAGTGAAAGTGCCTGTTGGTGTATGATGTCTACGATACTGGTGCATGTGTAGAAACCTATTGTTGGTTGGTTGCCAGTTGGTTGCCATCAATGACAATATTAACTATTCTCATTAGAGTGTAGAATGCCAACATTCCTCAAACCTTGCATTCCTTTCAGGACATCTAGATGCAAAATGACCAATATTATTACATGCAAAACATTTAAAAGGTTGTTTTCTTTCATACTTACTTCCAGTTGGTCCTTTAGGTACTCTGCTAGCAAATAAGGCTTCAATTTTCTAAAGCTCTTCATCTTCTTTCCTCATGTCTTCCATTTCTTTTGCATACAGGGATCTCTAATCACTCTTGCTAGTAGATGTTGATGATGATGCATGAAAAGAAGGTTCATACTTTATAACTCCAGAAGATCCAAATTCTTCAAGCTCAAAAGTAGATAATTTCCCAATCAGAATATCTCTGTTGATTGAAGTGTTTGCCATTGTTCTTAACTCATTAATTGAAGTTGCCTTCATCTTGTAAGCCAGTGGAAGGGCTCTCAAGACTTTGGAAACCATTTCATATTCACTTAGAAATCCTCCACAACATTGAATTCCCATAACAATCTCATTTACTCTTTCCATAAACACAATTGTTTCATTATCTTCCATTTTCAATTTTTCATATCTTACCCAATAACAATCAAGTTTAGCAATTTTTATAGTAGGGTCACCTTCATTCAGAGTTTGCAATTTGTCCCATATAACCTTAGCTAATGATTTTTCAATCAATCCCATGATCTGTTGATCAGTAAGTGCACACAAGAGGGCTTCTCTAGCTCTGCAATCATTTTCAATATTCTTATCTAGGTCTGTAGGAGCAGGATTGCCATAAGCCAGATCATAAGGTGTGTATCCTTTCTCAGTGATCTCCCAAATATCCTTTCCAAGACATCTAAGATGAGTCTCTATTCCAATTTTCTATATCCCATAATTTTCTCCATCAAGCTTAGGGATTTCTCTTCTGAAAATAGCTATCAGTAGATTAGAAGTGTTAGTTGCCATAGGATCTACTTCAAGTGGTTAAGCTTCTACAAAAGAGGACCAAAGCTCTGAAATTTTTTTTTAGGATAACTGGTGAACAACTGAGATGGGGAGGTGAATCAGTTGTTAGCAAATTATAACTTTTAATCCATAATATGACCTTAAACAAATTAAGTATAGGTAAAACATAGATAGATGTTGGTAGGAACATATACCGGTAAACAATACAACTTAATAATTAACCATATAATCAATGTAAAGAAACCATACCACATAAAACCATGATTTGTACATGGAAAACTTGGAAAGGGAAAAACCACGGTAAGAAGCCTACCCATAGTCAGATGATACTTCTGCAGAAAGTATGTGTTACAATGAGGGGCCTGCACTTGCAGGAAGGCACACTGCCTAGAGCGTACTTCTCATTACAAAAGAGTCTCACTGACTATAGAGAGGCTACAACCTTCTCAAGATAAATGGACAACAATCCCATAGAGTGAATTGCTAGAAATAGCATCTGCTATGCCTGATTACAATCCCAGTTAAGCTCAGTGTCGAAGGACTAAATCCTTTTCTGAATCTAATTCTATCACCAATGATCAACCAACTCTGCTGCCTGAATGATATTACAATATTCGCATATTACATTCCCTGACCATGACCTTTTCCAATAACCATGATACTTTACAAAGAATTTCTACCTCTTATTTATACAAACCCTAAGGCATAAACTAATTAGGTTGGCCACCTAAAGATATTAGAATAAGATCATTACATAATTCGATTTACAATGATATGCCATGTCATCTTAAGACCAAAACAATAAAACAAATCCATAAATCATCTTGAATCATCATGGTAATGTGTAGAGTACACGCTAGCATGATACTGATCCATAACCTAGATAGGTACCCGACGTACTCTAGGTCTACCATGCTAAAACAATGTCTTCAAGCAATTTAAGTATGATCAACGAACATCTTCAGCATCCTGAAATCCTTGAAGAAGCTGCACCAACACCAATTGTGCATCCTATCATGATTCCTCAATGAAAGCTCTGATGGTAAAGCCTTAAACCAATCTTGATAAGGGTTTACCAGAGTGTATGATAACATCCAATTACCAAGCCACTACCAACTGACCAAAACATGCTCATAAATCATCTTTACTGATCCAATCATGTCGGAAGTGTCCAAGAGATAGTCTCTTCTGCCGGTAACACTAGAACTTCTATCAGTAACCAAAACTTGTCTGTCTGTAACCATCCATATCAGCTAGTGTTGACATCAATGACAAAACATCAATGCAACACATAATCAATTCATCCATAATGCCAACATATCATGCACAACACCTATGCTATGGGGTGTTTATTATATGTTGTCCCCTCCTTTTCTTCGATCCAATTGTAACAAGATAAAACACACCGTTCGCACCATAATACGGTCTGCCATGCTAGTCAATCATTCGTTGGGTCTAGAAACAAATAAAATGTATTGGGGGAATACTTGCTCAGCAGATCATTGTGTAGGGAGTATATTTGGAAATCTGAAGTTGTACTTCTTTTCAGTAGGTTGTGGTTGTACTACCCTAAAAATGGTCATCTAAACCATGGGCCCCCAATCTCGACAACGTCACCAAGGTCCTAACCAAAGGCAATTAAATAAATCTTGAGCACACAATTAATTCTTTAATCATCAAATGGCACATGGCAAAATTAATCAACCAATATTAATTAAATATTTATTTAATTAATTAAATCATTCCAAGTAAATCATTTTAAATAATTATCTTATTTATTTTATTAAATATCCTAGCATATTTAATTAAATAAATCAATTTTCCATTAAATCATCAAAAAGAGGAATTAATTTGAAAAAATAAATAAAAATTGCCATAAATCTTCAAAAAAGGAAACAAATCAAGAAAGAGGAATTGGAAATTATGAGCACAAATCTTCAAAAAAAGGAATTAATTGACAAAAAAAGAATTAAAAATTGAGAAAAGAAATCAATTGGAGATAATATTGAAAAAAACAAATTAAAAATTGATAGATAATCTCAAAGAAAGCAATTAAAACAATTAAATATTAAAATTGAATGAAATAGAGAATAAATCAATTTTTCCTGATTTTATCTTAATTTTAGTTCAATTTCCTTTAAAACTGAGAAAAGCATCCAATCATATCAATTCACTTGGATTGTGCTTCCTCTTGGAAAATCTTGACTGCTCATCATCATTTGATCTCAGGCGTTGGTTTCTTCCTGAATTTTCTATAAATTCAGGGTCTCATCTCTCATTCAAAAATCCTGGAGAATGTATTGTTATTATGTTGTTTTTGCTCTAGGTTCATTGAGAATTTGCATTGAGATATTGCATATTAGTCATCTCATATTGCTTAAATCATTTAGCTTAAATACTCATATATTGCTTAAATCATGTTAGATTAATCTTGCATATCTAGCTTAAATCTTGCATCCATTTAGATCATATTCATGCTCATATAGATTTTAAAATCCTTCATTTAGGTGTTGTCTAGTTAGTGGATAGCTTAGCAATCTGAGAGCAATCTAACTCGCATCTACTAGAAGGCAATGGGTCGCTTTGTAATGGTTTATTATTCATTGATTATTGATTTACTAACCATGCATCTAATGACTTAATTGAAGTGTTGTGTATTTCAGATACAGATACAGGTTCACTTTTCACACACACATTTTTGGCACCCACCATGGGTCCCAAACCCAAAATTACAAGATTTATAATGTTTCTTGAATAAATTTAATGTTTGGTTTTTATAACTAATAAACATGTGTTAAATTTGCAAATAAAAATCTTTCTTTTTGCTTGTTCTTTTGTGACAATAAAAAATGGTCTCGGTTTGGAAGGCATAAATTTTTTTTCCACTGTTGGATTTCAACCAATTTTTGATATGTTTTTTAGAACCAAGTTTTCTACAGTTTCACCAAAGTGATTTTCATAAGAATTTATGGTTTGAAAGTTAGAAATGACAGAGTGTAGTACTATCATTTTACTTATTCTTTTGTGACAGTCACAAATGGTCTTTGTTCGGAGTGCATGCCATTTTATTGAACCGTTGGATCTACACAAAATGTTAATATCTTATGTAAAACCAAGTTGTCCACATTTCCACCAAAGCGATTTGCCTAATTATCTTTGGTTGAAAAGTTATAAACGATAGAGTGCAGTACTATCAAAACTGTCATAACTAGGATAGTCATAAAAAATGGAAATTCTTGTTAGATTAGTTTAATTTATAGTTTGCATTCTAGAATTTTCTTTTGATGATTTTTTTATGTTATTTTGGAAACTAATTTTGGGCTTTTAATGTTTGCAAGTTTGCTTGACAAATAACTTATCAATCAAACATACGCTTGTCAAAGAATTAAAAACAACATGACTATTGATGCATTGGTTTTGTACGTTGCCTAAAGAGAATCGACCAAACATCATGCTTTCTATAAATTGATTTTTAGGCACTTAAATTGCTATCTGGTTAAAGAAAAAATATGTCTTTTGTGTTTTTAGAAAAAATTGAGAGGTAGGAGAGTATGCTCTTGTCTTTTACAAACAACCAGAAATCTAGACCCTCGAAACTTTTTTCTATGTTTTGAGATTTGTGTACCTTTAGCGGGCCTATCACAGTGGGAAAAAGTAATCACCCTATGAGAATGACCCAAGTGAGTACAACTAGACCTGAGCATTCCAACTCACTATAATAAATAGGCCTCTAGTGATTAAAGTCTCAGAGGATGGGATTATTTGAGTTTTCTCTTTGAGATCTCTCATATTGAGCATTTTGTAGGGCCTCGTGGTCTCAATCATGTTTATGTGACTACAACTTGTTCTGGTACCTTGTTAGGCTATAGGCCTCAATCATGCTTGCATGACTTTAAGGGATAATTTCAAATGGAATTCCTTACTAAAAAATCTAAGATTAGAAGCTACCTAGTTCACCTCCGAAAGGTTGATAATCTTTGTGCAAGAGAGATAGTAACTCTCCCAAGTCACTTGCCATATCCTGCCCCCATTAGTGTTTGGAGTTGGCTAATACGGCATTGAGAATCCATTGCATGAGACTCAGTGGTCGTATTTTGATTAGCTATTGGGTGTGTACCTAAGTCAGCAAGCAAAGATTTTCTTCTCTAAGCCAACTTATGTAGGGTTAGAGTGTTGTGATTGAATTATTATATATCTTGTGTATTTTTTGTGTTTTCACCCTTGAAACTGAAAATGAAATACTGAAACTGAAGAAAACAAATAAAAAAATATCAAACAATTCAGTGATAAACTTTGTCTGTGTCCAAACTGGTCTCTGTCAGTCATTGAAACATTAGTCCTTATCAAAAACTAGTAGTCATTAGTCATTGAAACTCTGTATGTTAGAATCTCATCTCTATCCAATCCTCTGTCGTATGAATTCTTGATCCTGTTAGTCAAAATAGTCAAAATTTCCTAGATTAGTCTACAAAAAGCATAAAACTAGTTATCATCCTCCTGAGCATAACAAATCTTGATAGTGTACCCCTTCCATTGTGTTGCACGATTTTGTCGATCATCTCTCAGCTAATTCAAACAACATCTTATCAAACCTAAGTTAACTTAGATAACATCTTAGACAGGATAGATCATTCCTGAAACCAGACCAGATCTTAGTAACTTCTCTCAATCACTACGTTAAACAAACTACTAGCTACAATTTGATCTTGACTTCTGTAACACATTTAGCTCTCTGTCCCATCGGTTACAAATGTCTGTTCAAACCAGAAACTCTGGTAGCAAAACAGACAAAGAAAAAGAAACACCCTTTTCATCAAATGACAATCCATTCTTTGTAGAAAACCTCTTTCCAAACAAACTATCCTTGTCATAAATCCCAGTTTACGATCTACCAATCTTTGGTTAGCCCCTATCTCCCACCATGTCTAGGGAAAGACAAGAAAGAGAAGCTAGTAAATGAGACACTCATGACAACTTCAGCAATCATGCCACTAACAATGATTCTTCATCACTTAATCTAAACTTCCTAAGCCTCCCAAGGCCGAAATACATAAATGTCAGAATGATAAAGAATTCTGAAAAATGATGAAGGTCATCATGGCTAGGGAAAAAGAATACTATTTCATAGAATTAGCAAAGCAAGGTGCCAAATTCCCTACTAGTTATAATGTGGAGGCCCTCGTCACTAAAGAGGAAGAGACACCATGGGGAAGGATGAACAAACAAATGCAAACATTACAAACTAAGGTCACAAAACTAAAAAACAAAGATAATACACCAAAACAATATTCTCTAGACACAATATGCCCATTCCCATTTGACAAAAACCTTTACATGCCTCCCTTTCCCTCAAGAGTAGAAATGCCTAAGTTTGACAAATATGATGAGAATACGGACCCCCGAGATCATATCAGAGAATTATGTGCTTTATGTATGGAGTTCATGCATAACCAAACATATCTCATGCACCTTTTCCCAAGAAGTTTAGGAGGGCAAGCTATGGAATGGTTCTCAAGTCTACTCGTGGGAATAAAAACTTTCGAAGAATTAATCCAGCTATTCCTACAGAAATACTCCTCCAACATTCGTCACCCAGTCACTATGATAGAACTTTGCAATACCAAACAAAAAGTAGGAGAATCCTTTCTCACTTTTCTCCAACGATGGAGAAAGATGTTCTCTAGATATTCACAAACTATCCCAGATCTTTAGAAAATGGATATCTTTGTCAACAACTTAATCCCTGAATTAAAGTAGTGTCTAGATGCAAGTACATCCTTCATTCAACAAAATGGTAGATAATTCCCTTAGAATGGAAGATGTGCTTATAAAAAAGGGAGATATATCACTTTGGAAAGAAACATCACAAGGTTCTAGTTCTAAATAAAAGAGTAAGTACTAAAAATATGGCAAAGATAACAACAGAAATGTTGTTAGTGATGGAGTGGTAGATACTGTCCAAGCAAAAATAAAATCCACAATATTTAACTTATCCAGTGGCACGCAAGCACTCAAGGCAGCTGAAATTGCGGCAGAAAATCCTTGAAAGAAAGAAAGAGAATGGTTTAAAGAAAATCCTTGGTTTTCAAAACCTAAGCGTGATTTTACTCCTCTAGATGAATCATATGAATTGGCTTTTAAAACTTTATTGGCAAATAATCTAATAACATTGCCAGACAATTCTAGACCATATGACCCAAAAATTAGACCCAAATGGTGGAGAGAAAATGAATACTATGACTACCATCGGAACAAGGGACATAACATAAACAACTGCATGAAACTCTGACATCAAATCCAAGATCTTATTGACACAGGCAAGATCATTTTTGGAACTCACGTAACTAATATTGATCATAAGGCCTTTAAAGATCCCTTACCGACTTATGAACAAGGAGATTCCTCAAAATCCAAGGGAGAAGCTAGAGTCAATTATACCTACACTAACAATGATAATGTGATCAACATGATTGAATCTACTCAACCTGAATATTGCAATGTGATCATAATCCAGGATCGCCAAAGTCAAGCACAAGCTGCTAATGTTGTGACTCATGCTCAAAGGAAGATTACTCTCCCAAGAGCTAGTTCCTCAACTTTCGATCAAACAACATCAAATCTACCAAATAAGCAAATAGACACAATCATGGCCAAATCAAAATAGTTGGCTTCATCATCTTCTCTTGGTTATAGTATTGTCAAACAATTGAAAAGAACCAATGCTCAAATCTCGATTTTGGAACTGCTTAAGATCTCTTCTACTCATAGAGAGATCCTGGACAAGGCTTTGCTCACCACTAGTGTCCCTAAAGATTTAGACGTGGATCAGCTTCAATCTATGGTGGGTCACCTGACTTCACCTCATTACCTCACTTTATCTAAAGAATATGATAACTCACTGAGTCGCCCGCATAACCAACCACTACACATCGAGTCTATGATCCATAAACATTGAGTTAAACATGTTTTGATAGATGGAGGCATTGGGTTGAATATGTGTACCTACAATCTACTGACATATCTAAGATTTTTTGAAAATGTTATTGATCCAAAAAGGAAAATAAAAATCAAGGCTTATGATGAAGAAGAAAGAAATTCTAAGGGTCTAGTACTATTACCAATCAGGGTAGGACCTATAGAAAGAGATGTCATTTTTCAGGTCCTTAATCTTCATGTTTCATACAACATCTTACTGGGGAGGCCATGGATTCATGAAATGAAATTAGTACCATCTATGTATCATCAATGCTTGAAATTTCCTTATAATGGAGTCAAAGTCAGTATTCCTGCTGATACAAGCTATACCTGCAATGCATTAATGCAAAGTGTTGATGCTTTTGTTCCTCATAAAAGAGCAACCTCTATAGCTGAAAGTTTAGAATCTTTGCTGAAAGATTTAAAAAAGAAATTGAAAATCACAAACACTGGCATAGATGACTACAAGATAGAGCCTATACGCCCACTAATGTCTCTTCCTCCATCACCAAGATAGTAAGGAAAACCATCAGAGGTTATGAAGCCACAAGCTTCAACTCCAAAAGTCATTTATGATGGTCTCTTCATACAGTCCTCTACTTCTATGGTAGGTGAAATAGAAGAGGATGATGTTCTCAAATTGCTTTTCAAAGAAGACAGTGCAAACAAAGAAATACGACATTGTAAGATTTCCCTGACACAATATGGTCTAGGCTATAAGATGCTTCAACGCATGGGATATTTAGGTACCGGTCCTCTAGGCAAGCACCAAAAAGGTATTGTTGAACCTATTCAGTTACAAACTAAGTCTACCAATGATAAAGTTGGACTGGGATATGATCCAAGAAAGTCATCATATCAAAAACGCACATCCCACCATTAACTTAAGTGGAAGAAAAAGGTACTACCTTTAACAACACAAGAAATTAATATTCAACAAACTTAGGAAGAGTGTGACGATGAACAAAAAGAATTGCCCACCTAGAGAGAGGAAACAGATGGTAATCAAGTTCCAATTATATCAGCTATAATACCATAAGAAGTAGAAGTCCCAGAGGATATGAGAGATGAAGTATACAGAATCAGAGAATTGTTTGCACCACTAAAAGTTCCAATCACATATACTGGTAGACAACAAGTAGATGATTCGGAAACTGATTCAAATGAGTATGAATGGGGTCTTGACCATCTCTTAGATACATATACTACTGAAACCCCTAAATAATCATAGATGATGCACAAGAGATGATACACCTAAGAATGCAAAGGCAAAGAATAAATCAGACTAAAAAGATGAGAAGACTATGAACAACAGCTGGAGGAAGAATGGACACAAGCAATTTATTCACCTACCAACTCTCCCTCTAATGAGATAAGACAAATGAAGTATGGAACTACAAAAGAAGAATTAGAAGCTACAGAAACAAAAATAGTCATCAGTCCAGAGGAAGCTGAATGGAACAAATGACAGAGATTAACAGAACCATCAAGGTTATGTCCACAAGTGTGTCAAATACAAGTAATCAATGAACCAAATCACGAAGGAACTTATAGCATCAAAGATGTGGGTATTGATACTATATATACTTTTACTAAGACACTTGAAGATGAGTCATAAACTTCATCTTATGACTCTGATAACTCAGACAGAAGCTCTATTTATAACAACTATTATTCAACAACACATTATGACTACCTTGTCATGAATGTTGAGATGTTGTCTGTTGACCCTATTACTGTCACACCATGGTATGTAGTCCAGTCTGAAGTAGGTGACGATGCTAGAAGTAGGTCAGTTGGGTTAGGTCTAATAAATACTAACATAAAATTTCTATAATCATGTCGTAACTCTTCCTGGTCTCGAGACACAAATGCAAGGTAATCTTTTGGAACTCAACTGGTTGGTTCGAAGCCATGATGATAGTACCGTGAAATCCCTTGAGCCTGTTCCAACCTTAATCTTAATACATCCTAAACTAATTGGTTGTACTCCTTATAACCAACCATTGAATGCACCTACTTTTTCCAATGACTATATGTTAGCCTATTATCTCAATGCAGTTGAACCCATGAGCTCTTCCACTAGTGAATAGAGTGAAAACAAGACTGAAATAGATATCAAGTATCTTAGTCATAAAAATAAGAAAAATAAGAATAAAAGACCTGATGGAGAAAACCACATTGTGGCGATGTCAAAATCTAAAAAAGAGAAAATAAAGGATGTACCTAAAGGTGAAAACCTCTTTCAGGTGCCTGAAGGTGAGATACTTGATATACTACCAAGTCACTTCTAGGAGAGATCTTCCATATTGATCAAGCCAACTCAGCCAGTGAACATTGGGAGTCAAGAGACACCACACATCATTCATTTAGCTCAATCACTATCAGCAGAAGAGTTAAAATATTTCAATGACCTTTTTTTAGAAAAGAAGATCAACTTTGCATGGACATACTCAGGTATGCTAGGACTAGATCCTAATCTCATCATGCATCATCTCTCTATTACACTAGGAGTTAAACCAGTCAAGAAAAAAATCCGTAAGATGCATCCTCATGTGGCACTGCTAGTCAAAGCTGAATTAGAGAAATTGCTAAAAGCTAGATTTATCAGAGCTATAGACTACACATAATGGATATCAAACATAGTACCTATATTAAAGGCAAATAAATCTATTAGAGTTTGCACAGACTTTAGGTTTCTCAACAAAGCATGTCTGAAAGATGATTTTCCATTGCCCAACATTGACATGATAGTAGATATGACTGCTAGATATGAGATGTATTCATTAATGGATGGATTCTCTGGTTACAATTAGATCAAGATAGCACCTGAAGATCAAGAAAAGATAGCTTTCACGTGTGCATGGGTAACCTTCTACTGAAATGTTATGCCATTTGGGCTAAAGAATGCAGGAGCAACTTTCCAAAGAGTGGTAACCACAATCTTCCATGATATGATGCATAAAAACATGGAAGGTTATGTTGATGACACCCTAGTAAAAACCATGAAGAGATCTATGCATATTCAAGAACTAGGCCTCATACTAGATAGAATGGAAAGGTTCAAGCTCTGATAAAATCCTAAAAGGTGTGCATTTGGAGTGACATTGGGAAAATTGCTTGGTTACATAATTTCAAAAAAAGGAATTGAGGTTGACCCTGAAAAGGTCCAAGCTATAATGGAAATGCCTCTGCCCAAGAATATCAGTCAAATGAGAAGTTTACAAGGCCATCTTCAGTCAATAAAGCACTTTATATCTCAGCTAGCAGACAAAGCTCAACCCTTTATAAAGGTATTAAGGAAAGGAGTTCAATACAACTGGGATAAAAATTGTGAACAACATTTAAAACAAATCAAAGATTATCTTTCTAATCCACCCATATTAATTCTACCAATTCAAGGTAAGCCATTGATCCTATACATATCAGCTACATATACTTCACTTGGGGCACTTCTGGCACAACAGGATAAAAATAAAAAAGAAAGAGCTATATATTATATCAGTAGAACATTGGTGTCTTATGAAATGAACTACACTATAATAGAGAAAACATGCTTGGCATTGGTCTTTGCATCACAAAAATTAAGGCACTATATGTTAGCACACTCTATTAAGCTGGTAGCCAAGATTGATCCACTCAAATATCTTCTCAGTAAAGCAACGCTTACAGGAAGACTGGCCAAATGGATCATGGTTCTTACAAAATTTGATATTGAATATGTGGAACGTAAAGCCATCAAAGGAAAGGTTGTTGCAGACCAACTAGCCAATGCTCCACTTGAAGACAGTTAACCTCTACATATAAAATTCCTGGATGAATCAATCATGCACCTTACTCAACAATCATGGAAGATGTTCTTTGACAGGTCTTTCACTCAACATGGTTCTGGTGCTGAAATACTTTTTATTACTCCCCAAAAATATTCAATTTTGAAATCTTACAAGATTCTCTTCCCTTACACAAATAACATTGCAGAATATGAAGCTTTGGTAAACAGGATCAAGCTAGCCATCGAGTGGAAGATTGTTGAATTACACATCTATGGAGATTCTCAATTCATTATCAACCAAATCAATGACCTATATCAAACAAGAGATGAAAAACTGATGTCTTATAAGAGAATGGTGGATGATCTCAAGAAATAATTTGTCTTCGTATCATTTCAGTAGATCCCAAGAACAACAAATAGAGTAGCGGATGCAATGGCCACTTTGGCATCTATACCATAGCTACAAGAATCTAATTTTTTCTTTGAATTCCTGGTGGAAGAGTTACATTATCCTGCCTATGATTCTCCCAAGTCCCAGATGGTATGTTCTATTATTGGACATGACTCATCTTGTTATAGCCATATTTACTCTTATCTGCATGACCAAGTTGTCCCTACTAATCTTTCCCAAAATGAAAAAAGGAACCTAATCCAAAATGCGTCACGGTACAACATCATTGCTAATGACCTATTCAAGCGAGGTTTAGATAATACTTTTCTTAGATGTCTAGAAACTAAGGAGTCCCAACATGCATTATCCGAGGTTCATGAAGGTGTTTGTGGATCCCATTCAAACGGTCTGACTTTAGCATGAAAACTACTAAGGGCTGGCTACTATTGGCCAGACATGGAGAAAGAAGCTATTAAATTTGCTAAAACCTGTGAAAAGTGTCAACTGCATGGGTACCTTATCCATGCTCTAGCAAGGGATCTCATACCCTTTGTGACACACTGGGCCTTTCAACAGTGGGCGTTTGATCTAATTGGCCAAATATATCCTGCATCATCTAATGAACATAAATTTATTATCACTGCCACTGAGTACTTCACTAAGTGGGTAGAAGTGGTTCTGCTCATCAAGGCAATCGGAAAACAAGTAGCTCTATTTATTCTTAATTATATCATCTACGGATATGGTATACCTTCATCCATTATAACTGACAATGGAGGACAGTTCAAGAACAAAGATCTAAATGAACTCTGTGAGAAATTCAAAATAAAAAAACACTGGTCATCAGTATATTACCCTTAGGGTAATGGACAAGCATAGGCAAACAAAAACCTATTGACTATCTTGCACATAATAGTGAACAAATCTGGGAAGGATTGGCATTTGTAGCTCAATCCTACATTGTGGGCTTATAGAACAAGTATCAAAATGCCTGCTAGGGCTATACCCTTTTCTTTGGTGTATGGGTCTGAAGCAGTATTACCTATTGAGGTGGAAATACCATCTCTAAAATTTTCTTTGCAAGGACTTGTTACTAATGAAGACTATAGAATATCTAGATTGCAAGAGCTCGAACCGTTTGATGAGCATTGTTAAGTGGCATTTGATCATCTCATAGTGTATCAAAAGAGAATGTCTAGAGGATATAACAAGAAGGTATGACAAAGAGAATTTCAAGTTGGTGACCTAGTTCTAAGAGAAAATCCTAAAAATCAACAGTTTCGAGACAACAAAGGGAAGTTTGAACCCAACTGGCTGCGTCCCTATATCATTACTATAGCTTTTGGCTTTGGTGCCTAACAAATCTCAACATTGGAAGGAGAATAGCTCCGCAAACCGATCAACACCATCCATCTGAAGAAATTTTTCACCTAAATATGCTCTACTCCAATAGCCTATACAGCTAAAAAGTTGAAGAAATCCTAAAAATTAGAAAAAGTCCTTTAGAAATCCTAAAAATCAGAAAAAGTCCTAAGTAATCCAAAAAAAAAGAAAAAAAGAAAAAAAAAAGGGGAAAAAAAAGGAAAAAGAGAGAAAATGCCTTGGTGAAAACCTAGTAAACAGGCACCTTGGTAAAAAAAAAAATGAATCTCTGCCAAGCAGGTGAAAACCTGGTAAATAGGTGCCTCTTGTACTCAAGCACTCCATCTATCAACACAATGTTGGCATTCCTGCTATCATGCATCTTTACTTTTGCTTGTACATATTTCAGTCACTTTTGTGACATCCTAGTTCGTTGGAACCCTCATGGCTTGAAACTGATCAATGTCCTAGTCTTAGGTAATCGGCAAGAGCACATTACATGTCCTAAGTGATGAATTAATGATGAATAGTTAGTACCAAACCGGTACTGAGAGGGGGGGTGAATCAATATAGACAAAAAAGTTTTCCTTGAACCGGTTTGACTGAAAAACATTGTACTTTACTGGCAAGCAAAAAACACCAGTCTAAACTAGATTACTACTAGTTAAACACAATAGGAATGTGAAAGACATAAACTGGTAACTTAGCTTTCCACACAATCTAACATCTCATTTCCACTTCACCCTTACGCATAAACAAGTACTCTACCATCAGAAATATAATAACTTGCTAGTTCAACATGGTTTGCCCCTTGACAGAAAATAACAAAGCATCACATGAAAAGGCATCACACATGACACACGTATTTTTCATGTGGAAACCCAACTGCGAAAAACCATGATGGGGATAAATACCCACAAGTTGTTCTCTGAACCCTTTTGAAGTTCGCTCTGTTAGGAGCCTAGTCCGGTTAAAGACTATTACAATAGGTTCTGTTAGGAACCGATCCTGCTAGGGATCACCTGGTTAATGGATGACTAAATACTCGATTAAGGGTTAAACCCTATTAAAGGCTACCTTGTTAGAGGATTTTAAGAACTCAATGATTTTGAGTCACCTTGTTAAAGGATTTACAACAAGCTAGTTAAAGCTACCCTGTTAAGGGATTTTCCAACTATTGAAGTGGTTAGAGGTCAACAAGTATTACAATGATCTGGTAACAACACTCAATGCCAATGCATATCTGCTTTATTTCCTTCCTTCTGCACTCACACTCTACATGTATCTATTCTCTTATCTGTTCTAGCAAGATTCATGTATCTTTGCACTTAGATACACACACAACATTTGCCAACAACCTCAACATGAAAAACAACATCAACCTTATAGGAAACAGATAGGTCGGTAGCATAAACCCTAAACCCTAAACATTTAGGTTAAGAAATTCAGTCAGTTCAATCCTAACCATTGATCATATTACATTGATTACAACAGTCTTGAATAGATCTCAAGACGTTCTCCAACGTTCATTCTTCATCGCTTCTTGGAGGCTGATAACCCATTACGCGTTCTTCACCATTGAAATAGACTTCACACATTCTTGAGGTAGATAGGATCAATCTCCTTCATGCAAGATCCTTCACATGTATAAGGCTAACATGGCAACATAATCTGTTCTTCATTACAATGCTAACTCATCACATGATGTCATCGGTTGAATCACACAGGCATAGAACACTTCAACTGGAAACCCTGAAGCTAAGACTACCAACTGGTAGTCATACCATATGAAACTTTGATACAAAACATTCCATATACCGGTTCACATTCCAACATACCACTTCACTTTTTCACATATACCGGTTCATAGCATCATACCGGTTCACTTACAAGTGCTTACTTCAATATACCGGTTCACTCTTCATCATATTGAATATACCGGTTCACTCTTCATCATATTGACATCAATGACAACATACAATATCATCATGTCAACATACTCTGCACACATGCCAACACTAAGTAGTATCCACCAAGTCATCTTTACTTCAGTGAAACCTGGTCATCCACTCCAAGTTAGTCACTTGTCTCCTAACTACTGAAGAGTTTTATAACTGAGAAAATAAGCAAAACAACATAACTGAAAAAAATCACTGAATAGTTTGTGCTATGTATGAAAATTTTCTTTGTGTGCTGTCTTTTACATTGGCTTTCGCTTATTATCCCTCTGAGTAACTCGAGGAAGTCTATCTTGACTAAGAGGAGCAAGGATTGGGGGCATAATATTTTCTTTGTTTTCTGCTTGTAGGAATGATTCCGATGATCTGAAAACATCTAATCAGCTGGGTGTCTATGATAAGTTCCTTCACATTAAGGTGAAATCGCCACACATACCTCGACTCTACTTATTTGAATGGTACAGGGAGGTTCCCATCATTTCTTTGTCTATTTTGAGGGAATTTCTTTATTATGCAATCTGGGTCCATGCATAATCTATCCAAGGATATAAACAAAAAAAAGGGTCATTGTGGACAAGATAATTAATATTGCACATGAAAAGAAAGGAACTCTAATCTGCCTGCTATGTTTGTAAAACGCTCAATGATGAAAATTAAGCTTTTCAAAATCTAGTGACTAGGTTTAGGATTGCATCTCAATTTGCATTTCCTTCTGCATCTTGTGAATTTAGAGTGATTTCGGTATGGTAACAATGATCTCTTTAACTTCTGAATGAGGGTTTGAAGCTTTATCATTTCTTTGCTAAGTGGTCTCTTTTTCATCATCGTTTCTCCGATCGAGTACTTGTGTATTGATATGTTAACTGCATACATGAGCATCTTATATAGATCCATACATTTCATTTTATACTTATTTGCATTCATATTATTGCATGAAGAAAAATAAACATTTGCATTACTCATTCTCCTCATTTATTTGCACCATCATTTATTTGCATAAAAAGAAACAAAAATAAATATCCATAATCATTTGCATTACATACATCCATGTTGAAAAGAAATGCATACATATAGAATAAAGCATATAAAACAACATCTCAAAATCAATCAAGACAAGTACAATGAAATCAAATCAAGAACTCATAAATCGGTTGTCCTGAGTCCATTTTCAGGATTGAATTCAAAATCTGATGTCAATTCTCTCATCGAGATTTCACAACATTGACCACTTAGCGCTTTCATCAACTGCTCATTCTCTTCCTCAATTTGAACTCAATTTCTCATTAATCAACACTAAATCTCAATTGAATTCTCACACTAACTCTGATTTTAATCTTTAAAATTAATCTTTGTGCTCAAATAGCTTATCATCACCAAAAATAATTGCCTACAATCATTGTGCAACCCTCACCATCTTTCGATTTCACTCCTGAGGGGGCATACTCATGACCTTATGACCTCACATCTTCAAATATCGAGAAAATTTTCAAATCTTCAAGCAGCTAAGCTTCATTAAACAAGACCTCATCACTAGGGGCATATCAGTTTTATCGCTTCAAAACAAGCTAATATTTGTCTTTGTCTGAATCAATCTCTTAACGCTAATCAGTTTCATCTCTTTTCATCAAGCTGATTATTCATTTAAACTCAATCAAGGGTTTAAAGAGTATCTTTGATCACACTCAATCTAAGAAGGTGTTCAGTTTCATCGCATCGAATCAAGCTGGATAGTTTTATCTTCTCTCATCGTATCTTGATCAATCAAGTTCAAGATCGATTTTATCTTCGCTCACTAAGTCTAGTTCAATCAAATTCTAGATCAGTAAGATCCGCTTCTTGATCAATCAAGTTCAAGTTTGGTATCTTTGCTCTCTATCATTCCTAGTTCAATCAAGTTCAGGATCGGTATCGCTTTAATCATCTTTGTTTAGCTTCATCACTTCAAAACAAGTTGAATACTTCATTTTTCATCTAGTTCGTGATCAATCAAGTTCAGAACTGGTACCTCCTAGACATCAACTATTCTTTGAACCAACGCATTGCTCACACATTATTTCAAAGAGGAGAAAATGTAATAGCCTAAAAACGGTCATCTAAACCATGGGCCCCTAATCTCGACAACGTCACCAAGGTCCTAACCAAAGGCAATTAAATAAATCTTAAGCGCACAATTAATTCTTTAATCATCAAATGTCACATGGCAAAATTAATCAACCAATATTAATTAAATATTTATTTAATTAATTAAAGCATTCCAAGTAAATCATTTAAAAGAATTATCTTATTTATTTTATTAAATATCCTAGCATATTTAATTAAATAAATCAATTTTCCATTAAATCATCAAAAAGAGTAATTAATTTGAAAAAATAAATAAAAATTGCCATAAATCTTCAAAAAAAGAAACAAATCAAGAAAGAGGAATTAGAAATTATGAGCACAAATCTTCAAAAAAGGAATTAATTGACAAAAAAAGAATTAAAATTTGAGAAAAGAAATTAATTGGAGATAATCTTGAAAAAAACAAATTGAAAATTGATAGATAATCTCAAAGAAAGCAATTAAAACAATTAAATATTAAAATTGAATGAAATAGAGGATAAATCAGTTTTTTCCTGATTTTATCTTAATTTTAGTTCAATTTCTGTTAAAATTGAGAAAAGCATCCAATCACATCAATTCACCTGGATTGTGCTTCCTCTTGGAAAATCTTGACCGCTCATCATCATTTGATCTTAGCCATTGGTTTCTTTCTGAATTTTCTATAAATTCAGGCTCTCATCTCTCATTCAAAAATCCTGGAGAATGTATTGTTATTACGTTGTTTTTCTCTAGGTTCATTGAGAATTTGCATTGAGATATTGCATACTAGTCATCTCATATTGCTTAAATCATTTAGCTTAAATACTCATATATTGCTTAAATCATATTAGATTAATCTTGCATATCTAGCTTAAATTTTGCATCCATTTAGCTCATATTCATGCTCATATAGATTTTAAAATCCTTTGTTTAGGTGTTGTCTAGTCATTGCATAGCTTAGCAGTCTGAGAGAAATCTAAACTTGCATCTACTAGAAGGCAATGGGTTGCTTTGTAATGGTTTATTACTCATTGATTATTGATTTACTAACCATTAATCTAATGACTAAATTGAAGTGTTGTGTATTCCAGATACAGATACAGGTTCACTTTTCACACACACAGTGGTTTGCACTCATTCTTGCATAATGATTATGTATTTTGAATTCTATCTCCTTTTTCTTTTGTTGTGAGCAAGTGGCTATGTTTACACTTTTGTGATGTTGTAATGTAGTGTTTTTAATTGCATTGGTGTTGAGTTTAGATTTGCCTTGTTATGAGTTCCTATCACTTGAGCGATAGAGAGTTCACATGTAATTATAACTATAGATATTTGATGATTTTTTTATGTTGTGCCTATGAGCCAAGTTGGTATGTGCATAAGTTGGATGTTCGAATGTTGAGTTAAATTATGCTTGGGGTGAAGCCCGCGAGTTATAGCATGGGTCAAGTGTGACGTAAAAGGTGCCTCATCTTATTCTCCTTGCCTTTCATTCATGGATGTCATTTTTTGTCATGAGTTATGTCTTGTCTTGGTACTAGAGGCTACATTGCTACTATTGTATTTCTAATTTACTTTAATCTCAGTTTTGATGCTCATTCAATATAATATTGTGATTATTTGAGCACTCTCATGAATCTATTACCATGAGATTTCATTATGTATGCTTCTAATTTTAGGACAATATGTGTGGAGAAATTTTCAAGTTATGTTGTTTATCTACAATAATATTATGATTTGGTTTATGCATCTCCTTGGTCAAGAGGCTCACTTCTCATTTTATGCTGATGTTTAATTTTCATGAGTATTTGTCTATGTGTGGGATGCTATGGAATGATATTTTTTTAGCCTCTTGTGTGATGTTTATGGGTCCATGTGGAGGGAGTGGGATCCTTTGTGATGCCAAGGGTCATGAGAAATGGAATTCATGAGGTTCCTTTTAAGGATGCATGAAGTCAAGACCCCTTGGGTGCATGGGAGTTTACCTTGTATTTTAACTAAGTGATAAATAATTAATGAATGGGATGGGTAGTTAGATAACTAAAAAGATAAGACATGATTGTGCCTCATGACTCAGTCCTAGGGAGGATGTTTTAGGATGAGCATGAGAAGGCTGTGGAGATGGCAAGCCAATCTCCCTTGGTTGCTCAGAGGTTGAAATGACTTTGCATGCCCTTAGGCTTGAGCCTTGTTCTAGTATGGCATGTGATGACACTCCCTTTGTGCATGCATCCCTTTGATCCTCACTTTCACATTTATATCTTGATGTTGTGTTGGCCTCTGGGAGTTTATTTAGTTGCCGGTTTACATTGTTGATTGATTCATATGTGTACAATTACTTCTTGGTGTTAGTCCCTTTGGTCTTAAGTATAAACCTAGTTTAGAGAGTTGTGTTGGGACCTAGCGACATCTCCTATCTTGGGGGATGGTTCCTTATAGGTTCCAAATTGATCAGGTGGATGGACTTGGTTCTTTCTTCATGATTGCTATAGATTCTATGGAGCAAATTTATGTATTGAGACTTCATGAGTATTGAGATGTTCTTATTATGTAATAGAATAGGGAAGATTCGAAAGGAGTGAGTAGACCTCACGATTGTACTCGTTATGTAATGGTAGCAATTTTGTCATGCCCAAAATTTTAGGCAAAAAATGGAACAACAATTTTTTTAAACATCCTAATGAAACTAAATACGCTATAATAAAGATGCAAAAATAAAGTCTTGTCTTAACTATAGGTTAACTCATAATATAAAAGAGTTGTTTACCAAAGTTAATTTAATTAACTTGGCCATGCATGCGATAATAATTAAATACAGAATTAATTCTCCAAAAGTGTCATTACCATTTCATTAATTAATAAATTAATTTAAACAAATAATCCTTAACTTATTAGCCAAGAGATATTAATTATCTCAAATAATATCTAATTGCTCCTAGGAATAATTAAAATTATACTAGCACTTAGATAATTAAATTTAAATAAACATTTGAGCAAATGTAGATAATGAAACTAGATTCGACTATAGGGTTAACTAAATCAATAATAAAAATTTGCCTAAGAAAATCCATTTCCCGAAATGCCTAATTTAATCCTATACAATTAAAAATTATCAAATATATAGCATAGAAATAATTAATTAAAAACAAAAGATAAAATAAAACTATAAACCCTTTTAAAATAAAACATTTACTAAAATACATGTGGGTTTACCCTTTTTCAAATTTGAAAAGGGTTGCCCCCCATATTTATTTTATTATTTTAATATTAAAGCTTCATTTGAACCCTAACTAAATTTTTTATAAAATCTAAACTTATTCATTCATTTTATTCCTAACAAAGCTAACCCTAACTCGAAATTGGGTTAGGGTACCTTTGTTTCTATCCAACAAGAAATTGTGTGTGTGTGTGTCATGTTACGTAGGTTTCTTTTTAACCATGGCGGATTTAATTTGTTGGCGGCGGTGATGAGCAATGGCGGGTGGCGGCATAGCAGTGGGTGCCACTCGCAGTGGCATCGAGGGCCACCATTGCGGGTCATGGCCTGCAACGGCACTGCAGCGTCCCTACAGGATGCGGCCCATAGAGGGGCCTGAGCCACCCGATGCTGCCCTGTGTGGAGCTTCAGCTCCGCAGGTCTCGGGGGAGGGTTTACACAGTACTCTTTTTTATATGTATATTTTTTAAATGTTAAAAATGAAATTTAAATATATTTATATATATATATATGTGTACATATATTAAATATGTACATATATATATATATATTTATATATACTCCAATGTATATATATGTTTCTCTTTTTTAAATATGCAAGAATTTAATATGGTTGTCAAAAATATCTAAATAAAACAACATTATCAAATAGCTAAATAATTTCATTTACCAAGTATGAATCATTTAAATATATGTATGCATACATTAGATTTTTAAATACAAAACATTTAAAAATAACTTCTTTCTAAAATCTATTTGAATATATAGATTTCTCTTTCATGTCTAAATCTTTTTTTTTTTAAAGCATTAAAGCAGAATATTTAATCTAACAGATTTAAATAAATGTATTTCTTTCTCTTTAAAATGACATATAGTTAACTTTAGAGTTAGATTAATTTATCTAGATTTATTTTTTGCATTTATTTTTTTACAAGGGAAAAATAGCAGAAATTAATTAATTACAACAGCAACTAATAATATCTAAAATCATTTAATCCATAGACAACATGTTGATGCAATATTAATATGCACACTAAAAACCTATTTACATTAATTTGCATTTTAAACAATAGATAGAAGTAAATGTTTATTTTCTTTCACTAACATCTATGCTTTAATATTTTATTTATTTCCCCCATTTTACAATATGCTATAAAGGAAGAATAACTTTCATTTCATGAAAGAAGTACAAATAAACAATATTTCATTAGCTATAGAAGCATACTTCAAATTTATTTTATTTCTTTCTTGCAAGATCAAAACATTAATAAAAGAATACATCTTATTTCATGATAAAACATAGTTCAAAGAATACATTTAAATCCTCATGGTAAACTTTAGAAATAGGTAGATACCCAACTTAGCCTCTCATTTCTACTAAATGAGGGCTTCCAAAATAAATACATTTTTGCAACTAAAAACAAATAACAATAGGATCAACTCCTAGCTTTTTCTTTCCTTCCTTATCCAAGCAAACCAGCAATAAAAAGTTTAGTAGGTTGTGACCATGGAGGCTCACCTCCCAACCTAGGCTTACTAGAAGCCACCCTCGAGCTTGGAGAGACAAAACCTAAACATGATACATACAAGCAATGCACAAAAGGAAGACAAACTACACAACATTCGCATTCCCATCCCAAGGCTAAACATCATCACATATGTGATTTTTAAATGGGTGAAGGTGCACCAAGTACCTTGAGGAGAAAAACTGCAAATAGGAGAAACACATTGCCATTGCAAGGCAAACAATAACACATCCACAAGTTCCAAAATTGTCCTAACCATTTCTTATGACCCCCAAGGCATACAAGCCAACAAATCTCCCCTTATGACCCCTAATGCATAAACAATCACTATGCAGCAAGGGTCACAAAAATCCCTTGAGAATAACTCTCTTCCAAAGAGAGCCTCTCACTCTAAGAGTGTCAAACAATCCTTCACCCCATGGCCACTCTACCCTCCCAAGGGTGAGTTTGGCCTTGAAAACTCCCAAAACATAATATAAAAAACTCAACCAAAAAACAAAGGGAAGAACACAACATCTTCCTACACAGATAAAAAACAACAATAGGAGAAAACAATTGCAAACATACAATCTTTCAAAATTTACAACATACATAGAAAGTGATTCAACCAACCTTGAATCTGCCAAAGGGATGCAAAGGATAGTTTGTAGTAGAGCTGCCCAAATTCACAACTTCTTTCTTCTGAAGACATAACCAAAATTTCCTATACTAAACTTTCAAAAACTCTTCAAGATTATAAGTCTCTAAAAATGGAGAGTGGGTGATTACCATCCTAAGTCTCAAACCCTTCCCTAAGAAGGCTCCTCTCACTCTTTCCAACCTCTTGGGTAGAGTGTGAGCTCACATTGGTTGGTCTTCCCAACCTCTTACAGGTTACTAAAATTGGCAATCTTGAAAGAGGGGAAGAGAAAATGGGGAAGAGGGAACTGACACAAGAAGGGAAGGTTATCTAACCTAGGAGGAGTCCTCCATGCTGGATTTTCACTCATCTTTGAGGTGTCAAATCAGTCACATGGGAGTGGTTACATGCTTAAAAATGCCCCTAACCCATAGGTATACCATATGGACCTTTGGAAAGGCCCGTAAACTAACCCTAGGAGTCCATTTGACCCCTTAGAAACCCACCTGAAGTTAACCTACGGGTCAAAATTGAGTTGACCACTCCAAAGACTCTCTACCCAAGGAAAATCTGGGACCATACTCAAATATTTGAAAAAAGGCATTGGTTGAAACAATTTCCCTCCAAGAGACATGTCATTTTCCACACACTTTACAACACATGTCTCATGTGACACAATAAAAATATATTACTTAATTACACATGGAAAATGTCTCTTTTTGGATTAAACATATTAATAAATACAATTTAACGCACAGTCAAACATTTATGTTTATGAATAAAACACAATACATATGGGCTATTGTCTTTCCAAATAGACAACCCCTGGTTTTACAAACGCACAAAGGTCTATGCTTGATTCTCCATATTGTCTCCATGGTCACATGGATAATTTTCCCGCACATCTCATTTTACACATTAGTAATTCCCAAATAACTACATATAAATTTAACATATAAAATAATATAATTCAATCACTCTTCATACAATTGCCATCATACAAATCAATTTACCATATATCCAATGCAATCCACATAAACAAATTCACTTAACGACATTATCATAATCCTCCTAAATTTCAACCATTCATAAGACATGCATCATATTTATAACATCATAAGAAAGTTCTGCAAATCAAAATAAATGACATACACCATATCAATGCTATCGAATCCTGGGATCATATAAAATTCTATATCCATAATGCATAGAAAATAAGAATCAATAATAGTTCCAACATGAAAATAACTGAAATGCTAGGATGGGTCGGGGTAGGGCCTCAGACACTCCCCCTCTAGGCATGATCTTCCTCCTGGAGTTCACCAAAAATATGGGGGTACTGAGATCTCATGTGTGTTGCGTCCTCCCATGATGTTGTAACCTTGTCATAGCAATCCCACTAGACCCTAACCTGGTCCAGCTCTCGACCTTGAAGGGCCAGCATCCGGCAAGCCAAAATACGAATGGGCTCCAAAGCTAGCTACACATCCGACTCCACCTGCAAGGCATCCCAAACTAAAATATGAGACTCATCATAGATATACTTCCTTAGAAATGATACATGAAACACACTGTGGATGCGTGATAGGCTAGGTGGCAATGCTAAATGATAAGCAATTGGTCCTATCCTCTCAAGGATCTTAAATGGCCCTACAAAGCGAGGTGCGAGCTTAGAACCCTTTCCATAATAGATTGGACTCTTATGTAGTCGCACTCTCAAGAAGACTTTATCCCCAACCAAGAAGCTACGATCTATCCTCTTCGCATCTACATATTTCTTTTGTCTATCATGGGCCTCTCTTAGACGTTGTCTAATCAAATCCACCTACTGCTCCAAATCTCAAACTATCTCAAGACCAATAGCTACTCTATCCTCAATGTGGTCCCAGCTCAACGGTGTTCTATGAGGCCTATCATACAATGTCTGAAAGGGAGGCATCCCCAAAGAAGTGTGATGCCCATTGTTATAGGCAAACTCTACCAATGGAAGGAACTCTTCCCATCTGGTCTGGTGATCCATAATGTACATATGAATCATATCCTCTAACACCTAGTTAACCCTCTCTGTCTGTCCATTTGTTTCAAGATGATAGGCTATTCTGAAATAGAGCTTGGTGCCCATTGCTGCCTATAACGCTTTCCAAAAGGAAGAAGTGAAGAGGGAATCCCTATCACAAATAATCTTGCGTGGGACACCATGAAGTCTAACAATATCCCACAAGAATACTTGTGCCACTGTTGGTGCTATGAAGGTAGTCTGAACTGGTGAGAAGTGGGCAACTTTGGTTAGCTTGTCAATTGTCACCAAGATGGCATCATGGCGATGGTAGACATCGAAAGACCAATGATGAAATCCAGGGATATAGTATCTCACTTTCACTTTCGTATAGAATGAGACTAGAGAAACCCACCTAGATGGCAGTGCTCCACCTTGACTCTCTGACACTCAAGACATCGGGCTACTAACTCAACAATAAGCTACTACATACTTGGCTAATGATATAACTGCCTCAAATTTGCATGCAACTTCTTAACTCCAGGATGTGATGCATAAGGAGTTCTATGAACCTCCATCACAATGAACTCGCACAATCCCCCAGAAGAAGGTACATAGATGTGCCCTCTATGGCACAATAGTCCATCAGACTCTAAGGAATAATCAACATAATTTCCCTTTAGGGTCTCGTGAGATCGTATCACCTGAAAAACCTCTATATACCATCCATCCTCTGGCAACCGCTGTAATATATGATCTCTCAAATCTGTGCCCATAGATATGGAATATACCTCATGATGTCTCCTACTCAAGGCATCTGCAACTACGTTTTCCTTCCCCTTGATGTAGTGAACGTCAAAATCATACTCGCATAAAAACTCCATCTATCTCCTCTAGCGAGCATTAAGATTAGGCTGAGTGAATATGTATTGTAATCTCTGATGGTTTGAATGAAGCTCAAAATGATGACCCAAAAGGAAGTGTCTCTACCTCACAAGTGCATGCACTACTACTGCAAGCTCAAGGTCATGAGTAAGGTAGTTAAGCTCGTGAGTCTTAAGTTTCCTAGACTCAAATGCTACAACTCTACCATCCTACATGAGGACTGCTCCTAAACCCTCTAGGGAAGCATCTACACAAACCATGAAGTCAACTAAGGGATCTGGCACTATAAGGATAGGTGCACTAGTAAGTTCCCTTTTGAGTTCCTGAAAGGCCCTCTCACACTTATCTATCCACTCGAATTTCTTGCCTTTACACTGAAGAGAAGTATTAGGATGTGCGACTCTAGAGAATCCCTCGACAAAGCATCGGTAATAAACTCCTAGGCCCATGAAGCTCCTGACTTCTATCATACTAGTTGGCACTGGCCAATCCATAATATCTCTAATCTTTTATGGGTCAACTAAGATCCCATCACCGGATATAACATGTCCTAGATACTTGACCTTTGACCTAAAGAAAGCACACTTCAACAAACTGTTGTATAAGTGGTTGTCTCTCAAACACTACAATACCTGTCTCAAGTGCTCCTCATGCTCCTTCTCATTTCGAGAATATATCAATATGTCATCAAGGAACACAATCACAAAATGGTCAAGGAAGGTGCGGAATACCCCATTCATGAGGCTCATGAATACAGTTGGAGCATTCGTAAGACCAAATGTAACCATAGTGAACTCATAGTGGCCATACCTAGTGTGAAAAGTGGTCTTGTGGATATCGCTCTCCACTATTATCACCTGATGGTACCCTGACTTCAGATCTATTTTGGAAAATACTTTGGCACCCTGAAGTTGGTCAAATAAATCATCGATCTTGGGCAAAGGGTATCGGTTCTTGATGGTCACTTTGTTCAACTGACAGTAATCCATACATAATCGAAGGGATCCGTCCTTCTTCTTTATGAAGATAATTGGTGCACTCCAAGGGGATATGCTAGGATGAATGTGACCCTTCTATAGAAGTTCCTCAAGCTACATCTTGAGCTCATTAAGCTCATTTGTGGTCATCATATAAGGTGCTCTAGAAACTGGCTCAGCCCCTAGTATGAGGTCTATGTGAAAGTCAATCTCTCTATGAGGTGGCATACAGGAAGATCTAAAGGAAACACGTCTGAATATCCTTTAAGGATAGGATGGTCATCAATAGATGGTTCCTTATCATCCTCTTCCTCTCTATCATTGATGGTGATGGAAAATAATTGGCATCCCTTTCACATGCTCCCCTTAAGCTGAATTGTGGAAATTATACATAGTGATACAGGTCTCTGAATCCCAATGATTACTATGGGAGAACCATGATCATCCTCACACTCGATTTTTTTTGGCGACAATCCATCTTGGCTCTATGGGTGTAAAGCCAATCCATGCCAAGTATGATGCCATAAGATCCGAGTGGTGTAACTCTAAGGTCTACTAAGGTGGTAGTACTACCAATCTGAAGCTGGCATTCCCTAACCTCTGATTCCACTATCACTCTAGCCTTTGAAGTTAAATCCACTTCCCAACTGACACCTTGCCTAGTTGCCACTAGCCCACAATGCTCCACAACCAATGGAGATATAAAGAAATATGTAGCTCCTAAATCAAACAAGATAGAAACATTGCTACCTTTGATCATACCTACAACCTCAATAACTATGGCTTGATGCTATGTCTGGCGATTGTCAACTGCTGTGAAGACTTTATGGGACTTTCCCATATCCCCAACTATAGGCTCTGATGCTACCATTTGTTGACTCCTTGCCATCTGACCCCGAGGACACTCTCTCGCCATGTGCCCCATGGCTCCACAAGTGAAACAATCACCACGTGCCTAAAACTGAACACCCTAAGGCCTAAAGAATGACTGCCCACCTATTCTTCTCGAGCCACTATACCACCCGTGGAGGACTACTAAGTCCACGCTGGAGGTGTGTAAGGAATCTGGGGTCACTGATCTCGTCTAGGACCCTATGACTACCACTGCTTGGGCTTAAAGCCCTGCTGACTCTACGGAGGCCTCTGCCTCTGATTCTGCTATGACTCCTGCGGAGGAGGGGGTTTGAAGTACTTGGATGAATGTCTACCATTACCCTTCTAGTGGGGTTTCTAAAACCCATAAGTCTAAGGTATAGGGTTTTGGTTCTAGAACTAATCCCTCATGTCCTAAGGCCTACCATGAATCTCCTCTGCTATCAATGCCTTCTCCATGGCAACCTGAAGGCTTCCTGGAGCTACCATCCTCACCTGTCCTACTATTCCCGTATTCAATCCCCTGATAAATCAGCTGATGAGAAGCTTCTCATCCTTCACGTAGTCTACATAAGGTAAGAGCTCAAAAAAAATTCTCTCATATTGGGTCACTGAGAGACCCTTCTTCTAAAGGTCATGGAACTCATCAATCCTACACTGCTTGAAGTGCTCTGACAAGTATCTATCCCTGATCCTCTTTGTAAAGATCTCCCATGTGGGGGTGTTTGCAACTATACCACACTTGTACTCCTCCCGCCTCCACCATTTGGAAGTCATTCCTCTCAAAAGGTGACCCGCTACTCGTACCTTTAGATTGCTCTCATAGGGACGTAATGCAAAACACCTATCTAGACTCAAAATCCAATCCTCGGCTTTTACCCCATCAGTAGACCCTCCAAAAGATGGTGGCTGAAGGCACAAAACCTCTCTGATTAGATCCCCGGGATCACAACGTGCTCTCTCAAAATATACTAGCACTGGTACTGAATGTGGTCGAGGAAGATGAATGGACTCTGGCTCATTCTCAACCTAACCCTCTAAGGGATTAGGAGGTGGACTCCTACTTCGCTCCCTAACTGCTGATCTATTACTCTCAGAATTCTAGTTTTCTTCCTGAAGATCTACTATTGGGAGCCTATCCTGAACTATCCCTATCAGGTTTCGAAGAGAAACTAAGCTATCTCGGTTCGAGTCAATTAGTTGTTCAGGAGGAGCCTCTAGGTTCCTTTCCAGAACTGATTCCTTCCTATCAACATCTTTGTGTTCCATGTGTGAATGCCTAGGACCCCTATCGCGCTTGCGAGCTTGTCGTGTAGTCGGAGGCATCCTTATGAGAAAATAAAATAAAATGAAATAAATAAATAATTTTGGAGAAAATTTAAATAATTAAATAACTAAAGAGAAAGGTAATGGAGAAAGGTTCCTAGTGTTGGAAACCTTGCTCTGATACCAAAATGTCATGCCCAAACTTTTGGGCAAAAAACAGAACAACAATTTTTTTTTAAACATCCTAATAAACCTAAATACGCTATAATAAACATGCAAAAATAAAGTCTTGTCTTAACTATAGGTTAACTCAGGATATAAAAGAGTTGTTTACCAAAGTTAATTTAATTAACTTAACTATGCATGCAATAATAATTAAATGCGGAATTAATTCTCCAAAAGTGTCATTACCATTTCATTAATTAATAAATTAATTTAAACAAATAATCCTTAACTTATTAGCCAAGAGATATTAATTATCTCAAACAATATCTAATTGCTCCTAGGAATAATTAAAATTATACTAGCACTTAGATAATTAAATTTAAATAAACATTTGGGCAAATGTAGATGCAGACTAGATTCGACTATAGGGTTAACTAAATCAATAATAAAAATTTGCCTAAGAAAATCCATTTCTCGAGATCCCTAAATTAATCCCTTACAATTAAAAATTATCGAGTATTTAATGTTGACTAAAATAATCCTTATTAATTCTTATTAATAAAATTCCCAAAAGGAATTTAATCTAAACATCTATATATATTATATACATAAATGTTTATTTGCATATAAATACACTCACACACACACACACACACATATATATATATATAGTAGAGAAATAATTAATTAAAAATAAAAGATAAAATAAAACTATAAACCCCTTTAAAATAAAACATTTACTAATATACATGTGGGGTTACCCCTTTTCAAATTTGAAAAGGGTTTCCCCCCACATTTCTTTTTTTTATTTTATTATTTTAATATTAAAGCTTCATTTGAACTCTAACTAAAAGTTTTATAAAATCTAAACTTATTCATTCATTTTATTCCTAACAAAGCTAACCCTAACCAGAAATTGGGTTAGGGTCACTTTGTTTCTATCCAACAAGAAACTATGTGTGTGTGTCTCGTGTTATCCACATTTCTTTTTAACCATGGTGGATTTAATTTATTGGTAGTGGTGATGAGCAATGGCGGGCGGCGGAGTAGCAGTGGGTGCCACCCACAGTGGCGCCGAGGGCCACCATTGTGGGTTGTGGCCTGCAGTGGTGCCGCAACGTCCCTGCGAGATGTGGCCCACAGTGGCACCTCAACGCCTCAATGGGTCGCGGCCCACAGAGGGCCCCGAGCTGCCCAAGGCTGCCTTGCGCGGAGCTTCGGCTCTGCAGGTCTTGAGGGAAGGTTTATACAATCCTCTTTTTTTATATATATATTTTTTAAAAATGTTAAAAATGAAATTTAAATATATTTATATATATGTATACATATATTAAATATGTACACACACACACACACAGATATTTATACGTACTCAAATGTATATATATGTTTCTCTTTTTTAAATATGCAGGAATTTAATATGACTGTCAAAAATATCTAAATAAAACAACATTATCAAATAGCTAAATAATTTCATTTACCAAGTATGAATCATTTAAATATATGTATGCATACATTAGATTTTTAAATACAAAGCATTTAAAACTAACTATTTTAAAAAAAAAAAATCTATTTGAATATCTAGATTTCTCTTTCATGTCTAAATCCATAATGTTTTTTAAAAGCATTAAGGCAGAATATTTAATCTAATAGATTTAAATAAATGTATTTCTTTCTCTTTAAAATGACATATAGTTAACTTTAGAGTTAGATTAATTTATCTAGATTTATTTCCTACATTTTATTTTTTTACAAGGGAAAAATAGCAAAAATTAATTTATTACAACAACAACTAATAATGTCTAAAATCATTTAATCCATAGACAACATGTTGATGCAATATTAATATACACACTAAAAACCTATTTACATTATTTTGCATTTTAAACAATAGATAGAAGTAAATGTTTATTTTCTTTCACTAACATCTATGCTTTAATATTTTATTTATTTCCTCCATTTTACAATATGCTATAAAAGAAGAATAACTTTCATTTCATGAAGGAAATACAAATAAACAATATTTCATTAATTATAGAAACATACTTCAAATTTATTTTATTTCTTTCTTGCAATATCAAAACCTTAATAAAAGAATACATCTTATTTCATGATAAAACATTGTTTAAAGAATGCATTTAAATCCTCATGGTAAACTTTAGAAATAGATAGATACCCAACTTAGCCTCTCATTTCTACTAAATGAGGGCTTTGAAAATAAATACATTTTTGCAACTAAAAACAAATAACAATAGGATCAACTCATAGCTTTTTATTTCCTTCCTTATCCAAGGAAACCTGCAATATAAAGCTTTTAGGTTGTGACCATGGAGGCTCACCTCCCAACCTAGGCTTACTAGAAGCCATCCCCGACCTTGGAGAACCAAGACCTAAATGGGATACACACAAGCAATACACAAAAGCAAGACAAACTACACAACATTCACATTCCCATCCCAAGGCTAAATATCATCATATATGTGATTTTTAAATGGGTGAAGGTGGACTAAGTACCCTAAGGAGAAAAACTGCAAATAGGAGAAATACATTGCCATTGCAAGGCAAACAAGAACACATCCACAGTTTCCAAACTTGTCCCAACCATTCCTTATGACCTCCAAGGCATACAAGCCAACAAATCTCCGCTTATGACCCCCAATGCATAAACAATCACTATGCAGCAAGGGTCACAAAAATCCCTTAAGAATCACTCTCTTCCAAAGAGAGCCTCTCACTCTAAGGTTGTCAAACAACCCTTCACCCCAAGGCCACTCTACCCTCCCAAGGGTGAGTTTGGACTTGAAAACTCCCAAAACAATATATAAAAACTCAACAAAAATACAAAGGGAAGAACACAACATCTTCCTACACAAATAAAAAACAACAATGGGAGAAAACAAATGCAAACATACAATCTTTCAAAATTTACAACATACATAGAAAGTGATTCAACCAACCTTGAATTTGCCAAAGGGATGCAAAGGATAGTTTGTAGTAGAGCTGCCCAAATCCATGACTTCTTCCTTCTCAAAACTTAACCAAAATTTCCTATACTAAACTTTCAAAAACTCTTCAAGATTCTAAGTCTCCAAAAAATGGAGAGTGGGTGATTACCATCCTAAGTCTCAAACCCTTCCCTAAGAAGTCTCCTCTCACTCTTTCCAACCTCTTGGGTAGAGTGTGAGCTCACATTGGTTGGTCTTCACAACCTCTTACAGGTTACTAAAATTGGCAATCTTTAAAGAAGGGAAGAGAAAATGGGGAAGAGGGAACTGACATAAGAAAGGAAGGCTAGCTAACCTAGGAGGAGTCCTCCAAGTTGGATTTTCGCTCATCTTGGGAAAACCAATTTTTGAGGTGTCAAATCGGTCACATGGGAGTGGTTACATGCTTAAAAATGCCCCTAACCCATAGGTATACCATATGGACCTTTGGAAAGGCATTTAAACTAACCCTAAGAGTCCATTTGACCCCTTAGAAACCCACCTAAATTTAACCTACGGGTCAAACTTGAGTTGACCACTCCAAAGACTCTCTACCCAAGGCAAATATGGGACCATATTGAAATATTTGAAAAAAGACATTGGTTGAAACAATTTCCCTCCAAGAGACATGTCATTTTCCACACACTTTACAACACATGTGTCAAGTGACACAATAAAAATACATTACTTAATTACACATGGCAAATGTCTCTTTTTGGATTAAACAAATTAATAAATACAATTTAGCACACAATCAAACATTTATGTTTACGAATAAAACACGATACATATGGGGTGTTGTCTTTCCAAATAGACAACCCATGGTTTTACAAACGCACAAAGGTCTAGGCTTGATTATCCATATTGTTTCCATGGTCACATGGATAATTATTCTGTGCATCTCATTTTACACATTAGTAATTCCCAAATAATCACATATAAATTTAACATATAAAAGAATACAATTCAATCACTCTGCATATAATTGCCATCATACAAATCAATTTACCATATATCCAATGCAATCCACATAAAGCAATTCACTTAACAACATTATCATAATCCTCATAAATTTCAACCATTCATAAGACATGCATCATATTTCTAACATCATAATAAAGTTCTACAAATCAAAATAAATGACATATACCATATCAAGATTATCCAATCTTGGGATCATATAAAATTTTATATCCATAATGCATAGAAAATAAGCATCAATAATAGTTCCAACATGAAAATAACTAAAATGCTAGGACAGGTCGGGGTAGGGCCTCACACATTTATTGTATCCATGATTACAGTTTAAACTTAGGCTTCCAATGGAAAATTTGTAAGGTATTATGATGTAAAATGGAGATGTAATTATATATATATATATATATATATATATAAAATTCAATCTTGATTAGAAGAAACAAACCTTTGTAATGGATTTCCCATACTTCTATTGTTGTGTAAATTAATGAGTTATAATCTCAATATGCTCATGATTAGATTAGTTTAGATCGGCAATGTAATATTTTATGTGAATTTAATATGTTAATAAATGAATGTATAGATGTGATCATGTGATAATAAAAGAAAGAATTCATTTATTTACTTTCATCATGGTATGCTTAAAATAATGGAAAGAACTATTGAATGAAAAAAAAAAGTACTTCCATGTGAATGTTGATGCAAAATAAATAGATGGTGGATTCTTGTTTGATACACTTAGACTTGATTAATGACAACTAAACTCAAGACCTTATCAAGCTATCAATGATAGAGAAAGAAAACATGAGATACAATTATGATATTAGTTAGCATCATAGAATCTAAATCAGCCATAAGGGTAAAAGTCATAATGTAACTAAAGGGATTAGCATCATTAAGAACACATATGGATATGCACGCTTTAGTAAGATAGTTGCTATAAAACAACTAATGTGTAGATAGAGTTAATATGCATATAGGAACATAGATAAGCTAGTATGTATGCATTCTAGGGTATAGATAGATATAATATCATGTAAGTAATGTATTATGTGAGCGGGAAGGAATATAGACATTATTATCTTGGTAGAAGTAGCTCATACTTATCATGTTAAGGCATAAGCATGAGAGGTTAGGGGTTATGAGTTGAGTTGTGTGAAAGATTTAGGTTAAGTAATATCATAATTTAGATGGTCATGGAACTTAAGTCCTTGTATTGTGTGATAAATCATCAAGTTAGATGCATTATGCCCATAAGCAGTGGTATGATCATGCTAGACTTAAGGATGAGTATTCATAGGTAATACACATTATAGTAGCTCCTTATATTATGTCATGCATTACAAGGAGTAGGAAGTATCAAGCATTAGTAAGTTATAGCATGTAGGTCATGTTATTCATATGTGTGAATATAGGCTTGAATGAATGTATGGATTAGGTTCCTAGAAGGAGTTAGTGACTAGGGAAGTGTATCTACTATTTAGCTATATAGTTGTTAAGCACTATTGATGGTAGAATGCATTATGAAATTAGAGGACAGAATATGTGGCATAGCCTTACATGAGGATACTACATTAGTTACTATACATATAAGCACATGTAGTGGTGTTCCATGATAAGATTAGATCATTAGCTGCATATGTGCATTGTCATGTTGCTTGTAAATCTAATGTATTGATTAGTAACCATAAGATTAAATCTGAGTTAAAGTAGTGATGTCAATATGCCCTAGGTAGTTTGCTGACCTTGCAATAATGTTTTCACTTGTGGCAAGAACATTGTTAGACAACCAATGGTTAAGATTCACACTAAGGTGAAACTAAGTGAACTAGTTCTAGAACACATTACCTAGTTTATTGTAAAGTGGAAAAATTGAACCCTAGTGACTCCCCACCTAGGAGAGAGAATGGAAGTCACTAGTATGGTTTTTCACTTGGGGAAACTTTACATTCAAAAGAGGGGCTTGAATCCACTAGATCCAAATACAAGGGAGACAAGGATGTGAATTCCAAGTGGATTGCAAGGGTTGAAGTGTGATTTACCCTCTTTTGTAAATAGGAAAGTTGATTTGTCGACTATGTGGAAAAGACAAAGAAAATGAGTGAAATAGGGAGCTAACGGTTTGGGATCACACTATAACTTGAGATATAAGCTAATTAGACTAATACAAATCTGCCCTGCAAATTTGGAGAAAAGTTGTCAGGACTGTGGCGAAAGTGTACATGGTCCTCCGAAAAATCCGTGAAATGAAAAGGGTTTTTTCGCCTCTGTAAATGGAGTCCAAATCTGAAAATACAACTGCACACCTACAACCTACACAAAGAAAAGAAGGGGGGGAGGATTTTTGATAGGGGTTTGTGTCAATCAAACCTCGATTGATGAATCGAACTTGAAAGAAAGGTATTTGCAAATGTTGAAATGTAAATAATGGAAATGTACACCTTGTAGATCTGTAATTTGTTGATGATGATTGCTTTTCTTCTTGAATGTAATCGCAAGTGTTGCATGAAATGGCATGTAACATGACAAAACCCTAACACACACACATTCTTGCAAATGAATGTTGTAATGTTGCTCCAATGGATGGATAAAGAAGAAGACTTAAATGCTTGAATGGTTGATGAAAACCTTGAAATCATGTATCTTATCCTTATGCCTCTCAACCTTCTCATATGTTCTTCCTCCTAAATGAGGGAATTGAATCTCCTTTTATACATGTCTCAAGGATTAATTATCAATCATTGAAGGCTAACAAAGAAGAATTGTAAACCCCAAAATCAGATTGTGCATAGGAAACTAGGCAAACCCCAACATAGGGCCACCCTAAGAGGCAAGGATAGGCATTCCACACCCCTATCCTTGGGGTACAGGGGTTCCATGCCCCTCTCCTGCCCTATTTTAGGACCCAGATAGGGTCTAGAAGCAAGGAAAAGGCCTGATCAAGGAGGGGTCCAATCAGAGAAGGGTCTCAATCAGGGAGGAGGGTGTCGTCGCCAAGGTGAGGACTTCAAATATGGTTAAAATTGCTAGGGTTGTAATTTTATGACACTACATTTATCCCCCAATTTAGTGAGAGTATGACTTATGCCAATTCTATCGGTAAAGTAGAAGAAAGGGAAAGATGAAGAGGTGAGATACAAAGAAATACCACAAGGAGTATAAGACATCACTAATATTGACGAGAAAAAGCCCCAAATCTTAGGGTCTCAAATCACACCCACATATGCAAGAGAACACAAAAAAAAGGAATGAAGGAAAACATAACAAAACCAAGCACAAAAGGCATGTGATAAAAAAAAAAAAAGACAACACACCAACTAGCTAAAGAGACCTCGATACTCAAACATCTCAACAACTAATTGCAACACAAGCGATCACATAAAAGAGAAAATCTTGCATCATCCAAGAACTATCAATAGTAAAACTATGGGTTCATAAGAGGAAGAAGAGAGGGGGTATAAATACACACTTTAGTGATCCATGAGAATAAATGCAAAGAAGAGAGAAAGCATGGATGTCTCACCCCTAAAAATAGGTGATCCATGGAGAGGACATGAAAATGTAGCCCCCAGAGTTTGTCTAGGTGATCCATGTGGAAAAGGACATGGAAAATCTCTCCCCTAGAGTCTGTATAGGTGATCCATGTAAGGGAGGAGGATGGGAACAGTGTTATTTCCACCCAACCTCATGCATGTGTGTGCAAGTAAGGTTTGAAGTGCCTCATAGGAGTCTATGCCCAAGTATGCTACAAACTATATAAAATGTATAGTACAAGTGTCAAGAAAGGTGTGGCGTCCTGCTTTAAGAGTCTGTGCTCTGGTTTTGAGAATAATTACCCTGCATAAGAGAAAAAGTGATTTCATCTCACTCTAAGACTCTATCCTCTAAATTCGAGAATGACCCACTGTACAAGAGAAAAGAAGTGTCTTCTAGCTCTAAGAGTCTATGCCTTGGTTCTGAGAATGACCCACTATACAAGAAAAGTGATGACATCTTTCTCTAAGAGGTCACCCTCTAGTTCCAAGAATGTCCCACTATACACAAAGTGATGACCTCTTTCTCTAAGAGGCTGCCCTTTGGTTCCAATAATGTCCCACTATACAATGCACAAGAAAAGTATAGTACAAAGGAGTAGTGTGGGTACCCCCCTTAAGATGTCAACATAGGTTGATGTTGGTATCTTTAGGAAAGTAGAACAAGGATACCTACCTTCATCACAAAGAAGATATTCGCTATGCAACAATGTCATAAATCCAAGAAAGAGAGGGAATACTCTTCAAGAAAGGATAAGATAGTTGAAAAGAGGTATCTTTTTGTAAGTGTAAAGGAGATCCTTGGAGGAGAAGAGATCTTTGTGCAAAAGATATTTTCCTCCAAGAGGAGTTATCTTAGACAAATATAACATCTTCTATAATAGAGCAAACAAGAGAACAAGAATTTTGATCCTTCATCATATTGCTAGTTGAAAGAGTTTCTTGATGAAGGATGATGAACATTTAGCCCTATCAGGGATGAGTGGATTTAGTATAGATGTACATTACCAAGTGTGAAAGAGGTTTTAATCAAGGAATTTTTCATATACTAGATGTCCTTCCTTGCCACAAAAACTGCAAGTGTTTCCTGATTTCTTCTTAGTCTTGGAGGAAGACTCACTAGACTGTGAAGATTTTGTTGATATTTTGGATGTGTTTCATTGGTTTTGTCATTGATGTCAACACTTGTCAACACTTGCAGATTCTTGGCTATGTTCACTGACAAGTTCAATGACTTATGCACAGTCACCAATATCAGGTTCACCGACAGGTTATATTATTCACCGGCACTAAGAATGACTTAAATATTACTTTATTATATCAAAGAAATTGTTTGGACACTTTTTTTTGGTGATTTGGTCATTGATCTAATTGGGTTTGCATATTTGTTGTTACAAGAAAATAGGTCTAGGTTATGCACCGACAAGCATTATCCATTCCAGATCAGCATGACATATTATGAAGATGATTTGTTATTATTGTAAATGCATTGAGCCGACATAATGCATTACATATTGATTCATTTGTAATTAATTTTATTGTAATATCTTTAGTAAGTCGACCTACACATTTGGTCTTAGGTTTTGGTATATATGTAAGATCTCATTTGTGAGATTAATGTGAGAGTGTAAAAAGGGAATGTAATAAGGTATATGCGAATATAAGCAGAGCTATACACGTAGACATCATTTGAAGATTCAAGTAAGGTATGAAGAAGATAATCAGAGCTTAACCGGTACTGAATCCAACATATGAAGATGCTATTTTGAGTAGTACATTATCATTGTATTTAAGCCATCCAATTGTAGTTAGTGTGACTCCCATTTTGTGATTGAGCAGTGAGCTCTAGACAGTTGGCCTTTCTACATGTGCAGACTCCATATTGTACACACATACTATCTGCAGTAGTATCATCTGATTGTGGGTAAGGTTTCCCACCATGGTTTTTCCCCTTACAGCATTTCCACGTACAAATATATATGTTATGTATTGTGGATGTTATTTTTCTGTCTATTTCATGCATTAAACTTTATCGGCATTGCAATCAACTATCAAAAATGTTTACCAGCATAAAGTGTAGTTTACCAGTATTATGTATTAAGTTTGGTTAAGTTTGTTTTGGGTTTGAAATTAATTGACAACTGATTCACCCCCCCCCCCCCCCTCTCAGTTATCTCTGAGACCTAACAATTGGTATCAGAGCTTAGTCCTCTTTTAGCAGAAGGAGATCCTATGTCTACTAACTATTTCAAGAAGAACAGTCTAAAACTTGATGGAACCAACTATGGTATATGGAAGATCAGAATGGAGACACATCGAATTGGATTGGAAATGACATATGGGATGTTACAAAGAATGGCTATGTTTCTCCTATTCAAGGTCAACCTAATCCACCAACCTTGGCTAAAGATGAGGAGAATGATTGCAACGCAAGAGAAGCACTTTTGAGTGCATTGTCGGATCAACAAATCATGGGATTATCAGACCGATCTACTACTAAAGCTATTTGGGACAAATTGGAAACATTGAATGAAGGTGATACCACAGTCAAAATTGCAAAACTAAAATGCTTTCTGGTCAGGTATGAAAATCTGAAAATGGAAGAAGATGAAAGGATTTCTTCTTTTATGGAAAGAGTAAATGAAATTGTTTTGGGTATACAATGTTTTGGAGGATCCTTAAGTGAAGATGAAATTTTTTCTAAAGTTTTAAGAGCTTTGCCACCAGCATATAAAATGAAAGTAACTACTATAAATGAATTAAGATCAATGCATAATACATCAGTATCTAGGGACACTTTGGTTGGAAAACTTTCAGCTTTTGAACTTGAGGAATTTGGTCCTGCTGCTACAATTAAGATAGATTTAGATTTAAAGGAATCATCATCATCATCATCATCATCATCATCATCATCAAAATCTGATTGGAAAGCATTTTATGCAACAGAACTTGAAGAAATCAGAAAAGAGAATGAAGAACTGGAAGAACTTGAAGCACTATTTGCAAGGAAAATGCCTAAAGGTCCAGTTGGAAGTAAGTATGAAGGTAAAGCACCATTTAAATGTTTTAACTGCAATAAAATTGGTCATATGGCATCTAGGTGTCCTGATAGACATGCAAGATCGAAAGAAGAAGCTAAAAGAACATATAAGCCTAACCTTGAATATCATAGGTACAAATTTAAGAAGAATAGAGACAAATCATGTTACTATGTTGATGAAGGAGTTACTGATGATTCTAATGGAGAACCGACAGACAATGGATGGGTTTTTGTTGATATAACAAAAGATCAACTGACACCTACTGTTCAACTGGTAGAGCAGGCCCTGACAGCTAAAATTGAAGATAAGGATGAATGGATCATTGATTCTGGATGCTCACATCATATGACTGGTGATAAAAGTAAATTCTTAACTTTTTAGGAATACAATGGAGGTCTAGTAAGATTGTGGGATGATAAATCTTGTTTGATCAAAGGAAAAGGCACTATATCTTTTGATAGTAAGCATAATACTAATAATGTTTACTATGTTAAAAGTTTGAAGCATAATCTTTTGAGTGTTGGTCAATTAGTTGAAAAAGGATTTCAGTTACAATTCAAGAATGGTAAATGCACAATCATGAATAGAACTAGCTTGGAAATTGGAACCAATAATCAAACAAGAGGTAATATATTTCATTTGAATAACAATGAGAAAGCATGCTTGATTGCACATATTGATGAAAGTTGGTTATGGCATAAGAGACTTTGTCATGTAAATTTTGATTGCATTGTGAAAATCACTACAACTAAGTCAGTAAGGGATTTACCTAAGATTGTTAAACCTCACAATCCAGTATGTAAGGAATGCCAATTCAGAAAGCAAGTTAGAGCAACTTTTAAGAGTATTCCAAAAAAATCCAATAATGTTCTTGACTTAATTCATACTGATTTATGTGGTCCAGCAAGAACTAAAATTTTACAACGAGATAGATATTTTATGCTAATCATTGATGACTTCTAGAATGTGTTGGGTTACTTTTCTCAAAGAGAAATCAGAAGCTTTTGGAAAATTCAAACTATTAAAGATGATGGTAGAGAATGAAACTGATAAGAAAATCAAAGGTTTGAGATCAGATCAAGGAGGTGAATTCACATCTAAAGAATTTAATACATTCTGTGAAGTGAATGGAATTAGGAGACAACTATCAGCACCTCAGACACCCCATCAGAATGGAGTTGTGGAAAGAAAGAACAAAACTATTTTGGATGCAACTAGAAGTATGTTATCAGAAGCAAATCTACCTCATGTATATTGGAGAGAAGCAGTGAGTACAACGGTTTACACATTCAATAAATTTTACATTAAAGGTGAAACTGGTAAGACCCCTCATGAAATATGGTTTGGTAATACTCCTACTCTTAAATATTTCAGAATATTTGGAAGTAAATGCTATATTAGGAGAGATGAGTATATTGGAAAATTTGATCCTAGAAGTGATGAAGGAATATTTCTTGGTTATTCATCTAAGAGAAAGGCATATAGATATTTTAATAAGAGATTGCAGAAAATTATTGAGAGTGCAAATGTGAAGATTGAAGAACAATTTAGAGATAATTAAAGGTACATGGACTCTGAACCGGCAATAGAGAATATCAAATGAACCTATAATGAGTACATTGGTACATAATGTTGATCCAGTCACACCGGCATCATCTAAAAATTCCACAGTGACTGAAGAATAGCAGCAAGTAAAAACACCCCGGTATGTAAGATTGAACCACTCTAAAAGTCAGATAATTCAGAACAAGTATCAAGGTGTAATGACTAGATCAAGACTGGAAAATGAAGAGGTATGTCCTATTTCTGAAATTGAACTAGCATCAATTAATGAAACATGTGAAGATAAACATTGGATTAAAGCTATGGAAGATGAATTGGAATAAATTGAAAAGAATAATACATGGACATTGGTTCCTCGGCCTATGAACAAAAATGTAATTGAAACTAAATGGGTATTTAGAAATAAACTCAATGAAGATAGTAAGGTAATCAAAAACAAAGAAAGATTAGTGTGTAAGGGATATTCACAGAAAGAAGGAATTGATTATAATGAAACCTTTGCACCAGTAGCTTGAATTGAGGCAGTCAGATTATTCTTAGCTTTTGCAGCACACAAGAACTATAAAGTATATCAAATGGATGTTAAATGTGCATTTCTGAATGGTGATCTTGAAGAGGAAGTTTACATTGAACAACCTGATGGATTTTCATTAACAAATGACAAATATATGATTTGCAGGTTAAGGCAATCTTTATATGGATTAAAGCAAGCTCCTAGAGCTTGGTATGCTAGATTGGACAAATATCTTTTGAAATTTGGTTATACTAAAGGTAATATTGATAGAAATCTATATTTCAAACTGACTAATGATGACATCTTGGTTATAGAAGCTTTTGTTGATGATATAATTTTTGGAGGAGAAGATGGATTATGTAAAGACTTTTCTAATAAGATGCAGGAAGAATTTGAAATGTCTATGATTGGGGAGATAAAATTATTTTTAGGATTGCAAATTTCACAGACTAGTAAAGGTATATTCATAAGTCAATAAAAATACTTAAAGGAATTACTAAAGAAATTTGGCATGGAAAACTCTAAACCAGGAAGTACACCTATGACTACAATTGATAAACTATCATTGAAGGATGAATCAACACCTGTTAATCTGACAAGATACAAGTCCATGATAGGAGGTTTACTATATTTGACACAAACAAGACCTGATATTATGAATGTAGTATTCATTGTTTCAAGATTTCAGAGTAATCCTAAAGAAAATCATGAATCAACAGTGAAACGGATTTTCTGGTATCCACAAGGCACAACAATTCTTGTTTTATGGTATCCTAAAGATGAAAATTTTGATTTATATGCATACACATATGCTAATTGGGTAGGAGATGTAGATGACAAAAAGAGCACCACCGGCAAAGCATTCTTTCTTGGTAGCAGACTAATTTCTTGGTTGAGTAAAAAACAGAGTTGCACATCTTTATCAACTGTAGAATCAGAATATGTTGCAGCAACAACTAATTGTACTCAGGTATTATGGATTAAGAAAATGTTGAAGGACATAAAGGTAAAATGCAAAGAACCTATAACAATTTAGTGTGATAATATGGAAGCAATTGATATATCTAAGAATCCAGTATTTCACTCAAAAACTAAACATGTTTCTATCAAATTCAATTTTTTGAAAGAGAATGTTGAAGCAAAAAAGTGAAATTGGTTTATGTGAATACTAAAGAGCAAATTGCAGATATTTTTACTAAACCTTTGCCTAAGGAAACTTTTGAATATCTCAGAGAGCAGCTTGGGGTTATACCCCCACCGGTAGAAACTTAGACAATTGATGTTTGTCATCAACTGGTAGATTTAATAGAGAAATATTTTTTCTGTCTTTGAGGAGGAGAGCTACTTCTCAGGGGGAGTAGTTGGATAAATTGATAAGTTGGTATTCTGTAATAAGTTCTATGAAATGTTTGAATCTAGTTTTTGTATTTCTTTGGCATTTGATGTCAAAGGGGGAGAGATATCTATGGAAAACACTATCTTTTGGGAGACATTATTTTTTGGGGGAGAGATTGTTACTCTCTATATCTGTATTTTGATTTCTGGTTAATGATCTCTTTTGGAGATTGTTGGTTTTTGGTTTTTGGCATTTTTGTTTTTGTACTTAGATGGTTTTTCCATCTTGTATTGCCATCAATGCCAAAGGGGGAGATTGTTGGTATTTTGGATGTGTTGTACTAGTTTTTTCATTGATGTCAACACTTGTCAACACTTATCAACACTTGGAGATTCTTGGCTATGTTCACCGGCAAGTTCAGTGACTTATGCATAGTCACCAGTATTTGGTTCACCAACAGGTTATATTGTTCACCGATACTAAGAATGACTTGAAGATTACTTGGTTATGTTGAAGACATTGTTTGGACACTTTTTTTGGTGATTTGGTCATTGATCTAATCAGGTTTGCATATTTGATAGTACCGGAAAATAGGTCTAGGTTATGCACCGACAAACATTATCCATTCCAGATCAGCACGACACATTATGAAGATGATTTGTTATTATTGTAAATGCATTGAGCCAACATAATGCATCACATATTGATTCATTTGTAATTGATTTTATTGTAATATCTTTAGTAAGCCGACCTACACATTTGGTCTTAGGTTTTGGTATATATGTAAGATCTCATTTGTGAGATTAATGTGAGAGTGTAAAAAGGGAATGTAATAAGGTATATGCAAATATAAGTAGAGCTCTACATGCAGAAATCATTTGAAGATTCAATGAAGGCATGAAGAAGACAATCAAAGCTTAACCGGTACTGAATCCAACATATGAAGATTCTATTTTGAGTACATTATCATTGGATTCAAACCATCCAATTGTAGTCAGTGTGACTCCCATTTTGTGATTGAGCAGTGAGCTCTAGGTAGTTGTCCTTTCTACATGTGTAGACTCCATATTGTACACACATACTATCTACAGTAGTATCATCTGATTGTGGGTAAGGTTTCCCACTGTTGTTTTTCCCCTTACAGGGTTTCCACGTACAAATATTTGTGTTATGTATTGTGGATGTTATTTGTCTTTTTGTTTCATACATTAAACTTTACCGACATTGTAATTAACTGTCAAAACTATTTACCAGCATAAAGTTTGGTTTACCGGTATTATGTATTAAGTTTGGTTAAGTTTGTTTTGGGTTTGAAATTAATTGACAACTGATTCACCCCCCCCCTCTCAGTTATCGCTGGGACCTAACAAATTTCCCATGTTTTTGAGGAAATGGTGGTTTAGAATCAAAATTAGGAGGTATCTTGGAGGAGGAATGCTCACTGCCTACATAATTTTTCTTTGGCTTCGATTTCTGCTTCCTTAGAGGATTGAGCAACCATTTTTTTGTTCTTAGACCCTGAGAGCATATCCAGCTGAGAAAGGTGAGACTTCTCACAAGACAAATGCTCAAAAAACACATCAAAGGTAGGCATGGTGAAAAGAGCACCCAAGTCATCCATGGTGGAGTAGAAACCAGAGGCAAAAAATTGAAAATGACCCCAAAGCTTTGAAAGGATCAAGTGAATGCACTATGTGTCCACTATGTGTCTGTCTTGATCTTTCCACACCCCTAGAGAACAGATCTGGTAGTTTTGAATTTCTTCAAAAAATCCTCAATGGTGGGAAAGGAATCAAGTTACAAGGAAACCAACTCTGCCTCAATCTGTAATGCCTAGATCTCATTAACCCTCCCGAAGAGAGACTCAAACTTCAACCACATAGTGCGGCGAGTGAGCAACTCATCAAGGTGAAACGAAAGACTGTCATAAACACGTAAAGAGAGCAAACCCATGGCCTCATCCATCTTGTTTTTGTGCTAAAGAAGCTCATAAGGATGTTGCAATAGAGGCTAAACCTCATCCAAGCAAGACCACAACCCTCATGCCATGAGAAGCCTCGTCATGTGAGGCTTCCAGGTGTGATATTTGTGTGATGACAACAACTGGTCAACACTTCAAACTGAAATCTCATGTACCTGATGAAAAATATGAGAATCAAGATCACATATCTAAATAGAGAATGCTGAGAGCTTTCCAACGCCTATTTGTTTTTGAAAAATAGAGTCCCTTTGCCCATTCTACAGCCCCGGGAATGCAGAAAAGACACCTCACTTTGACTGGAAAAAAGCACAGTCAAACAAAAAAATTGGAAAACAATTCCAACACCACGAGGTTTGGCTTAGAACCATTTCCGATGCCTATACATTTTCGAAAAAATGACTCTGTATGCTCAAGTAATGAAGAAAAAACCAAACCCCCCTAAAAAGGCAAGAGGGAGGCAGTCTGGTGGCTGGTTCAGGTGGAGATGGCCCATGGTCGGCGCTCTAGTGGTGGAGTGGTGGAGTGGCAGAGGAGGGCGGTGGTAGGGTAATGGTGGCTGGTGGGTGGAGCTGTGGGGATCGACAGGCGGAGCTGCCGGCAGGCAGGAACTGTTGGCGAGCGAGAATAGCTGGTGGGCAGGGATGGCCAGCAGGCAGGAAGGCAGTCAAGGAATGGGGGTCAGTGGGGGTTGGGGGCCGGTAGGGGCCTACCGGCGGGGATACTCTTGGCAATAGGAATAGGGGCTGATAGGGCCTGCAGGTCTAGCAGCCAGACTGTCAAGCCGACGGGAACCCCAAAAAACCCCTTTTTTTTATTTTAAAAAATAAATTTTGCCCTTTACTTTTTAAAATGATTTTTTTTATTATTTATTTTTTTGGTAAAAAATCAAAATTCGGTGTGCATGCCGTAAAAAGGCAAAAAATAATTTTTTTTGAAATGTTTTTTCTCGAACTATGTGCCAGGGTTGTACGGCCTGGTACTTAAGAAAAAATACCCCTAGAGGCTCAAGAGTAAAAAATGGTCAAGTTTTATATGACCATAGGGGTTTCAGAGCCTTCTGAGCATGATGGTGAGGTTATTTTAGGTTTAAAGTGCTCAAAAAAAACTGCCTATCCCTAGGTGCACAAAGAAAACTTCTGAAAAACCTCAGATCTACTTCCAATGCAAAATACTCAAAACAAGAATAGGTAGCTGCAGATCTGAAGCTTTGATACCATGTGAGAGTTGATAAATACAACACCATAGGAGCCCATATGATCTCTGCAAGCTGAAATAAACTTATTACAAGGAGAAGCAAGGAAGCAATAATGAAAAACCAAATACACAGAAATATGCTCCAAAAGATGAGAGCTCAATATTCACCAAAATGTGTAATGTGATAATGATACAAAGAAAAGAAAAATAACCTCTAATAGGTCAAGAAACCCTAAAAGGGAAAACCTAGGCTTGCACATAATAATTAATAAAAGAATGAATTATTATGCCCCTAATGTTAGCTTAAGTGCAAAAGAGATAAAGGGAACTTAAATAATTAAACAAATGTTGTTTAATTAATCAAGTAAAGACCCGATTACTCTAACAAAAATTTGTAGGGACTAAAAGGGAGAGAATAAGAATTTTGATCCTTCATCAGTAGCTGATATCCTATTTGGGGTTGCTAAAGGGAAGCTCCTTAGTCATGTAATCTTTGAAAGAGGGATATCCATCAACCCAGATCAAGTAGAAGCCCTACTAAAACTGTAGATGCTTGGAAACAAAAAAGAAATGAGATCTTTATTCGGAAAGATCAATTTTGTCGGGAAATTTATCACTAGGTTTGCAGAGATAGTCAATCCATTGAACGAAATGATGAAAAAGGATGCTAAGATTGAATGAACTACTAAAGCAAGAGAGGCTTTCCCCCAGATCAAGAAGTCCATTGTTGATGCTCATGTACTAACCAGTCCTGACTATACTCTGCCTTTTTATATATATTCTTTTGCCTTGTTGCATTCAGGCATCAATGTTCTAACACAAAGGCAAGCAGGGGATGAGAAACCAATCACATTCATGAGTTCCCCTTTTAAGAATGCTGAGGTACAATATTATTGTCCTAAGAAATAGGATTTTCCTTTGGTAAGAGCAGTCAATAAATTCAGACATTATATCTTGAGGAGCAAAATATATGCAATTATATCTGATCAAGCAGTTAAGTAACTGCTTATGCAATCAGAGCTGGGGGGACGTCGAGGGAAATGGATGGTCATTCTACAAGAATTTGATTTATAAATGCATCTTATGAGGTTACTTAGAGGCTAGGGTCTATCTCAAGCTATGGTCACCGATACCCCTCAAATCCAGTGTCGACAGTACACATTACAATCATTCACTAAGAACCCATGGTACATTGATTTGGTTTTTATTTTGTTGAATAACAAGTGTCCCAAGGGATTGAATGCCACACAAAAACGAGCTTTAAGGCTCAAAAGTAGTAATTACATGATCAAAGATTATGCACTATATAGAAAGAATTACGAAGGCATCTATCTTAGATTTCTAGATCGGCAAGAGGCTCATAAGATGATCAAAGAATTTCATGGAAAGTATGGCACAAGCCATGGATCAGCAGATGCTACTACACATCAGATATTGAAAGTCGGCTATTATTGGACTAGCATTTTTAAAGATACTCATGAATACATTAGACACTGTCATACATGTCAAACTACAGCTTCCAGAGAAAGGAATCTCACCATATCTCTCTAGCCAGTGTTTGAAGTAAGACCATTTGCCCAATGGACATTATATTTCATTGGTGTTATCAATCCTAATTCATATGTAGGACACGAGTTCATTCTCATAGCAATGGATTAATGCACCTAATGGATGGAGGCCATAGCATGTAGGATTACTATTGTAGAGGTTGTTATTAAATTCCTTGATGAATACATCATCACCAGGTTTGGTATGCCATTTGCTTTGGTATGTGACAATGACCTCGCTTTTACTTCAGCACAATTAATGCAATGGTCATATGAGTATAAGGTCATCCTGAAATTTTCATCTAATTACTATTCATAAGGTAATAGAGTATCTGAATCCATGAACAATAATATCTTAGATGTTAATAAGAAGTTACTAGAAAATAACCCTAAGGATTGGCACAATCAACTAAGATACACCCTTTGGGCTGATCGCACCAAAGTTAAAGCCGCCCTAGGGACTTATCCATATTATCTCAGTTTATGGCCAAAACCATATTTTCCCTATTAATTTACAAATATCTATCCTCCAGCTAATGAAATAACTTGAAATTGAGGACTAGGTAGAAGTTCGTCTCCTGAATCTATTGAAACTTGATGAGAAAAGAATGAATACCCTGCAACACTTCACTAAGCATCAAGCAGTTGTTAAGTGATGGTTTCATAAATGAATCAAGTTGAAAGCCTTTAGGATCTCTAATTTAGTTTTATTATGGGACAAGGCTAAGGAGAAGAAGGGTGATCATCATAAGTTTGAGAGGTTGGGGTTAGATTCTTACCAAATCGTCAAAATTTTATGAGAGAACTTTTTTAGGTTGAGCTCCTTGACTAGAGAACTTGTACCATTACCCGTCAATGGTTACCTCCTCAAGAATTATTTTGACTAAATCTGAGTAGATCTGGACCTATTTTACTATAGTAGTTTAGTTATTTTATTTTCTTTCTTAGTTTTTTTGTTTCCTTTATTATTTGTTTGAGTTTGTGTGTTGGTTGCATTTTTTCATTTTTGTTGCATGCATGTGTTTCCCTTTCTATTTTGGTTTGTTTGCTTCATTTTTTTTATTTCATTTTGTTTTGTTGGGATACATGTTTATTCTCAAGGATTCTAAAGGATAGGTGTTCTTTTCATAAGTTGGCATATTTTGAGATATTTTGACTCTTTTCTCTTTACAGCTTCATTATTGTTTGGTTAATATTGAAATCTTTGTCTACACTTGTCCAAGGTGCTATATAATGGTTTAAATATGATTTGAGTTCTTGAATCTCAATTGGAAAAGGCTAACTTGATTACTCAGTACTACCATCACATTAAGTTACATCAAAAAAAATTTGTAAGATATTAGATGAACTTGTTTCCAAGTGAAAAATTAGAAGTTGGGATGTTTCATGTTGTCCACCATGGCTCCCAACTCAGTGATCGGACTTCAATGTTTGAAAGTTGCTTAAAGGTTACGAAAGAAATAATTTTATATTATATGATGTGAAAAATGATCTAAAAAAAAGGGAGAAGAAAGAAAGAGAAAATAAATGATCCACTTAAAGCAACTAAACTTGGGTGTTTCAAGTAATCTCCACTGGGGCTATGGACGCTTGACTGGCCATGGAGTGCTGCTTGATGGAAGCTAGAGGTATCTCTATCAAGGCTATGGATGCCCAATTGGTAGCATATCTATACCTAGGATGACCTTGCATGAAACACGTTGATTGACTTCACCTACATAGCTTGGGCCCAATTTCTATTGTTTATCTTCATTATTGAGAATGTTGGAGTAATGAATCATGTGCACACACTTAAGAGTTAAATCTTGCTCAGTTCTGGACTTGGTTGTTTATTCATTAGTTCACTCATCTTTTTGTTCTTATAGATTATTTTGAATGATAGTAGCCTTAGGCATTAGGTTACATCATAAATTATGAAGTTCTACAATGCCTAGAGTCATTTTTCCTAGATAGTCGCCATTTGTTATGCCCTGCATACCTACCCCCATTAGTTTCCTTGTCTTGAAAATATGGGTCCCCTCTCTTTTTCTTTCTACTTATTTTTTTCTTAATTTTTTCCTTAACACCTCGGAACCTCAGAACCCCAAAGGTCCGAGGTGTTCTTTGCCTATTTTTGAAGTCCTACCCCAAAACCTCGGAACCCTAGAGTTCTGAGGTAGGCTCTTGTTTCCCATTTTGTCTTGACCTCGGAAGTCCAAAACCCTGGAGTTCAAAGGTAGGATTTTGTTTCTTGTGCTAGTCAAGACTTCAGAACTTTGGAACCCTAGAGTCCCCAAGTGTTGCCTTGTTCTTTTTTTCATTGAAGCCTTGGAATTCCAGAGTCCTAGAACTCCGAGTTCTTCATGTTTTGTTGTTTGTTTGTCAACCTCAAAACCCCAGAGTTTCGAAGTTTTGTGTTTTCGCCTTGGAACCCTAGAGCCTTGGAGTCCTGAGGTATCTTGCTTGTTTCTCTATTTTTACCTTGGAACCCCAGAGTCTCGAGGTGTGCTCTTACCTCGAAAGTCCGGACCCTCGAAGTTCCGAGGTCTATTTTTTCTTTTTTTCTTTTTAACCTCGAAACCCTAGACTCCCAAGGCATGTTTTGGTTTTTCTTGTTTCCATCTTGGAAGCCCAAAATCTTGGACTCCTCAGGTCATGTTTAAGGCGACCATATAGATGAAATATCGGGGGGTTTAAATAGAGGAAATGAACCTTTTTGAGCTAATTTATGCATTCCTTTTTAGATTTTCTAGTTTTTAACTTAGATTTTCTTTTCATTTTGGTTTTTATTGTTTTGCATATTTGGATATTCTCTTGTACGCTAGGTTTTCAAACCCCAGAACCCCAGAGTTCTAGGCTCTATAGTTCTCTTCACCCCAGAACCCTAGAGTCCCAAGGTTGATTTTTTTTGGGTCATGCCTTCACCTCAAAACTTTGGACCCCTAGAGTTCCTGACCACTTGTTGTCTTCAAAATCTGATTCCCTTTAACATCCTTAAAAAAATATGTTTTAAAGCTTGGTGCAGAAGAGACATCAAAGATAAGGAAATTCTCAAGACAACATATGACAAGGTTTGATTAGACCTTCTACACTTCGGGCTTACTCAGAGCCCAGGTGGGTATACCTTTGTGAATTAAATTCACGCTTTCAAACATAAACCCACAGCAAACCAGTCCGGAAAACTAGTGGATCTATTCACCTTGAAATCAATTGAAAACAAAGAATGGAAATTATACTTAAGTTCAGCATTTCGATCAACAAAGAATGCAATAAACAACTTCAATTAATACCAGTGACTTATCCAAGGTCACAGAGTCATCTAAACTCAAATAAGACTCCTCAAACAAAACATCTTTATGCTTCCCGTCAGCTTGGTTTCTATTAATCCTTGTATATGCCTGACACCTACAAGAATTCAAGCATTCCAAACCAAGCTATGGTCATCAAAATTCAAAGTTCCTTCCAAAGAGTTTACTAGTATGAGTGATCCCCGCCTCTTTAATTTCCCTCCTAAAGAGAAAAGCTAACAAACACTTCTACTAAAATTGCTTTGCAATTCCATTCAAACAAAAAAATCCTGGATTATTCAGAATGAAAGTAGTAAACAAATTTGTAAACACACTCGAAGACAACACAAAGATTTACTCAAAACTGATGGTCTGTATATTGATATTTAGTTCAAGAAATATTACAAGAAATTTCAAGTATTCTCCATTAGACTTAGAAAAGTTCAAATAAATTTCTGCAGCGTTTTCTTACAATTTTTGCAATCCCCTTTCCTCTAGTCCTGGTATCCATTTATAACAACATGGATGCACAAAGCTTCGGACTTCTCGAGGAGAGTTTGTTACAATCATTTCTTTCAGAGTAAAGAGGTTACAAACTTTTTGCAAAAGTAGTTACAAACTCTTTTCAGCCTCTGCAGTTTCTTCAACAAGTTGTTTGGTTGCAACCTCTTCTATCTTTTCAGGGGCACTCTCCAACTGTTCTGGATCATGGGTGGCATATTTAATTGTCCACTCATTATACACTTCTTCTGTCAGCCATGAGAAATTAATCGCTTTATCTTTAGTCTTAGTCAACCTTTTCCAAGAATTTCTCATTTTGTTGACTTCTGAATTGAGAAAAGCATAATGTGACTTAATTTTCTCTATCTCTTGTATTGTCACAACAAAGAAAGAAGCATCATCAAGATCAATAATTCCTTTAACTCTTGCTGACAATTTAGCTTCTATCTCCTTGAGCCACATTTGTTTGTCTTTTAACTGATCCGGGCTAGCAAAAAGTCCTGGGAGCAACTCAAAAACTTGGTCAGTGCATTCCTTCTTGCACAAATTGACCTTCCTATCCACATTATCCACCTCTGCTGCTAATTGTATTTAAGATTTTAGAGACATCAGAAGTGGATTTAATGATGGGATTGGCCCTTGCTTCATCATAGGATACACGCATAAACTCTAAATCTTGCTCCCTAGGCCTCCATCTATCAAAAATAGGCGTCAAAATGGCCTTGTCTCTCCTGAGCTCATTCCATATTTCCATAATTTTACCTACATTGTTGTAGAGTAATGAGGCATTTATTATATCTGCAAAACTGGAAATTGTAGTCCTTACTCTCTCCTCATACTTCTTTGCATATAAGGCCTAAGCCTGTTTCAATTTTTCCAATTCTTGAGGAGTAATTCCAACCATTTGAGAGCTGGAGGGTGCTGGAGATGGTGGAAACTCAATAATAGGGCTAGTAGGTGGAGTTCTTGCAGGAGAAGAGGAGATCATCAGTGTTGAAGACTCGCCTTGATGGTATTGTCCAGTCAACTGGCTCTGCAGTTTGGCAATGATGCTATCCTTACCTCTTACCTCCTCCTTGGCACTGTTATAGGCCTTTAAAACTATTTCCAACTTGATTTGGAGGGCCTCTTTCTCTTTGGCTTCCTTCTTTGCTACTGCAACACTGAATTTTGTAGTCTCCAACACAGTGCTAGCAGCCTCTACTACCCTTGTACTCTACAGTCTCTTCACCATCATTCCACCGAGGTAACTTGACCCTGGGGTGTCTTTGCTTTTCTTACTCTCATTTCTCTTGAGAGACCACATGACAAGTGCAGCATTGTCCTTATTGAAAGTAACCCCTTCCATAGGTTTAATCTCTTTTCTTACTGCATCTAGTACCAGGGCATCTACAATATCCCATTCGGGTAATATAAGCACTCCAGCTTGTGCTACCATGTCTCTTCCTTGCTCAGGGGTGATGGTTTTGAATTCTTCCATCATCTCTTGCTTTATTTCCTCTTCCACCAGGGCTAGATCTTTATTGGGTTGCTCAGCCTTTCTTGTTTCACATCTAGCATTATATATATCTATGTGTTGTTTCCATATAAACTGCATAAATGCTTCTGATGTGACAAAATTGTTATCAACTAGAAAGGCACTACTTGCCTACTTTATTTTAGGATCCCACTCCTGGCCTTTAAGTTCAATGGAGGTAATATCCATTCCAGTAGCAATGGGTTCTTCCGGCATCCCTTCCTCCACTTCATCATAGGTGTATGCAATTTCCCCTAGACTACCCAATTGTAGGATTTGCTTAGCTGTTGCTTGCTCATTTCCTATATGGATAGGGGATTGGGATGGGGAATACAAAGGTGTATCTGATTGTATTTCTTTCCCCACCCTTTTCTTCTTTGGGCTCTCTTGGATGTCGATGACATCTTGTATCTTCCTCTTTCCTTTGGAGGTAGAGGGCTCCCCTGTTGTAGGCACCAACACACTATAATCTGATTTCTTATGCAGTGTGTAATCACCAAGAGGGATTGGCTTGCTAGAAGCTAACCTACTAAGGATCATTCTTGCCTTCTCGGGGTTTCTCTTAATTACAGCTTCCCTTTTCTCCTTCAATGTCTGCATGACATCTTCAAAGCAAACAATCAAAAACTTTATTTTCTCTTCCAGTGGGAAAAAGCTAGACAATGGGTCATAGCTAGCATCAAACTGATGCACAAAATCCAAGGCTTTCTTATAAGCCACCCACTTCTCTTTCCTTAGCTCCTGCTCATCTAGATCAAACTCATTTCTAATGAGGTCTTCAGGAAACTGGAATTGATGAGGCCTACCCCTGCATGCTACCTTCTTCCTAAACATACCGTTGAAGAAGTCTTCTGGATCAGCACACCTGGACACTACAGTGGACAAATGATAAGGCTTGAGGAAATCCTCAAAGCAATTCCATCCTCCCTTTGTTATTACAATTTGGTGGGCTATGGTAGCTGCAGGGAAAATAGTCCCTTTACCCCTGCCTGTCAACTCTACCTCTTGTAAGCCACCAATTTGTCTAAGGATCTCTGCGATTCCCACTTTGAGAGGGACCTGGTAAGGTAACAGAAATGGGGTGCCCCTGAAACCAAAAACTCTGAAAACTGTGGAGACTGGATACAAGTAAATGTCACCCCAGTTATGAACAATTTTTATGTTCTCTGCGAATTCTTTTGGTCTCATGAATTCCAGAAAAACTTTGGGGATTCTTGGGTTCTCAGAGTAGAGGAGAGTCCTTATCTTTGATGCAAAATATTTATCAAACTTTAGAAGACTGGCATCCTCTCTATCCCATGACAACACAGTACTCCATAATTGTACCGGCATTTTTTCTCCTTCCTTCTCCTTAACCAGGTCCAGCCCACTGGCAAAATAATCACCACCTTTGAAGAGAAAAAGATGCATCAGGAGTGAGTACCATCCGAAAGGCCTATCCACCTTTCCATTCTTGATTCCTATCAACCCTCCATGAATAGCATCAACAATATAAGCGGCATAATCAAATGTGATTGCAAGAGAAGGATTCAAAATCTGAGCGATCATTAACAAGTAATGATTCGGCATATTTGCTTCAGCATCTTCTCCCAAAACTTGGCAAAGTGCCCAATACATTCCTTTAGCCCTCAAGGTGAACATACTTAATGAGAAGGGCTCTTGTGTGTTGGGTCCTACAACTGTTAACCCGCCTATTTTCACAAAAAATTCCTTAAGAGGCCCATTCCTGAGATGACTCCTCTGTGCACCGTAAATTTGGGCTAATGATGTGAAGTTTATAGGTTCTAGAAAGTTTGTAAACTCATTAAGCCCAAATGCTGTCCTAAACTGTTCAGCATTAATTTCAACAAGGGTTTTCCCATTTACATCCCGAATGCTTCTTGTGATTGGATCATAGTTGAATGCAATTTGGGTTACCAAATCTGTGTCCATGAATACTCTTGGGACAACTAATTTCCCGACATCTAGTTCCCAGATACAGTTTTGTGGGGCAGGAGAATTTCTCATTCCGAATCCAACTTTAAACAACCCCAACCCAAACATTCCAACCTGTGGGTCTCTCAACCAGTTACCCTTGTCATATAATCCTTCTCCTATCTTTAAATGAGGAGCCTTGGGTACTAATTCTTTTGCCTTTGATGCCTAATTAGTTGACAACGTCAACTGTTCTAAAAAATCATCACAAACACTCCTCTCTGAATAGTTAACCTTGCCAGAAAATTCTCTTTTAGGAGCCATTTTGAAAATGCAAGAAATGAATGCCACTCTTAAACAATTCTGTGACGAATCAATTATCTTATTTAGAACACTACACAAGAATTGCTACACAAAAATATGAGAGAACCTATTCTTTGCTTGAAGGAATTTTCTCTGTGACTGAACCGACTTGCTCTGTATCTGAGGAAAATAACTCTACGTCTGCTCTTCTAAAAAATCCTTTAAAAGATATCTTCACCCGGTTGTTAGGAAATCAAATATTTGTACTCAGGGCCTTAACTATAACATTGATTCCGCATGCTTCGGTCATCCCTTCAAAATTGAATTCATACGAGAATTCGTATTTTTCGCTCCAACGGGTCACAACATTCCTACAAGTGTTTCATTTTTCTCTTTCGCAACTTCGCGAAGCATAACTATCGGGCAGCTTGGTCCTGCGAAATAACGCCAACCGTTCGATCAAAAGAAACTTGATCGAGCATTAGATTAACTGATGGCTTTGGCTTTGCTCTGGGTCCTACTTTTCTATTGGCTACATGATACCACGTGGCATCCAACCATTGGCCTTGAAATTCCCTTCGCATTCCACTTGATATTGGCTGCATGTCTTTCTTTTATACCGCTGGTTCCACTTTGGCGGGCCCACACTTTCTTCTTAGACCACATGTCATCATGACATGTGGACGGCTCTCATTCACTCTCACTATTTCATGGGGTATAAAGAACATGCATCTTACCCTTGCAAAATAGCGTGGGCCATTGGATCATCTCTTAAGTTGATCGGCTTTTAATCCTCTGAAAAGGCTCTCAGGAGGGGTGGGCCTGCTGACTCATTGTGAACACCTGGCACCTAGTCACTTTCGGAGCTGACTTGTCACTCTGTTATACACCAAAAGGAAACCATGGGGCCCCACTTTCTTCTTAACAACTATATCCTCCAGGTCATCATCATAACACGTGGACGGCTCTCGTTCACTCTCGCTATTTCGCAGGGTATAAAGAACGAGCATCTTACCCTTGCAAAATAGCGTGGGCCGTTGGATCATCTCTTAAGCTGATCGGCTTTTAATCCTTTGAAAAGGCTCTCAGGAGGGGTGGGCCCGCTGACTCATTGTGAACACCTGGTGCCCAATCACTTTCGGAGCTGACTTGTCACTCTGTTATACACCAAAAGGAAACCACGGGGCCCCACTTTCTTCTTAATAGCTATATCCTCCAGGTCATCATCATAACACGTGGACGGCTCTCATTCACTCTCACTATTTCGTGGGGTATAAAGAATGAGCATCTTACCCTTGTGAAATAGCACAGGTTGTTGGATCATCTCTTAAGCTGATCGGCTTTTAATCCTCTGAAAAGGCTCTCAGGAGGGGTGGGCCCGCTGACTCATTGTGAACACCTGGCGCCCAGTCACTTTCGGAGCTAACTTGTCACTCTGTTATTTGCCGAAAGGAAACCACGGGGCCCCACTTTCTTCTTAACAGCTATATCCTCCAGGTCATCATCATAACACGTGGATGGCTCTCGTTCACTCTCGCTATTTCGCGGGGTATAAAGAACGAGCATCTTACCCTTGCAAAATAGAGCGGGCCGTTGGATCATCTCTTAAGCTGATCGACTTTTAATCCTCTGAAAAGGCTCTCAGGAGGGGTGGGCCCACTGACTCATTATGAACACCTGGTGCCCAGTCACTTTCGGAGCTGACTTGTCACTGCTATTTGCCGAAAGGAAACCACGGGGCTCCAGTAAGTTATTAACAGCTATACCCGCCAAGTCATCTCCACCTGCGACCTGACTCACCTTTGGGGCCCACCTTTTAGCCTTTAATCCTGACCCGCTGATTGTTGTGACTTGTTCCATGTGCCACCATTTTACTCGCTGTCAACAACTAGCTGGACCGTCTATGTGGCATGCCATGTGGTTTTCGCAACTTCGCTGGTTTTAAACTACGTGCAACTTCGCCTAGCGAAATAATGCGAGCCGTGGATCCATCCGTGAGATGCACACTAGTTACTGGGCCCGACAACTTTAGAAGAAAAACATACAAGGCGTAAATTTTTCAATTAATTAACATAACCGCCTAGGCAAACAACAAGGGGGGACACTTCCTACGACCCCATGACCCATTACTTAAGTGAATAAAGTAACAGAAGATTTTAAACTAGAGGGTTTAAAATGAACACAAGAGGATCTAAAATCAAAAACCCTTAAACCCTTGAGGTCTAGAACAAAGCTGAAGCATTTGGAACTACACCCTATTCAAAATTCAACAAACCGCAACCAATCATAGGAAAAGAAAAGCCCAATTTAAATCAGTGACAACACCACCTTTTGACCTATGAATGAACTACCCCAGAACCTCAGAACCCCGAAATCCAAGAGTTTTGAAGTTCTTTCCCTTTAGGCCACCGTTTTAACTTGGAACCCTAAATTTTGGCAAAATTTAGGGTCCCCTCAATGATATAATTCAATGGACAACCCTATAATGCACTCATAGATCTTGATCTTGGTAAGAAATTTGACCTTGCAGTTAGGTTTACCACTTATCAATAAGCATGATTATCCACATTGAGCTCCCCACTATAAAATTTAATACCTCTCTCAAACAACAAAATTTATGGTTCACACCAGTTGGAGCCACACAACCATTATGAGTATCCATTTTCAAGGATTAATATATTTCATGAGTCTTCATACTAGTCTATTTGTCCCAATCAATTCCCCTATCAACAAAATGTTCCTATACCAATTTGCAGATCCTCACTACCTAATTTGCTATTTTTCCTACACCCATATCATTTGCAATTTATTTCATTTCTTCATCAAAAACTATTACATGGCCCTTTGTTTGAGTTCATATTTTGCAACTTATTGATCCCAACATCGAACCAGTTGTTCCCTCCAATTCTCCATACCATTTTGAACCCATGTGCAAGTTTTGGGAACCCTAACAATCCATTTGATATTTTTTCTAAGCTTAAACAAAATGCAATTTATGCAGATGTAAAACTTGTACAAAGTGAAATTCAATTATGGAGCCTACTTTGGAAATTAATATCTTTCACTTCTGAAGGAATTTATCATAGTTTTCAGTTGCATTGCAATCTCTGGTTAAATGTCTACATGATTGTCAACTTTCGTGACCTCATGGTATTATTTGGATAGTTTTCAACATTGATTTTGGATGCAAAAATCATGATTGGACACTTTTTACAAAATGTTAGAGTGCACAATTTAATAATGTTTAATTAGTTCATGACCACAAATTTACTTTGAATTGTTCCTGTCACCTGTTCAAATAAATTATTTGGCAAAATAAGTCAAAGAAAGGTATGGAGCATTGGTTCTAGAAGAATGGTTTATTTGATCATCAGATAAGGTTAGTATTGTTACAAGTTCATTAATGAAAGATATATTCTTTATGAAAGTTGATAATTCAAATTAATATATGTGGGGATAAATGCGGCTCCCATAAGGGTAGAGCCCAACATATAGTTTTAAAGGGGGGTCAACTTTCATATGTGCAAACCCATAATAGCTTATTATTTGAATTACAATAATAATATTTCAAATGGCCACACTATATGTTTGAAGAGGAATAACACTCAAGAGAAATTAAAATTTAAATCAATCAAAAATTATTTAAATTAATCACTATGAAGCATTATAAGAAATGATCTTATATATAATAACTATATATGTAATGGTAAAACGAAAACCATTAAGTTGGTTAATATGAGCCAAAGTGGTGGACCCCGCAAAGAGAATATTTTTCTCAATTGTGTTATGGGAAAAACAAGGCTAATCTGCATAACACAAAATAGCTTCTCCGAAATGGTATGTTACAATGAAATAATGTTGAAGATTTAAAAAAAAAACCATAACATAGAAACCCATCATATTGTGATCAAATCTGCTCATTCGTGAAGATAAATTTGTCAAAATGGTTTTCTCTGTTATTTTCTCCTTGGCACCATCTTTCCACAACATTTTGAAATTCTTAATTTCTTTAAGAAATGAAAAAGTTATGGACATTTTATCAAAACTAGTTTTTCAGAGAAAAAATTATCAAATAATAATTTAATAAAACCTCTTAATTGAAGATGGACAAAGATATTAAAGATGGAAGAGGTAATAGTTTTAAAATATTTGAGAAGGATAGAATTATTCTACTCAAGGTATTTGCTTCAACATTTTACAAGACTTGAAGGGAAATAGTAATGAATCATCTTTAATTAGTTTGACAAGTTAAGTAAAAACTGAATATGGGAAGGTGAAATCTTCATGATAAATTACCCTAACGAAAGAAGAACTATGTTCTCCTAGGTAAATATGTCTTCTGGAATATTTGGGAGAATTAACCTCTAAATTGATAAAATGATTCAATGAGATTATGAAGGCCAACATTAAGTAAGAGAATTATTTTTAAGGAATAAAAAATGTGGCGAGTGAAATAAGTTCATAATTACAAGTGAAAGAATATGAGGGAAATATTTTACCAAAGGGCCTTGTTTCACTTATAATAGTAAAATGCAAAGTTAAAGGGGATTTTATTTTTACTTGTACTCTTCCACAAAAGGAATGGATGGTAGAGTTTTTTATTCATAGGTGAGGAAATTTTACATAAATGCCATATGAGTAAATATAAGAATACAAATGTGAAGATGTTGGCCGAAGAGGAGTGATAGTCATTACCAAAGATTAATGTATTATGAAATATTTTAGTCATAAAATATTATTCACAAAAATTATGAATTAAAGAGTGATTAAAGAATTATCCAAATCTCAGAGCCAATTTCCATAGACAATACAAGCACGAATATTGCTAGCGCAAGAAGAGTGTTGTTATAAAGTGATTAAAAATAAATATTTTTATCATAGTTAATTAAACGTAAAGTTTCACTAAACAAAGTGAAGGGTTACAACCCTAATATATATATATATATATATATATATATATATATATATATATATATATATATATATATATATATATATATATATATATATATAACATTAGAAAGGTAGAAAAAAAAGATATTCAAGAATAGATGTACAATATACTCTGCCAGCTTTGGTAACTTTGAAAACTCTATCAATATAATCAATTTTTTTTTCCTCTACATATGTGTTGTAAGTTGTTTATTTCAATTGGTAGTTGTTTTGTGATATTGTCTCATAGAAGACAAGATTGCTTGTATCTTCCTAGTGAAGTTTATTTTCCTGTTTCTATTAATTTGAATAAAAGACCTACTTGTGGATTGGAATTGTTCCTTGTAAGTCTTCCTTGAATGGTCTCTTAAAGTAAGGGTTAAATTCATTCAAGAAAATTACATATTAGGGTTACAACCCTAATATATATATATATATTAAAAAGATATTCAAGAATAGATGTACAATATACTCTGCCAGCTTTGGTAACTTTGAAAACTCTATCAATATAATCAGTTGTTTTTTCCTTTACATATGTGTTGTGAGTTGTTTATTTCAATTGGTAGTTGTTTTGTGATATTGTCTCATAGAAGAAAAGGTTGCTTGTATCTTCCTAGTGAAGTTTATTTTCCTATTGCTATTAATTTGAATAAAAGACCTACTTGTGGATTGCAATTGTTCCTTGTAAGTCTTCCTTGAATGGTCTCTTAAAGTAAGGGTTAAATTCATTTGAGCAAATTATAGCATAAGACTATTAAAATAGATCTTTTTAAGGAAAGGTAACTGACAGATCTACCTAGGGGGTGATTTAAAAATTGTCTCATAGAAGCATACAATAAGTCCTACTGAAGTAATAGACTTTGTGGCCCAAACAAGAGGAAAGGCACTAATCATTCATAAACAACAACTTTTTACCATATCAATTACCTTTACTTTACAGCAATAGAAATAGTTTAGATTAATTAGAAAAATAGGTTTTTAGGACTTGAAACCTTTAACAATGGAGATTAAAATAAGACACCAAAAAGTCCAGTGCTTAAGAACCGCATACAAAATGACTAGCAAAAAAGCTAGCTAACCTAAAAGACAACAAAGAAAAAAGGAAGGCGCTACACAGCTATAGTCTTCAATAGATCCTCTGCCTTTTCCACCAGCCATTCATAGGTGGGCCCAATAGCTTTGAGATCTTCCAGGTCCTTGTTAGGTTTTTTTTCTTTTTCTTTTGCCTCTGGTACGGGTTCTGGGACCTTGAGCTTCCCCTATTCCTTCAGTGTCTAGGTCAATATCCAGGATTTCATTTTCTTCATCCAGTTTACTGATGAGAGTATTAGTGTTGTTAGCAGAAATCTTCAGGATGCTTAAACTTTGTTCATCAATTCTCTTCAGACACTCCTCACTTTTTCTGACTTTACTGACAATATCCGAGATAGTTTGGTCATTAGCGTCAGCAAGATTTTTCCTTTCCAACAAATCTTTCTCTATTTTCTCAAACCTGGGGTTGAAGGCATCTCTTATGTTTTTGGCTTTAGTAATGGTATTTTTTAGGTCCTCTATGTAATTAGCCATGGTCTTCCCTTCCCTAGTGTTGATGGTTTCCAAAATCAGAATTCTGATGCAGAGTTTTTTGTTGTCATCCACAGCTTTCTTGTAACCAGTTATAAGCCACTCCATAGTATCCATGAAACCTTGCATACCCTCTGGAGGAGGGTTAGGGGGGGATCAGCCTTATTAGGGATATCCTATTCATTTTTTGGGGTGTCTTGAAAAGTAGTTGTGTCTTCAACCCTAGAGCCTCGTCCATGGTCTCCTTCTCTAGATTTTGTTCAGCTTCCAAGGTTCTTTCCTGCTTATAGACCTCCAGCTCCTTAACATTCTCCTCCTTCTGTTTGTGCTTATTTTTGGTTTGCGTGTGGACTTTTGTCTTATTTTTTAGCAACCCTTTAGGGTTCTCCTCATCTAAGTCTTTTGAGACCTCCTCCTCCAAGGAAAGGCTAATTTGGGGGATTCTGCCTTTAGGATTTTTACCCTTAGAGGAAGAAGGTCTTGTTTTGATGTGTTTCCTCTTCTTTCCAGTTTCATAATCTGAAACATCCATGCTCTCTTCAGAATCACTCAAGGGGTCACTGTCTGACTCCTCCTCCAGTGAGAAGGCAGAGTCAGACCCCTCCTCCTCAGATTCTACAGAGGGCTGCATATGGGCTATTTGATTGGCCTTGAGATGGTCATAAATAAGGACCATTAGGCCTTGATGCATGGCAGTATCCCTCGTTGGGTTATCTTTGTAGGCCTTAATAGTGGCATTCATCGAGCAGAGCAAAAAATAAGGAAAATTAACTTTTTCATCATGCCTAAAATGATTTAGCAGGATGAAATGGTAACCATAAACTTTTCTAAACCTACCATCTAATGTAATGTAGCGCATTAAAACAAAGAGGACCTCCCACCAGGGTTTGACAAAAGCCCTAGAAGGGTAGTAGGTTTTGCTCAACTTTACCAATCATTTTTTCTCCTTCTCAGTTTTTGGATATCTCTCAATAGCCTCCTTGCTGACTTTCCTATGTCTATACAAGTTGCAACCTTCTCTTCTAAGGCCTGTGGCTTGGGCAATAAGATCTTTATCAATTTCAATAGTTTGGTCTCCCATTTTCAGCATACCCTTTCTTTAGTTTTTGTAGAAAAGACTGGTAATAGTGCCATCTCGTCCGTGGAGTCTCTCCATGAATTTTGAAAAACCACCCTTCTGTAGGATGCTCTAGACCTCCTGCTTCTGTTTCCATTCTTTGCAGCTGCTTGGTTCATATTGCCACCTGTTACCACCCATGTTCTCTTTGTTCAGAGCCAAATTTTTAAACTTGCAAAGAAAATTAGCCAGAAAGCTTGTTAGAGCTATCAAAGTTACCCAAAAAGAATTGGAACTAATGAAATAGGTATTATAATAACTGAGGCTCTCATTATTATAATGACTCGAAGTACTCCAATCAGTCCTTTCATTATTATCCCGTCCATCAAAAATCTTTGGAGTGCTTCTATATCAATCATTAAAAATGATTTTCTTGATATATTTGAGGAGTCCTTGTTCTCCCATCCACATAAACATTTCCTCTTTGTTAACTGACGCGTTGGCAACCCAGTCAGCAGAGCCATTGGCCTCCCGGTAAATGTGGGATGTGTAATTTTTTTGAAAAGTGCTAATAAGGTCTATAGCATTATTGATGATGTTGTTGATTGACCATGAGGGCTTTGAGATCCCCTTAAGACATTTTATAATATTGTTTGAGTCCCCTTCAATCTATAAGTAGGGGCAATTCCATTTTTTAGCAAGAAGAATACCTTGGAGAGCTGCCATTGCTTCAACTTTATGGTTTGTTTGGGTTCTAATAGGGATAGCAACCATTTTCCTTGTAAATTCCTTTGTCATCTCTAAGAATAGCTCCACAACCTGAAGGACCTAGGTTACCTTTTGCAACACCATCAAAATTAACTTTGAACCAACCATAAGGGGGTGGTTTCCATCTAGCTTCAAGTCTTTTATTGTGATTGGGGTCAGAACTATTGGCAATCTTCAAATTCCATGCACTTATGATATTTGATTCCAGAGGGTTGTTCGAGAAACAAGGACCCTCAATGATCCCAATATTTTCCACAATCACCCAGTGAATTTTCTAGAACATAATATCCTGATTGAGGGAGACATCCCTGAAAATATGATTATTTCTTTGTTTCCATAGTCCCCACAGGATGTGAGGAAGAGATAGCTGCCATAGAGATCTCAAAAAAGAGTTAGTCCAATATAAGTTCCAGGAAGAAAATAGATCACTGATAGTGTTAGGAAACACCCAATCAATGCAAAAAAATTTAAGAAATATTTCCCAGACTAAGGTTGAGTAGGAATAGTGGATGGCAAGGTGGTCCACAAACACTTCCTCCTAAAGGCACATAGCGCATCTATTAGGGAAGGAAAAGCCTCTACCCTTTAGGCTGTCTAGGCTCAAGATCTTATTTTGGAGGATGGTCCAAAAGAAAAAAATAATCTTGGGGGTAAGATCCTTAATCCAGGCTTTAGACCAGTAAGGATTACCATAAGGGGTGGGGGAAAGGATACAATACATAGAGGAAACACTTAAAGTACCTTTAGGTTCATGTTTCCAAATCAGGGAGTCTTTCTCTTTATTCAACTAGACTGAAGACAGGTGGATCTTAAGCTTAGAAAGGCTACGATGGATGCTTTCAATGTTTTGTCATTTGTTACCAGACCAGTACTCAGCAACTAAGGAGCCAAAAGTTCTAATATAGGAGGGAGCATGGAGGGCCCATTCATTGATTTCAGTCAAGGGTTTATAAAAAAGCTAGCGATCCTCCCAGAATTTAACTTTCCTACCATTTCCTACTTTCCAGATCACTCCTTTGGCTATGCTTTCTTTGCATTTAGAGGCATGATTCTATATGTGGGATCCATTAATACTAAGATCCAAATAGATAAAAGAAGAAATAGAGGAGGATAGAAGAGAGTATTTACTTCGCCAGATTTTACACCATTCAGTGTCTGAATGAAACATTCTCCAGATCTGTTTGGACAAGAGAGCTTCATTTAAGGTTTGAATTCTCCTTAGGCCCAAACCTCCTTTACTTTTCGGTCTACAAACCTGGTTCCAAGCCACTAGAGACATTCTTTTCTTATCCTCAACCCCAGACCATAGGAATCTTCTTTGAATTTTCTCGATTGTGTCAGCATACTTAACTAGAATTCTGAAAAGACTTAGAGCATAAATCAGAATACTTTGAAGAGAAGCTTTAAGTAATTGGAGCTTTCCAACCTGACTTAAGAGGGCTCCTTTCCAACCAGCTAGTTTTTTATGAAATTTATCCACTAGAGAGCTCTAGAAGGGATCAGGAGGTGCAGTGCCCATGGGGAGACCAAGATAGGTCATAGGAAGATCAACAATCCTACAATCCAGGATTTTGTTGATTCTCTATTGTCTTCTCTCAAGAGTATTGATGAAAAAAACTTCGCTTTTGACCCAGTTAATAAGTTGCCCAGAAGTAGAGGCAAACATACAAAGAGTACTCTTCAAGATTTTACTTTCAGATATACTAGATTCCCCCATGATAATAGTATCATTGACAAATTGTTGGTGGGAATAGATAAGGTCAGTAGAAGAAGGTTGGAGACCCTTAAAGGATCCTTACAAAACCATATTTTCCATATTCCTTCCAAAACATTCTGCTATAATTATGAAGAAGATGGGGGAAATAGGATCCCCTTGCCTTAGACCTTTAGAAGCTTTGAAGAAGGGTGAAGGTGAACCATTTACAAGAACAACAAAAGAGGTAGAGGTGATAAGTTGGCTGAGGAGCTCAATAACTCTAGAAGAGAAACCAAAAGACATAAGAACCTTCTCAAGAAAAGGCCAATCAACCTTGTCATAGGATTTGGAGAGATCAAGCTTGAGGATGAGACCCTGCTTCTTTTCTCTAACAAGAGAATGAATGTTCTCATGGAAAATTATAATAGAGTCAAGTGTTTGTCTTCCACGGACAAAACCATTGTGCTGGTGATTAATTAAAGAAGGAAGGACATACAAAATTCTAGAAGTAATCACCTTGGAGATAATCTTATAAAAAGAATTGCAAAGACTGATAGGTCTAAATTTGTCCATTGAGTCAACACCTTGGGTTTTGGGGATGAGAGTAATAAAAGTACCATTGATTTCTTTCAAAAAATTTCTAGCCCCAAAAAATTCCTTGACCCCATTGGAGACATCTTTCCCAACAATATCCCAAAAATCTTGAAAAAAGAACATGGGGAAGCCATCTGGGCCAGGCGCTTTGTTACAATCGAAGGAAAAAACAACATTTTTAATTTCCAATTTAAAAGGAATGGAAGAGAGGGAGATGTTCATTTGATCATCAATGAGACAAGGGATGTTATGAAGAAAGGAAGATTGAGCTTCAACATCAAATTTGTGATCCCTCTTGAGAAGTTCTGAGAAATACCTTTTAGCTTCATTCCTTATTTCATCTTCCTTGACCAACTCCCCATTATCCACCATTAGTTTGGTTACCCTATTAACAACTTTATGTTTGATTGTTGACATATGAAAGAATCTTGTGTTCCTATCTCCTTCCTTAAGCCAAATGCATCTATATCTTTGCTTCTAGAAGGTTTCCTCTTTAGCAATGATATCATGGTATTTTTTGAGAGTCTCATTTTCATCAGCAAAGGACACAATACGTAAACCATCCTTCTGGATTTGAGCCTGTATTTTTGTAAGGTCTTCCTGGACTTTACCTTTGGCCTCAAAATTATTCCCAAAGCTAGATTTATTCCAGAGTCTTATGCTATCCTTTACACTTTTGAGCTTCTTAACAACTCTATACATAGAAATTCCCTCAACTTGTATGCTCCACCATTTCTGAATGTTACTTTTGATATCTAGGTGAAGGGTCCACATTTTTTCAAATCTAAAGGGGAAGTGTCTCCTTCTATTAATTGAGTTAGCAATGAAGGTGATAGGAAAGTGATCAGATCCAACCCGAATGTGGACCGATAGAGAATAGAAATAATGACTATACCAATCATTAGAGATGAGAGTCCTATCAAGGCAAACTTGGATAAGATCATTACCAGTTCTCTTGTTAGTCCAAGTGTAATTGCATCCTTGTATTTCCAAATCATTGAGAGCCTGAGAATTAATGAAATCCATAAGGGCCAAGTTACTTTCTAGCTAAGGGGGACTTCCTCCAAATTTTTCCTCCTCTCTCAAAGGAGTATTGAAGTCTCCCATAACCAGCCAGCTAAGATTTCTGAAGCTATCTCTGGCTTGTATAAGTTTTTTCCAGAAGGAATTTCTAGCCTTCAAAGTATTGGGAGCATAAATGTTAGTGAGAACCCATGAAGTACCATCTTTTAAATTCTCAAATTTGGTACAAGATAAATTATTTTCCTGAATAATAACATGTCCTTTGACAGTATTAAGGTTCCAGATGGTAGCTATGCCTCCAGAAGCACCTTCTGAATTGCCACCACTAACATTACCATTTTTTAAAAACTTCAAACATTCAACTTTTTCTCTACTCATTTTGGTTTCTTGAATTAGAAAAATATCAGGTTTACTGTCCCTTATCATATTCCTAATGATGTCATGTTTATGGGGATTATTGAGTCCCCTTATATTCCACGAGATAATCTTCATAGTTAGTTACCAATTCCTAGCTCCTTAAGAGTCTTTTGGGTCCCATCTACAATGTTCTTACTGGCCTCCTTGTTCCTGACTTTATGGTTAGAGGGTTGACCTAGGCAAGAGGAGATATACCCAACATCAACTTGAGCTATTTTGCTGGATTTCCTTAGGAGAGAAGTCAAGGGAGTAGTTCCTTTCTTATTCCTATGTTTTGGTATTTTCCACTCAGCATCTATCTCAGGAGCTACTTCTGGGTTGCTGAGGATTTTGGAGATTTCTTCTTCATTACCCCAGTTAGGGGTTTTGGAAGCATTTGAATCACTGTTAACTATTTTTGAGCTTTGGTCTGAGTCCGAAAGGTTCATACCCAGAATTGCACATTTTTGAGCTTCTTGTATTTCAAAACTTGGCATGAGCAGTGAAGAGTCAGTCTTTTCTTCTTGGGAGTTAGGGATCTCCCCTTCCTCTAGTTGGTTAT